>NC_139044.1:18848683-19486183 GCF_965140915.1 Aythya marila
GATCTGCCCAGGCCTGTGTTGGCCACGGGGACAGTTGGAGTGGACCCTACCGCAGGTCAAAGCATTGCTCTTGCCAGGTGTACCCAGCACGGGCAAATAATAGCACTGGGGTAGTGCTTACTATTATAAGTGTGCTGGCCAGTGGCCGGCCGTGCATTAGCAGTTCTAGCGCAGTGAAGCCATATTTCCGTGATAAAAATGGAAAACAATACCCTTATGGAGATGACCTCAACGTTGCGACTGACCTGCAGTTTGTTGTGGTGATGGCTTTCAAGTCATTTAAGGAAGAGGGTAAGAAGGTGGTGCTGATGTCTGAGACAACTATTTAGGGCAAATTACCAAAGTTTGGAGTCAACTGTGTTTTTTAACATTCACTCGTTGTTTAGGGGCTTCTAAGTGACGTGCCCGTGCTAGCAGCCGTTTGGCTCACCTGTGGAATGACAGTGACATGTAGAAAACCCAGATGAGTTTGACACACCTAATTTCTCCCCTTATGACTAATCTATGATGAAAGCATCTTTGTATTGACAAGGAGAGAAGCAACTCCATAGTGAAAAATGAGTAACGTCACTTGGAGCACAGTGCATCCAGTGAAGGGGTTGGGATTTTATTTGTAGCCTTCTGAAAAAGAAGGGAAGACCATAGCGGCTTCCGAGAAGGCCATCTTACAAGAGTCTCATGCACAGCAGCCACAGAACAAAACTGTTTGCGGAAGGCTTGTTTGCTTACTTGTTTTTCAACTACAAACAACATTCAGAGATATCCTATTTCTTTGGTAACTTGCAGCACTGGCTGTGACCGAAGTTAAGCATGAAGGTACAGACAGTTTTCTAGGCGTGCATGACATGTATTAGTCCCCACGCAGAGTGGAGAACATAGTCATAAATGCATGGGTAAAATATCAGACAGGGATTTCTCTCCTTAAAGACAATTGTGTTTGTTTCCCCTCCTGCTAATTATATCCTATAAATCCCCACTCTCCAAACTCAGACAGTAACATTTTGTTACCTACATTCTGTCAGTAGACTTCACAAAGATCTCTAACACATGTTATAAAAGTTATTGCTATACTACTATATATAACAGCTTTGCATAAGAGAATAGAAGGCTGCCACATTTAGAAAATGCAGGTGCTATGTAAGCCCCTTTCTGAAAGAAAGAACTTAGCTCAGTTTCCTTTGAAGAACCAGAGACTTGAAATTGAAAACTGTATTAATGCCATTGTCTCCTTGTATCAGCAGGTTCCAGAGAGATTCCTGGAAGTGGCTCAGATCACGTTACGGGAGTTTTTCAATGCCATTATCGCAGGCAAAGATGTTGATCCTTCCTGGAAGAAGGCCATATACAAGGTCATCTGTAAGCTGGACAGTGAGGTCCCTGAGATTTTCAAATCCCCAAACTGCCTACAAGAGCTTCTTCATGAGTAGAGAGTTCAGCAGCTATTTATGAATGTATGAAAGTAGCAGTCCCCTTCTGATGCCCAAGTCATGTGTGTCTCTATTTTAATTTCATATATATGTGTATCACATACATATATATGTATATGAAATTAGACTGTGATCCCTTCTGGATTTGAGTTTTTGTTCAGTTCCAAGGGGATGGTTATTTTACTTCAGCCTTCGGTTTACTTTTGCCCGAGACCCTTAACATTTGGAGAATAAATGGGGTTAATTTTCAGGGAGAAGAGTTTGGAAGCGTGTAAAAGTCTGTCTTAGCAAGTTAGGGCATTATGTTTAAAAACGCTTTGTCAGATTTATTGCTTGCTGCAAAGTGGCATTTTGTCTTAGTGAGACTAATGTCATGGCACAATACTACAGACAATGAAGTTTATATTATGTTTATACTGCTAAAGGTCTGAACTCTGTGGAGTCACTTCATGAGCTTGGAGCTTCTTTTTATTTTTTATTTTATATACTTTTAAACCAATAACTAGATTTTGTTTCATACTTCAAAAAGCTACAACATCTATTTTAGGTACTCACTCCGAGAAGTGGTACCGAAAAAGCAAACCCTATTCTTCATGCTTTCCCTTACAGAAATGATAAATACCCTGCACCAGTAATCAACATGCCAGGTTTTTGTTTTTCTAAATTGCAGCAAGGGACATTTGCACAAATCAAATACCATTCTTGCAGGGTGAGGCCAGTAATTCATGCACAATATTGTATCAACCACACTAATTTTAGAATATGGTCAGCTTATTAAAACGGAAGCATTTCACTCTCCATAGAGTAAAAATGAAACCTGCAGTGTAATAAATTGCCATGTCTTGGTCTTACTTCAAGTGGCATCAGTCCCTAAATTTATTCTTTTCTTAGTCCATTCTGCCCCCAGAAATCCCCTTTCCAGTATACAAAGTTTTCTGTCTGTATTTGACATCTGTCCTAAAAAGCACTTTTTGAATGATCTTATATATAGTAGAAGAAAGCATCTCCACCTCACAGTGCTGAGGAAAAAAAACAAAACAAAACAAAACTTGTTTGTAGCTGTAAAATATAATTAGTCTTTTCCTAATCAGAAGAATAAAAATTACATTTTCATAAAAATCTAATCAAGCATATACAAAAATCACAGTGTCCTCCTGGCTATGCAGGGTTCAGATAGCCAAATTGGATTTTTTAAATTACTGTAAGTGCAGCTTAAAACAAAACAAAACAAAAATCTATTTGAGCAATGTGCTGCACTTGTCCTCTGAAGCTGGAGCTAGTCTTGACCAAAATCTGAGCTACAGTGTAAAATCCATGATGGATCTGGATTCGCCTGAATGCTATACCACGATATGTCAGCACACGGAAAGAAAGCTAGCTGCTAGTTCTTGTGCTTTCTTCAATGGCTCTCCTTGTCTCACGTTTTCAGAAAGGTATTGTCTCCAAAAGTTTGGGGGAAGGTTGAATATGCTATAGCACTCTTTGCTATTGTATTTGTCATTTTCTCTGTCGTCTTTTGTACAGATGCAGTAAGAATTTATTGTTATCGTCGATAGTATTTTCCCCTACATAATTCAGTCTGAGTCTAGAGGAAGTTCCTAATTAGCTGAGAATTGTATTTAGACCATTGAGGATATTGATATCTTATTTCTTTATTTTAAAATTACCATTTTGACTTTGGAGAGTGAAAGTTTACCCATGTGACTAAAGAGCTGACCTGATCATTGCAATTTCACTTCATTTACAAATACTGCTGATAGACAGAAATGTATGAAAGCAATTATTGTCAGCAGAAAGCCTTAAAAACCTGCTGACTTCAAATTAAACAGCACAATCCTACGATTCCCTGTCAGTATTTTCAAGCACTGGCAGTATCTGTGGAGTATAGGCAATGCAGACAATAGCATGGGATGAAGTGCCAACATTTTCACTATGCATTAAAAGCAAAACAAATCTTCTTGATCTTAGACTCCCTGAGAGTACCTAATACTGTACGTATCCTTACAGTAGACAGGATGTGTCTTTTTCTTTCTTTTCTTGTGTTTTGTTTTCTTTAGTTTTCTTTCTTTTTCCTTTTTTTTTTTTTTGCTTTTGTTTTTGTTTTATTTTTGTGTGTGTGTGCATGATTTGGTAAACATTACACTTCATAAAGATGTAACTCCAGTGAATTCTGAGTAAGAAAGGATGAAAATTGTGTTCATGCACTTTTTTTTTTTTTTTTTTTTGATTTATGGGAAGAAGTGGCATAAAATGCTCAAGTTTTAATACAGCATGTTCATCATTGGCATACCATCAGATACAAAATATAACACTGCATTGTCACCTTGGACGTAAGAAAGCAAAGCCATACTTTAGTCATACTATGTGGACATACTACTAGCTACCATCTTGATCTGTGATTTTACCGTTACTTTTATTATGTTGTTTATTATTATTATTAATAATATTAATATTATTATTATTATTTGGCTGCAATGTGATTCACATAATCTAAATAAGTGAAATTGTGTACTCAACACTTGATGTTGTTGCATTTATTTATTTATTTATAAGTAGCATAATCTCAATAGTAAATGAGGCATAGGAATTAAGAGTAGAAATTTCATCTTAAAAGAAAAACAAAACCTCCTTGGTCTGAAAAAGGAACACAAGATAATTTGATCATTTCAGTTATGTGATTTTTCTGCATTTTATAGCCATATTGCCTTTGTGCCTCCCAACACACCTAAAATTACAAATACATGGCATAGCTCCTACTAAATTGTAAGCAGAAAAGTTTTTTGTTTTTTCAAATGATCTCAATACTATTTCACTAAAATGGCTAAAAGGCAGGAGGCTACTTTTATTGTAATGAGAAGCTTACATAGGGAAAGAATTTCAAATTCCATGTAGAAATCCCATGTTGCCATTCATTTACTGCTAATTCAAATTTATTTCTGCATATAAACTTGAGGTTATAGTCTGTGCCTATAGTCTAGACCTTAAATGCACCAGCGGAAGGATAAAAAAAATCCTTCAAAATACCAGTTTTTCCCCCACAAGTACAATTGTTCTTGTGCCTTCTGTGGCTTACAATTTTCATCTTTTAAACTTTATTTTTCAATTACTACAGCTGCAATAAACACTAATTTTTTTTTTTTCCGGCTGTTTGACATACTGTTGATAGCTATGCATATTTTGTGTCTTTTTAAAAATTAAAAAAAAAAAAAGCAGGAGAATACGTTTTTGAAGAAGAGAATTTTTAGAACAGTTTGATAACGCAAATTATTTTTTCTCAATTGTTTGAGCAGCATTCAAGTTTTGAAAATTCTTGTAGAAGCCAATTTTTTGTAACTGTGGTGCAAATCTTGTGTTTTCTTAGCCTGATGAAAAGTAGTATAGAAGCAATATTTCATACGTGACATATGTGCATATACATATACATATGTAGTCACACAGAATGTGTGTATGTATGTATATATACACAGAAACACACACACACACAAAATATGCGTATGAAGTGAAAAGCTTACCTTTTTCCTATCTAGATTAAGAACCTATTTTAGACATTTGTTATGTTTTGTGAAAAGAATGTTCTATTTGAAACTACAAAACATTTAATTCTTACTGTATCTCTGGTTGTTTAATGGGAACGTTTCACATTTAATGGTAAACACGTGGAAGATGTTAGAATGTAGTAATTATTTAAGAAAGTGTTCACCCATGTATTCCTGAGGTTTGCTTTGTGCCTCTGAGTATTATTTAATTAAAGTGTTTTAAGTTTGCAGAATCTTTGTTATTGTACCAGGTATGTGGGTGAACACTGAAAACCGAGGGGAACTTTTATAAAGCAATGTAAATATTCAACCTTAAGGCTGTTCTTGCGTAAAGACATAAGATTTTAATAACTACATTCTGAAAACATCTGTTGAATTTATAAGAAACACTACAGTAACTGTATAGATAGTTGAAAGCATTCTTGAAAATCCAGCTCTCTACTTTTAAAAGTTAAGTCTCTTTCATCAGATGTCAAGGGAATGGGTAATACAGTTTCTGTAAAATTGCAGAATTTTTTTCTATGTATAGGAAGTCAGTTAATAGAAAAATGTTTTTTTCCACAGGTTGATATTAATTAAGAAATAAAGGTGAAGATTTTGTGGCTTTAAAGATAGGATTTTCACCAGCAGCATTGAAAGATTATACATATATATATATACAGAAAGATATATATATATATATAAATGGAAAGTGGTTTACAAAACCCCCAAAAACGAGCACTGTACATGAGAAGTGAAAGCAAAAACTATATTTGCCATGTGTATTATATAGTAATCATTGGTGTTGATAGTGCAAATGTTTCCTTCTGGTACCAACTATGTGTTTGAAAATTCCAATACGCATTGTTTTCAAAAAGCTCCCCTTAAGGAATGTAACTGGTTTATATGAGTAAGCAGTTACTGTATTGCACTTAAATGTTCTGTTGAAGGAAATGCAATTTCGTTTTCTGTAGAACTGTTGGTTGTAAACCATCTATAAACTGAAGCTAAAAATGCTCATATTTAGAGCTGGGATGAAAACTGGTATTTAACCTTTGTATCTTCTTAGGAATATCCTTTTTAGTCTACGAAAGGTGGTGGCACTATGACTTTATTTAGTCTTTTCATCTGAGCCACAGTCACCTCTCTCTCCCGAAGCAGCCACCTTCCAAATGCACAAATATACTGGGATATGTAGAAACAAACCTCTAGAAGAAACAGCAAGCTTACATTTTTCTCTAAAATCCATCCTTTCTGCATTAAGTGTACCACTCAAGTGAAATATTAGACAAACACGATAACCATCTCATTACCATGTAACATGTAAGAGTCAGAAACTGAAAAAGAAGGAAAAAAAAAAAAAAAAAAAGAAAGAAAAAAAGCCTCTTTAGGTTGGTTTAAATGCTGCCCAGAAGAGTCAAAGGTTAAGGTTTAAACTGATATTGTCCCAGCCATTACTCATATGTATATAGTTACAAAAGTGACAAAACACTGCCTTTATATTATTTAGCAATATGTTGTAAATAGCATTATTAAGCTCTTTTTTTGTAATAAAGACCCTTTAATTTGAAGATAGTACAATAATTGAACTGATAAAGTCAATTTTTGATTTTTTTTTATTTTATTTTTTAGCTAGAGGCAATTTCAACTGTGGATTTTTTTGTTGTTGTCTATTGTTCTGAAGACTTTGCATAATTTATTGGTTTAATTTATCCTAATTTATTTGATGAAGGTGTACAATTTTGTATTACCAAGGATGTACTGTAATATTAATTGATGACAAGATAAAACAATAAGACTCCCCTGTCTGTTTGAAAAAAATAAAAAAGGTGCAGTAGACAATTGATTGAAAAAAAAAGAAGTTACAATTCTAGCTTGGCAGCTACTAAATTTAAGATAAACACAGGAAAAAATGTTTTTTGGGGGGTGGATTTTATTTTGTGTGTTTAAAGCTTTTGTATACTCTCCAGACTTTTACCTTTTTGCTTTGTACCACTTAAAAGATACAGTAGTTCAATTGCCTTGTGTGCCTTCCATCTTCTCTAAACTGAATGTATGTGCAGTATATATGCAAGCTTGTGCAAAATAAAATATAAATTACAAGCTCATTGCCATTGTTTATATTTCTTTCCAAAAGTTGATGTTGCCCTGTATCAAAAAAGGAATCACTGGAACCTCTCTGCTGTGGCCAGGCTGTATCTAGGATTGTAGTCCTCTGCAGGTTTTCTCTCCCCCTTAGAATTATTTATTAATGAAACTGCCAGCCCTCTTGCAAAATGGATATAATGATTTATCTAATCCGGTGTCCTACCTCCAGCACTGGTTAAGATAATGAATGTTATTTTGCAACAGTCTATCAGACAAGGAGTAACTCCCTGCACCAGCCATGCTATGTCTGAGGCATACACGGCCTCAGACCTAGCCAATGTAGCCACCCTGAGCTAGAAAGTTCTTGTCTTTGGGATATCGAATCATTTCCTGAGTACACCTGCCATGCTGCTGTCCTGCAATAGGGATTTCTACCAGTTAGGTGAATGCAGAATAATGCTTGGTTTGGTGTGGTTTACATTTGCTCCTTTGATCAATCTGCCCTTGTTTGTAGTAGTGCCCATGTTCCATTCTCTATTCTTTTTATTGCAATCTATCCCTCTTTCCTGGATCGCTTCCTTTTCGAGCTGCCTAATCATAGCACTGTATATAACTAATCTGTTCTCACACATTTCCTCAAAATGCAAGTCTCATTTGTGCGTTGTTTTTCTCTAGTCCTTCTCTCTTTCTGCTGCTTCATATGTATCTTAAAGTCTTGAGGTTGAATGAACCACTGAATTAAATTATTGTCTGTGTTTCAGATATGAATGGTATCTTTTTGGCTTAGAATTGGTGCAGATGGCAGTTAAATGGTAATTTATTTGGATTGCAAATATTCTTGCAAGGATTTTTTGATTTTAAAGGAGGAGTATGTTAAAAATACATTTTCATCTGAGGTCATTTACTTTCATAATCTTCACAGATTCTGCCTCAAGACACTGTAGACTCGAGCTGGAGCATGAATGCAATGTTAGCTACACTGTAATAACCTAATAAATACTTCATCTCTGCAACAGCAATTAAAACTTGATGTCTTTTTATACAGTTGGAGTTGCATTTGCTGGGCCATATCAACAGCAGGAGTAATGGAGATGATGAAGCCGCACCTGTGTAACTGGTAGTCCTTAAGGTGTGAGATTGTCTCTGATCTTATTGCAAACAATCTTCCCCTCCTAGCTCACATCTATCTACATTACCAAGCCAGCATACTAGACGCATTGTTGGGTCAAAGTACTTGACATTCAGGTCATTTCTTAAGGAAATGCTGCCCCACAGCACTTACTAATTGTCTGTATATTTGGGAGATTGCTAAGATGTGACATGGTGATCAGGGTAGGCTGAAGTGTCTGAAATGTCAAGATCCCTGATTCATCTGCTCCTGAAAAGCTCCAGCCTCGAGGAGCTCTTCTGCCAGCCTTGGTTCAGAGCAGGCATGGGCATCCCAAAAATGCTTTCCTTGGAGGAGGGAAACTAAAAGAGAGGCTGAGGAGACCAAAATTAGATATCTGCTTAAGCATCGCCTAGCAAAGGCTTACATGGGCAGCCAAGGATTATGTGGAAGGGCTCATTTTTGTGAAAGGTAGCAAGAGTTAAGTCGAAGGAGAAGGAGATCACCCTTTATGTACCCAAATAATGGACCGAAGGATAAGATCTACATGGGTAATTGCTAGCTCACCCTGTGCCCAGATCATTTTTTCTCTCAAATATACTTGTTCTATGAAATACATTTTACCCTGCAGTTGAAAACACACAGAGCTCTAAATAAGAAATCCTGGCTATTGGCATCTCATAATACTGCAGGAGTTCAGAGCTAGACTGGAACTTGGCAAGTGGTCCCTGTCACTGCAAAGGGCCAAATCAACTTTCCCAGGCTTCGAGCACCCTGAAATGATCCAAATTCTGCAGATCTGGCCATCTGTGCTTGGAAATCCTCAGTTCCCCTAATACCTGGAATTTTTACAATAAGGAAGATAGCATGTTCTAGCTTTAAAATCCTTAGGAAGACGTGAATCATCTCTGGCCAAGGCAAGCGGAGCGGTTTTATGCCACTGAGACCATCGGGAGGAACTGGGGTCCTTTACGTGACGAGTTACCGGGAGGCTGAATGTGGAACAATGCATTTTGTGATTTGAGAGCCTGAAAGAGTTAATTGCTCTCATTTTCTTGGTCTGTACCCTTATTTATGCCCAGTCTAGGTTGTGCCAACACAATTTCTATGGAGATGATCCCTTCTGATCCAGTCTTCCCTCTTTGTTAGGAGGGGAAGGGAACTGGCTGGTGAGTTGCAGCATGCGACTGCTTTTAGGAAACAACGGCGAGCACATCCCTTGCTCTGCGACGGGTTACAGTGTTTCCCCAAACAGACTAATCTGATTCAGTTTTAAAATATGGCGCTGGGTTTATTTTAAGAACACAATACGGAAAATAAATTAAATCTTCGCTAGAGCTTATTGTTCAGCGGGGATGGAGGGCTCCCATGGTGGTGGCAGCACTGCTTGATAAAGGGGGGAGCGGGGGGGGGCTGCTTTCCTGCCTGGTCCAAGTCTCTGACCCTCTGGGCACGTTGCAAGGCCTGCGTTTCAATAAAAGTGGGGGGAAAGGGGGGCTGAGAAGCTGCCTGTTAAAGTCTGATTGATTGGTGGGGTGCAGAAAACACATCATTTGTCACACTGCAAATTTTGGTGTACAGCCTACTAGTATCCCTAACACACATGTACCCCAAAGAGGTGAGAGAGCTATATTATATTTACTTTTTTTGTGTGATTTTTTTTTTAGCCATCCAAATGAATTCTTGCTGGCTTAGGCTAGCCTGTCTCTTTCCAGAGCTGCAGAGCAGAGTGAGGCACCAGCTCCGGTGCAGAAAAAAAGATCCCCCACCTCACGCTGCCCAGAGCCTGGGAGAATGCGATTGCATTTTCATGAATAAATCCTAGGCAAGTGAATAGTGGTACTTTCCCATTTATTTGGGAGTCACTGTGAAAAACAAACAAACAAACAAACAAGTGCTTTGCTTCCCAACAAAACACATGAAAATGAACTGCTATTCACACTCAGAGGCAGTTAATTGCATGCAGAGTTTAATTTTATTCTTTAAAATTAGACTTAAGGTTGGGTCCCTTGCTAGGGAAAAAAGAAAAAAAAAAAGAAAAAAAGAAAAAAAAAAAGATGAGAGGGAAAGATGACACAGATAGCTAAAGAAATACTACCAGCTCCAATGTAAATATGTTTGCAGTTTGCAAGAGACCTGCCAGTCAAGCAGCTGTGGGAGGTAACAGGGGAGAACGCATGAGAGGAAAAAGTCTTGTGGCAACAGTGGCCAGTTTCATTATGGCCACTGCCAGACTGTGAAACAACTCTTGGGGCTTGAAATCCTATTGCCTATTAAAACTGGGCATGACAGCTCTTTTTTATGCTTCACCAACCAGAGATGGAACTGTGTCCTAGGGGAAATAAGGAAAAATATTTATTACAAGTGTTTAACACCTTTTAGTACAAAACAACCCTAATATGCAGCACTCAAGGATAATTCATGCCAGCGCATGTAAAACCAAGGGGAATCGCTTATCAGCTCAATAATTTGGTCAGAGCTTTTAAAGGAAGAGATGAAGCTCCGGTCAAAACCCTGAGCCCAGATTTCTCTGAAGTGGAGGCACTTTAGAATAATACCTTCATATTTTTACCATTTCTGGGTGATGGACACAAAGCTGGGAAATCACAGCCCCTGTCTAGGGCCGTGGAGTGGCTGTTGAGACTGGGGATGTACCTGTCCTCGTGCGTGCCAGCAGCACTTGGCATGCTCAAGGGAAGCCCCCGGAGCGCTGCAGCAGGCTCACACAGCCCGCGGGGCTGAGGCTCAAACCTCCGTCAGGGCTGACTGGGAAAACGCATGCCCTGAGCTCGCCTCAGATCGCAAACAGCCAGGGAGCCTAAGGATGCTCGGATCATGGGGCGTATTCCGCCTCATCCCTACTAAAATGCGTGCAGCTAGAGTTGGCAAAACCTGACATAAATTTCCCAGCTTTCTTACACCAATCTGGGCGTTACGGCGGCACCTCCTCCCCAGGACCCCCGCCGCGGGGCCAGGAATAGCACCGGGCCCTCCAGCCACCCGCCTGGCTGCGGGGCTGCTGCCAGCCCTCCGCGTTACTCATTAACGTCCGCTGTTACTCGTTAACCGAGCCAGGGCTTCGCAGGCAGCCCTCGCAAAGCCCCCGCTTTAAATTGCGCAAGCTACATGCTGCTGCCGTGCCCGGCCTGTTTCTGAGTAGGGACAGTGCTTTCCGGCACCCCTTCCCATCCCCGTGGTTTACAGCACTGTTTACCCACTCGTTCGCTTTCACAGAACCTGGGGGAGGAGGGATGATGGGCAAACTGGTGAATCCTCTCCCCAAGGATTTTCGTGAGCCTGTAAGCCAGGCCCGGCGCTCACCGGAGGGCAGGGCCTCCTGCTTGGACGGCGTTGTGTGCCCTTGCAGAAATTTCCAGAGCGTTGGGCAGCCCCTCACCGGCCGCAACTGCTGCTCCCGGGGGCGGCTGGCCTTGCCCAGGCCCCCGCTGTGGCCCCCGTGGCAGCCAGGAAAATGTCCCCGGCGGTGGGGAGCTGCCCGTGCCCAGCCCTGCGTGCCCCACGGGAAGGTCGGGGATGCCCCAGGGCTGCTATCCCAAACCCAGGAGAGTGAAACAGTGGTGTTTGCAGATGTCAGAGCCAGTCTGGGGGTTTTTGAGGAGGGAAGTGGAAAAGGGATGACCGTGGTCTCGACAAGGTCAATGCAGCAGCAGCCGCAGCAGGTCGGCACTTATGTCCACCCCAGCAAAAGACCTAAACAACTGCCCTGCGATTCTGGATATAGGGCCACAACACTGGCAGAATTCAGGATTTATCCAAAACGCGGTGCTCTTCTTTGTTTGTTTTAACAGAAGATATCAGGAATATATCATAATTATTATTGTTATTATTAACCCTGGGGAACTTTGTTCTTCCGTAAACATAAACGAGGTGTATTTATCCTTAAACCGATTTCAAATGACCTGAAAAGAGAATCAAAAAGTGCAAGGCAGCGATATAACAGGGTGGAAAAGGGGGTGGGGCGGGGGGGCAGCGAGGGTGTTGACTGCAAAAGAAAGGAAATTATCCCAATTCTAAGCACTGCTGGAAAAACGTGAAAGTTATTGCCGCACAAAGAACCTCTTGAACTGCTCTGCCTTCCAAAATTTCTACTGCACTCTCTGCAGTTACTTGTGTATGGCAGAAGCAGCATCTTTGTATTATATGAACAGTCTGCTTCATAATCAAATACCATCTGTCGCTACATCTGAACTTGTTTTCAACATCTGTGCGTTCTGGTCTTAACAAAGCTTTAAAAACTAATTCAAAAACTTTCACAGATCACTGACTAAATATGTACATTTACCATCTTTCATATTGGTTTAAAATATTTCTTCTATAGCTGCATCCCCTTGGCTGGGAATAGTTAAGATGTATACACTGAGTTGCTTTATTAAGCTTATTTTCTAATGGCCTTGGGTAGCCAAGTGCAAAAGAGGGACACTTGCTCAGGCACCGAGAGGACCCATCATATTCTTTCTTGGTGCCAATACAGTCCCTTTCTGCCAATGAGAAACCTGAAAGTTGATCAGCTACCATACCCCAATTACTCAAAATGACACTACAGATAAAACTGCAACCAAGGGGAGAATCAACTGTATGGCTTATATGCTGCTAAAGTGTGTCTGAACAAATGGTGAAGTAAAATCATGAGAGCCCTCAGGAGGATAAGTACGTTGTTACTTTGCACATGCTTCAGAAATGTGAAGTACATCTTTACAGAACTTTTGGCCAACCCCCTGGCAGATGTTGACCAGTTTTGCTTATGTATACATCAGTTGCAGAACACTAAAACAGAGATTGGAAATTTTAATTTAGTCAAGGCAGTTGGGCTAAAATGATGGCTTTTGTTGAAACCATTAAATAGAGCTGCCTAATGAAGTACAGTACAGCACTGGCAAACCGAGCCCTGATGAGATGCAGCAGCTTCCAAACTGCAGCCCTGCAAAGGGGAAGAAGGAAGCTTGCAAGTCTTTAACTAAAGTGGAATGGCGACAGCCCTTGTAAAGCTGCATTTGATTTTGTGTTTGAGGGCAGACGCACTTGTACATTATCACCCTGACATTTTAACCATTAGTTGGAAATGTGCCGTTGCAGTTCCTGCCATATATTTCTCAATCCTATTTGTTAGGAAGTGAGCTAATAGACAGCGTGATGAAGTGATCATAAATTCACTTTCAAAGGGCATTTGGGTTCAGAGCCTAAAGATTGAATATGGCAAATTCTTAGGCACGGGGAAGAAGGTGGGGGCCAGGAGGGTCATTCTCACTGATGGGTTCAGTGATTGATTCCACTACAGAACTATATTTGCCCTTTACTTGGCTGTTTAACACAGAATAGCTATAATAGGTTCCCGATCCATTATTCCTCTTCCTCCTAGGGTCAGTATGAAGCTGAAAGAAAATATAACCTTGGCTGTGATAAAATAAACTTTAACATTATCAGGTGTTTGGAAATTGGAAGGTGTCTCCTTGCGTTACGTGGCATACACACAAACACACACACACACACAAAGGGTTATAATATAATCCTCAGTGCTGCCTCTGACAAATGGTTATTGCCATTCAGTATTGGTTTTTTGCTCATGCAATAATATGGTGTCATGCAAGTCCACACAGCCTTGAAATTCTTCTTATTATATGTAGCCTTCCAAAAAACATGTGCAGTATGCTGCTTTTTCGACTGTGATTAGCAGCGTTTTTTAAAGATAGGTGGCTTAGAACAAAATTTGCTTTGAGAGAGCAAAAAACGATCTGAAACACAAGATCAGAATGAGTGTTTTAGCACAAGGCAGCCCCAAAATATTTTCAATAATTAGGAGAGACTTATGTTCCATTTCAGTGTTTTATGTGTTATATAGTATAGAGCAAGTGCCACTGTAGTTAAGTGTTTGTCAGCATTTCCCTTGTAAATCCTGGTTTTCCAGAGGGCTGCTGTAACTTGCCAATTTCAAATCACACTGGGCTAGCACTCACTATACACATTGTCAGCCCAGATGCAAATTTCTGTTGTTGTTATTACCAAAAATGAAATCAAGTGAAGCCACTAGTTTTTAGTTCATGGCAAAAGATAATGCTTTGGAGGTGTTTTGTTTTGTTTTATTTTGTTTCATTTTATTTATTTACTGCTATTGCTCCTGGTTGGGTTTTTCTTGTTGCAATGGTCTGATTCAAATGGGTTCATTTTGAAAGTGATGAGGAAGGAAATTAGGGTATGGGTATTTTATACGCCCCAAAATATAAATGAAGCGTAGAGGACTCAGGGTCAGAAGAGGGCAGCGTTCTGATCTGGTGTGACTTACTTGTGGTCAGGAATATGGTACTCAGGAGAAAGCCTACTGACCTGTGTCCCAAGCTTTGGTCCATTCAGCAGCCAAATTTTGCAAGAAAATACAATTTGGTTGGGTCAGCAGGAGGAACTCCTGTAAAGCACAGATGCAAACCTCAGCCTCCCCTCTGCAACCTTCAGGACTGGCTATTGGGTTCCTCCAGACCCCATAAACTCTGCACAGAAGGGAACAAACCTCCCTCTTCTTTCCCCCCAAAACCTGCACCATCCCACAAAGGGCTGAGGATCGTGCAGGACTTTGGGGCTGTGCTGCAATCCCAACTATCCTCTGCCTGAAAGCAGGAGGAGGGTGTCTCCTCCTGCCAGGAGGAGAAGGAGGAGGAAGAGGAGAATCTCTCACTAAATCAGCAAGACTTTTTCTATTTGTTTTTATTTCCCTTTTCATGATCAAAAAACATTTTTTAAACTTAAAAATAAATAAATGCTGAAGCATTGCTCTCCCCTTATTGATTGAGTCTTTTACTATTTAACAACCATTTGGTTTCACTAATTGCAGAAGGCTGTACCAGGCTCCCTTGGCTGCTCTTCTTGGAGGATGCAGCCTTCCATCTTTGCAAGCCACGAGCAAAATTATAGCCCCATCAGAACAGGTAAGCACCATGTCCACTGTATGGAAAGCTGATGCTGAATTCTGGTTGACAGAGGCACCATAGCATGTCACTAGTGCCACCAGAGAAAACATTTCCCTCTCTGCAAATGACAGCAGGTGTGGCCAGATCCTGCTTTAAACCAGCACAGCAGTAAATCCAGACTAAAAGCAGATCTACACCAGTGCAACACAACAGTATATTGTAAAGGTAAGTCATAAAAACAGGCCTAAGGTAGAAGGGTTGCATTTAGGAGGAGTTCACTTCTAGATGTTTACAGATGTAGAGGGTTTTCTGCAAGCAAAGGAACAGGGAGTCCCTGGGCAAACAGGTCTATCAGCTCTTAACTAGAGAGGATAAAAAGTGGTGACACCATGCTCTGGCTGCCTGGGGAAAGTTGGAGAAAATGTCCGTATCTCGTGGACACATGCGGTGCTGTCATCTGTGGGGTTTATCTTGCTGCTGGTGGAGATGTGGGCTATGGGTTGTGAGGGTTGGATGCTCTGTGCTGGAGACTAAGGTCAGTGGAAGGGGACTATGACATAGTAGGGTTACATCAATTCACATCAGTCTGCTTATATTAGCAGCAGGTTAATTTTACAAGCTATTTTTTCATACAGTTACCTCCAAGATCTACAGTAATCAAACACCACTTTAGCATAGAAAACAAGGTGCACATTTAGTCATGCACTGTTGTCCCCATCTGGAATATACTGAAGTGTATTCCACTTGGATAAAAAGGGCAATTCCCTACCAAGTTAGAGTTAGGCTAGGATCCTACTATTTTGCTATGTCCTATCTCCAGATTTCCATATATTGATGCATTCCACTACAAAATTCAAGCTTAAAGATAAGATGACCCCAGCTAAATGTCAAGATTTTTCCACACAAAAGAGAAACTGGATTTGCCCTCTGTGTAAGACACACGGCAGATAAAACCAATAATACCTTATCTCCTCCCATGACTTCCTGGCCAGGAGCAGCCGCAATATATATTAAGATATCAATTGACTGTTTATAGGATTAAGTAAGGAATAGCTGAAATCAGCCCTTGCTTTTATTTGAGTTTAATTCATCCAGTCATAGATCTGTCTGGTAACCACCTATAATAAAGTAATAATAACAATAATAATAGAGCCTTGCACTTTTACAGCATCTTCCACTGAAAGCTATCTCAGTGTGCTTCATAAACATTACTCTTGCATCCATCCCTTCAATTCCTTCACTTTCTCCTCATCTTTATCTGTAGAAATTGTAGTAATACCACAGCATGGATGGCTTTACAAATAAATTAAGGCAAGATGTTATTTCAAAGAACTATAGAAAGAGCAAGGTGAAGTTATTGGAAAAATATGAGAGAAATTTAGTAGGCTGAGGATGGTTTTATGTTAATTTTGCTAACATATTATGTGCTTGGTTAAGGATAAAAGAAAATCCATATATTCTGCTCAGTCAGCTGATATTTCTTGTATAAAAGGAACATAAATCAACATATACCACTCAACACATCTTGTTTCTGAGACAAAGAAATAAAGAAGAAAAATGTCAGTGAAGAAAGTTTGGAAAGATATGGGATTCATTTCTTTATTATAGATAATATTTTCTAAAATCTCAGTCTTATGTAAATAAGTCACAGCATTGAAAAGTGACAGGCAATGTGGGTATGGAGTTGCAATTTTGGACTCTGGAATGGCAATGCTGTCTTTATCTGTGGTTATATGGCAGCTAGTTCACTAAACACAGTTATGAGACAAATAAGAAATCCTAGCAAATATTGACACAGGTAGTGTCTTCAGTGTCCTGAACTGACTTCAGAACAAGGAAAGAAGAGGGTGTTTGCTTCAGGAAATTCCCCCCTGGAAGGTTAGCCTGTCTCCAGTGGAAGACTTCCCAGGGAGAAATTTCCTCCACGCAGATAGCCAGCACAAATCCTGTATACTGCCAAGCTTGTGGTAATGGCTGCCTCCATCTCAGTGCTTTAATTGAACATGAAAGGGGAACAGAAAGACAATGAAAATACTTGAGAATGCACAAAATTAAAGCCAGCGGGCAGAATCCTGAGAATAACGCATTATAAAGATAAGTCTTCTAAATGAAAAGTGCCACTAAGCCCCCCACCCCTCAAAAAAACAAAACAACAACAACAAAACACCTACAATCTTCTACCAATATCTGACCAACATCAAACTTGAATCCAGGCTTGAATCAAGCAGGAGTGAAATGCCAGGAGTGACAGGGAAAGCAGAGGGAAAGTGGGACAACTAGTAAGCTCCAGTGGAGAAGCAGGAGGAAGAAAAGAGCCATGGTCCATACCTCAACTTCTCCATCTGTAAAATTCAGAGTAGTAGATATCTTCCAATGTTAAGTATTTTGAGACAGACTGTGTAAACATTAAGATTGCTACCAGCTATTACCCCTTCAGTAATTTCATTCTTCCCTCCCCCTTTTCTCAGTTTCACAACGACTGTAGCATTATCCCAGTAATTGGATATCCTCGTGCCTCAGATTGCCTGGTATTTAATTTTTATATCATTCTCAGAACCTATCACATATTTGTTTTGATTTATTCAATATTGATCCTTTCTCTGACTTTCGAGCAGCTATCACCTTCCCCGCCTGTTCCCAGAGAATCTGCCAAGCCAGCAGTTTGTGATTTTGTCATAATACATGTGTTTCGTTCTCTGAGTGGCTGTCACAAGCTTCTGGATCTCACAAATGTTACATCCCCTCTTTTTATTCACACGTTCTGTATATTCAGTGTTCACAGAGATGGGCTTTTCTCATGTGGAGAAGCACGGCTTTCTGTACCATTTTGTAAGGTACAAGTGTGTACCTGGTTTAACAGAGAAAGGGGAGCTCAATTTTTGCTGCATTTGAATAAATGTTCTCATACAGCTTTCTACAATACACTATGCATAGGAGAGGTGAAAAAAAGAAAGCTGACTGTGATGAACATGGGGCAACATTTTCTGAAGTGTCAGGGTAATTTGGGCATGTTCCACTTCGATAGCAGATACACAGTTCTCTTGCTTTTGTGCCTCCCTCCCTCTCTTCAGAAAATTGGATTGAGATATTTTAAACTGTCTTCCCCAAATCTGTTCTCTTAGTTCTGTGCCTTGCAGCTAGTTGTCTCCTTAAGGATGGCCATGACCACTATGAGAAGAAGGATACATATCACCCATCAAAGCATTGTCCAGTTAGGATTTATCCTCTTCCTAGGAAGACTAGAGCAATGCCCATACCAGGCTACATTAAGAGAAGCACAACCAACATACAAAGGGAAGTTTTCATCTCCCTTTATTAGGCACTGCTGAGGCTTCATAAGGAATACCACCTCTGGCTTTGAGACACTGCAATTCAAAGAAAATGTTGAGAAACCGAAGAGTTCCCAGCAGAAGGCTATGAAGATAATTAGGGCCTAAAGCTCATAAACACTGAGGAAAGACTGAGGTAACTGAGCTTGCTTGCTTGCTTACTGTGGTGACAAGGAGGCTAGAAAGGGAGGTCCCTGGTCAATGTGAAAATCTATTTGAGGGACAGTCACAAAGACAAGTCCTTGTGCTGACGGCCTGTAAAACAAGTAGCAATAGTCTCTGTGAGCTCCCATTTCTCCCCTATTTTTTTTCCCCCTCAGTCTGTATTTCCTGCTTGTGAAAGTCTTCTTTCCTTCTACTTCCACATCCCAATATTAAATGAGCTTTGCCTCTTTTCTCTCAGCAACATGCCATCTTGCGTAAAGCTGTGATCTGGCTCCTTATCTCAGGACATTTCCACTCACAGCAGCCTCAGAAATAATTGGTTAATTAGAGGCATATGCTTGGGTGCTGTGTCCCTTATGACAGTTTGTGCTGTAGTCTTTGGGGGAAGCAATGGAAAAAGAATCTTTTTTTTTTTTCTTTTTTCTTTCTTTTTTTTTTTTTTTTTTGAGAGAGAGAGAGAGATCTTTTGTTTGTTTGTTGTTCAATCCCAGGCAGCTCACAAAATAAAAGATGGGTTTGCACAGGGAAATTCAGAGATGGGGCAGACTTTTGCATAGATTCTTTTCAATAAACATTTTGCTGCATTACCATTTCTGCTACTGCGTCCAGTGTCACCAGGGAACGGTTCAGCATAAACACCTCCTGAGGAACTGTTCCAGAGCCTAATGCCAACCTGAGACAGCTGCTGATGCTGAACAACATCATCAAGGGCCCACTGTCCCTTCCTGCCACTCCTCCTCCTTCACTACCAGTGAAAGAACTATGAAAAGACCAAGAGCTGGTGTACAGCCAACAAGAACTAAAGATCTTGCAGCTGGTTGTACCACCTGTGCCTTGTGAAATTCCAGCCAAAACAACGTCCCCTCCCTCCCCTCAGATAACCCCTTTATTAAAGAGAAGGGCATAACATTTGATAACTTTATAACCAGGAGTGACACGAGCGCAGCGGCAGATCTGGAAGACGCTCTGTTAGCTATTGCTGATGGCTCTGGACAACTGACCGTCTTTTGTGGGTGTGCAGGGCCACTCTGGGTGAGCCGTCTAGTACGTTCAAATCCACACGCAGTGTGTAAGCCACATTGTGCCAGATATATATAGCTGTTCAATGCCACCCTGCTGAGCCAGTGCCAGAGCAGATCACATGGTGCTTGCTTTATTTGGGCTGGTTGCGGGAGATGTACAGAATCCATGAGTGAAAGCGCTGATACATGCTACTCTGACACAAAAGGAAGAATCCTTCACTTAGGGCCATAGAGCAAATTCAATGTTCTGGATTTCCCTGCTAATATCAAAAGGTGTTATATGTTCTTAGTTAGAGCACATTGTCTCAGGTCAAGATCCACAACATAGCTCAGGGAGGGGAATTTTGCCTGAAATGGGTCTATAGCCATTAACTGATAACATTCTTTAAGCAGAAGTATTAGGCATACTTGCTTTTATCTATTACTAGAAACCAATGTTTTGGCAAGTAATTTTTATCTTAAGTGAACTAGGAATGGAAGGAGGTTGTTAAGATGGAAATAATGCATCTTCAGTCTATCTATTTGTTTTTCAGTTCACCTGTTTTCACACCTAGTGTGAGCTTACACTTTTGCACCATTTGTGATCATGTCATTATTTATATCTAATACTGATGGCTGTGAGAGAGAAAAGACCCTAAACAAATACATCCATGCATAACCAGGGAATTAGTTGTTGTGATTACAGGGCACACTCTGGTGACACTAACTAGACAAGTGAGATCTTCTTTTTCATGGCCACTTGGTCTGAAGACAGTCTCCTGACACCATCGGGAGCCCAGTCTTCAGACACATAACTGGCCAGCTTTGACTCTACTCAGCGAAGGGCAGCAGCATTCATATACAGAGGCTCATTAAAAAATATCAGCATTCCAGCTTTTTTTTTTATCCAATGAAAAACATCTGGCACTGGGGTGATCCAGCTGGCAGCCCATGGACTGTACTAAGTTGTGGGACTGTTGTATTCATATTCATCCCACCACAGTTGCTTCAGTGAAGACAAAGATCAGCTGTTAGAGCGATGCTGAAAGCTGAGCACTGCACGCTGAAGGTTTCTAGGCATTACCTGCAGGCAGGATTGCTGCCTGGGGCAAGGTCAGAGGCTGGGAGGGGCGGCATCTCCTCCACCTGGCCCTTGATTGGGGGAAGATGGGTTAGGGGCAGGAGGACCCTCCAGTACAGTTTTGGGCAACTGTGTACAGTTTTGGGCAACACACTATAAGAAGGACATAAAACTATTAGAGAGCATCCAAAGGAGGGCTATGAAGGTGGTGAAGAGTCTAGAGGGCAAGACATATGAGGAGCAGCTGAGGTCCCTGGGTTTGCTCAGCCCAGAGCAGAGCAGGCTGAGGGGAGGCCTCATGGCGGCCTGCAGCTCCCTCACGAGGGGAGCGGAGGGGCAGGCGCTGAGCTCTGCTCTCTGGGGACAGCAACAGGACCCGAGGGAACAGCATGGAGCTGGGACAGGGGAGGGTCAGGCTGGGGGTTAGGGAAAAGGTCTGCACCCAGAGGTGGTCGGGCACTGGGACAGGCTCCCCAGGGAAGTGGTCGAGGCCCCCAGGATGATGGAGTTCAGGAAGCATTTGTACAATGCTGTCAGACACGTGGTCTGATTTTCGGGTAGTCCTGTGTGGGGCCAGGAGTTGGACTTAATGATCCTCGTGGGTCCCTCCCAACTTGGGATATTCTATGATTCTATGACCAGCTCCTCCACCCACAAAGTTTGGTTTTGCCCTGTATGATGTAGCTGGAAATCCTTTGTCTATTTCAAAATGATCTGCTATTAAAGGGTTCCCCAAAAATTGTACTGGAAGCACTGGGAGCATTTTTAAACAACCCTTCAAGACAGGAACTACTTGGCAGGAAGATTTCATTTTGCACACTTGGCTCTCTCTCTAGTAGTTTCTGCCACAGAACACATACTCTTCCTTACTGACTCCACAGGGCGGTACTGAGAGGAAATACACCATGACCTTCATCAAAATAAGAAGTACCATTAACACAAGTTCCATTCCTTCTCTGCTTTCCTCACGGAGTTAAGTGAGGCGCAGGAATCATCAAATTAAATGGCTGGGTCAGCTTAATGTAATAAATCTATTAGTTCATATCATCATATATTTGATTTATACTACGCTAGACAATTACTAGCATGTCATTTCTTTGTTTAGGGATTTTTAATTTGAAAGTGTTCTAATCCTTAGTGTCAGCTGTTCCTGGTGGGTGATGACATATCTACTGTGAGTGAAACATTCTGATGACATATAGAGTGTAGGAATCAAATGTCATAAGCATAAATATTTAAGCAATAAGACATGACAGGTAGAGCATTTCTTGGCGATTATCACACACCTCGGGTGGTGTTATGACGAGGCATTTGTCCAAAGGCCAACTGACTTTAACTACACTAAAAGTAGCATAATCGCCTGGAAATGTGCTGCTTGAAGTGTCTTATTGACATTTCTCCTTCTCTTGATGATTTCTTCTTTTTCTAGTGGGAGCCCCAAGGAACTACCATTTCCTTCCTCCAAGACAGGGACAGCTTACACAGTAGAGATATCTGAGCACCTGGAGCTACACAAAAAGGGGGGTTGAATGAAGATGGAACTAAGCCTTAATATATGACATGTGCTGCCCACATTTTCACAGTCCAAGTGTGGTATTGAAACAGTAGGTCTGGAATTTCCTACTGTAGTACGTGCTTTTTGAATCAAGTAGACATAGTCAGCATGGCAATGAGGAGCCAAGAAATTTCTTTAGCAACATTCAAGCTACATACAGGATTTAGGGAAAAAATACCATATAATCTTCATGTAGAAGTTGCTCTCTGTAGGCAGCTACTCTGGATTAATAGCATTACTTTTGCTGTGAATTCTATGATGAAATGCTGTGAAGTACTGAGGGGTTTCTCTTGACTGAAAGTAGCATAGAAAACTCATACACAGCTTTTGTTCAGTCCATTCAATATTTCCAAAGGCCAAATGTAGATAAACCAGCCTAGCTGTACTACAAGCAACTAAACTAGTGGTACCTCTAGAGCTCTGAGGGACTAACTTCTTTTGTGTCTGAACTGGATTCTCTTAGACATAAAAATAAATGTTGTGTCCCTTTCAATGCCTATGGTATTTTTTCTATTTGCTTGTTGTGTAAGAGAGGAAGCATATGGAGGAGTTTCCTAATCTGGCCAGGTCTATTCCATTCATGGTGATAACTGCTGTGGTCACAACACCTCAGCTTTTTGCGTAAGTATTCTGCTGGGCAAGTAGGTAGAAGAATGCATACATATTTCCAGTCACCTCACTGAGGAAAATTATGGGCCACATTCGTAGTATGAGATTGCAAAGCCAATTTTAGGCATAACTGACTCCCTCAGCAACTCAATTCCTTGGCAATGAATGAGCAGAGCATGGTTTAATTTCATAGATTTCAAAATCATGCTTAATTCAGGGTTTTGAATTGACAGGAAAATCCCGCATCCTTTTCTTTTGCCCCCACCAACCAGGCAGCTCACCGAAATAATGAGTAGTAGTAGCCATGGCAGCATTTGCCTCCACCAGATGAGGCACTGATGCCTCTATGGATGACTTTCAGGCTAGTGCTAAGGTAAGCCCCATTTTTTTGTGAAGAAAAAGCCTCTGTCTGGTCTGACACAAAACCTCCCACTCTCCCTTCTTTCTATGCTCCACTGCAGCTTCAGCACCAGAGCTCGGCTGCGTTCCCCAGCATGCCAAAAAGTCAGTAGCACTCAGCCTTGGTAGCCTTCAGCATTCAAATCACAGGACAGCTAATAGGACCATCTCATGCAACAAAGTAATAGAAAAATGCAGAGATGGAGAAGACACCAGCAAAGTTTTCTTTGTGATCATTGTTTAACACTGTAAGTAATTAAATATTAATGAAAGTATGCTACTTTCATTTTGTGAGCAATTTAATTCAATTAAAAATAAATGGATCTCCTTGGCTCAGTGGATATACTGATATTCAGCACTGCCCTTAACTTAGTTTCAGCAGCATTTAACTCCAGCGTAGCACAAAGTACAGGGGCAGAAACGTAGCCCCCAGCTAACATCGTTAACTCCTTAGGTCCCAGCGGCATGATTCTGTCACCCCGCTGAACCAACACAGCCTCTCCCAGGGAATATTGGCTATGCTGTTTAACTTGCAGGAGCGGCAATTTATACCCAGTGTGGTAGCTAAGATATCTTGCACTGGGGCACTGTTTTCTTGAAAGGAAGCCATTTCAGAAAGACTTAGCAGGCCTGCATGGGTCTGAATCTCCTAGCATGCCGTGATCTGGTTAAGTAATATATCTGGGAACTTCATGTCACATAATGTAGAACTCTTCTTTTATTGCACTGAAAGAGCTGTTTTAGATTCCCTCTGAGCCCATAGGCCATGTCTTTCTGATAATAAGAGTGTTATCAATGCTTTAATATTGAACTCAAATCTCTGCGTGAGAGAGCATCTAAGAGCTATTACTCAGCGCTGAAAGCAAAACCCAACTGTTCTGAATGGGGAGGAAAATGCCAATCTGTTGACAAAAAGTTAAACAGAGGTGAAATCTAAACTCCGGCCAACATTTTACAGCCTTAGCGCATTGTTAACTTTTCATCTTATCTGTCAGGAATAGGAAACTAATGTTTTAAAACAATGTATTGCTTTTACGGGCAAGGTCAGCATT
The DNA here is from genome assembly GCF_965140915.1 of Aythya marila. Taxonomy (NCBI): domain Eukaryota; kingdom Metazoa; phylum Chordata; class Aves; order Anseriformes; family Anatidae; genus Aythya; species Aythya marila. The sequence continues at coordinate 18,872,930 of NC_139044.1, forward strand.
TGTTAGATTTCAGGGTTACACCGAGCACAGGCAGCCAGCATGACACTGAAAGAATTGCTCGAGCACCCACAAGCTGAGGTCTTCCAAAAGCCAAAATGCACACACTGGTTTCATTCCCATTTTTTCCTCTCAGCCAGCAGCAGCTCTGCTCTGATTTTTCTGTTCGACCTCTGTTTTCACGTGTGATACTTCTAGCAGTGGCCAGAGGATAACATCCTTCAAGAGGTGCCACCGAGCAAATCCCAGGCCAAAGGAGCGGTTACTGCATTTTGCTTTCGTGGGAGCGAGGGTTCAGGGTCACTCCACTCTCTTCCAGGAGCAAGTTCCAGATTTGTGTGCCTGCCCCTTGGACAATGCCGGGCTTTGTTCGAGCAGCAAGGCATCCTTGCTCAGCCATGCAGTTCCCAAGGAGCCACGTAGGTAAGATAATACAGGGAAATGGAACAGAGAGTCATTCTCTGCAAGAGATAGACAGAGATCTTGTTTGGAACATGCATCTCAAGGATGCTTTCCCTATATTCTTTTATATTAAATAGTTTTACCTCATATCCTCAGAAAGCATATGATCTGTATGACATCTGTAAGGATTAGCTACTTGGGATGTCATTAGAAAAAATCCACGTACAATGTCCACCAAGCAGCAAACAGAGCAGCAAGAAATGGGTTTTGTGCAAAATAAAAGAGCTTCCAAAGCATGTGCTCTGTGCTGCCACATCCACAGATCTGCTTTCCTAGCCCATATAGCTCCTCTCTTTCCTTACTAGTAGACCTTTAGGTGTGCAAGACTTGTAAGCTTTTTTTGTAAAAGTGGTGAAAACACCATGAGTCCCAATGGAACTGAATTTTTGTGGAAATCCTAATAGCAGGAATGCTTTTGTTATCATTCACACTGAAACAAAATATATTTGTCATATCATTAAGAATATTTGTGGGTTATATGCAGATGGGCAAAGTACCACTCAGTGAAAAAGAGGCAATACTGTGTGACTTAGGTGATCAGTCACACAGGAAAGCTTATAAATTCCAAATGCTCAAAAATGATCTGCTTTTGAACAAGTTGTAGACCCAATTTTGTTTACAAAAATTAATACTTAAAGAGTAAAAGCCAAACCAAAAAAATAGCACTAAAAACCTCATTAAATCATTTAAATGATTCAGGGTGAATTATTTGACCAGCTATAGGTAAGGTATGTTTTGTACCTTCTGCCCCACATGCTTGGAGATTTCCCAGCTTGTTTTAATCTCTCTAAGCAAATGAGAGCCCTCAAGGCTCATTAGGGCTATTTACACAGTTCTTAACTGGAAAAAATTAGATCTACAAAAATGAATAAATAAATAAACTGATGTGAAGTATGAATGGGAAGTCATGTTTAAAATTGATTTCCAAGTCCGCTAGAGATGTGGACCTCCCTTGAGCTACTTCAAAGAAACAGCTGTGGGGAGAGAGAAAGAAGAGGTGGGGGAAAAAGAAGAAGAAGAAAAAAAAAAAAAAGAAAGAAAAAAAAAACAATGCTGAAATATTTTTTTTAAAGAATTAAGATTAGGGTTGGTGACAAGTCAGAGATACCAGAGTCTGTAACCATACACAAACACAGCTCAGAGAAGAAGGCAATCTTGTAATTAAAGGATCTGTGATTCAGCATCGGCTCTGCTAGGGTGGCTGTTTAACTGACCGTGGCTTCTGCTCTCTACTTGTAAAATAAAGGTAATGACACCTTCTCTTTCCTCCAAGTTTTTGTTCTGTTTCTCTAAGGATAGGATAGCTTTTATTCTGGATGTGCATTCCTGCGGTTATTAAGGGAAAGAGATGGGGACTCTTGTTCCACGGGACGAGCAGAGCATTTACAATCATACTGATCTTCTCCCAGACGTGCAGGTGCAACTACTCATGGCCAGCCAGTTCCTGCCATCCATACACACATGTTCCTTTGAATGGCAGCTTGTACCTACCCACCCACCCCAAAATAACATCTATCTGATTAGCACAGCACCTGGACCATCCACATTTTCCACTACTGAAACACTTCTTGGAAGGCAGTCCCTGGCTTTGGAAAGGAGAAGGGAAAAATGGATATTGTAATAGGGGCTATAAATTATCAAGTGGCCAATTTTAACGGACGCATGTGAAAGGAAGAGCATCTTCCCATCACCTTTCTTCTCAGATACTTCAATTCTGTCAGCAGAAAAATATTCACTTTTTGACCAAAACAGGTTTCAATCTGTTCTGTTGCATGTCTCCTAAGCACGTGGCCTCTGTCCATGTCCCTGCTCTCCACAGACTTTCATCATTATCAAAGTTTGACTCTCTCGATTTCCTCAGTACTGACTTTTTTCCAGATTCACCAGCATGGGCATCAGACGTAAGACACCAACCAGTAGTGCAATAAAGTGTTTTTGTTTTTTCAGCAGTCCTTTGCTTTAGTGATAGGATTGCCCATTTCTTATGCTTCTGCTTAAGCTAGCAAGGCTCATATGGCTTACCCATTGATCACCTACATATTTCTAACCTTCTTTATCACCACAATAAAGACAGAAAAGGAGTTTTTTCAAACACCTACGGCATTATTAGCCCAGCAAGACTGAACTGCTCCAAAAGCAAGAATTTAAAATGATCCCTTTTAAATTGGCAAGAATTTAAAATGATCCCTTAAAATGACACCCTGGAAGGCAGAACTGAAGAGAAGGAAGCATCTTGTGGTCAGTGGCACCACAGCTGAGGTTCTCAGCTGCTGTGGTCTCAGATGCACAATCAGCTTCAGCTGAATCAAGAGGAATCATGCATGCAAACCCAAATGAAAATCGGTCTTGCATCCATAATATATATTTCTGAAAGTGATAAAAGTTACAGCAGATCTGCCGACTTTTAAATTATAATCCCATCAAGCTGAGTTGAATAACTGAAGAACATTTGCTTGGGACATTCAATAACCATTTAATTTATATGAATATTCTCTAAAGCTGCAGAGTGCAGGATAGGCATCGGAAGCTCTTTCTTGAGACTTTATCCCATCTTTAACAAGATATAAAAATGCTTACAGATTTCCCACAGCATGTGAATAATAGGATACAAATATCGTACCATTGTTCAGCATTAACAATTAAACATGGCCTGCAGCTGTACCACCTGGGGCTCTGATCTTGACAGCACTCACAAGTTGCAGAAGGCTCGACTCCAGCTAGAACTTGAACAAAAAACCTCTAAGGAAAAAAAAAAAAAAAAGTTACAGAAAAGAATTTTACAATTCAGTTGAAGAAAATGACATAAAGAGTTTCTAGTGGTCTCAAGGTGTTTTAACTGATGGCTTTTGTAGACTCTTCCACGGCTTGGAGCAGGGGAGTTACCTGCCTCATTCTTCCTCAGTTATAAAATGCCTTCCTGCTTCTCTGAATTCCTCTCCGTGATTTCCACATAACAATGAAATTTCCAACGCTAAATTATCAGGTACTGTGGCTGTATGATCTCAAACACCTGCTGGTTTTCACTCCAAAGGTAACTGCATTTCTGCAGTGGGTGAATCACTTCCTAGAGATGTGAGGTCTACGGTAAATTGCTTAGGATCCTTGGAGATGACATATGCATAAGATACTGCTGTTAATGCACTACCACAGCTCAGATAATAATAATGTGAAGCAAAGCTCTCAAAAAGGAAAGTCTCTGTTTTGTTTTCCTGTTTGTTTTGGGGGTTTTGTCATCTGTTCTCTATCTCCCTCACCCTTTCACAGCAAAAACACAACTTGAACACCTCTGCAGAGTTAGATATATAGCTTCACCTTCAAACTGAAAATTGGAAGTGTTTTTCCCTCCAAACAGCCCCTTCAAAAGCTTTTGAGCTTGAGGTCTGTTCCCTCAAAGAGGTTTCAGTGGGAGAAGTGACACTAAAACCCTTCCCCTCATTGACAGTAATTACATCCTTTCCCCTGCTTCTCCTCACTTACCTGGGCTCATGGTGAAAGCTCACTGCGACCACTCTAAGGAAATTCTGTTCTGTGCTGACATTTACCAGGTGACAACGAGGTCGGGTCAGGTGTTTGATACCCCAGCCTTTGCAGGTAATTATCAGGTAGTATTACAGGTAACAGGCTCAGCACATTTCAAGGGGTTATGATGAAGCAGCTCTCTTATTTGTCTAAGCTTTTTCTCAATAACGTTTTTTAAAGGGGCAAGTGGAATTTTAATCCTAATCCTATGCTTCTCATGGTCAAATTTAGGGGGTATTTCTTTTGCAATTTAAAAAACCCACATGAATAAAAATAAGTGGGTTTGTGAGCCCAGGAAGGTGATACTCTGTAATATCTCTGAGTGGGAATAATATTCTGTGAGTTTTGATATTTGCCACCAGATTTCTTCTCTGATGTTAGCAGATCAATCCCCATTCTCCAAATCTTCTTAAAACCTCAAACGAGTGCTGCTTTCAACTCTTGAAAGAAAAAGCTACCCACTTTCTGTTTTCTCTTCTGTGTCCAGAAAATAGTCCAACAGAAGCTTCTTAAATCAACGAGAAGCTTCACTTGGGATTAGAGTATCAGCCCGTGGATCTGACCAGACTGGAGTTAAATTACATTTCAAAACAACATTTTAAATACTACAATCACCATTTCTGAGTCTGTTCGCATGGATTTCGGTTTGTTTAGTTTTCTTTTAAGCTCAAAACCTCGCCGCCACCGCAAAGGTGCCGTCTTAAGTGTAAATCTAATCTAAATATTTTCCAACAGAGGAAAGAAGAAGAAAAAAACTTTCGAAATCATGCTGGAAGCTTTGAAAGCGATCCCGCAGGCTGGCTTTGCTGCCGTGCTTTGCATTTGCCGGCCGGGTGCTGGGTGCCGAAACCAGAGGCTCACTGACACCCAGCGGCTGCCGCGGAGAGCGCAGCGCCCGCCCCGACGCCCCGGTGATGGGCACGGCAAAAGTTTCTGCTGGCCTTCAGCAGGGCCCTCTGCTTTTGGTTAGTCGGCCCTGGGTGCTTGAGAAGCAAGGAGAGCTTGCTGCCCAAAGTCTAACTGCAGAGGGTTTGCTGCCCTGGCAAGGAGTTGCCTTTTTGATGCGTGCAAATCGCGTGCACCGGTTACCCGCACGGCAGGGGTAAATCCTCCGTAGCTGTGTAGGCGTTGGGCTTCTCATCACCTGGTGTGTACAGCTGGGATTGCAAGGGTGGGGGGTATCAGGGAAACGGCTACCAGTGAGAAAAAAATAAATAAAAAATAAAAAATTAAAATTAAAAAAAATAAAAAGGAAGAAGGGGTAAGAAAAGCACAGGCGGCAGAGGCACAGGGAAGGAAAAATGGTTTAAAATTAAAAGTAAAGCAAATAGTCAACTTCCACTTCATTGATCATTATGAACCTGAGGCAAAATAATTATGTGTAGAAGACAAATCAAGTAGCCACAGAAGCTGAGCCTTAGAAGTCAGTATCAACTGGTCTTTATTGTCAAAACCTCAGCTGCCGTGCTGAACTTCCTTAACCTCTGAGGGTGTCCCAGTTAAAGGATTTTTTTCAGTTTGTTTCAGTTTGTTTCAGTTTTGTGTGTGTTTTATTATTATTATTATTATTATTATTATTATTATTATTATTATTACTATTATTATTATTATTATTACTATTATTATTATTATTATTATTTATTTTAAGAGTGTCAGACTCCTGGAGCTGCCAGGCTACCAGTGCAGCTCCAGCAAAGACAAAGCATCGCCGAAGAGATTACTGTAACAGTGCTTGTGTCCGAGGCTAGCAGCCCATCTTGGCACAGTTCTTCCAGTTTACATCTGAGTGAGAGCTTTGCTTCGCTACCAGCCTTCCTGCCATGCTCAGCACCACAGTTTCTGAATGGTTTATGGACGTTGAAGGAACAGTGAACAAGGGATCTCTCTCACCTCAGTTTCTTAGCTCTGTCCTCCAAATGTTGCAATCTGTATTTTTTACTGGAGCAGTAGGAGGAGGAATTTCCTATCTCATTTTTGATGTGACAGTGTTGGGTAGAAAAGATGTAGTTTTCCTTTTGCCTGCAGTTTATATGTACAAGACAAAGACTGGCAGTGCGGGGTGCTGGTTTCAAAAACAAGTTGCATGACCCCAGCTTGCAACAGGTCTGTGGCCATTTATTTCTCTTCTGTTGCCCACATGCCTCAAGCAGCAGTCGCTGGGCATTCACAGAGCACACTGGGGTCCTCCTTATAGTAAATGGAGGCTCCCCATCAGCAGCTGGAGGTGCAAAGCCTCTGACACAGGGCTGGGCTGGTCCAGTGCAACCCAAAAGATAGCAGAAATGTTGCACTGCTCACAGCGTGTATTTGATTTCCTTGCCCGGGTTTTTGGCTTATCTTCAGATGTTACTGTCAACTTTTGCAGTCGTAAAGGCGGGAGGTTTGTTCCTCCCACAAGATCTGGAGTGACAGCCCCATGTGTGACACTAACCTTTTGAGAGAGAATTGCTTCAGCGTCTCTTTAAGTGGGTGTCCCAGCAGCACAACACAATCTGGAGACAGCACAACCCAGAACTTTTGACAGACAAATCATCTAAAATATGTGGGATGTGGCCTTAAGTTAAAAAGAATGAATTATTTTGTCACTTCGGTGGTGGATAAAATAATTCTCTTGTTCTCTTCTTTAGCAATTTGCATTTGAATAGGTGGATCTGTTCTTTACATTACTTTTGAGAGCCTGCATTTCCCAAATTCCAATTACACCACTGGGCTTTCAAGGACAGGAGTGAAGCCAAAGCATTTCCATCTAATGCAAACATGGATTACTGGAAGGATGTTCTCATTTTTTAAAAATGCACTGGGAGCAAGAGCCAGGTTTGCTAGCACCTTCTCTGCAAGCCATTGCTTCCTTGGCTTGATGCATGCAGAGAAAGAAAACCACACCAACAGGAAAGTGCAGAAGTTCCTGGAACGCCACAGCTTGCAGAGAGCTGAAGAAAGTGCTACCAGGCAGGCAAGCACACCCACTGCAGCAGCAAGGACACCGTCTCACAGTGAAATCCAGCACGCTGGTGGCTGGAGGTCCTTCTTCATCCACCAGGCTGCAGTTGGTCAGCTCAGTTCTGCCTCACCTCCATCACTGGAAGACCATCTCCAAGATAAAAGATCCAGTGCAAGAAGAGAAGATATTTAATGGTTCCAATGTGAGTGGAGCTGAGATTTCAGCTGCAACTAACTCCAGGCAAGTCCAAGTTTCCAAATGTTCCAGGTGTGGTTCCAGGAGGCATCTTCGGTTCCAGGAAGGAGACCTCTCTGGTAGCACAACCAGCATCCAAAGCACTTCTTCCTTAGAGTACAGACGGAAACTCCAAGTCAACCCAAACCATTTGTCCAGCCCATGGATACAGAATTACTGATGGACTGAATTTTGTCCTTGCAAGTTTGTGTGCTTGTATATATATATATACACACAGAGTTCATCAGTACTTCTCAGGACATACACGTAAAAATTTATTGCCTCCACTTCTCCCTACCCTGCTCCCAAAATTTTGGGGAGCCTGGGGAGCTAGTCAAACACAAAGTGGGAAATCTGTGCTCCATCTGTGCAGAACTCATTGCAAGCCAGTTGATGTACTTAGGGTGGTTTGGGAGGGGGATCTATTAGAGAGAAAAAGTACAGAGTAGAGTTAAGAAGCATTTTTTTTTTCCTTCTAACTGCTCTCCTTTTATCTGCTCTCCTTCTCATGTTTCTGGGCTTTTTTTTCTTCTTCCTTCTCCTTCATCCTATAGAAGTGATACTGAATGCTGATGAGATAATAAACGGTCCAACCCCAGGCAATCATTTTCGGGTAATTAGTTCAGCTACTGAACTTCTGAGAGTCATTTTTTCACCTGCCCAGACAGCAAACTTGGGTAGTTAGTTACCCCATTACTGCTGAGTGGTCTTTGGGGCAGGGGCACTCAGCAGTACATGTGCTTCAGGTCCTGGATATGCTATGCAATCTCTAATTAAGCCTAACTTTGGCCTGTATTTAGCATTTTAAGGAATTCCCTACTTGTGCCAAACATCACATCCCGAAATTCATGATTTGTTGTAAGCTTCTGTGCACAATCACACCTGAGCTCACAAATTGGTTCAGAAAAGAGGAATATCACTGCTTTGGGGAACTTGGGGGATGCCCATTGTCTTTTTCACTACAAAAGTTTCAAAATTTCCACTGGAAGGGAAGTTTGGAGAGGGGAATCATGGCATTTGGCTTAATCAACTTCACAGGAGAGCTTCCATCGTTTCCCTTTCCCAGGGCACTTAGCTCCTCTTTGCACCATGTCAAAGCCCTGAAAACCACGCATGGGGCTCACTGCCACACAACCCACAGCTGGGCTTTCATGAGCGCTGGGCTTTCCCAGGTCCCTGCCCCATGCCAAGGAGCCTGTAAGCCCTACAGCTGTCGATGTGGAACAGGTGTCTCAGAGCTGAGGGCTCAAGGGCTTCAACTCCAAAGCAGCCCAAGTGATGGAGGAGCCCTAGATACACAGATGCTGAAACCCTTGCATGATGGTGGGGACCCATCGCTGGTGGGTCCCCAAACCTGCATAGTTCCAAGAAACATTCTGGTTGCAACAACTTTGTGTTTTTCAACAAAAATCTCTTCCATTGGAGAGTTCCCACCCAGCTCTGGGGCACCCTCAAAGCTTCAGGGCTGACCTCTGATGAAATGAAGGGAGCTTTGGGCTTATGGATGTACAACCTGCTCCTTTGCTGCAGAACACAGGACAGCCAGGGCTGTGGACAGGGAGAGGAAGTTCCTCGCAGGGCAGTTATGCAGGCTGTGTAACCTCCCCTCTGACACCCGTCAGTGTCAAAAGCAGAACACGGGATTAAATAAACCAACCATTGTCTATTTTAGTATTAGCAATTCTTATTTGATACTTGATAGGGTCAAAAAAGAAATTGAGCATCCTGGAAAGATACAGAATTTGTCAGGCATCTCTGTACTGCAGACACGAAGGAAGGACACAGCCACATTTCTGCTGCCACACGGCTCATCTTCAGAAAGTTTTGTTTCAAATCTTTGCTGTGTAGTCCCACTCCTTTTTTTTTTTTTTTTTCATTTTCTTTTTTCTCCTCTTAGAGTCATCTTGGGTGACAGATGTCACTGGGCCTCAAAAGAGCCCCTTGGATAAATCAGTAAATAATATTCATGAAATAGTATGTGCTAGCATATCCTGCTTTTCTTTTTATCAGTTCTAACAATACCAAAATTCCTCCTCCCTGAGACTCAAATAAAGCCCACAACAGAGGGTTCACATTCAAACTCCAATCAGCAATTCACAAACTAACAGAGAATGATCTAGCTGATTTCACTAGGGACCTCCATATGGTGATGAAATTTATTCTGAGCCATGTTTAGGTTTTGTACTTGTGGGCACTATACACAAACCCTGAGAGAAACTGAGGTTTTTAAAGCCAATTTGGGAGTTTGGAAATACAACTCTTACTGAAATAAGTGGATGTGGTTTGCCCTTAGATCTCTGTCGTAGTAGAAGTTGGATAAAGTCCTGTACCCTGCACATTTATTATTCAGACAAATGAAGAATAATCTCTTTCAGCCTTTTGAGTCACCAGTTCACTACAACAATTTCCCAAGGCATATTTTTTTTTAGACAGTAGTTTTGTTCTTATACCTTGGAGGTAAACGTCTTCTCCAGTCCTAGTATTTTTAACCTTTAAATTGTTTTGTTGGATTTCATTTTCAAAAAAGTACAATAGAGAATTCATATTCCCCAACCCTCTGAAGCATGTAACAAATATATATATTTTTATAGTATGGTATAGGTGTGAAGTTTGTATGGCTTGGCTCCAAAGGCAAATAATACTGATTCACTCTACTTTTTCTCCTTACACTTTGAAAAATTGATTGATTCTTCCCTCTTTTTTTTTGTTTTTCCTTTTTTTATTTTTTTTTTCCTGTTTAAGTAGAGAACTGGTGTTGTTTTTTTCTGTATTTTTGCCTTCAGACAGCATATTTTCCTGATGGAACTCCCCTCCCCCCAATACACAATGTGCTTTTCTGATTTACCAGCTCTAGCATTTTCTCAACAATCATGTGAGCAAGAGCAAGGACTGAATATTTTTAGACACTAGAACTAAGCAGATGGCGAAGGATGTAGAAGATCAATAACTCTAGTTTTTGTAAAGTTTACAGTTCTGTTTTTTTTTTTTTTTTTTTTTTTTTTTTCCTCCCAGTGTATTTCAAAATGCAATGAGAAGAATATAAAATTTCATAGAATGAAATGGGAGCAAACTGCACTGACCTAGGTGCTTTCTACAAGAACATTTTTCGAGCATATCTTTGAAAGCAAGCCATGCACTTGCTCCAGCTGTACTTGCGAGCGCTCCCTTTGTTAATTTAATTGTACTCATGTTGCTGGTTGGTAAAAGGTCTTGGACAGATGTGTGTTCATCTGACGTTCTTCCAAGCATGTCTGCGTGGTCAAACTTGAAAGGTTTTTGGGAGCTGAAAGTTATCCCATCAGGAACCAGAAACAACACCATCTGCTTTAGGTGACTAAGCACACTTCAAGAATAGACACCTCCCTCCTTCTGGGCTAAAGCATCCATGTTTCGTTGGGCTTCTCCTGGCACCCCTTCTGAGGTGCAGAGGAAGGGGAAAACATGAAAAAAGCTCTGGCCGCAACACAGTTTTCACTGCCACTTCAGGAGCCTGAGGACTTCACTAAGAGCCAAGCAGAACCAGGCACTGGCTCACAGGCTGGTGTCAGGGCTGGAAGTAGGGCCTCCTGTTCCACAGCAGGGCCACTTCACAGGAGAAACCTGTTTCTTGCTTTGTTACCCTAAGCGAGTCCCTCTGTCCTCCTGAATGTTGTGAACAGCTAAAGGCCAGGGACAAAGAGGCTGGTCAGCGAGCAGATCCTGCTGTAGCTTTTCATCCATGGCTGCTGACCTTTCTGGCCCCTAACTTCTGCTCGCTAAGGGAAATGCCCGCACCCTGCCAGGGAGGAGGAGCTGACTGGGGCCCCGTCATTCATTTCCATGACCTTGAGAGTAGGGCAGTCCCTAAAACCTGGATGTTTTGTGGTGGTGTTGTTTTTTTTTTTTTTTTTTTTTTTTTTTTTTTCCAAGAGACATAAGGCAGCTGAGGTTTATGTGGTATTTTTAGGGCTTGCGACATCCTCGAGCTGTTTGCACTCGATGCTGGCAAGGCAAGCACCACATGGCTGCCATCTTGTACTCAGCAAGGGCCGGGGGGGAGCAGGACCACAGGCCTGCAGCTCCCCTGAGACCTCGAGGGCTTCCCTGCCTCAGGCCTTGCTAGCGAGGCTCCTCACGCAGGCAGGAGGCCATGAGGAGCCACGTGGCCCAGGGTGGCGATGCTCTTCTCACACCCTCCTCAAAGAGTTACAGTGGGGCTTCCAGCCAGATCTTCCCTGCCCAAAAGGGGGCCCACTAAAGTGTCTTGGTGCCACCTCTAGCAGCTGTCCCCTCCACCCGAGCAGTGTCAGCCTTGGAGCTGAGCCAACATCTACGTGTGGAAGCTGTTCCCTCCTCCAACCTTCTGGACCTTAGGCAAAAGAGCTACTAAATGAGCCATACTGACACCAATACCGCAATCAATTTGTTAATAAGGATCAGAGACAGACTCCGCTGCTGGGAGGAGGAGGAGAGGGGAGAGGAGATCATTATTTTTAATTTAAATAAATCAATATGTTAATAGGGAAAAGGATGCACCCCGCACAAGGATGGTGGGAGGAGGAAGGCAAATGAGTACAGCTCTTTTTTGGGGGACGGGAGGGTGAGGGGGTGGTACCATGTAGTTTGTCATTAGCCTGGGTTAAAAAAAAAAAAAAAAGAAAAGAAAGAAAATATATTTAATATAAAAAGAGTGGGAGTAGACAACTTTAAAAGTCCAGTAATAGCAAATAACTAATTATACCCATCTGAGACTTCGGAGCGTGCCTGGCTCTTCTCTTTCTTTAAAACAAATTAAAGAAAAAGGAAAGCTTGATTCCCAGGAGGGCTTATCTAAGGCCTCTCATCTCCAATACACATCTAAGGGGACAGGGAAAATATCTTTTATCACTTAAATCTCCCTGAAATTTAAGACCAGCTGGGAATTTTTTTATGTGGATATGATTCATTAAATTCATATCATTCCAAAGAAACCTTCCTGCCGGTTTATCTTTGCCACTGCAGTCATCTCTCCAGAAAAGCACAGTTTCCTGAATGTTGTCAACCTGGACAGCTCAATTTTTGGCTGAAGGTTAGATTTCATTCGGAAACTATGGAACTGGCCCCACATTTTTCTTTTCAGGGAACTGGTACGTGCAAATCATTCTCTAAGGCAACTTTTTCCCCTCTGCTGAGACAATAGGAAAATCCTGCACCGCCGTACCAGTTCCAGCCATTCGGCTTCTCAGTCCTGAGAGGTGGGGATTTTTTTATTTTTTTTTCGTGATTTGTTTCAATATTTATATATTATACTTGGAGGTTTAGCGTCTTTGATCAAATATAGGTACAAGCTGGGCTCCGAGAGCAGGCTCAGAGAGCAGCCGCATCCAGCTTCCGCTGGGATCAAATGCAGTAAGTTTGTATTTCGGCAATCTTTGGAGCTGCTCTGTGCAGTGATGTACGAGCTGATAAATAGCGGGCTGTGGCGGAGTTAATATCCCGGTGTAGCGTGTGGCTGCCAAAACGCGCTGAGCAGCGCTCTGCGGAGTTTTCTTCGCAGGCAGGGAAATGTATGTTTTACATAATGAGCTTCTTCATATATCGTGCCACAAAAGTTACTAGGGAGACGGGTCCGTCTTAAGCATGAAGAAAAACAAAGGGAAGTTCACGTGGCAAGATCGCTCCTCGCTGGCTCCGTCTAGCAGCCGATGTGGAGGCTGGGGAGGCACTTCCAAGGGCGATGGCTTGAAAAGCGGAGGCGAGCCAGGGCACCCGGGCGGTGGGGAGCGAAAGGCTTTGGGAAGAGGTCAGGCGGAGGGCAGGGTGGATTGAGTTCAGGGGCGGCAGTGGAAGAAAGGACGCGCGGCCCCGACAGATGCTGGCCGCGTTGTTCGGCGCACTGTCGGGGGGCACGTGAGTGCCATGGTGATGGGTGCGCTCCCACATCCCGAATAAAGGAGCCCTGAGATGGGGGGCTCTGGCGAGGGGGAAGGCTGACGGATCCCAGCCCAGGCAAACACTTCAAATCAGGCTGCGTCTAGAGCTTGTGAAATTAAAAATAACTGCTGGTGGTGGCACAGAAGCAAGTAACCCAGAACTCCCCGAATTTACCCCAGAGTTTACAGCTTTCACCCTGAGAGGTTTCTTTCCTCTGAGCCATTGCGCAGACACAGCTCTGGCTTTTGAACAGCTCTGTAGGATAGGGCAGAGCCTGTCCCTGGGCTCCCTGTTTTAAACACTTCTTTTCCTAAGCAGGCACCTGAGCACGTCCAGCTTTTGTGTTTCATCAGGTATAAAAGTGTAAATTTTTCCTATTTCCTGGTTTGCTCCATATAAGTTCACAACTTCCCTATATTTTATCTCTACTTATTACTTGAAGATTTACAGTTTTATTTCTAAGGTTCAGAAAATTCAACTTGTGCAAATATTCCTGTTAGTAAAGGCTGCATTATCTGGTTTAGATACAGATGTAGCCTGGGGATTCAAACTAGGCTTTTTAGCACATTTCCAAAATTCTCACAGACCTCCACTACCTCAAACACAGTAAACATGATTAAAAGTATCAGCTCCTCTCACCAGATTCCTCTGGGAATATCAGATCTAAAGTAGATGATTAAACTGAAACCCTGCTTTTCAATTCAACCCAAGTTAGCAGCCGGGATCCTCTGGTTGCGATTGGAAGCAATCATCAGCCTTTAGGGACCAGATTCACACGGGAATCACCGGCAAGGGCTCATGCCACAGATTTACTTTGGCTTTCTAGCTACTACACACGATACAGCTCTCTGCCGATCTCCAAATGCAGCCAGTAATATTAGCTAGCAACCTGCACGAAATATTCATAAATCATATATTTTTTTTAAAAGCCTAGCAAAACAGTAAACATTCTTTTGGTAGGATATTCCTCAAATTACAAAATCTCTTTACTTATTCAGTAATGGCTTTTGCTTTAGGACCCCATGCTGTCAGCACAAGAACAGTTTTTACCAGCGGGCAATATTTTGCTGCTGCCTTTGGACCAGCAATTAGAACAACTAACAGATATAGTCCAGACAATAGCCAACTTATCAGCAGAAAATGAATTTGCATTTCTCTCCACATGCCTTATATTACAAAGATTCGGTGTCATACAATAACCAACACAAAATAAGCAAGGTATAATTTTAAGGTCTTTAGAGCAGCGACCTTCCATTTTTTATACTGTACCTGTACAAATGCTTTTAAGGTTTTTAAAAGGTTTTGAGCCTCCTGTTCATAGCTTTTGACCACTCTTATGATAAAAGTATCAAATTATTACTTATATATAATATGCATAATTATTTTATAATGTATATACTAATATATATATACTAAGATTAATACTGAAATATGTACTATTGTATTATATATTATTATGTATTATGCTTTGTACATTGTAACCTATATATTATATCTTATATATCATATATTGTGTATTATATAATGTTTATATGTATGTATTTATTATATGAAGGCAGTATTCACTCGTCTCCACACATGAGCAGACATGTTTTGCACGTTATGTGCGTCTGTGTGTTGTGCAGACATACATCAGCAGCGTGCTATCAATGCATAACAATATTGGGAACTGCTGGGTTTTAAGCATACGGGTTAGAGGAATTTCTTTACAGATGCAGTAATTACATAAACAAAATAGATTATGAAAGTCTACATTGGTATAAGGTGCTTTCTATTAAGGAAAGTACTATGAAAAAAATATTAGTAACTGAACCTAATTATTGGTGATGAAAGTCATTTCATTTCAAACATCCTATTAACTAAAATCCATACATAGAAAATATTGGCTGCTTGCACCAATCCCCATTATAAGAACCAGTGAAATCCCTTTGCAAAAAAAGGGAAGACTACAGCTTAAACCTTAAGTACTTCGATAAAAATATAAGATCAGTTTCATCCCAAAGTACAAATCCCAATCTTCATCTAAAACTGCCTGACCCTAAAATATATTCAGAGCTTGTTCTAATCACGGGAGATGTATTCTGAATAGGACAGCCCTCTATCATCTGCTAAGTCTCTTTAAGTCATCGTTTTCACTGTATCTGAAAAATTAATTCCTTTTCAGAAATATTCTCATCTTCTAGTAAAAGAAAAAAAAAAAAAGAAAAGAAAAAAAAAAAGCTTTTTTGATGTAGAGTGACAGGATTATGAAGTGACCCTTCAGGTCAGAAGGAGACTTTTCCTTTTCTCATCAAGGAAATCAATTTCTAAGTCCAAGTCTCTTAAAATAATATATTCTTGTGGCACGCATACAGCTTTTTTTGATCTGCTATGAAAAGAATAAGAGGTAAAGAGGATCAGGGGTGGCGATGGAATATTATAATCTGCCACACTCACACATCAGCCTTTCACTAAGTAATTCCAGATAAATTGAGGATTTACATATTTAAGATTAAATGGGGAAAGAGTAGCAATGCATAAATAGAAGAATACAAAGATACAATTTCAGGAAGTTAACTCTTAAAAACTTAATGTTACTTGGTATTTGATACCCTTCTCCTGTCCCACCCCACCTTTTTTTAAAGCACATAATGTTTATTAGGAAATAGCCAGGATAATCTCTTTTAGATCAACCAAGCACAAACACAGATGCCTTAGGGTTTCTCTCCTCCACCCCTCCCACCTTCACTACTGAAAAAATACCAATTACCATGACAAGAAACAGTTAAATGCCTCCAAAGACACATACACACAGCAGATGGAAAACAGGAGGAAACCAGCTGGAAGTGTGTTTCCCTTAGAACTGTTTTTAACAGCCTGTGCACAAATAATGTCTCACTAATACGCAGATAAAAATAAAACATAAATATTTAAAAGGTGACTGGTCAAAGCAACAAGATGGCATTTGATATGGGAACTTTCCCTCTTCTATTACCTTTGGTGCCCATACTCCAGGTAATGGTTCAGAGACGTCCTGAACCAGGTCTGTGATTCAGGGAGAGTCTAACTTTAACATGAAAGCTCTGGTAACAGCAGTAACCTTTTGGTACTGTTATTTGTAAGGCACATGTGCTTGCTTTGTTTTTTATTACTCACCTGTTCAGCCTTTGCTTTTATGTCGAGCTTCCTGTGCTGAGGGCTTCCCGACACAGCCTCCCGGTGCTGTGTGCCCCAGCTGAGCTCCAGGAGCTGTTGTTCACACCAGTGCAAGACAAGGAGTCCAGCCTTTAAACGGTGACTTCTGCTCTGGGATGCTCAACCAGAAGCATTTTAAAGGAGCTTGTTTCCCAGAAAATGCAAAGCACTTACTTTCTGATAACAGGGATATTTTAAAAATGCCCCACATAGTAATCTGATTCCTGTAATCCATGTTTACCACCAAACATCTTGGCTTGGCCCCTCCAAAACCCACACAGTATCCACGCTTCCTAATACTGTTGCCATTAAGGAGAGCAAAATCAGTGGAGATGAGGAGAAATGGAAATGCTCATGTCCCTTTCTCACTGAAGCAATATAAGAGAGGGCAGAAGAAAGTGCAGAGCATTATTTCAAGAAATAACAGGGACCTATGGCACTATAACCAAGGCAAGGACAGCTAGCTGCAGGGACAGTGAGGATGGGAAGCCAGCAGTTCTTCCCTAGTATTCCCTGGGCCAGGAACATTTGAGATATATCCTGCTTGTCCTGTCTTTGATCCTAATGACTTAATTAGCAGCTAGAACAATCTCAAGCATGGCGTGCCAGTTGCTTACTTAGATCCTTCCTTTTACAGTCGCTTCTCTGCTGAGCCCCATTAGGCAGCCCAGCACTCTCCAGGAATTCAGCAAAGCAGATCTTTAGCTGGTGTTAATTGTTCTAAGTCCGTTTACTACAAAGAAACTACTCTACCTTACAGTGCCCAGAAATTTGACCCAGTTTCACTTCTCTGCATTATGCGGTCTCTCGGTGGAGGAACAGATGCATTCCCTATGCTCTGGGTCTGAAGCTTTAAGTCATTCCACACATTTCTGAGAATCTGAAAAAAATGTGGATTCTTTGGAACAAATACATCCTGAACACGATGACTTACAGCAGTGAAAGAAGTTTCAAGTTCCAGAACATAATGCAGAAAAGTAGCAATAACCAAAATCCAGAAAGGACCAGAAAATCCTCTCATTAGACATCTAAATGACAGGGGAAGACAGATGAACATGTTAGCACTTGGAGGAATCTTGGCCAGAATGGCATGAGGCCATCAAACATGCCCTATATGCAACTGGTTACACAAGTAACCCAGAGCAATCTGGCACGAGCAAGGATTTAATGATTTGGACCAGTAAAAGATGGCTGCATGTCTGATGAGTCTGAATGTGAAACGCATGAGTCTGATGGTGAAACACAAGGTTTTTATTTTACTTGTTGTTGTTGTTGTTGTTGTTATTATTTTTATTTTTTTTTACATTTTTTCTTACATGCATTCAGCACCTATAGAAGTCCTTGAGCCTTGGCCAATATCACTCTGTGTTTAGGTAGAGTCTGAGTCTGGTTGCAGGGGACAGCTGTAGCACAGGCAGTAGCAACAAAGGCACTGGGAGGTAAGGAAGGAGGGTAAGTAACTGGTGGTCTTTGAGGCAAACACAGGGAGAGAATGGTTTTACTCAGGTGGTGTCAGAAGGGTCAGTGGCTAAGGACGAGCACTTCTCAGAAGCTTTTCTTGGTACAATTCTGGCAGCACATCACTTGGCTTTGCCACAACATTAGCACCATTTTAAAGTTGTTTTTAGTGCTTAATTTCCTCATTAAAAGTCTACAGAAAAAGAAAGATGTTTCCTCTGATGTTTCTTTCCCTCCATGAATGAACTATACTTTTGTCTGTTTTTATTTTTGTACTGCCATATTTATACCTAACACCTTCAAACACATATTATTTTAGAGATCTGATACCATCTAGTGTTATTGCTGGCTTTTCACATCTTACACTTATCAAGTAACCACAGTCAGCAACATGTCAGAGTTCATCACTGCACCACGTCAGTAGTAAAATAAAACCTGCTTCCCACCCAGTATCTATATTTACACACCCCACAGGTGGGTGGTGAAATTTACAGTTCATCTAGGAAATTTGCTCTTCTTTAATCTCTGGAAATTAGTTTATCTCTATGTATACTTATCATTATTATCTAGTGCCTCGCCACTGATTTGTTTCAGCCCCTGTAGCACATAGGCTGGGATTATTAATAACAAACACATGTATTTATAAACAGCCTATGTACAATCTTGGGCACACAAGGGTCAAGGGTACATTTACTTTGAAGCAACCAATATTTCATCCTGTTGTTCAGTGAATTAGATGAGATTTTAATTTGCAATCAGTGACTGGTGCAAAGTCTTCCTAAATATTCATAGTTACTAAAAGCTGGTGCTGTCTAGGAGGGAGATGCTTGGATTATTTCATACTAAAAAATCAACAAGAAGAGCCAGTCTCTGCTGGACAAAACAATGTGTTCATCTGTTTGGGCACAGAGAGCTTTAAAACACAATGTGCTGCTGAACCGAAAAGACACAGAAATACAGTATATTCAGAAAGGTGAAAAAGAAAGAAAGAAACAGTGTGGTTAGTATTATAAAAGATGGTGGATTAGTATCCATGGAGACTCCTTTCTTTTCTTTATTCACCCAACATCTACCGGACGATTGGGGATTTCTGTACAACATCCCAACACTGCCTTAATTTGGACAGACAGCAAACACCTTTGTAGCTAAAAGGGTAGTTTGGACTCCGTGTCCCTCAGCTCAAGGCCTCTCTTGTATAATTGGGATGTATGTCAGTTATGATAGTAACGTCTGCAGCAGGGCCACTTGCCTACTTTAGAAGTAGACTGGTGGCCGTCAATACTTTTAAGTCACTCAGCAACCTAGAAACAGCAATCTACAGGAGGTTCATATTTATTGCTACTCCTTTCAAGCAATTTACTATCTACAAAGGACATTATTCTTTAAGGATTAAGTGCTTCATTGGAATCAGAGGAAGGGGAGTTTGTTATTTCACAGCTTTGTGTAACATAAAATTAGGATATTTTTCAGGGCTGTGTTTCAGTTACTTATGACTGCTGGCAGTGGGTACTAAATCCTTTTACACGTTAAAGGTGTAGTTTTCTGTGATGCTTACACATGCTAAATTCCTGGGACTGGGAAACAGATACTTGTCTTTTAGGAGCACTTTTGTACACACAACTTCTTACTATACAGGCCATATGAATGAGATCAGCTTAGAGGGGAAACACTTTTGTGCCTCTAATAAGAAGGTAAAGAACAAGAAAAAGAGTGACAAGGCTTTTCTAGAGTGGACTGCCTCCGAAACATGAGGTGTTGGTGTGTGAATGTTAATAAATTTTTATATTAGAGAAACAATGCAGCAATTAGGAAGAGTTGCCTCGTGCCTTTATTGTGTTCAAAATGTATGGTTAATTTATAAAGCAACCACTAAAAGTTAGTACATTTCATATGTGACTGTCCACACTCAGAACAAAAGTGTGTCGAACACTGATTTAGCTGAAGCACACCAGCCCCAATGCACACGTAGACCTGACCAAATCCACCAGAAGTTGCTGCAGTTGATCAACGGCTTGACCAAGACGGTAGAGTTGTCAGAGCACGCTGTCAGATGTGGTTGTGAGAACAAGCATTATGGAGAACTTCAACTAACAATAATAACAAGCATCTACCTTTACGGAGTTCAGCTCTGAGGGGCCACAAAGAGGCCGGATCCAGCAGAGAGGCTGCCCTCAGGCAAAGAGATGGCGACAAGATGCTGGATACACCTGTACCCATCACAAAGCCGGTGCCCCACCTTGTAGCCCCAACTGGAAGCAGATGAATAGGCACCAGTACTACTAACTCAGGGATCTTTAAGGGTTTACTCAAGCCAGTTATGCTATGGTAACATAGAGGTTACAAAGACAAGAAAATGTTGATACCAAAGAGGGACAGTCACAGCCTCAGGGCCAACCGCTAATGAGAATTAGCAACGTGTGTCCCTATGCCTACTGTGTAGGAACTGAATAACACCACTATGCATGATATGACCCCAAATGTATTTACTCTTCCCATTCCTCATGGTCATTTTCCCCCTAGCTTCCCCTCTATCATTTCAGTTAAAACTTTTTTGATCTCTGTGTTGTGAAATCTCTATGGCCATGCTCATTCTGTTTCTGCCCGTGCACGTACAACAGCGCTGTTGGGAAGTTTTCAAGAGGTAGGCTACCTGGAAATAAAGTGTTATGGTTTTATTTTTTTTTTTTCCCTACAGTAGCACTTTTCAAGTGTTAAGAATGGCCTGGATATCATCTTTTCATTTTTTTTTTCCATGAAAAATATGTTGACAACTCTTATTTTGAAACAGTCTTGTCAAAGAAAAAGAGAAAAAAAGCAGCTGTTTCAAACTCTTTGAAGCAAAGCTGACTAAAATACCTCAAGTTTTTTTGTTCTACTTAAATGTTCCATTTTCCTTTATATGACAAGAGGACTGGAAGCAAGTCCTCTCCTTTGACCTGGCATTAAATTTTTGGGGGAATGACATCTGTTCTGACTGATGCCTTGAGGAATTCCAAGCAACAGAATCCCCTCATGTGAGCACAGGACTTCAATGTCACCAGCACATGTAGCAACCAGCATATTTATAACAGTTTTTGACGACAACAGTTCAGTCTACCTCAGCTGATATCCCAAAGTCAACAACATATGCCCATTTTTTTCCACTCTTGTAACACACGTGGGCTTTTCAGCCACAAGTACTTTCTGTGTTTAAATTAAACATATGATATAGCTATAAACTGAAATGCTTTCCTTGTGAAAGGTTCCCTGATAGACTGCAATAATTATTTGCTTTTACACAGTTTCAGAAGGTATGTAAAAGCCTCTCAGTTTGACACAGACACAGCTTGGGTGTTTTTATTTTTAACAAAGCAAGCTCTTGAAGTATCCTTATTTTTACTGTTTTGACTGTATTACCAGCTGAAATGTGAATATCCTTTGAGATCCATCATGTCACCTATAGTTATCTGAAATGCTGCTCTTAATTCATTGCACACAGAAATAAATATACAAATCCAGTCTGACAGTCTCATTTTATGACAGTTCTCAATCGCATGGGAGATGTGTACCACCAAACTGTGTTTACTAAACTGTATTTACCAAAACGTATTTACTAAACATATATTAAAAACCTGTTCTGTATGACTACTTGGATTAGAAAACATGTTTCAGGAATGCGTCTACAAAAGCACAGTCCAATCAATGTTCCTTGCCCTAATACAGATCTAATAAAAATGTTCACGAAATTCTTCAGGGTTTGCTGTCTTTCAATTTCTCCCCCTCAGGTGCTTCCCTCCCAGGGGACTGGTTGTTTTAAAAACAAATCTAACTATGAGTCTTGTTTTTCCTGGAAAATCTCCAGATAAGCACAAGGTGAAATCACTTTTTTTTTTTTTTCCCTCATCAGAGCTATTTCTTTATATTTTTGACATTGCTTTTATTCTTTTAAATTAAAGAGGGAATCTGTAAATCTCTGCAACTGCAAAGGACTGAATTGCAGCTCCGCCTGGGAAAGGCCATGGTTTACAGCAAAGCTTATAGCTCTGGAGATGAACACGGTGGCTCCCAGCTCACGCAGGACGTAATGGGCTTTCCAAGCCACTGCCTTAATGGCTCGTTTCTCCCTGCATAGGTGTGGCCACGCTAATGCTCTGGAACAGTCTGGTAATGGTAAGTCATATGTTGTGTGGACAGGGTCAAGGGAGGAAAGGGGAAAACGTGCCATTTTCCACCACTTACCACCACTTCCCAATTTAGAAGTGAGGCAAGGTCTGTGGAAAAAAAGGCATTACCTAGCACAGCACACCTGTGTTCTCTCCTGCCATCAGGCTGTCACAACTACAATAACATGACTGGTACAGGCTTCGAAGAGACAGAGCTGAATCACCCAGAAATTCAGCAGGAGAGCCTTCTGGGCTGTTGTGGAGCATCTAGAAAGACCTACTTAAAATTACTGGAAGGTACCACAGCGCTCCCAGCAAGAGGCAGACTGCTTTGTGGAGCCCCTTCTCTCTGTAAGGTAAGGAGTGCATCCGCACACACTGACTGAAGCACAGCAAAGCCTAGAGTTGCTCAGGGCTTTCTTGATGTGTTTGCATAATTGTGGTTTTTCAGACCAAAAGTGGAAGGTAAACTTCATAAAAGCCTGACCTGACGGCCTTCACAGCTGGAGCATGTTGGGAATCACTCCTGGCACCGAAAAGGTTAATTGTCTCCTGCTGTGAGGTAGGAGTCTAGAAAAGGATACCACATTTGGTGGGAATTATAGTAAATGAGGTTTTCTTTATAGCACTGCTCATTCTCAACATGTTGAAAGGGCATTAGTTCACAGTCACTTTCTCTGGAATTATCAAATCTGCTCAGGAAGCCTTCATTAGGATATTAAACAAGACTTAATAAGTGAAAGTGATTTGCATCGCTGATAATCGTGTGCATTAATCAAGCAAGCTTCTGTCTCTCCCTCTGCAATATGCTTCATGTTGCATTGTAAAGCCTCTTTAATTCTGTAGGGCTTCTTAAAAAGGAAACGTTACATTTAGAAAGCCATTTTTAAAATGATTTACTTAGCAAAGATCACTATAAATAATGTTCAACTCACTCCTCAGCTTTAACCATCAATATAATTAATACTGAGGGGTTTGTATCAGGGATATGGACCAGATGTGTTCCCATTTATCAGATATAGATTGCACTTACTCTAATAAATGTGTTTTCATTCTGAGTAACTTTTGAAACCAAATAACTGCATGTAGCACTTTAATCTGAAGTCACAATTTTAGGCTAAGGCGTTTATTTCTCATGCCATGCAGGACCGTGCAAGCTTTCACTACATCATTTCACACACCAGAGTCACACCCATGGTTCTTAATGAAATTGTGTGGCTAATATCCCCCACTACTCAGTAATTCCAAGGTAACTTTGGATGATCTGCTCTTAGGTGTAATTCATACCTTGCATTTCTCCAGCATCTTCCTTCCCAAGATCTCACAGTGCGTGGAAATAGGTTTAAGTTTCAGAACACCCCACAAGACAAACATTTTGCACACTTGCAAACCAAGACTCAGAGGATAAGTGTCTTTGCCTATATGGGCAAATCCCTGAGAAAACAGAATGAAAACCTTAAAAAACAAAAGGCCTATTCTGCTGCTCTCACCACTGGCCTACACTGCAGCAGTGTTGGCCACCCTCTCTAGTACAAGCCCACAAACACCAGGAGGGCTTTGCACACAAGTGCCACTCAGACACTCCACAGCCAAGGGAATAATTTTAATTTCTCTAACATGGAAAAAGTGTCAATATCATTATTTTTCCACCAAAAGTCTCACCTAGGATATCTTTAAGGAAAATCATTTCACAAGAGCCAGCAGCCTCTGTGAAAATATGGCAAAATGAATAATTATTGCTTATAGCGCAGCAGTCAGGAAGGGCTGGGGTTATGGTCTGTAAATATACAATGAGGACCAACACCATAGTCTAAGTAAGGAATAACATTGGTGTCAGGGTGAAGAAAAGAAGCACAGCACTTAAATTAGCTCACCCATGGGAGTGACCTCTGATCCACCAAACTGATAATGGTGGCAGGAGGTGCTTATGCATCTATGGAGGTGGACAGATCAGAGCCTTAGCAACTGAGATCCTGCTAGGCTACATGTGATACGTCTGTCCTTCTGATCCTGGAGAAAAATCAGAGGAGGAAATTACCTCAGTTGGTGGGAGTACATGGTCCTCTTTTTCTGCAGGTCTGATGATTTGGTCCACTCCCCAGGAGAAGCAGCCATTGTTTCTCAACGCTTGTTGCATGTACTTTTTGCAGCTGTCCTCACTGCATCTCATGGTATTTACATCCTACTGAGACCTGCAAACGTCATTTAAGAAACAATCACTGAAATTAAGACCACGAGAGTATTTATTGCTTTCAAAAAAAAAAAAAAGCTGTTTGCTGGAGAACTTGTTTGCGTTCACTCGGGCTGAGCACGTTGCTTAAATGGAGCTAAAGAGATGATGTTTCTATAAAGTTGTGGAGGCTCAATTCATTCTAATGGCCTGAAACATGAATTATGTGCCCTGCTTCACTACCTTCATGGATCAGTAAGCTGCTGTAGCTCAGATGGAAGCATTTATCTGAAGAGAGAAAGGCGTTATTCCCCACTTACTGCTGATTTCCTGCTGTTTGTGTCTATATAGGTGTTCATGTGTGTTGCTTTCCAGATATCAGGTGTTAAGCTTCATAGGTCTCTCTGACCAGTTCCCTTTGTTTTCTAGAGTATATTTGAGAAGCCTGTCATCCAGTAATTCTTTTCTGTTTTCAATATCGAGTTTTATGGTTGGGCTATTCATGTGGGTGCAAAGCTGTGCCTCGAAGCTTTGAAATCCGTTATGTGGATTCACTCTGATGATAACCAAATGGGAAAAATATTTCGGTGTCCACTTATAAGAGCACAAATGCAACCATATTTTTTTCCCCTAACTGCTGTATAAAAGTTTTAAATTTTCAAAACGGGAGCATGACATTTAAGCACCCAAATCAGTGCTTTGATGTTTAAATGGATTTGGCCATTTATTTTTCCAGTATGCTGGGAGTTGCACTGGAGGTCAGTGCGGCAGGCTTGCCCAAGCATGGTCCATTACCCTCTGCAGCAGCAGCAGGCATGGAACAAAGGGACCCCTTCATTATCACGCACAAGGAAAACCCTGGCAGAGGCTGAAAGAAGGTAATGAGTATATCTACAGTGAACAAATACAGTGGTGTACAAAGATACCCAAACTAGCTCTAATTGACAAAATGCAGTTTCTCTACATGGCATTGCGCCGTGCCATGTAAACATAGCCCAAACCTGTGGTTAGGGTGGTACCTTCCTGGGAATTCTGGGCAAAGTTAGCTTTAGGGCCAAGACTCCCTCCATTTAGCTCTGACAACTGGAAGATTTGAGCAAAAGCTGATGATATTCCTCTATTCTGAATTACTGTTGCCAACTGTATCAGTCTTAAAGCCCCTGCTCCTGGGATCATATGATTTGCTGAGAATCTCTACTCTCATTTAATAATAAAAAGGTAATTTCCATCAATGATGCAGAGGAAAGCTTGGAAGCATGACCAGAATATGTCCTGAAACCTCTCCTCTCCTGCCAAAAAATCCCTCAGAGGTAATAAAAGGAGCCTAAAAGGTATTATTTTTAATCTTCCAATATTTAAGCCAATGACATAATTCTCCGCGCTGCAGAATCTTATGATTTTTGAGCACTCAGAAGTATTAATAATGCAGTCTAAAACAGATATTTGTGAAAAGACAGCACTAAATAGCACAGGGGAGAGGCAGATGAGGCCTTCAGAATAGCAGAGCAGGGCTGGGGAGGGAGGGAGAGGGAACGGACACACGCTGTACTGCTAAATAAAACAGGCCCTGGATGCATCTCTGTTCAGAGGCCAACTGGAACGAAATGGCCAGTGTCCATCTACATAAATTTGCTTTCCCCCCAAACGGGGTGGCTGCCTTCAAAATGCCCACCAGGACGAGTCCCTGGCTAGTGCGGGGAGCTATAGCACTGCTGGGAGAGCGCTGGTGAGTGTAAGCCACAACCAAGCCAAGAAGCCTGCTGACAGTCGAACAATATAGGTAGTCACATCCTAGCGCTCAGCCCCGCTTTATTTACTGCCGCAAGCTCCTGGTATCATAAGAAGGGCACGCTGCAGGGCTGCAGACTCAGGTAGCTGGGGAATGGGGCATACGCAGAAGCCCTGAGACAGCGGAGGCTGTGATGGGGCTGCGGGATGATGGAAAGGGGTAAGAGAAGCACAGAGCGAGGGAGTGTTTGGCAGGTGGGAAAAGAAAAGCACGAGGAGCCAGAAGGCAGCAAAATGTGCATGTCTCTTAACACAAAGCTGGAATGATTTTCTCAGCCGAAAAGCACAAGTGCCCTTTTCACAATAAAACGTTACTACACAGCTTGTTTCCCACCATCTCCGTGTTTGTAGAAGTTCCCCGATAAATATAAGCCTTGCTAAGCCAGATCGACATATTACCCAGAAAGAATTAAGTACCAAATTTTAGTATACTCTTCTTTACACATCACATTCAAAACTCAGGCGAGATGATACCAACCAACTGCTTTCAGGAAAACACACACACACAAAACCACACACAAAACCTCATCTACAACAAGATTGTTGGTTTAGGTTTAATTGGAGTAAATGCTCTTGTAAAAGGGATTCATATATGATTTCTCAGCCTGCTAGAATTCATGGGTAATATTGGCGTCAAATACAATTCTGTACGATTTTAAAATGGAGGAGTCTGTCCAAATATAGGGTCTGACTCTATCTCCATTGCCTCTAACTTTCACTCCCCCTCCAAAAGGATTGCACATTAGAGACAAATACTCAAATTTGGAGCAAAATTTGGATGAGGCATTTTTGGAGGACTCATCTCATGGCCTGAGGCCAAGTCTAGTAATATGTTTTTACAACCACAGGGCGCAAATGCAGAAGGATCTAGGCAGAAACATTTTTATTTAGTGGAGAAAGTAAAGCAGAAAACTCTGGCCTTTGAGACACAGGAGGAAGCAAGGAAGTTGATTGAGCTAACATAATCAAAGCACCCAGACTCTGCCAGAAGCCTTGGATATCACCTGTTTTTAACTGTGCAGGCCAGAAGGTCAGATATAAATTGCAATAATTACTTTCAGAAATTAGAGCAAGCGGTCAGCAGTAGTGGCGTGGGCTCCTCGTAGAACATGGGTATGATTCTGGCGATCGTGATGTGGAAATAATGACAAGAGGAAATCCTTTCATGGCTTTGTGTAAGCCTTGCCACGGATTCCCCCAGCCACTAGCTTTCTCACTGTCATGCCTTAATTAATTGCCAATCCCCGTTTGGTGGCCCAGTTGCAGTGGGATCCTCTCCCACAAACTGACTTCTGTAGAAACCCCACTCCTCTCCCCAGAGGCACCTTCTGAAACCTGCAGCAGACAAGAGCTCACTGGTAATTTCTATAATGATGTGCCAGTGGTACTAAGATACTTGCCTTCTTGCTGGGAGCACTTGGATAACCTGTCAGTGTCTGTTATGTTTCCATGTCATATCATATTTTATGTGACACTGCCTACAGGGCTGCATATATGGAGTTTCATGAGCCCCTTTCCAGTGGTCATAGGCGGGTGTTTGGAGCAATAATATTTTTTTTTACAACTTTTGGGGTAATATAAAACATTTTGGGATTTAGAATAACAGAACTGACCTCAAATGGGGACTTTGCTGTTGGCCTGATGTGTGGCTCATCGTGGAAAGGACAAGAAATGTTCCTGCTGCCCTTCACGGTAAGCTATCACAAGGATCCAGCAGCCACATGCAATTCTGGCACAGTGATCAACTCATTTGTACTCATCTTTCCTGTCATTTGCCTTGTGATCTGCTTAGCAATGTCCTCTTGGTGAACCTGACATTACATCCTAAATCTACAGGTCTTTTTTTTTTTTTTTTTTCAGTATTACCACTCTCACATGCTGCAAGCTCAGCGTTGATGGTGAAAAGTACTCAAGTAGGAGAAAAACAGATTAACCAATAAATAAGCACACAATTGACTGCAATTAATAGCAATGAGACTTCATCATAAAGGCAGTAAATTGAAGGAGAATCATTACAGTTGATTTTTCAAAGTAGGTAATGTTTTGGATTTACAGTACCCTAGTACAATAGCAACTGCATCTTTCTTCTTGTTGGAGGTGGACTGTGGACAGAGAGGAAGAAAGAAGAAGGAAGGACAACTGGTGTTGTTCACTTTCTATTTTGATTAAATCTGGGTAATACATCTTGTTCAAGGAAATCTCAAATACCAGTAAGGACCAGACAGAAATTACCAAGGTTGTGGGAGACCAGAGTTTGAAATACTTTCACACACAAAATTAAAAAACAAACAAACAAACAAACAAACAAACAAAAAAACACTTTTATAGATTGGTATTAGTTTATACACATTTATAAGAAAGTTAATCACTCTTACTTCTTTAAAGAGGTGAGGATAGCCTAAAGTCCATTAGGGCTGAAAAATGTCTGTGACAGTGCCAGAGCCAAAGATGGAACCAAGTGGCAACAAATCCCAAATCTTTGCTCTGACAAATATTTAATACTTCCTCTCAAATGTTAAGAAGTATATTCCTGGGTTACATTACGCTCCTGGGTTACACAGCCTCTTAGTGGCCAAAATCTAAGTTGTATCAAGCTCTAAGCAAAATAGGAGGTTCCAGAATCACCCATGCTAGTGAAAAGTAGAGATTTCATGTTCATTTGCCTGTGATAACCTCCACCTCCAAAGAAAATAACTCATTTCAAAAATGATTTTATTACAAAAACACCAGAAAAAGACTCCTTTCTTAAATGAAGTTATAAAATGATTTTTACCACATCCTTCCGCGTCTCCCTTTTCTACGGATCAGAACGACAGGAACCAGATGCTAAGCCAGAAAGGACATTGTTCCACCTGCAACATCTGGCTCGTTGGCAAGCTGTACGGGAAGCTTCAAAGTTGCATCTCTGCCTCTCACATGGTAAGGCTGCTGGTCGATTGCTTTATCTTCCTGGATGTAATTTTCCTTTGATTCACCTATAATTCTGAGGAACTGATGCATTTGTATCCATTTTGAATAAGGTCCTGTACAAATGCCACATTTGATCTCTAGGCAGATCCTTTTATTTCCTTTTATATGTTCTCTACTTTAATTCATGCACTAGCTTTACTGCTGCTCGGCTACATCGTGGTTGATACTTGCACACACGCCATAGCCTTTTTTCCCTACATGAAGTTAAATATCCAGGCTCTCAGCCATGCAAAACCAAGTAGAAATTAAAATGCTTTTCTTAGTATTTCTCCTTGCTGCAGTGAGACATTTTTAGAGGCGAGGTAGCCTCCTGTTACTTACTAACATTCCTGAATCACTCCTTTCCTCTACTCCTCAGTCCTCTCCTATGAGACTTTTTCTACCTCTCTGTTTCCTGTAAGCATTAAATCAAGCAAGTCAAACATTAAAGTCACTTCGACATGAAGCAGAAAAAGCAAGAAGGCAGTTAAGACTGGGCACCACACTCCTCAGAACCAGCTGCTCTAGCGAGGTAACAACAAATTTCAGCTGTTTCCAAGCACTTTGATGTTGAAGGAGCAAAAAGCCCTTGTCCCTACAAAACAGTGAGATAATCCCAACAGCGGAGAACGACACAAACCACGTACATACAGCACAACCATGTTCTGACTGGGCTCTCTAGAGGGTGCTGTGAAACATTCTGTTAATTAATAGGAAAGGAGTAATAATTCATTAGTATTCATTCATTTCAGATTTAAATCCTGATTAGAAATGTATCCTGCCCTACAGCTATCTTGATTTTTTTTTTTTTTTAATCTGTGCTGGAATCTGTAACAGGGAATGGGATTTCCCCTTTGCTCTGCTCTTCTCTTCCTCCACCTGCCTTGCCGTCAGACAGAGATCTATTTTCCCAGCTACAGAATTCCTGCTCTGAGGTAGGTAAAATCTGAGTGTGGGATGATGAGATGTGGCCTAAGAAAAGTATTTTTCCTTAAAGGGCCATTTTTTTTCAGGTTCTGTACCTGGGGCCAACCAAAACCCAGAAGCTGCTTCAAACCAACATAACCCATGACAGCAGGGCAAGTCATTAGTCCACAGAAAGCAATTAGTACTTTCCAAGAAGTGGCACAGAAGTACTTGCCTCATGTTTTTGCTTTAAACACACATGGGCAGGCTCAATTTCATGGTGGATGGACATAGATCTACTCCTCAGCTCAGCAAGCAATTCCCAAGGAAGAGGGACTTGCACCTTTGCCTTTGTCTAAGTACCAAGCTCAAGGAAAAATGCTTTGTAACCTACAAAGTAATAAAAAGTAAAAATCAGTGGAGCTGAGGAGTGTAACTGGCAGAAACATGGAGTAATTTTTAGCCTTTACTGGATGCCTTCAATTGTTGTGTTTTTGTTTGTTTGTTTGTTTTTTCTCAGAAAAAGCACAGTCCTTACTCTGTACTGTTCAATATTGCCACGGTAGTTTACAATTATAAGCAGCCATGAGTGAGTTTGAACTCATTTATTACTTTTTTTTTTTTCCCCACCCATTTTCCTCATCTCTGTAGTTGGCTATGTAGGAATACAAGTATATGCTGGGTTGGACTAATTTCCCCTGCAGTCTGTACAGACCACCTTTTGCAGTCCAACACTATGGTACCCAACATCAGAGGAGCACACGTGGACAGCCACAGCATGAGGCCGTGATGCTAGAAGTGAGCTGACTCACCCGTTTGGCAGCATAAAGCACTGCTCAAATAGCAGCTTGCATCATGCCACACTGACACCAAAGTTACTATTTCAGTACAGAAATACTCATGAAAAGCTACACACCACAGTGATGTAGCGATGCCTGGTAGTTGATAATCTCTATTATGATGCAGCCACAGACGTTTGGTGGAAAAAATAGTTTGCCGGCATTATCTGCTTGACTCATAAAGAAAATAAGAGCCAAATACAATCAGAGAGTAATAGCTTCCATGGGAATCTAGGTGTCTTCGATATGTGTTTAGTAATACGCACTTTTGAGAAGCAGAGGGGCAGCACTCCTAACCCCAATGGATCCTGGGCATCGCAGATTCCCTGGGTAGGTGTTGGCTGGTGTCAAGTACTGCCCAGTCCTTACAGGCCAAGTGGCAGCAGCTGGCTGCCTCCCCACCCTCTCATGTCTCTTTCTGTCCAGGTGAACCAAATGACTACTTCTCCCGCTCTGGAGATACCATTTTTCTCTCAAATTGCCCAATTGGCCAGTGTAGTTAAGCCCAAATTAAAGAGGTCTTTACTTATTTTGCTCCAGACTGGAAGAAAGTTTTGTGTACTGAAAGCCACACCTGATTTTATATCCTGACCTAGAAGCAGAAACTCTTCTTCCAAGCCTTGTCCCCCTTCCAATGTGTTCTTCACATTTTCATGTCCTGCAGAAAGTTTGCCTTGCAGAAGGGTATCACCTGGAAAAGGGAATAGCCATGGAGAAGAATCACTTTTTGCAGGAGATCCCCTTTTCTGCTATCATTATTAACCAAGACGTTCAATAACTCTGTTGATAATGTCACCTGCCACACAATGCTCTCTGGTATCTTTGGGAAAGGTCACAAAGAGCAGCCTACGATCTGGGAACCTGACAGGTACTAGAAAGTTTAGACAGCATAGAAGACTTGGCCAGCAGAGGTGAGAGGCATGGAAATCAGACATGCAAAAGAAGTGATTACAGGTTTCCTCCAGAGTCACAAGTCATCTAAGTGCCAGTGAAGCCTCTATTTCTGAATCCTTCCCTAATGCTGGTGGACTATGTAGAAATACAGGGGTTTGGTCAGACCAACACTGCCTTGCTCAGCTTTCCCAATACATCTTTGCTCTCCTGCATTTTTAAGCTGTAATGATGAAGATAATTCTACAACATTGAGCTTTAGCTTCTGAATAAAATATTTTATCTTGCAGTCGAAAAAGACTTAGTGTTTCTCTCCACATATATGATTTTATGAGTTTTCCTTCCTCCCTTATAGTAACATCGAAGTTCTTCAATGGTCAGAAACTTCAGGCCTATTTTTGAGTGTCAAGGACCACAAGAAAATAATCCCCTGTGAAGTGTGTGTGTGCTCAGCACCTTTGAAAATCAGACACGCTCATGCTTAGCTATCAAAATGACTGGCAGCAGGCATATCCCTAGACAGTGTGATCTATATAAAAGTTTTCCTCCTTCAAACCCTTGTCACTAATTCCAAATCACATTCCTTCAAAACCCTGTCAAAAACATATTAAATTTCTACACATTTCAGTTCACCTTTTCTACAGAAGAACAGTTTAATCCACCCTGCTCAGCCTGGTTAGGCTATCCATATTCTCCATTCAATTAGGCCAGCTCTGTTTTTGATCACATCAGTACCAGAACAAACATCATTTCTCAGGCACAGTCTCAGGACATTTACCTTGTAATGTCTCCACTCAAACTTTTCCATCTTGATGCTTCGTCTTCTGTTCCTCAGTCCTCTTCCTACATTCCCTATCATTTTCAAAAGACACGTTTCTATATTGCCCTATGAGACCTTCCTCCACTGCCTCAAAATTCGGTGGCAATTCCTCTTCTCTTCAGCCATCACCCTTCACACATACATTTGCAAAAATCAACATCATCCTGCTTGTGAAGGCAGTGACGCTGTTCTTTCGTAAACCACTGTTTATGTTTCTTTCCTCTGTGTAGTCTTTCCCAGGAAAAAATGGGATGACATAAGGTGTCAACGGTGGTTGGAGAATTCTCCCTGTTTCTGTAGAGTTTGCTTACAACAGGCAGCCTTGCACATGTGCACCCACCCACACATAATATTTTTATAGCAAACTGAGTCCATCTAGTAGATGGAGATCAAAAGGGCTACGCTGACCTGTCACATATCCACCAAACACCCAGGAGAAAATCTTGGCATTAACCTTCAATAAATGAATGGAATATATTGCAAATAATAAAATGGCTAAATATAGGCACAGTCTATGAATTAAACATTGCCTAACTTTGCATGATGCTAATTTATTTCGGCATATCTTGATGATTGTGCTGTGACTGTGTCCTTCTGAATGTGTTTTAATTGTCCAGTGGTTGTCCTTTACAATCCAGCTGCTGGCTACTGTAAAATATACTGTAATTCATGTCAATACTGCATATACAACTATACACACATAGTGTATACTGGACATGGATTACGTTTTGTTTGGTACAGGTAGATAGGCATACACGTACACAAGCACTCATTAATTTCAGTAAAAAGAGAGGAAAGCTCAGTCTATTGAAATGATTAGAAATGCTGCTGGTAGAGTAACTCCATGTGTATCACATGTCTGAGACTAAAGTTTTATTTGTATTTCCTAAAAATAAAGCATTAGCATTCCCTGTGCAGAGGAATATTATCTTATTCTCAGGTTTACATCTCTATATTCAGCCTTCTATAAAAACTGGAGGCGTTAGCCAAGACAAAAGCAACCTTCATTGGGTGCTGTACAACTACAGAAAAATAATTAGCCGCTGCTCCAAAGGCAGTCTAACCCAGAAAAGAAATGACAACAGTTGGAAAGCAAACAGAGAGAGGGGACTTGCCGAAGTCCCAGGCGCACGGCAGTTATTCTGCTCCTGTAGGCTTCTGCCTGAAAGCAGGATGGCACTAACACCAGACAAGCCATGGGACAGCCATGGAAGAGGAGAAACCAAGCTCCACATCTCCTTGTGGTAGGCTGCCGAAGGCCCCAAGCCAAGCCAGGAGGATGTGCTGAGCCTGCCCCTGGCTGGAGTGCCATCAAAAGGCACTTGTTCCAAGGCAGGGACATCCCTTCCTGTATGCATAAAGGGTGCACACTTAGCTAAACGATGCTTGGCGTTACGAACACCTTGATATGTACACAGCACAACCAGTTATGGCACAGCCATGACTGTATGGCATATGACTTTGTCCTCACATGTTCATTTCAAATACAGGTGCACCTTGAGCTCCATGCTTCTTTTATCCAGAAAGGCTGTTTGACCCATAAACACACTTTTCACTTTTTTGCTACTCTTAGAAGCCCTTCTTTGTCTCAGAACTAGTTACTGAGTGGGACTTTCAAATGCTCCAAGAGCTTTTCCCCCCCTCTGCTCCCAGAGCTTTACCTAATGCACCAAGGAAAATGCGCCAACACTTTTGCACCAGACATCGTGCACATCATCAATGTGAAGCTGACTTTTTTGCCAAGACACAAAAATTCACATTTCCTGCCTTCCTTGTGTTCTAAATGGACAGTCACCTGGAAGGAAGCTGCAAAATGAAGCAAAGAAGATACATTTGCCATTGATCACCCTTAGAGGACACTAGCACCCAAGCCATAGCAGCCTAGAAAACCTACTGAACCAAACCAGGCACAAAATATTCTTGTTTATTGTGCCTCTCCCTAAATCCAGTTACGCAAACCCTGCCCAGGGTTCTCAGGCACCACTCTCAATGGACTGAGTCATGCAAATCAGGGCTGGAGAGGGCTTTGGCCCTTCTGTTGAAATTTGTCTTCAGCGCTATCACCATTTCCATGCTTTTCATGATATTTTCTTTCCAACGCCAAATACGGACTATTTTGTCGCTTTAAATCTGCAGGTAAGAAGATTAGCTAGCTTTGGAACATGGCAATGCGCTTTTGAGCAAGTGGCAAACACCACCTCAAACATGCAGCCCTGAAAGACGTGCTCAGTAAACTCATACGGCTTTTCTGGAATAAAGAATTGAGCTTCCTATTGCTCTCTCCCGTGTAAGTGTAAGGCTCATTATGGAAGCCAGTTTCACCAGTTCACCCCCATGTTTACCAAACCTACATACTGAGAGCCTAGAGAAATAAAAGAAAATGCTGAAGTGGATAAAATAATAAACATTGGGGATTGTATGTTTAATTCATGCGGCAAATTACCAGAGATTACTTGTACAAGTAGCCTGCAATGTCCTCAAAAATATTCTTTAACTGAGGAAAAGTTTTCTGACCTTTGGAGGAAATGCTTGCTTCTAGCTATGACTAAAAAGAGATTTCCTTCTTTCTCTGTTGTGTTAAGAATCTTTTCTTCTTATAAAGAAGGCACCACAGTGGTTTATAACTGTCATAAAAGCCTGCAATCCTTTTGAGGTTAAGCTACTCAGCTATTCAACTTTTACTACAGAAACTTTGAAATTCAAAAAGAAAAAATAATGTAAGTTTTTGAAGGACATGTGTTGCTGTAGGTGATCCTGTTAATTAAAAGTGATTGCCTGCTAGGAAATCATACTTTAAAAAGTTTCATGAATTTATTAGAACCCTGAAGGTATCTTTGTATGCACAGGGCTTTACATGCCATTTATGCAATTTTGTTTCAGATCTGTTTAAAGCTTCACTGACGCTCCCAGAGCAGGGAACAGCACTGCCAGCATTTGTATGTATTTTGGCTAATTGAATTATGTGAAAATACATACTAATGAAGCTTTACCAGTGATGTTTGCTGAGGATAGTTTAAGTCTAATTTTCTTCTATATTAGCAGTATCTTTCTGCTGCAGATTTACCTTTTTGAAAAGTACAGACTCCTACAGCTTTTTGTGCAGAAACTAAGTCCGAATTTTTGTGGCTTTATTCTGAAAGTAGCTACGTGAATTGTATACATCAAGGTATGTGAATATACATACAGCCTTTAATAGAGATGAAAAGATGATAAACAGTAAACTCTGGTTTGGTATTAAAATACACTAGTTCATTATTAGGAGGGAACAATTTAAAATGCAAAGCTAATGAACGTCTATTGTAACAATTTATTTTCCTGCTACTAGATTTACAGATTGTATTTTAATTGGTCATTACTTAATTATCCATTTCTGCACAAATCCATCTGGCAATATTCTTACATAGACTTTTCCTCAGCAATGCTTTGCTACCCCTTGACAATGACGTTTGAGGAATAAATGATTGAGTCGGAACAGTTGTTTATCGTGTGTGTTTTTTTAACTTGAACCATGGGAAATATCAAAGCTGAGGTATGCGAATCTCTTTGCATTTGAGGTGGGCTGGGATCCAAATCCCTACACTCACTAGCTAACTGCAGGTATCTCAAGTTTGTCACTACTTCACAAAAGCAATCAGCTAATTGCCTAATAAAAATTGCGATCGGGTATTCGCTGCTCACATTTTCTTTTTCAGCTCACAGACATTAGAAAACTCTTGTGTTTTTTTTTTTTTATTATTATTATTATTATTTTCTTTTCTATTATGTCATTTTTGTTCTTTATAGCACGTTGCATAAACTAACACAATATGTAGGCAGCACCCTGCCTCGGTATAATATCAAATATTGAAATGTTAAAAGGAAAAAAACAATCCTCTGCACCTCTTACCAGCCAAGAAAAAAAAGAGCTGAGGGAAAGTAACAGGAGATTTATGAAAGTTCACCAAACACTTTGATGAATATGTGGGCAGGTACTTTTGCACATACTTTGGAATAGGTTGTATGTTACGGAGAAATTTATGCTCCCTGGGACTGACTTGGAATGATCAGTGATGGAGAGCTGTTGAGACCTGACTGGGCACTCAGTAGCATTAGCGTTCATCTGGAGCCACCGCCCTCAGTTTCACAGAGTTTTTCTGGAATTAAGCTATTTCAAATAATGTAGCTATAGACAGTATGCATGATTTCAGAAAAAAAAAAAAAAAAAAGGCATATTAATAGCAAGCAGAGGAAAGCATCATTTGTTATATTTTAATACTCTTTTTTTAACTCTAGAGTCTCCCAAGTTATTGTTCTTTGTTTCATTAAAACTGGGGTTTAATTTTTTCAAGCTGGGCTTCCCAGACTATTTATGAAATTTAATGGCAGCATCTTTGAAAACTTACCTCTTTAGGGTTTGCATGTGTGTGTGCATGTGCATGTACTTCAGAGTCAAAGTTACAGGCTCGAGAGTCCTGACTGTATTTTAAGTCAGAAACTGCATTTATCTGATATATCTACCAGCTGCAGCATGAGCAGTTTGTTATGTAATGCATGAATAAGAGATGGATGCATCTGTGAATAGCAAAGCCAAGACTTAATACTTTAGAGGGGAATATAAAGTACAGCAAGAAAAGCAAATATGCAATTTTTCTGTCTTCCACTAATATTGGTACTGTCGATCTAGACTATAATGTCTTTGAGGATTAAATAAATGTGTCAGTTCGTCTGAATGACTGAGTGAATAATGTATTAATGTGCATTTGATGTGCACATTTACGAATACGTATCTGCCAAGCCCAGTAAAAACACCTCTTCCGCAGCGATTCCCCCTTTTTTTCAGAAATGATACCTCTTGAGGCATTAGAAACAAACAGGGCTTTTCCCTCAAGCACTTATAGTCCCTCTTCACCCTCCAAAGTAATCAGACAAACATTGTTGACACATCAGTGAATTCATCTTTAAATAATCTCCAACTCCCATCACTAAAATAGCAAGGTGGTTCAGAAAACTTAAATGAAAGAAGCCTGCAGGTTAAGGAGAAGATTTTGTTCAGTCATGCGAGACATACATAATGTAGAAGAAAGCATCAGAAAAGACCCCAAGCCTTTTGAAAAATCTGTAACTTCTGACCAACAGAAAATAAGCATATTTTGCAAGTATCCTATTTATCTGTCACGTCTCTCTGCTCGGTGCTAGTGTCTTGTAACCGTTTCTGCAGCAGGAGTCACGGCCAGTTCTACTACAAGTTCTCTGCCACCAGTACACACTCAAATACTCACCAGCTGTTTTGCTCTGAAAAGAAAAAAAAAAGACAACCTGGTGTTGTTACCAAATGCCAAGACCCTAGTTGAGATGCAGACAATGTCTCCAGGCTCCCATTATGTTGCTTCAGCCCTGAGCTCTGAAGAGTATCGATAAGGGGCACAAAATGAAACAGGGAAATCAAGAGAGGCTGAGTAATAGACCTTTGAATCTTTGTTATTGTTAGATTTACAAATAACACAAACTGGTTTGGGTAGGGAAGGGAAATCACTTTGTAATTCAGCATTGGCCTTGATACAATATCATTTCTCATACGTGGAAAAAAGCATATTTGAACACCGAGAGTCATCCTGATACAATGAAAGTGCATAAATCATGGCTGCTGTATTAGAGGGTCAGCCTCTCCATCCCCATGTAAAAGGGTAAGCAGTGTTCATGCTAAAGCTTATCCACCTGCATGCATAGTGTATTATCTGCACATTGAAAGAGAATAGTGCTGCGTCCTGAGTATTTGCCATCCTACAAGTTCCTCTTGTATCAGGTGTTTTTCATCTTTCTTTATATTTTGCTTGCAGCCAGTAAAAACTTATGCTTTGGAACCCAGATGAAGATTTTAATAGAAATTCTGGATTTTGAACAGAAAGAAACTCCAGAAGCTATCAGCCTATTTGATGTGCATGCCAGTTTGTGCATTTGCATGCAATTGTTCGGCTTTCTAGAAAGCATGGATAGTTACTTACTTGCTCTCAAAAACGTCACCAAAATAAAAATAAATAAATCAATTCAGCAAAGCGTGCTGTGCTGTATTAAAACACACACAAAAAAGATTTCATCCTATAGGCTTAAAATTGAAAGGCTGTCCTGGAAGAGACGCCTGGCACTCATCCAGCTGCAGGGCTTGGCAATCTTTGTCCCCGGGTGCTGTCTGTCTCGGAGGCATGTCTGGGATTGCTGTGCCTTTTTCCTAAGTCCTTGCTACACCACTGCCCTTTGCCCATTCCAACAAAGCTGTGGTGGCATGCTCGTCCCACCTCCCTGTCCCACCTGTGCTAGCTGCTGGTGTCCCTGGAACAACGGACTTCAAAATGCCAAATAACTGCAATAATTGCACGGTGAGTTTGGGGCAATTGTTTTAGATGGGCTGGAGACTCAGGTGGACACAAGTGCCTGGTTTAGTTCAGAACAAATTTTCAGCATCTCTGTGCGATAACGAAAGCTAAAAATAATGCATTCAAGGAAAAACAGTGGTTTTGCCATCTTTGCATGACTCTGTAAATACATGGGCTTATTGTGCCACTGCTGAACCTGGAACTCAGTCTTCCAAACACATCCTTGGCTTCAGGTAGGGTTTTTATCTGCCTGCTTTCCAATCACACTGCCCAGTTTGGCCCGCACATAGACTGATCTGTGCCTGCACAGCAGCTCTTTGTCTGAAGTGACTTGGGTTTTGTATTTCCAAGGTAGCAACCCTAGATGGAACAATAAATACTCTTTTCTGGCAATGTTTTTCTCCTTAAGATGGCAGCTTGCATCCCGTTATTTTTAAGGTAGTCTACTGAAGCAGGCTATTGCCTTGAGGCAAAGTCACAGGGAAGCCAGTTCCCTATGTGGTCCCTGAGTAAAACACACCGTGATTTCCCACCAGGCTGGTATTACAGCAGAGACTTAATCCTTTCCCAAAAGATCCATCTTTCTTGAGCCTCAGTTCCAACCAGTAAAGTAAGAGATGGGTCACCCAGAATTAAAAAAAGAAAACAGGCTTGGCTCTTTGCAGCTTGCAGCCCTGATATAACAGCATCCCTGGCCTCTGGGGGATCAGGTAACAATGGGGTTTGATAATACTGCCGGAGTTTATTTGAGGGATGTTGACAAGCCTAATTGCTTGGCAGCTCTGAGCAGCTGTAGGGCCCCTGGCTGGTCTGGGGGGGGCATTAACTCTTGGCTTGCCTGTGGGGTTCCTGTCACAGCTGAAACATGGCATGAGGGAGGGTTACTGTGACACCGAGCTGTGAGAAACACTCCTTGAAAGCATTTGAGCCCAAAATATGGGACATGACTAAGACACTGAGAGGATGTGATAGTGCTAGAAGAATGAATAATGACTATTAAACGGATAGCAGGTCTAGAAGCAGGCTTTCTGCATGAGTTCGCTGCACATGTAATGTGCAGCACCGTCAGTTCTTGCCATAGAAGCCTTTTCCTGTATTATCCAGATAGCTAGCTGCCTGAAAAGAAAGACCAACCAAGGCAAAAATGCCATTACAAATCATTTCTCTGACAATGAGTCAACTTCCCTCAGCAGTCTCTCCAGCATTTATTTTTACTTCTCACTGAACTTTGATTTTTAAAGCAAATGGGAAGAATATATTTGATATTGTACTGAGAAATGGAAGGGAATGGGGAAACATATACCAACACTAGCATCGCTGATGGTGATATAAAACTTTGCAGATGTTAGAATCTGTATCATCTCCACATTGTGTTTCATCCTCGTGGAAATGGGTCATTTGCAAGTCTAACAGCAGGTACATAGCTGTAACATGGCAGGGTAAAGTTGCTGTGGGAGTTTCAACTGTGTATTTCTGGATTATTTTAGTGAAAGTAAAGTCTTCATTTCGCATTACAGCAGTGGTTTTGCAAACAATGTAGTTGTCTGTAGCTTTCTGTTGTGGAAAATAAAATCACACACAATCCTACAATTGTTTTGGAACACAAAAACCCTGTAATTTTCATTATACAGTGACTGTTTAATACAAAAGTCCCTGAATTATGTCTTAAAATTTGGGGTTAGTATTTGTCATCTCACCACATCATGTTTTGTGCTAGCAGAAGTCTGAATAGCCATAATTTCAGTGGAAACCAAGAAATCTACAACTCTTCACCACCTCTGCCAAAAGGTCTGCATGGTGCTAACCACAATGTCTTGCTTTGTTCAATTCTGTGTCAGTTGGAAAACAATTTTTAAAATTTGGCATGCAAGGGCAGCTCTAAGTCAGCCCACTTAGCACAGCTATGCCAGGCCCAAAGGATTACTAGGATTACTATCTTTCAGAGAGACCCCAGCTGTGGCATACAGTATAATGACTTCTCCCTGCCGGGTACATGTGCCGTCCACTTTTCTACCTGGCCAAAACATGTGTGTCATCTCCTAATAAGTGTCAAAAGGAAACACTTTCATTTCCTTAATCTCTTATTTTCCTTGATTTTATCCTTGCTTGAGCATTTAGGGTAGTGTTTTGGACTCATTCCTTCAACCTTTCTTCATGAAATCAGGAATTTCAAATCTGTACCATCTGTAGGTTCTGTATTTAAGAAATAATTTGTTTTACATCTCGTTATTGACACCAGGCCTTCAGTGCACAGTTTTCCAGTGCATGAGCTGTGAACCATAGGGTGTCTGTGAACTATGTCTAAGGAATGTCTAAGAAAAGCAAGTCTACTGCAAATAGTTATATTTTCTTTGCAAGCACCTAAATGTTCACTGGAAAAAAATTTTCAAGGGTTACAAATCAGAAAAGCTTGAGAGCTACTGCCTTAGTGTATTCTTTCTGAGAACGTAATTCAGGTAAGCTTGCCCAAAAGATGACTCCCTGAGCTCTGAGAATGGAAAAAAAAAAAAAAAAAAAAAAAAAAAAAAAAAAAAAGCTTCCTTTGCACAACTCATGTGATTTCTTTGTGTTTGTCATTTGGCTTGGATCAGTGAATCCCACACAGTGCATCATTTCTAATAGGAATGGCCAGAAGTGCTTATATATCAGTTCACACCGTCTGCTATTCAGATAATATTTTGGCCACACCTCTCTTCAGTGCAGACCTTTGGATTTTTTCTTTTGTGATTTGCAATGCTGAGTTGTGT
Organism: Aythya marila; assembly: GCF_965140915.1. Taxonomy (NCBI): domain Eukaryota; kingdom Metazoa; phylum Chordata; class Aves; order Anseriformes; family Anatidae; genus Aythya; species Aythya marila. The sequence goes on from NC_139044.1 coordinate 18,914,209, forward strand.
TTTCTTGGCAATGGATGAACTCTGAATATGACAGAGCTATTTTTAGCTTTACATCAACATGTTAAAAACAAAGAAATCTTTTCCACTAGCTATGTACAAGCTAATATACAGGAGGAGATAAGATTTTAGATAGCTAGTAAACCCAAGTTGCTTTTACAAGCTCTCGTGGCTGGCAAGCCAGCTGCCTGTTTTGCACCGAGTAAAGTAAAAAATACTTTACTATCTGTTTTAAATAGCCTGTCCTTTCATCACTTCTATGAGACAAGAATACTTTGTCTTCGTTTACTAGGTGTCTTGTCCTCTTAAAGTGCTGAGAGGATTGATAAAAGCTAATCAGTTCCAGCATTTAAGATACAGCAAATGACACTATTACCATCTGTGTATTAATGTACATTGAGGTGATTAATTTTATTTTCTTCCAGCTCAGTGAAAAAGAGCACAGTAAGGTAAAAGGGGCATTGGATTCCCAATGAGCATTTTCTCCTGCATCAATATTTTTCTTTGACCTGCAATGGTTTTGCTTTGATTAATTATTTTTGAATGCAGCTCTTAATTACAGGCAACCCTACAACACACCCAAGATGGCATTTATGCCAAGATAGGGAAGGGTCACAAAACTCAATCTGCCAGTGGTATCTATGTGATTTCTAGTGCATAGAAAACGCATACAGTACTACATAACACTCTGAGGATACAGACATACCGTGCCCACTAAAAGTAATGCCAGTTTACTGAGGTTCCCTGTGATCCTAAACAGTCTTGTTTCTAAGTGGCGTATTACAAACAAATAATTGCTTGAAACATTTCCAGGTAAATACTGTGAGGCAGAAATAATTTGGAACACCAAAGATCTGCTTAAAATGCCCTCAATACCTGTATAAAAAGAGTACATTTGGCCCTTTCTCCTCATGTGGCTTAGAGTCAGTTATTTGCAATTCTTCCTGTCAATATCCCTATCCAGGAGACAGGGATAGTTATAGCAGCTCCTGCAACAGCCAGGGATGACCTTAGCTTTCATTTGCTGATGCTTACATGTATGAGGTACCTTAAAAGCACACAACTGAAGAATAACTGGAATTTTATTCTGTTGGCCATGAGCAGGTTATTCACATTCTTTGTCTTTTCAACAAACTGGTTGCATGCAAGGCACTTCTGAGGGAGGCACTGGCCACGGCCATGATGTAAGAGCACAAACCCTTTCCTTATCAGGGAGTTCCCTGCAGTTTCCTTCTGCAAACATGAGAAAGGGATAATGTGCGGCGACATGACAACCCCACAGCTTTCCCTCAATCCCCAAATTCCCCAGCTCTGCCAAGGCAGTGTGAAAAGCTGTTCGCACACTGCAGCCTAAGGAGTGTGCTTGAAACAATGCACCATTGACTCATGCTTTGATCAACATGCCTCTCTGCATCCCCACCAGATCTACCACCTGCCCTCACCACATACACTGGGACCTGCACAGACCACTGAACAAAGACACTTTCCATAAAGACAGAGGAAAATGGAGAATATTGCAAAAGAATGGCACCATGCCCCCTTGAACTGCCAGCACATGAAGCACTGCATGGTCAGGCCTGGTGTGTCATGGAGGCCACAGTGGGCTCTGCAAGAGAAGGCTTCCTCAGATCAGGCGTGCTCCTCATCCCAGCTCGGCAGACCTCTGAAATAATTCATACTGTAGCCAGTAGATGTCAGCAAGTGATAATAAAATGCAGGCTGAGCCTTACCATGCTGCTGGTTTGGGGCTGGTGCCTGTGGAGGACTTGGGGAGCACCACAGCGAGCAAATCTTCCCTGAAACCTGCACACGAACATCCCCGAAGAAAGCTGCCACCTCAGGTGGCAAAATAGCATCCAACGCACTAATCCCTGTATAAAGGCACATATCTTTGCAGCGTACTTTTATATAAGCCAGACTTTAATATAGCCGTAGGCAGAAGTGGAATGGGACTGCATTCAACTGAGTAACATAGTGGGCCTTTGCAAAATGTCAAATACATCTGCCAATACTTTTCAAAAACAGTGCTTTTAAGCAGAAGACTTCATATCAGGACTTTATATCAATTGCTGGATACTAGAATAGTTTACTTCTTACCACAGCTTACCGCCCCAGGCAGTAAATGTTAGCAGGTTCAGAGGCCATCAGCCTGGCAGACATTTGCTGATTGCTAGCTCTGTTCTGGCCTCACCAGCAGAAATAAGGGTGAGGTAGCAAATTTTAATTCTGTACTTGTTGCACTTCTGGATGAACAACTCATCCTGTCATCAAGGAAACTGAGCCTCTGAGCATTGAGAAGGCATGTGGAAAATTGCTGCACATTTGCTAGGATTTTGAAGGCTAGCCTCACAACTAAGCTTTGAGCGATCTGTCCTTGCGCTGAGCTCTGCAGGCCCCCAGGAAAGTATAACAAAGTCCAGTGTCATTGAGCCTGCAGCTGAAATTTGTCATGAACCCCTGGGCAAGTGCATCTAGGAGTCAGTGGGTTACCCAAATACATATATATTAATTAATTTTCCTTGCTAATAATAGCACCTCCAGTGATTGAGCTTTAGATGATGGCTTGGCCTTTCAACTTCAAAATTGCTGAACTTATTTTCCTCAAATAGTCTTGCTTTTTAAGTCCCAACTATTCGCAAAGAAATCTTTCTCGTGCAGCTCAACCCTCTTATTTTATGGAGCCTGTGTGTGTAAGCTGGATAACTTACATTTTTTGGCACCGGTGTGAAACTTCTCATTTTAGGTGATTTGGAATTATGTGAGCCTGAAAATGTGGATTGGAACTTATGCAGAAAAATGCCATTTTTTATATGAGTATGCCAAAGGCTTTGCCAGTTCCATCCCAGCTGCCTGAATTGTCACCAACCACAGAAAATACCAGCCTCAAAGGAATTGCTCTTTGACATTTATGGGCTGCTAAAGTGAGGTAAGGCACAACCCTGCCCTACTCCTCACAGGGAATTGTGCAGGCCCAGTGCACTTAATCTATGCTTAAACAGATGAAGAAGGTGAAAGTGGATGAAAATAAGGATACTGAAATTCGTCAGTGTAAATTCTAGATGATGTCAGGAAGTTATGGGAAATTCCCGACTGTAAAACAACATATAGAAAGACTAATGGGCAATATGGCCAAAGGGCCTGGGGATCACCTAGCAATGACTATTGCACTGGGTTTAGGTCTATGCAGATGGACAATAAAGCCCAAAACAAACGCAGAATTAAAGAAACTCGAGAAAGATCTATATTTTTTGGTGGAAAGGATGTAAAAACATTGCTGAATAAAACTTACAGAGTTAAAGTTGGAAATTAATAAGATCAGGTTTAAAGACCAACTCATAATAACATTTTATTTTTTTTGGGGGGGGGGAGAGGTAGTAAATTGCATTTTTTTTTTTAATTTTATTTTGTAGTAAAGTTTTGTAGTAAATTGTGGTGGCTAATTTTTCAGGTTCTCATATGCCCATGGTGTTCCAATAAAAAGTAACTCAGAGTTAGAAAACACCACTAACATTAACATTTACCTCAGTAAAACAACACAGAGCATTTTCCCACGGAGGCTGTTACATAACCTGATATTTTCTTTTATGCTAAATTAGTATTGCTACAGTAACCCCAAGAAAACATGAAACCAAGGATGTTTGCACAGGTGCCGATGTGTTTGTTGTTGTAGGGTCTCTCCTGAGCTCTGCAGGGCCCAGGAATGGATGCAGGTGCTGGAGAGACAGCAGGACCACAAGGGCTCCCTGCTATCTGGCACCCCTGGTTGCATGGACCCCCTCACTCTCTGCCCCTTGCCTTGCTCTGAAAACACCTCTGTATGATGCTGGCCTATTTATGACAAAATTTAGCAGGGGTGCTTCAATTTGAGGGGCTTACTGGTGTTGGTGTGAGGTTTTCCATAGGTTTTCCACAGGGGTCACATCCAGTTTTTAGGTCCTTACTCTCCCATCCAGCTTACTCACTATAAACCCAAACGTATACTTAAAGGACTGATGCAAGTGTTTTGATTGCTTGATTGAATAGAGAGACTTTTAAATGTGTGCTTAAATGATTTGTGAGACTGTGGCCTGGAAAATCCCCGGTTTCTCCTCAGTATGAAGGAAGAATGCAAAAATGACAAGAACTTAGTCATGGAGTTTAGAGAACTACCTTCCCCTCCCTGAAATTCAGGGAAGAGGAAAGTGAAGGGAAAAAAAAAAAAAAAAAAAAAAAAACTCTCCTCTAACACTTCATTTTTATTGAAAATGTCTGCTGTTTCCAGTAGAGTTTAATATGTTTTCCAGTATCCACCACAATAACAACCTTTCTCAAAACACCAGCACAGATGCACCATCCAACAAGATGTTCTGACAAAGCAGGAAACAACCTTTGCAGTTCAGCAGGAAGAAGGTCAAATCATCTTGCCCCTCTTTCTGCTCGGAAAACTCAGTGCTGCTATAAGAACTCTGTTTAGATGTGAAAATACTCCTTATCCCGTGGCTGCTCTTCTCTTGCATCTGAAGATGGTCCTACCTCAACCAGCAAAGCTGGGACCAACGAACACATGGCATCACACTTGCATTGTATTCATGTATTGTATTCTTTCTATATGTCACATTCTTAGCAATCTGCTTTTCTTTTGACTTAAAAGTCATGTTCTTCCTCCTTTAATTAAATATATAACACCAAACTATCAGTTATTTCTCTAGACTCGGGTGTGTCAGAGTTCCATTTTTCTTAGTAGTAGGGTGTTTGACAACAGGTGGAAGAACAGCACTGCTCTCCAAAGGCAGTCTGCATTTTACAATTCTTTCTAACTTACTATTCTCTATTTACACTATAAATTATAATTTATAATCATAAATTATAATTATAATTATACTATTTTACTAGGTCTTCCACTGCCATTTTCTTTGTGCTGTCAGACTTCTTTTTTGATGACAAATTAACGCCAATGGGAAGTTTTCAGGTTTTCAGCTGTTTTCAGCACTCCTTTTTTTTTTTCCCCAGACAAAACAAGGGTACATCTCAGCTGTTGATGCACAGATCCCAACGGCCTGTTATCCATTATCTTTTCAGTCATTGCTCTCCCTGACTACATTGGAGTCACTCTGAACCCAAATATCTGTTTTGTTTTTTTTTTTTTTTTCAGAATTTCAAATACATTCCTCAAGTACTGATGGAAAATGATTCAGTGTGCCACAAAGCATGATGTGTTTTATGACTGAAAGTAAATTTTAGTGGGAATCCTGCTGAAACATGAAATGGAAGAGGCTACCTTGGATGCAGTCCTGTCTTCCATCAGGCACTATGCATTGCTGCATTGTTAAAGGTCTGCTACTTCCCTTGATGTATGCCTCATTTGGGTAGGCACAAATGGATGAACTATTAGGGTTACTGTTTCAGTCTTGACACTGTGCAATCCTACTAAATCTTGCTTGTGCTGAGCAGCAATCCAAACATCTTTTTCTCCATATTTTAGGAGGTACTACAGGTTCAACATGTACTTCTCTGCATACAACAGTAAGAAAACAATATTCTTTGAGATACCTGGATTCCCAGTGCAAGGAAATGTTTGAGAAATCCTGTTACTTAAAATTTCTAAAGAGATGAATATGGGGCAACACTGAAGCAGGAACAAAGAGAAAAGACATCAACAGTCTTTGACATATTGAGGTTTATATCCTAAGTCTGAGATAAACTAGAATATATCTAAAGGTCAGAATAAAAAGCAAATAACTCTTAGAGCACAGCTGTTTGTACTCTGTCTTTATTCCATATCAAGTCTAGTGAGTTCTGGGATCCCAGAACAGCTATTTTACCCGGATTTTTGAAAACATATAGTTTAAAATGCTTTTGTAAGGAGTTAATGTTTGGAATTTTGAAAAGGGCAAATTGTCTAGGATTGTATTGGTTATAGAAACTCAGACAAATTTAAAATTATCAAAGTTGGAGAGAACTACAAGTAGCTACATCAGGTCACTACCATGGTGCTCTCTAAAGATTACAAATTAAGTAGAACACATCCAGAAAAATAGAAAAATATGGATTACAGACTTGTTCTTGTAGAGAACACTCTCAGCTTCTACAAATTTCATTAAGGGCTTGATTGTGATGCTCTTTCCCATGTCAAGTGGTATCTTAATTCTTCATTCCAGTGGGCTAACTCAAAGAATTAGGCATTACTCAACTTGAGAAAGGTATCACAATCTAACCTTAAGAGCTGAGTGCTTTTAACGCAGAATAGCACTAGGCTCATTGTGGAGAAAATTAATGTTAGACTTTTGAGGCGAATAATATTGTTTTGCATAAATGATATTTTCTACCAAAAATCATCCAAGGAATTGCTTAACTTTTATGCTGAAACCTCTTGGGGGAGGGAAGAATGGCTCCAGTTTCACTGCCTAAGTGTCTGTTCCATTTAAGGGATATTAGCTAGCCAAATGAAAAATGCATGAATCAATCAGCAACAAGGACCTTGATCTCTGAATGAGACAATGCTGAGCTTTGAGATTTATAGTCTTGCTTCCAGAATTCCATTATTTGGAGGAACAACAACAATAACAATGGGAGATGACATCAGAATAGCGAGTGTTCTTCTTTTCCCTTCTTTTCCTGTTGATCACAAGATGCTGACTTCTGTGTCATTCACCCCTGTCAAATGAGTAAATGTTCAGTGCTTTAAAACATTACCAAATGCATGCCCAGTTCAAAATAAAATGAGAATGTCTTGAATGAAAGGGCATTATTGCTGCTTGCATTTTGCACTGCTAATTAGTTTACACACAAAGCAATTACCTATTGCTTACTTTCTTCCTGTATTTGTTCTGCAGGCAGAACTCCTTTTGATTTTTACACAGAGAAATGTATTGTTGGGAGTCATACTCCACTGATACTGAGTAGACAAGGGTTTCTTTCTAAGTACTTGTGATTCTTGTTTTCCATTTCCCTGAATAACTGCAGTGTTTTTCTGTTTCCTTGAATAACTGCAGAAAATGTAATAGAGTTGCCCCTTATCTTTATGGTTTCTATGGTGGGTGAAGTTCCTTTAGACATTGTCTGCCTGATAAGACCTCCATAGGAGGCTTAAACTCTTCTGCCACAGCACTAAAAGGGGCAAATGATAATGAGGGGACAGGTTCAGTGGAGGAAGCAAGGACCCACATTAACACTGGCTGGGCGTGGGCACATGATATGCCTGTGATATGCCACACAGCTGTGTGGCATCCTTCCCCACCCAGGCTGGAGCGGGATATCGTGCTAGAGAGAAGTAAATCCTATTTCAATCTGGTCACACAAGTTATGTGGAGAACCAAAAGAGCACAAAAGATGTGCCCTTTTCTAGAGCCCAGGTCCAGACCAACCTCTTATGCTGCCTGGAACATCACCAAAACTTTGGTTACATGTATATATAGACAGATGGGTAGAGATAGATATAGAAAGAGTTGACAGAAACACTAAAAGATCATAAATTCAAGGTATAGATAATTAGTAGTCTTGAAAAATACTAGTTCTACCAGTTCTTTTAGTATGCAACCATTTCTGGTAGGATAAATGGGCAAAACTAGCTTATTGTGAAAATGTGCATACATTTGAAAATGACAGCAAAGATCAGATGCAAATCCAGCCCTAAAATCTCTCCAGACTAGAGGATATTTGGATTTAGGCTTTTTTTTTTTTTTTTTTTTTTTTTCCCAGTGCCTTATCTTGCCTGAATGGCTCCTCTCTGGGGCTGTATCCCTTCTGCAAACATCACAGCAGAGCTCAGCCAGTGAGGCAGGAAGGGTAAAGGATGCATCAGAGAAGGTGATACACTCTTTGCTTTTATGCCCTCAGTCCCTTACTTCAGCAAGTACAGGTTATCCAAACCCTTGATATAAGCTTAGGAGGCTTCAAGATAAACAGCTAAGCCCCTTTCACTTGTGACAAGATCCTTTTGTGGGATGACAGTGACTTTAGCACAGAATAGACTGTTAGGAAGGTGAAGAAAGAATTACATCACTTGAAACCTCCCCACATCTCAGGAGTGACTCAGTAATTGGTTATCTGCAAGGAAAATGGCATCCAGAGCGAAGCCAGAGCTCTGTAAATCAATGTGTGTATAGACAAAATAAATTCCAAACTGCAAAAACAGCATCCTCGTTGGCATAGAATCTCTTCTCAGCACCTTTGTACAAGCTCTTGTAAATAAATCAGCACAGAATGCAACTCATTTATTCTACTAGCATAAGGAAAACATCTCCAAAGAAATTGGTGTATATGCTTGCCAACAGATAAACGTAGTTTCTTTCATTGGATGCCAAATCCAGTAACAGGAGCAAAACATACTTATAGCTTTTAGACCTGGGAAAAATGTAGTAGTAGGCCTCCTGATACATCTGTTACTTCTGTGCTACTAGTATAAATGTTGTTGTGAAAAATGTCAAAGTGCCGGTGCGTAAATTGCAGTAGCACTGCTGCTTATAGCCATGGATGTACAGGGTGGTATTGCTCCATCTCCTTGGGGTTCTTAGGAGAACAAGACAGCGTGCCACAGAAAGAAAGTCATCCAGTTCCCTGAAAGAAATCTATGTCTGCTGGAAGGAACCTCCCAGATTACTTAAACATGTATTTTAATCTCCTTTCATTCTGAATATTTATAAAGCATTACATTTTTTAATAAAAAATTACAATTTTTAATAAAACATTACAAGTTTGCTTTCCTGGAAAAACTTGCAGTTACCACGTCAGAACATATGATGAAGACCCATAGGGAGGAGAAAGCAATCGTCTTCAATACTTCTGCCCTGATGCAGAAGCCACTGGAGTCACAAGGAGCTTCTCACTGGTTTTGGTGAGTTCAGAATTAGTCCATTTAAAATGCTGATATTGCCTCATGGCAAATTCTGAAAATATGCCAGATAAGAAACTATTTTGCTTAGAAAAAATATTAGATTTAATACTAAAGGATAGGCATACATTGTCCATTCTGTATACCTTGTATAAATTATTATTATTTATTGGCATTACTGGGGATGCTTGCTTAACAAGAAATTCATATGTTTTCAGAGTTCACTTGCTCCTGCTGTTTACGGGAGCAGTTTGCTGAGACCAGCAGTCCTCCAGCTTTTCAGGTCATTTATTTCAGACAAACCAACCTTTCCCCGTCTGGCTACTGCTGCTGTCTTGAGTGATGTGGCGATATAGAAGGCACTTCAATGTAGGACATCACAGCATTGTCTGGTGGTGCTTAGCTGATGACTCAATGCCAGTTGTAGGCAAAGCGATTTTTGAATTTCCAGAAAACTCAGACTGACAGCCAGACCCACCAGTGCACCTCATACATACCAGGTGCATCATGTTTTGGGGAGAGATTTGCAGACAGTGAAATGAACTGCATATGAACTCAAAACAAATCTGTAACCTTAAAGAAAAAAGAGACTCATGCTTAACAACCTTGAAGAATTAGAGGGTTTGTACAGCTTTGGGAAGAAAAACACAACTTAGGGGAAGGGCAAACAGTAAAGATGATCAGGAACAATGGTTTCCATTTTTTCTACATTTGTGAATGTGTTTTTCCCTTTCTGAAACAGAATTAAATTTCTTCCCAAATTTTCCTTGAAATGAAATGCTAACAGAAGGAACTATTTAAGATTTTTAAATGAAAATATAAATCAAAATGTTTTTTGTTTTGTTTTGTTTTTCAATCTGGTATATTTTACAGGTGTTTTTTGTTTGTTTGTTTTGTTTTATTTTTTGGTATTAGCTTTCAATGAGTTAATGTTTGCCATAAACAGTTCTCTGTTTATTTCTGAAAATTTACAGACAGGCATGGAAAATGATAGGGATCAGTCACCACAGAGTTTTTAAAATATACCCCACAGTAGCAGGTATCTACACATACAGTAAGCGTTTGCCAGTGTTGTTCTAACCTGGCCTCAACACAGAGCTTCTTTATCCACCTTAATTCTTCCAAACGTTCTTCCAGACAGGTAACCTGAAAGAAGGGTCCATATGGTCGTGTTGATGATGCTTTTATTTATCAATAGATTCCTACCACAAAAAAAATGGTAATGTAACTTCAGAGGCCCCCCGCGGATGGAGAAATCTGGAGATCTGAAGTTACATTTCCCATTTTAGCAACATATTGTACTAACTTCTGATGGCTTTTCTTTTAGCTAAGAGCATCACCCAGTTTCCAGCATGGTTGCAGCTGCAGGAAAAGACTGGCAGCTAACATAGTAATGAGTCAGTATCTATTGAGATTCACTCATTACTATTAATTTCCCCATTGCTTCCAACTGATTCAGGAGCTACTTATGGAAATTCTTCTTCTTCTGTCTTACTGAAATCCAGCCCTGTTGCTGTCAAACCTGCCAACAGGCGCAGCAATGCTACTGTGATAAAATAAGTCCAATTCTATCCCAATCTTGCTTTCCTAGGGAAGAACAGAACTCATTAAATAATTATCAACTGTGACAAGAAAGTAGCTGGCCAAACACTTGCTGCTAATCTAGGCATGACAGCAGGACTATACCTTTCAAAGCAGTAATTAGCTAGATGAACAACAACATAAGTACCAGACAATGACATGGAAAGGACTGTCCCTAAAGGACAGATTCATTATACGTAGGGTTTAGTGTTTGTGTGACTTATGAATGTTATTTTGCAGTATACAATTACGCTTCTCTTCTGCTGCCTTTCTCTTTGTTTTCTGCACAGTTTATGGAAGGGGACTGAGAGAAAATCTGGAGCCGAAGCCACGAGAGAACAGGTGACAGAAGCTCTGCAAGACCTTCCTTACACACATGAAACACGGGTGGCTGTGTAGATCACATGGCAGAACAACACCATCAGCCTGCACCCCACCCCGTGGGAGTCAGGAATTTGGTACAGGCACCCTGCCCTTGTTTTATGCTTGGACTGAACTCGGTTAGCGTTTGTAGATCGGGTACAGTAATCCTTGTGAACTCCTCTTTATCACCAGCGCAGATTCTCATTGATGTAACTTGGAGTAAAGCTCCTGAAGCCCGTGGAATAACATGGATTTATCCGTGGCATACACAGACCCAGTATCAGCACCAATGCTAGAGCAGTGGTCCCACCAGCTAACAGAAATCACCAGGCAGAACTGCTTCCACTGAATGCAGAAGGGAGGACTGCAATCCCACCTAGAGCTGATGCTGGAATCACATGCAGCCAAACTTGTTTTCAACTGGTCTGTTCAAGTGCTTTAAGTTAAGCACACACATAAGTATTTGCAGGATTAAAGCCTCCGTTTGGAATGATAGAGTAAATCTAAATGGAGATGGATTAGCTGGCAGGGGGCAGGTGAGGTGGTCAAAGGCACATGCAGTTTATCATATGGCTCTGTAATTTACTACATGATTATCACAACTACATATTTGGTGTGGGGATATAGATATACATGCACACACGTGTACACAGAGCCAAACTTTTTTGGCACAGGGGCCACACAGTCATTTCAAATTGAGACTCTGGGCTGCACTTGTTCCAGGACTGCTTGTCTGTTGCCAACACACTGAAGCGCCTCAGGCTTCAGTCTGATTCTTTGTTTGCTTGCCCATTAAAGTTCTTATCCCACACTCCCTTTTGGCAGAAAATTTTGTTATTTCTGCTTTATGCTGGCCTAGGCCCTTCTCTTGCCTCTGTTCCTATTAACCTATAGCAGCGACAGCCAGGAGCAAACTGAAGCAGCTGGTTGGAGACGCTACTATCAGACTGTGAAACAGCTGTTATGCAGAGGGGCCACCCTGAAAAACTTCTATTACAGCACTGTTGGGCCAAATTTTGGCCATTGCAGACAGGGAATTGGGGAATGAGAGCACTTTCATTCGCAGATATTTAATTGCTGAAAAATGTAGGGGTGTGTGCGGCATCTTTATTGGATGTCACACAGAAGTAATGCTTTCCAGGTATTTTTTTGGCACCTGGTGTCATTATCCTCTTACTGCCAGCATGCAGTGGCCCCATGTTGCAACTGAGTGTGAAAATGATTTCCAATTTTTCTGTTTAAATTAATATTTACCAGTTGGTTATTTTTGGCAGACTTTTATTGATAGCATTGATTCAAAACAAATAGCCAAATTCAGTTCTCGGTTACAGCAGTATGACATGACATCTGGAGTTAACTCCACTTTCCCCAATGTAACCAAGAGCAGGCACGGTCCTTTTTCCATCTTTTTATAGCGTGACATTTGCCCTGACCCTACCTATAGATGAGTTGGACTGCAATTTTAACTTTGGAGAAGTTGGGATACGGCACTGAGTACAGCTCTGAAATTTATTGATTGGGCACTTCTCTCAGACACTTAATAGTACCTGCATCTTAACCTTCAGGTGACTACTCACTTCAGAACGCCATTATATATGTGCAGAAGTAGCTCTTACAAAAGCAACATAAATTAAACCTTCGCTATCAGCGAGAAGAAGATTTCCTTGAGTACTTTTGTATCCATCATCAATCAGTTGGATTAATCACTTCAGAATTATTTCAGCCATTTCTAAACTAAAGATGTAGCCCAATCACTGGCGAGGGCATAGGACCTACATTTTAATTTGAATGAACAGACAGAAAGTGAGGTGCTCTGAGCAGCCATGCAGTGTTCCTTCTGTCCAGGTGGGGTGTGGGCTTGTACCCCCATGTCGGTGTAGGGGTACAGGAGTCTGTGTTCCCAGACTGAACACACTCCGGTGGATGTCAGTCCAAGGAAATCTTTCAGTTATGTCTATAGGAAAGCCATACAACTGCATGACAATGTCTGTGGACTTGGCATGCGAGCCTTAGCACTGTTGCTTTCAGCGTACATTAAGAGCCGTATTTTGAACTGCGTTGCTGTTTGTCATCTTAAGGGTGGGAAATCGCTGAAAGAACAAAGTCAGCCAACAAGGCTGCCAAGCTAAGTTTGCCGTGACATTGATAAATATTCAGGCCAATGTCTTTCAAATGTTATTGTGAATCACCTTCCCCTCCTTCCTTCCCCTGCTTCAGTCATCTTGCTGGCTCAGAATATTCACCTTTGTCTCAGAACTCAGCTGCCTTCACTTTATTGCATATGATTGCTATTGTCTTTGTCTCTTTTATCCGCTTCACTGTGTCTCATTTTCCTAAAGTACCTGGCACCCACTTTTCCATAACACTGTTCCTTTGTTTCAGGAAAACATAATTTCAGGAGGCAGCAGAAATACAGTTCCAAAGGCCACAGGGTGACATCCTCTCTCACCTGATCTTTATTCATATCAGAGTTTAATGACTTTTTTTTTCCATTTCTCAAGCACCCTGCAACTCCCTTCCTCCCTGACAGGAAGGCACATTTTATTTCTCATAAAAATGCTTTCCTACTGATCTTCTGTTCTTCAGAAGTTTCAGAGGCCCTTCTGTTGCATGTTGGTTTTCTCATGTGGATTGACCTCTTGACCTGGTTGTGGTTTATTACTGTTTTGACATTTTTAATCCTTCCTACTTTAGGAGAAATTTACACCCTTTTGTCATTTCTGATCTCTGTTGTACTGCCATCAGCAGCAATCTTCCCAAACTTTGTTTTCAATTTTATGGTAGGAACAATTGATAATCTTCAATATCTGAATCAGTCAGCTTTCTAAAAGTAGTATTTTTTTTAACATACAGCTAATCTTGTGTTTGTGATTCATACCTAATCTACCTGAAATAAAAAAATAATAATAATAATAATTTAAAAAAGGAGCTTCTCTCATTTCTACCAAGTCAGGAAAGGATGCCGTTATACAGTCCTTTGTATACACTTTCTTAGCTCCCCAAAGCACTAAAAAAGGGGCCTCAGTCCATTGAAATAATACAAAACCTCAGTTGCTGATGGAAGTGGTATGTGATTTTCTGTGTACATTTTACACCAGAAGGTACAGTGCCTATTGTACATCCCCATTTAAAACTCAAACACAATGACTCATGCAGCTGGATGGTGACCTGCCAATGAAGTTTAAGACAGCATAGACTTCCACATGAATCTGCAGATTAATGAGACAGAGAACTATCTTCTTTTCTCCCCACAAAAGGCTACTCACACATTCAGAATGTGCTGCAGACTAAAACCAAAGTTCAGCTCGCCACAGGAGTAAAGAAGAAACACGCACAGGATACACCTTAGAAGCAGTCCAGCCCTTATGGAAAACTCCTGTAGAATTTAACACAAAATGACAAGCTTTCTGCAGGCTTTTTTTTTTTGACCATCCTATAGCTCAGATACCTCTGCTATTAAATTGTATACAATAGCTCAAAAAAATCATATAAAAGATGTAATGCTCCATAGGTTTTAGAGTAATGTAATTTCTGCAGTATCCTGTTGCATTTCTGTAGGACCCCCTTGTTTCTATTCCAATTATCTTATCTGTGACTTTTTGTGAAAGACCTATCTTATAACATACCCCTTCCTTCACTCTCTCTATTTTCCTTTAGGTGTTGCAAAATCTGTATGGAGATATGTATCCTAATGCTTACATCTTGCCACTCCTTGGTTTTAGGTATGCTGCCATGCCTGGCAAAGGTGTTCCTGGTCTTTTGGCAGGGAAGCTAAGTAAAACAGTAAGCAAACTGTCAAAAACAGACAACATAAGTAGCAACTGTCTTCTCATCTTGATTAGCCCAATGAAATAACACAAGGATGAAGGAGGAGGAGGAAAAATGAGCTTTCAATCATTCAATTATTTCAATTATTACAATTTTGAAGCAAAGCTCAAATTATAAATGTTTACAGAAACCTTCATTTTTGAATGCCCTTTCAGGAAGTTATGTCACAAGTAAGTTATGCAAAAGGCAATTTACCTCCTCAGATAAACCAAAAAAAACTGTAGGAAGTGCTTGGCACATCATAGTCCTATGACTCTGATGTAATTCATGTATATTGAATATATCTCTCTCTGCAATGCAGCGATAGTTGTCTTACATGTTGATTCAAACAGTTCAATGACAATGGGCTACTTAATATTTATAATGACAATGGACACAAAGCAGAGCTGTTAAGATACTTTTGTTGTCTTTTCCTCTCCTATCAGTTAAGATTTTCACAGTTTGCTCCTACCCAACTCTTACCTTCTTATGACTGTATGAAGTGAGCTCCATTCAGATCACTGTTCCCCTGCTCTCACCCCATGATCTCCTAAACAAAGTCTGGACCCACCTAGGGATGTTGGGTGGGAATTTGGGCACTGGAGACATGGACGAGCTACTTACACTCCGCTAACACACAGGGGGATAAGAGATGCTGTCAGAATAGTGACCATGACAGTCTGATCAAAAACATTCCAAATTCAGAGCAGGGTAGGTCAACAAGGAACAGCTAACACATCCCATCAGAGGCTCAGACAGCAGAACTCTGCCCAATCCTGCATCTGCCTGTTCCTCCTCCTAGGGCTCAACAGGGAAAGCCGACAGAAGATTAATATGAGCTGATATTCTTATGACCAGAAAGTGGTACTTCAACATGGGAAGACAGTTCTAGCTACAGTATAGCTAATAATCAGAGGCCAAGTTAATTTAAAATGCATTGGTGGACTGGGGACCAGGACTGGGGACCAGGACTGGTGAAAGATGTCCTCCAGCTCCCCAGCCCAATCTAAATCAAATTTTTAACCCCAAAGCACTTACCTGCCTGCTTCTGAATTTGACTCACTGTCAAACAACTTCACAGAGAAGTAGCACCACCAGGGTTTTTCTCTTCTGAGTAGTCACCGCCTATGTTACTAGCTCATAGATTCTCCAAAACTATTTCTCAGAGATGGCCGAAAACACAAAGAAAAAGCAGTCTATCTTGGAACACTGAGTCCATTTCTCCATGACAGTAGAAAAGCACCCTAAGTAACCTGAACCTCAAACTCCTCTGGAGTGGCAAGTCTTCCCATACATCCTCATGCTTCCTATATAGCAAAGGTCAAATGATCCCCACCTGGCAGATTTCACTTCACATGTGTGGAGTCATGAGACCTTGTGGAATAGGCTCAACAAGCTCGTTTCAATGTTTAAGGTTCAATTGCTCCTTATTGCTAACAGAAAGAACCTGACAAGGGGCTCAGTGGTTAGAATTGACCTAATTAATTAACTACAAAAGACATGTAAGGGTCATATTTCTGCTAGTCATTCTGTGAGGAAAATTAGTACAGAGCCTGTTAAAATAAGATAAATCAACATAAAGAGAAGAAATAAATAAAAGAAAAAAAGAAAATGACCTAAAAGGCAAAATTGCCATCCTGGATTTTCATCTGTCTAGTCACGACAGATAAGGAATATAGCAATCAGAAAGACTTTACTTGACATTAATGTTGCTTAAATTTGCTTTTCTGAGATCTCTTCTTTATGCCGGACTTTTCAAAATCTAGCGCCATGACCTCCGACTGAAGTATTTACTTTGGCTGCATATAAACTATCACGTATAAATGCCAGGCTCCGGATCCTCACTCCCTATTCAGGTCAAGGACTGGGCTGAAAGTTTTGGCTTTAATTTGGTTACATGACTACATTGCTGTCGTCGTGGTTTCCCCCAGCTGGCAGCTAAGCACCACACAGCCGTTCGCACAGCCGTTTGTTCGCTCAAGGCTTGTTGGAGCTGTGCCGGGGAAACAATGGCAAGGCCGGGGGATAAGGCAATGGCCCAGATGAAGTGCATCTACACCAATGCACACAGCATGGGTAACAAACAGGAGGAGCTGGAAGCCATCGTGCAGCAGGCAGGCTACGACTTGGTTGCCATCACGGAGACGTGGTGGGACCACTCTCATGACTGGAGTGCTGCAATGCCTGGCTATAGGCTCTTCAGAAGGGACAGGCAGCACAGAAGGGGTGGTGGTGTGGCTCTCTATATTAGAGAGTCTTTCGATGTTGTGGAACTTGAGTCTGGGAATGACAAGGTTGAATCCCATTGGGTTAGGATCAGCAGGAAGGCCAACAAGGCTAGCGTCCTGGTCGGGGTCTGTTATAGACCGCCGAACCAAGATGAGGAGACGGATGAGGAGTTCTACAGGCAGCTGACAGAAGTTGCAAAATCGTCGGTGCTTGTTCTCGTGGGGGACTTCAACTTCCCTGACATATCCTGGAAGCACAACGCAGCCCAGAGAAAGCAGTCTATGAGGTTTCTGGAGAGTGTGGAAGATAGCTTCCTGATGCAGCTGGTTAGTGAGCTTACCAGGGGTGGCGCCCCTCTAGACCTTCTCTTCACAAACAGAGAACGACTGGTGGAGGATGTGATTGTCGGGAGCTGTCTTGGGCAGAGTGACCACGCAATGGTGGAGTTCACTATTCTTGGCGAGGCCAGGAAGGGGACCAGTAAAACCGCTGTATTGGACTTTCGGAGGGCTGACTTTGAGCTGCTCAGGACACTAGTTGGTAGAGTCCCTTGGGAGGTGGTTCTGAAGGGCAGAGGAGTCCAGGAAGGCTGGGCGCTCCTCGAGAAGGAAATCTTAATGGCGCAGGAGCGGTCTGTCCCCACGTGCCCAAAGACGAGCCGGTTTGGAAGAAGACCAGCCTGGCTGAACAGAGAGTTGTAACTTGAGCTTAGGAGAAAAAAGAGGGGTTTTAATCTTTGGAAAAGAGGGCAGGCCACTAGGGAGGACTATAAGGATGTTGCAAGACTGTGCAGGGACAAAATTAGAAAGGCCAAAGCTCATCTGGAGCTCAATCTGGCTACTGCCATTAAAGATAACAAAAAATCTTTTTACAAATACATCAATGCAAAACAGAGGACTAAGGAGAATCTCCATCCTTTACTGGATGCGGGGGGAAACCTAGTTACAAAAGATGAGGAAAAGGCAGAGGTGCTTAATGCCTTCTTTGCCTCAGTCTTTAGCGGCAATACCGGTTGTTCTCTGGATACCGAGTACCCTGAGCTGGCGGAAGGGGATGGGGAGCAGGATGTGGCCCTCATTATCCATGAAGAACTGGTTGGTGACCTGCTATGGCACTTGGATGTGCGCAAGTCGATGGGGCCAGATGGGATCCACCCGAGGGTACTGAGGGAACTGGCAGAGGAGCTGGCCAAGCCGCTTTCCATCATTTATCAGCAGTCCTGGCTATCGGGGGAGGTCCCAATCGACTGGCGGCTAGCAAACGTGATGCCCATCTACAAGATGGGCCGCAGGGCAGACCCGAGGAACTATAGGCCTGTCAGTTTGACCTCAGTGCCAGGGAAGCTCATGGAGCAGATTATCTTGAGTGTCATCACGCAGCACTTGCAGGGCAAGCAGGCGATCAGGCGCAGTCAGCATGGGTTTATGAAAGGCAGGTCCTGCTTGACGAACCTGATCTCCTTCTATGACAAAGTGACGCGCTTGGTGGATGAGGGAAAGGCTGTGGATGTGGTCTACCTTGACTTCAGCAAGGCTTTTGACACCGTTTCCCACAGCATTCTCCTCAAGAAACTGGCTGCTCGTGGCTTGGACTGGCTCACGCTTCGTTGGGTTAGAAACTGGCTGGATAGCTGGGCCCAAAGAGTCATGGTGAATGGAGTCAGATCCAGCTGGAGGCCGGTCACTAGTGGCATTCCCCAGGGCTCGGTACTGGGGCCAGTCGTCTTTAATATCTTCATCGATGATCTGGATGAGGGCATTGAGTGCACCCTCAGTAAGTGTGCAGATGACACCAAGCTATGTGCGTGTGTCGATCTGCTCGAGGGTAGGAAGGCTCTGCAGGAGGATCTGGATAGGCTGCACCGATGGGCTGAGGTCAACTGCATGAAGTTCAACAAGGCCAAGTGCCGGGTCCTGCACCTGGGGCGCAATAACCCCAAGCAGAGCTACAGGTTGGGAGACGAATGGTTGGAGAGCTGCCAGGCAGAGAAGGACCTGGGAGTGATGGTGGATAGTCGGCTGAATATGAGCCAGCAGTGTGCTCAGGTGGCCAAGAAGGCCAACAGCATCCTGGCTTGCGTAAGAAGCAGTGTGGCCAGCAGGGCGAGGGAAGTGATTGTCCCCCTGTACTTGGCTCTGGTGAGGCCGCACCTCGAGTACTGTGTTCAGTTTTGGGCCCCTCGCTACAAGAAGGACATGGAGGTGCTCGAGAGAGTCCAGAGAAGGGCGACAAAGCTGGTGGGGGGTCTGGAGAACAAGTCCTACGAGGAGCGGCTGAGGGAGCTGGGCTTGTTCAGCCTGGAGAAGAGGAGGCTCAGGGGTGACCTTATCGCTCTCTACAGTTACCTTAAAGGAGGCTGTAGTGAGGTGGGGGTTGGTCTGTTCTCCCACGTGCCTGGTGACAGGACGAGGGGGAATGGGCTTAAGTTGCACCAGGGGAGTTTTAGGTTGGATGTTAGGAAGAACTTCTTTACTGAAAGGGTTGTTAGGCATTGGAAGGGGCTGCCCAGGGAAGTGGTGGAGTCACCATCCCTGGGTGTCTTTAAAAGACGTTTAGATGTAGAGCTTAGGGATATGGTTTAGTGGAGGACTGGTTAGTGTTAGGTCAGAGGTTGGACTCGATGATCTTGAGGTCTCGTCCAACCTAGAAATTCTGTGATTCTGTGTGAAGTACTCCAGGCTGGTAATAAAGCCTTACTGCAGGAGGTCCTTCCCCGAGCCAGGTCAGCCTGCAGTCCCTCCCAATCAATAACTGTGTAGAAAATAAAGATAGCCTTGCCTGGCAGTCACTGGATTATGGTAATCAGGACACTTCATTCACCTCTTCTCTTGAAGCATATAAAAACACACTGTATTTCCCGTTGAGCAGTGATAGCGGGTGGCAAATATTAACCATCAGGTGTAACTCCATAACAGGCCCTCTGGCACACCACACAGTCAGTCCCACTGAGCGCCCTTGTAATTCTACCCCAAGTCTCAGTGCTTTGCACCATGCCCTTGAGCTATACGATAGCATCTCTGCAAAGAGCTCCTAAAATATGAGCAGAATACGCATGGACAGCCTAACGCCCTGTGCCAGTGGCACACACTTCAGTGGGTCCAGAGTGAGCAGAGGCAGCTCGGTCTGTACCCTGCCCAAGGCCAGCGTGTCCCCACAAGCAGGGCAGGGAGGCACTTTGCACCTAGAAAGCAAATGTGTGGAGCCCTTTAGGCGAGCTGGGAGCAATTCTTAAAGAGAGTAAATGGCTTCCCCTCCTTTGCAACGAAGGGCTGTGTCTGGGCAGCGGGAGGGAGATGTGATCTAGGAAACCACGGCAATTTTACTTTCAAGTTGATGTCGTTTGTTGTCTCCAGTGGCTGGGGGTCACACTTCCCATCAGGATGTCTCTGAAGTGCCCCAACAGCCCCACAAGGATGGTGCTTTGTGCCTGAGAGCACAGGTACCAAGCATGAGCCAGGCAAGCTGGTGCTCTATACAGACAGCCATCGCAGGAGCTTGCAGCAACACACGGACTGAGCTGCAAGGAAGCAAGCGTGCCTCATGACGAGCCTCATGACGAGCAATATGATTACAGTGACTAAGGAACCACTGGCTAAAAAAATAGCTTCAAATATTTCACACACGCACTTTTTTTTTTTTTTTTTTTTTTTTCCCATTTCTGGTGGTAGTAATTGAAATAAGCAATTTGAACTTCTTTGAAATCTAGGTATACTAAGAAATATGTAGAAAACTAAAAGGCAAAGTTGTTGAACCAGTGAAGGTCCTATGGTCTATTATTGTTTTTTTGTTTGTTTTGTTTTGTTTTTCTTCTTCTATGAATTTTATAGGATAACCACATTTTAATCTTAAAAAGATGCAGGAGATGAAAGCACAAAGGAAAGTAGGAGGATTGATCTCATCAATTTAAACCAAATATATTTAATTGTCGATTCTTGACACAAGGGTTATACATGCTAGCTTTTGTGCATTGAAGGCGAGCAGCCTCAAAGAGGTCTGTTGAAGTCAAGGTGTCTTTAAAATCACTCACTGAAAAAATACAAGTTACAGCCACCCTCCTTGAGAGCACTAACTTCATTTGTCAAGCAACTATTTTGTGTCAGTTTTGATGCATCAAGAGCTTATTTTGTTCACGAAGATACCTTTGATGGTGTAAAAGGAGCTCTGAATACATGAATCACAATTCAATGCCTTCCAAAGCAACTGCCTTCTCAGGAATTATTTCATCAGATGTTATATAAAGGGGTAAGTTCAAACTCTCAAAGTTTTTATGTGGATAATGTATCCACTTAGTTTTATTATCTAATCTTTATTTCATTTCTGAGACTACGATGATATCTTTTCTTACATCTTTCAGGACTGCTTCAATTCATCTACTTTCTGCATACTTTTGAGTATTTACTTATTTTTTTATTTTTTTTTTTTAATGTAACTCCCTTGAGAAGCAGCTTTGAATTGACTCGTTTTCTTTCTTTCTTTCCTTTAAGGAAGTTTTGTCTCTGTGGATTTTCTCTGAAGACGTTTGGAACTGATGAGCTGTGATTTCAACACTGTTTCCCAAGCTCCTTTGAGCAGTTGACTTGCATCTATGTCATGACCGTGTTTGCTGAAGTTGGTACTAAGGGTCCAAATGAACGTAATTTTCAACTGTTAATTCTGTCATCCCGATGCATCTTCTGCTCTCTGTCATTACTTTGATCTTTTAAAAATATCTCTTGAAGTATAAACAAGTGCCTCTCTTCTTCAAGCGCTGAAGGAAAAGTACCATATTCATCTTTGGGAGTGATGATTTCTGTTTCTTGTTTTTTAGTGTTTGGAGATATCCTGAGTTCCTGTTAATTGGTCATTAAATGGCACATAAGTTATAGTTAATGCATTTGCCCATGTGCTCCTGATTTAATTGTATTGTTTTCATGGAACACATTAAGAGAAATCAAAAGAATACATGTTTATTTTCATTGTAAAGTTACACCAAATCCTTGGGTGGATCTAAACCCAGCTACATTAACCAGATTTGTTGCTGAACAGCCTGATTTCCTCTGCTATGTATTCAGGTTTTCCCAATCATTGTCTTAAAGAATGTCTGCTTTTCCATCTCATTCATTTATGTCTACTGTACTGGTCCTTTCTACATGCCTGGGCCCTATAGTCCATTTACTGTACGCAGTCCTGATGCTCCAGCCATACCTGTGGAGCCTGAGAACTTCCAGCACCACGTAGCCTTCCTATCTCACCACTTTCACAGGCATCTCAGTGACAGAAACTAGCAGGGCTGCCACTGCTTGAAGATAAAAGTCCCCTTAGTTTTAGCACTATAATTGTCACTGCCATTCTCTGAGCTCTGAAAGCTCATATATACTGATAATGGGCAAAGAAGTGTGTATTCATCAAAAACAGACTTGCTCTGCATCTAAAATACATTCCCAATGTATGTCTCCACAGTGCTGGATAGCATAAATCCCTGACCAGTTCAATAACTGACAGGTTATTCCCTGGCCTTGCTCTGGACTGCTCCAAGTACCTCCCAGGAAACGTGCCCTGGCAGTTTGCTCCAGAAAGCATTCCCAAAGGTGGTACGGATGAGACCACATCCTGTTATCTCCCTGCCCTATCCCAGCACCATCCATGCCCCACAAGTACATTACAGGGCTTGCTGCACTTTGATCTGTGGAAATAGCACCTAAGGGGCTGCAGCCTCAGTGCCACATTATTTCATGTACATCGAGCAAACCCCACAGACTAGGGGTGCTCTCCTCGGGGCATAGGCTCACCACCCAAGTCCCAGAGGTGACCCCACATGCAGAGATGACACAAGAGATGCTGCCAGCCTGCTGCAAAGGGTGTTGGGTCTGCACAGTGTGGATGTGAGATGGATCAAGCCCCAACCTTGAAGTCTGGGCTGTGTCCCATGTCCTCTCCTAGCAGCAGCGTGGACACAGCCAGCAGCTAGCAGCATAGCTCTCAGACACATTTTAAAGGATTTTACAAACAAGGTTGAGGTAGAACTTTTTTTTAAGTTATTTCAATATTTTTTTAAGCTATTTCAATAAGTGTAAATGTAACATAGTACCTGGCCTAAGAGCTACCTTCCTCTTATCTTAAAATAGGCACAGACCTACTTTCATTCAAAGTAAAACTCCAAGCCTTTGACTGTATTTTTTTTTCCCCTCCCCTGCTAGGTAAAAAAGGATCCCAAACAAGAAAAAATACCACCAGCACTATTCTTGCAAGGAGTGAGAATTCCCCAAGTTATCAATTGCAACAGAAAGACATTTGGCTTCACTTTCAAATGCACTCCACACCCATGGCTTGCACTGGGACCAAAAGCACGGCTGGGAGAACGCTGCATTTCTGTACAAACACATCTGGAGGCATTCTAGCTGCTGTTATGCGATGCCTCGTAGCATGGGGTCACTTACAAAAATTTAGTACTCTGCTGGACCAGATTTCATCTTCCAAGAATTAAAATATCTGTCATGTGGTGATGGATGGGGACTCTTCTCTTAGTAAAGGTGTGTGCATTCTCAGCTTCCCTCCAGGTAAGAAAGTGGTCGCAGAAGGAAAAGGAGATGTGGTTGATAGAGGAACCACCAGCTACACAGGCATGAATGAGCCTCCTGGGAGATGGACCCCTTGGGCAGCAGGGACCACCAGAAAGGGGAATAAGAGAAAGCTGATATCGCTCCTCCTTAAAGAGGGTTCTTTGATTTCCAGCAGCCACCCACTCAATGGTTTTAGAGGACGGGGTGAAGTCAAATCATTCATGAAGTTAAATAAGGAAAATTAGAAGGTAAGAACAGCATTAGTTAAAAGTAATGACCTAAAAGTAGAGGCACCTGATGACAGCAGAAGGATGAACTCTTTCCTTCCCCTTCTCTCTCCTCCCAGCCATTACTTCAGTCTGTAGGAGGCTGAGATTAGAATAGTGGTCTACAGCACAAGGAATAAAAAGGGGAATCATGACAAGTGTAAAATTGAAGCTTAAGATATCTGCATACCCAGCAGTATAAAAAGATACACACACAGAAAAAAAGAGTATTTGAAATACAGAAGAAGACCCAGCAATGGAATTAGGTAGTTCCTAGATGAAGATGGCAAAATCATTAATAATAAAGAAAGCCTTATTCAATAAACACATCTCTCCTCTGTTTGGAAAAAGTAGGATGACAGCAGTATCATATCAAGCAGCCGAAGCCTTTTTCAGTCCATTAGTAACCAAACAGGATGTTAAACATCTCCTTGTGATAAAAACCTGTAATTCATCAGGCCCAGATATCCTGCACCTGAGGAGTCTCAAATAGTTGCAGAAGGAGATTTTTGCTTCCACATGTTAATTTTTAATGGGTTTTGAAATAATATGGAAATTCCAGAAGAGTGGAAGAAGACTGATGTTTTGCCAGTATTCAGCAAGGACGAACATGATGACCTTGGTAAATAAAAGCCAACTAACCTACCATCAAACTGGAGGTGAGGGGGGAATAATAGAATATGGGATTCAACTGATAAAGAATGAAAGGACAGGAAGTAATTAATGCCAGTCAGCATGGCTTTATGGAAAACAGGTCTTGTCAGACAAACCTGATTAGATTACAAATTTGGCTGAAAAGATAACTGCTTTGGTGCAATATATTGAGATATCTGTGAGGCATTGGATTTAATTTTGCAAAGCATTGTGATTTTAAAAAATCCTATTGTGCAGTCCCAGTGAAATACCCCCTAGTGGAATGGTGCTCTTATTAAGCAGCAAACCCAAAAATGAGTTATCACTGAGAAGCCATTGTTAAATGAAGATATTTTTAACAAGGCTGCAGAGGGGTCAGTCTTAGGCCTGGCACTTGAACTCGCTGCTGCTGAGGTAAATATAAATCACTGCTGCTGGCTTTGTTAGTGTGACCTCTGCTAACACAAATGGAAAAGCAAGTAATACCGAAGTGATGTTACATGTTTGTACTGCATTGGTGTGATTACTGACATGCCACGCGTTTTCAGTGATCGTATGTTTTGATGAAGATGGGGAAAAAAAATCAGAGGTTTGGAAAACAGCTATAAAACTGGTGGTAAGAACTGAATAAAACATCTTGCCCTGAGAACTTTGGATATTGTTGTGGGCTTGCTTGACTGTAGTGTGTAAATATGTTAATAAGCAGAAAAGCAGCAAAGCAGCTCACCCTCTTTCCTTTTCCAGCATGCCCAGTAAGCTGGGACAAAAGTGGTGCACAGTCTTGCTTTGTCAAGAGTGCTGCCACCCTGAAGGGTTTGTTTCCACATCAGTATCAGGACAGGTTAAGCAGTGGGGTGTCCCTTGTGTCAGGAGGGGTGCCTGACCTACTACACACGGCAGCACTCGTGTAGGTCATCTGCATCTGTGAAGGCTCCAAGACTTTTCTCTTGCCTGTTATCCCTCTCCAAGTAAAAGGGCAGCTAAGATGACCCTGGATAACTCAGGAAATGTCCTGGCCAATTATCTTAGGGACAGAGGGAGCCTCAAGGAGTTATCAGAGGATCAAAGACCCTACTCTAGTCTTCAACACAGAAAAGTTGCTGCTCGACGACAAAAGGAGAGGCAGGGGAAGAATGTGACAACTTAATGATGCTATAGTGGCACGGGGTAAGATCCTCAGCTTGAGCAAGCAGGTGCTGCTCCTTCAAAGTCGGTGCAGAGACGCTGATTTACACCAGTGGCGAATCTGACATGTTATATTTTTTTATTTGCTTGAGTCCTGCCGTGGCTCCATAAGCAAAGGTTAATGCAGGTCTGCCGGGGGCAGGCTGAAGTTAACACAGAATGGCAGTTGTGAGGTTGCTGATTCTGATAAAAGCAAATTGTGAACTGCGAGCATCTGAGTGTTGAGTGTCACATTCACACCTAACAGCTGCCCTTGCCTGTTCCCCACAGTCATCCAGTTCTGTCATCATGATATGTTCCCGAAATCACATTTGTGCTGCTGTCACTTTTTGTCTTTGGAAATTTGTGTACAGGCTTTCTGTAATGACATACTGAAAATGCTTGTAAACTTCAAATGAGTGGATTAAAACATATTTCACCCAGGCAAATCGCTTCCATGTATTAGGCAGAAACTTGAATCTTTACTTCTACATCCACACGCTCCCCGGTAGAGTAACCACTTGCAAGAGGGATGTTAATATCCCTAAAATTGGAGGAGGTCTCTGATGGGTGAGGACACAGAAGAATTTGTTCCCTTAATGAAAAAAAAAACTAAAGAACCACTTACTTTCCAGATAGATCTCTGGGTCTATCACCACCACAGATATCTCTGAAAGATGGAGACAGACACCTCTGTTGGGTTGCCCCACTTCTCCGTTTCCACCAGCCCTCTCTGCTTGGGAACAGCCTGACCATCCACGGAGCCTGGGCACCTCTGGGTGTTTTGTCTGGGTATCAATACTGGGCAGTGTCAATACTGTCAACACATCAGCCACCCATGGCACAGATGTGGGAGACAGCAGGACGGCAGATTTTGAATGTCATGCCTGGGCCCCTCCAGGGCTGGGAAAACTGGTGATGTGCCATGCTGGCAGCCCCCACTGCAACACAAGCTTCCTGATCTCCCACCTTGCAGGTTATCTCCTAAAAGTGATTAACTGCACTTTTCCTCTATTGAAAGGCAGTGCTTCCCAGTGCCTGCTGAGTTTTACCTTCACACTTAATCTCCGGTTTGCAAAGGATAATACCGACCTGCCCTCACCTGCTGAAAAGGTGCAGTTCTCTGACCCCCAGCCACCCCTAAATTGCCAAGAGTCCAGCAGCAGCAGCTGCCTAGCTGCCAGCAGGGCAGAGTTTAGGGTGAGCCCTGAAATCTGCCCATGAAGCCTATTAAAGCAGCTTAGGCTGAGTTTGTTGTTGCTTGGATGGCAGCGTGAGACAGGGTTCAGCTTCCCCAGCTGGGCTGCTGTCAGTACCTGCACCAGCCAGCCGAAAGTACTGATGGATTTTTGGAAACATTAAAAAAGGAAAAAAAAAAAAAAAAAAAAAAAAAAAAAAAAAAAGACAAGGTTAGTAAACCAGATCTCTCTGGAAATAATTGAATTAAATATAAAAGAGGTTACATGCGCTTTCCTTTGTCCTTTCTCTCCCCACGGGCTGGTGCCCTGTGCTACTCCTCGTACCTGCCCTGTAGCTGATTTCATTGTTTATTCTGCGCTCACCCCTCGGTTTGCTGGGGGCCCTGTGACTCCCTGCTCTGTTTCCAAGTTCAAAACCTTTCTGGCTAAAGTCTGCGGTGACACGTAACACAACAAGACAGCTTTCAGCACAGGGTGCACAGCAGATCCTGGAGAATACCATCTGCAGGTTAGCACTACAATTTCTGGAAGATTAAGTATTAAACCTAACTAAAAGTGACTAACGGGGATAGATCTTTTCCCGTCAAATGCTCGCAGCTTTCTGTCAAGCACTTCCAAGGTTGTGAGTGAAGGTGAATGGCTCTACTTCTAAAGACTCCTTAATTTTAAGAAATTCAAAGAGCAGACACAACACTTTGTTCTTTGACTTTCTTAAACCCAAACCCTACTTCAGATCCTTTCATGAGCTATCGTCTTTCATATTTAAAGCATACGGAACGGAAGTTAAAAAAAAAAAAAAGACAAGAAAAAAAAAGACAGAAGGGATGAGAAGTGTAAGTCTCTGCAGATGTAAGGTATCATTTAGCAACGTATCATTTTATCACCCAATCCTGCCAGGCCCTCAACACATCCTGTGGGGTACAGGATCCTCCCCTTGTCTCATATGAGCAGTGGGAACTGAGAGCACTCCAGTCTTCTGTGGGTTGCTTAAATCTTCCTGGTACTGGCCCTTTATTATAACTGGCCCTTTATTATAACTGGCACCCAACTGGTGCACAGTTATATGGATACAGGCCTGAAAGCCTTCATAAACTGATTAACAAGTGTTTTGTGTTTTGCAGTACACAATATTTATTTAGGCACCCAAATGGATTTATAAAAATCCATGTTCAGATTCTCTGATGAACACACAGATAAAATAGGTAGAGCCAAAAAGAATGTTTTATTTAAAGGTTTTGTATAAATATAGAAAAAAGGGGGGGGGGGCAGGGACAGGATAAATACAGGATAAATAGGATAACTCCTAACAAAGTACTTACAAAACTGTTTTCATTAATAACTTATCAAACCAGTTTTATTTCTTGAAAAGCTCCAAAGTAAGTTAAAAGCTGTGCCGGCAGCTGGTTGAATTTCTCCTGAAGGGTTTGGATGGGGCTGCAGGCCGCTGGTGAATTTCACTCTTGTGAATTAATTCAGGCATTATCCTTTGGAAAGCTCCATTTTTCAGTGTGGAATAAAGCCTATTTAGTAAATTATTATTTTTGTTTTTAAAACTAAATGACTGTTTATTAAAAAAGAAAGCGACTAAAATTCAAATTTTTCCTCATTACCTGAGGCATAATCAAATTGTCAGCTGTTCAACAAGGGTGATAATGTGGAACAGGAGTGTGATAACATTTGCCATCATCCCAGCTGGTTCCCCCCAAAAAAGAAATCTCCTCACAAGCTTCTAATCGGTGAACCCACGCAATTTTTGAGGAGCCTATGACCTAGCACAAGGTATGGTTTAGAAGTAATCATAAATAGATAATACGTATGAGTTGTTAGACCTCTTTATTATTATTATTATTATTATTATTATTATTATTATTATTATTATTATTATTATTATTATTATTAATTTGGTCACAATGTTATTTGAAACAGAAATTAAAACCTGACTTTATTAAGGAGGTAGGAATTTGTCATTGATTTCAGAGTGACAATGATTTCACTACTGGAGTATATAATGCTGTGCTTCCAGATTTCAGAAGCAAACACCGGATCGTTTAATTAATTTAATTTACCAGTGTCTACAGGTACTAATGTAGAGAAAAAAAAAAAAAAAAAAAGTTGAGAACTTTTCAAAGCAGTTTACAATGTTCTAGCAAGATTCAGCAACTAAAAAGGAAACTGGGCACATTTATGTGAGAAATAAAGCATACATGCTTAGTAGCATTTCAGAAAAACAAATATATATATATATATATCAATGACACTTTGAAATCAAGACTGGGTGTTTCCTACAAGTTTGGGTCTCCTTCAAGTAGGCATTAATTCAAGGAATTCAGTAGCTTGTGCTATGTCAGAGGAGATGGTTTTATAAGCTGTGACACTATTTGTCTACATATAATGGAGCCGTCTATTAATCAAACTGGATTGAACACAAGGGCAGTTTCCCAGTTAATGCTAATTCATTCATAAAGTGAATACATTATCGATTATTATTTTTAAATATACTTTATTGTAGAAATGCCTATAATTAAGTCTAGACCTTTGAGCTAGACTACCATGAGCTGCTACATTGAGCTGGGATACAAAGAGTAAATGGCAGCCCTCACTCGTGCAATGTGGTAGTTGGTTAGTCAATTAAATACTGCTTTTATTATTCCAACTGGATACACTCATTCCATGCCTGACATCTGTAAATCTGCAGTGGGCCATGATTAACATTTAGCCCAGTGCTAGAGGATGATAGCATACTTTTCAGTCATTGAACCCATTTTCATTGATCACTCTTTCCTTGTAAAAAGGTGATGTTTTAGCTACTTCAAATAATGCCGGCCCATAAAGATACATCATTTTTGCAATAGCTCTCATTGTTTCATCATGTTATATTTCATCCTTTACACTGCAGCACTTCCAAATTCTGATTCTCTGGGTGGCCCTTACAAATAGTTGAGCTCACGCAGCTGGTGAGGTGCTTCACAGCCAAAAATGTGATGGGGCTAGGACAGCCCCAGATGTGGCTACACCTACTTAGGGACCTTGTCAGAGCACTTTTACAAGCTAATTTCTTACTTAAAGTTAGGTTCTTCAACATTCCTCTTTTCTTTCCATTTTACTGCTTTACTTTCTTGTGGAAATTTTGAGCATCAAGTTTTAACCTTTGTGTTTAGTCAAAAAGGAGCTTACCAAAGATTTACTGTACAAATAATTTAACATAAAACTAAGTACACAGATACTAATAGCAGAGATTGCATCCTTTGAAGGCTTACATCAGTCTACGCTGCTCATGAACTGCAAGTGGCACCAGAAATATTCTCATTCTCTTCAGTGCTTTGCTCATATTTCTGAAAGGAATATTCTTTTGGTGCTATATCAGGGTATTGTAAAACTGATAATTGCATGCAGAATACTTGTGCACAAAACAATAACACTTTATTAGCACAGACAGCTTTAGCTGTTTCTCTTGGGTTGCGTTTTACAGCATGCTGAATTTCAATAATAGATTTATTCTTAATGGTAGTAATTATTTTGAATAAAATCTTTTTGTTTGTTTGTTTTGCTTGGAGTATAGATTTTGTTATATTTACAACATGGCTGTTGACGTCATGTTCGGACTTGTTGGTGTGGCAGAAAGTGGGCCTTGTTTGTTTGCTTGTTTGCTTCTTAATTTCTTTATTATCAAGAGAAGCCTAACCCTTTATGCTGGCTGATTATGACAGTTTGCCATTAATTCCATAGGACTTTTTTTGCTTAGACTACTGGATATTATCCAAAAGCCCCAGGACAGGGTGGTCAACTTTCAATCCTCCACTGCATAACCTGGGAGCCACAAACCATGGATGACAACATTGGACTGGCTGAGGCCCTGAGATGACTCAGAGGCAGGGGATGAGCTGGCCAGCTCTGGAGGTGCCTTCCCCTGACTCATTTTGCGAACTCCTGCCCGTCCCACCATTCTTGGTGGCCTTGCCACCCCATACCACCAGGCATATGGCTAACCTCCTGCTGTTGCAGCCCCACAGTGCCTGAGGTAAACCAGGATGGGCACTGGGGGGACCTGGACAGCACCTTGCCCTAGTTGGGAAGCAGGCCATGAAACCAGCAGCAAGATCTGCGCAGCAACTGCTCATGATTCTGTGGCCTACAACTTGTGTCTTCTGAGGTCCTATTCCTGTCCTAGACAGGGGCTGTGGTGTTGGCGGTGCTAAACCTGGAGCTGGGGGTTGGTCTCTTCTCGCAGATAACTAGTGATAGTAGAGAGAAAGGCCTCAAGTTGTGCCAGGGGAGGTTTAGGTTGGAAATGAGGAGACATTTCTTCTCAGAAAGAGCAGTCAGGCATTGGAATGGGTTGCTCAGGAAGGTGGTGGAGTTACCATCCTTGGGGATGTTCAAGGAAAGGTTGGACGTGGTGTTTAGGGACATGGTTTAGTGGGTGACATTGGTAGTAGGGCGATCGTTGGACCAGATGATCTTGGAGGTCTCTTCCAGCCTTAATGATTCTATGATTCCCTCTAGTCGTACCACTGGTTATCTGCAAGAAGAGGCCAACCCCCAGCTCCCCACACCTTCCTTTCAGGTAGTTGTAGAGAGCAATAAGGTCTCCTCTGAGCCTCTTCTCCAGACCAAACAATCCCAGTGCCTTCAGCCACTCCTCACAGGACTTGTGCTCCAGGCCCCTCACCACCTTCATAGCCCTTCTCTGGACACGCTCCAGGGCCTCAATGTCCTTCTTGTAGTGAGGGGCCCAAAACTGAGCACAGTACTCGAGGTGCAGCCTCACCAGAGCAGAGTACAGGGGGACGATCACCTCCTTGGTCCTCCTGGCTACACTATTGCTGACACAAGCCAGGATGCCATTGGCCTTCTTGGCCACCTGAATCACAGAATCACAGAATCACAGAATTTCTAGGTTGGAAGAGACCTCAAGGTCATCGAGTCCAACCTCCAACCTAACGCTAACAGCCCTCCACTAAACCATATCCCTAAGCTCTACATACACTGCCGGCTCATGTTCAGGCAAGCATCAATCAGCACCCCCAAATCGTTTTCCTCCACACAGCTTTCCAGACATTCTGCCCAAGCCTGTAGCGCTGCATGGGGTTGTTGTGACCAATGGCCTCACGTTGAGGCAAGGGAGGTTCAGGTTGGCAATGAGGAGACATTTCTTCTCAGAAAGAGCAGTCAGGCACTGGGATGGGTTGCCCAGGGAGGCAGTGGAGTCCCCATCCCTTGGGGTGTGTAAGGAAAGGTTGGATGTGGTGTTTAGGGACATGGTTTAGCGGGGACATTGATGGTAGGGTGATGGATGGACCAGATGATCTTGAAGGTCTCTTCCAGCCTTTATAACTCCGTAATGACCACACAACCCGTTCCAGGCTCGCTGCTCGCAGCCTGGCTCCCGAGTAGGGCTTTCCACGGCGTGCAGCCGCAGCCCCATAGCACCGTCTTCCCCTCTGTGCCTTCCCCGGGCGCCCCGCCCGGCGCCGCCGGGTTACGGGCGGCTGCGCCCCGGCCGCCCGGAGGAGGCGCTCGGCGCCGGCCCTGCCACCGGGCGGGACCCGGCCGCGGCCTTCCCGGGCGTCGCCGGCCCGGGTCCCGCTTCCCTCAGCGCTCCCGGCTCCCCTCTCCCCGCAGCGGGATGCGCTCGGAGGCGGCGCCGCAGCCGGGCGGGCTGGAGCGGTTCGCCAGCCCGGGCAAGGGCCGGGGGCTGCGGGCGCTGCGGCGCTACGCCGTGGGGGAGCTGCTCTTCGACTGCCCGGCCTACACCGCCGTGCTGGCCGTGGGCGAGCGGGGCAGCCACTGCGACGGCTGCTTCGCCAGGTAGGGCGGCGGGACGTGGGGGGAGGAAGCTGGGGCGGCTGAAATGAAAAAAAGTGAAAATAATTTTTTATTTTATGTTGGTGCCTCCCCCCCCCCTCCCCCCGGCTCGCCGTGGGAGCAAAGCTTGCCTCCCCTGCAGCGGTGCCGTGGGGAAAGGCGGTGCTGCAAGCTGCTCGCTGAAGAGGTCCGGGAAAGGAGGGAGAGCAACAACAAAAAAAAATAAATAAATAAAGTTGGGCTGTGGCTTGTAGGCTCGCAGCCGCGAGGATGCAGGGCTGACTTCTTGTGGGATGTTGAAGCGGATCGCTCCGGTTTGGTAGCGGCTCCCATTTTGATGCGGGTTGACAGGGGAGGAAGGGGCTGCGGCTGCCAAACTCAGGCGTTGCGTTTCCGTGCTGCGAGTGCCTCATCCGTGTAGCGCTTCCTCCGTGCCCAAACCCGTCGTTGTTTTGGTGTTTTTAGGAAGCCCGAGCACAGGATGAGAGGCGAGGCTGGTCACCGCAGGGCCGCCAGCGTTTCCCAACCCGAGGCCCCAGCCTGCTGCTGCCTCCAGCTTCGCTCCCCGGCCTTGTGCCAGGCAGCCCGAGGGAGCCCCGCTGGTATTTCTCTGGTTGCTGCTGACCTCTCGATGACAGCCACTGAAGCAAAAAATATATTGGTTTTGGCTTATCCTCAGAGAGTTAGCCACAGACACCACACCGTTGCTTGTAATTTTCAAAACCAGTAGGGTTGTTTTGTTGTTTTTTTTGCAAGCCCGCTGAGGAAGCGCAGTGCCTGACTGGTTGTAACTCAGCACCTGGTAGTGGGTGCCCCTGTGAATGAAAACCACTGTCGGGCTTTTAGTCTCGTTATCAATAAGTGAGTACTGCCTGCGTGTGTAGGCTGAGAAGCTGAGCAAAGCATATAATTACTACACTCTAACAGGTCTTTTCGCCTCTTGTCCTGTCAGCTCCCTGATGCTTTTCATTTTCTTCTCTTTTATCTTGATCTTGTCCATTTTCTTTCAGCTTTACATCACCTACTTATATTACCTATTCACTTTACTCACTTTCTCTCGTTGCACATGAGCACCTAGTGAAGCCAGGGAAATAAGTCCCATTAATTCAAAAATACTGTAGAACTGAGATGATTTCCCCTTCCTTCACACCTGGGACTTTAGCAAGCCCTAAAGTTTTTTTTCGTTTTTTCTTTTTTTTTTTTTTTTTTTTTTTTTTTCTTATAGTCTCTAACCATAAATTCCCTTTTGTCAAAGAAACTGGCTGTTTGCCTGTCACATCCAGCAGATTTCCCTCTGGAAGGAATACTTTCCATTCTCAGTTGACGTGGAATAATATTGTAGTGATAATAGTTAACTAAGAATACTTAGGTCTCAGGGAATAACCTTTAAAGATCATCAGGGACAGTGTATTTCAGTGCTGCTTAATCTCTGTGCCAGCTTTTTCCATAGAGTTCTGGAGGAGCACAGTGATCAGGGAAAACACACCCAATGCAGTAGTCCCAAACCTATTTCACTCCGGAGCGATGTTCCTGTAGAAGGAAAAAATCTCAGTGATGTGTGTAACTGGATCTGTCTGTGCTCAGAGACTGTATCTGCTCCCTGTTGCACTGCAACTGAACTAGAAATAAACTTGCATATATAACCAAAAAAAGGGCCTGATTTGAACTCTATTCATTTAAATTGCAGGGTTAGGAAGGTTGTGGGGCCAGCCCTGGTCTTGGAAAGAGACACTTTTCTGTGCCATCATAAACCCGTTGTAGTAAAATTGACAGATTGAGACTCGAAAGATGTATTTGTGTCTGGTGATATTTGTTACTTTAAATAGGCAGCTGCACTAGAGGTACGTGCTGTCAGCCAGCAGTTGTGATGTTAGCCTGCCACACTCATGTCTTCACTGTCTGCTTTGCCAGAACAACCAGATGATGTCGGGGCTCCCTAGGCCTTACGGACTCCACATGACAGTGACCTCTGTGAAATGCTGTTCGCTGTCATGTTGGATGAGGACACTTGCCCTTGTTTTACTCAAATGTGCACCTTATAAAAGCTCCCTCAGTTTAAGACAAATTTTGTTGCAACTTATACTGGGTGTATATACATTTTAAATTATTTGGTACTACAGAGATCTCTAATGTCACATTAAAATGTCACGTGTTGGATAACACATTGTATTTTTGATAGGACCTGCTACAGCACATGTACCTTGAAGCAGAAAAGGACCTTCATTTTGGCAGTTCCCTGTGCTGGGATACACACAGATATTAAAAAGTGCAAGCCTTAGGTGACCTTAGAATACACAGCTGTCCCACGACAGGACAGGATAGTAAGAAGCTGTGTGGTGACAGATGATACAGATTATTTCATATTTTAGCATGTTTTCTTGGTGTTGGGAGGTGGTTACTCACAAAGCAGCAGTCATGCTTTCCGTGGCCAGATGGAGAAGGAGTAAAACTGGAAGAGCAGAAGCAAAAAGTTAGTATTGGTGAGCAACTATATGGAGCAACAGGGAAGTTTTGAAAATGAGGAAAAGTTAGCTATAGGCATGCAGCTTGGAGTGGCAAAAAATGTTACCGTCAGTCCAGCAGCATAGAATCACACATTTCCAAACCTGGTAATTTAAGACAACAGAGTGCTTTTGCATAGTAACAGATGTTAGGGAAAAAAAGCTTTTGAAACTCTAAACAAATCAAAATGGTGTCTGCTGTCCAAAGGCAGAAGCTGTGTTTTTTTGAAGGAAATACAATTTTTGGTGAAATGTTGTGCTGTACTTGGATGATTGTGGTGTTATGAGATTAGTCCCCAGTAAGTGGTGCATCTCTGTTAGTGATACAGGACACACTTGTATTTCGCTCAGCTTTATTAAATAGAATAACTTCTGTTTTCTTTTTAAGGAAAGAAGGATTGTCCAAGTGTGGAAGATGCAAGCAGGCTTTTTACTGCGATGTGGAATGTCAGGTATGGCAATGCAATTTGTGAGGATGCTGAACACAATTTTTTTGTTTGCGTGGCATTGATAGCCTCTAATTGTAATTCTGGGTAATGGTAGGCCAGGCAGCTTCAACATCCCACAGATGCTGACCATGGAGTTGTACACTGGACAATTACAGGATTTGGACGTGGTCTGCGTGAGTCTTTCAAGATCAGTAGCTCCAGGGCTTGGTACCACTGAGACTTTGATTAGAGCTGCCTGTCAGCCCACTAATTATGTCTGTATTACTTCTTTTTTTAAGCACAAACCAGATAATTTAACATTAACTTACTAAGCTGGTAGGAGAGTCTGTGTCTAAGGAAAAAATCAAATCACTAAATATCTATATTAAGATCTTAAGGGCCTTCTTTTTAAACAATCTTTGCAAATATTTTGGGTGGCTGCAACTGACAGTAGACAAAACCATTTCAAAACTACCATACGTCCTCTCTAAATCATTTATTCTGGCATTCTTTTGTATGCTTTGTTTTTTAAAAGCCTAACAAAGTAGAATATAAGTGTGCACCAGAGTGGAGCAATATGAAGACTTCCAAAACATTCATTTTAATTACATTTTTACTTATTGGAATAGGTATCTTTCAAAAAATATTTTTTCACGATCTAGTACCCTGAATGCTTTTATTTCAAGACTGTATCTTATTCTTCCATTGTGCAAGTTGTAATGTTCTCCTTCTGTTGCCTCCCCCACCTTCCAGCTTTCCTACACTGCCTTAGTGAGTTGTGAGTGAAACAAACGGCCTTTTTGGTTTTGAGGCAGCATTTGGACTCACAATGCTTTAAAAAATAAGTCTTTTTTACTGTATTTTCAGTATTGAAAGAGCATCAGCCAGCAGAAGCAGTGAGAAGAAAGGAAACATTTACTGTGTGAGCATTCTTAAAACCCTTGAGAGAAGTCTGGAAGAGATTT
The DNA here is from genome assembly GCF_965140915.1 of Aythya marila. NCBI lineage: Eukaryota > Metazoa > Chordata > Aves > Anseriformes > Anatidae > Aythya > Aythya marila. The sequence goes on from NC_139044.1 coordinate 18,950,495, forward strand.
TAAAGACAGTGTAGTGAAAAAACATGATTCATTCATGAGAAATGCTTACTTGGAAGAAATGCTTCCATTTGACATTATTTGTTAGCAAGCTTATAACTAGGTGAGGGAAAGCAATACTTAGAAAATAAATTATTTTGCTGTTTAGCACTTTCTATCTGAGATTCTGAGTTTGTTCTCTTAGCATACAAGAGACACAGCAATGGTTTGTGGCTCACAATGGTTTGAGAAGCAGATAATTGTCATTGCAAGGTTTACTGAAGTAGGAAAGCTCCTGGTTTGTGCCAGGAAATACAGCAAGTGGATACCATGGTGGAAGTAGTCAGTCTTACTTATAAATCCTTAGTTGATGTAACATTGCCTTCCATGTTTTGGGCCTTTCTGAGTCAGTCTTAGGAAATTTGTGAATGTTGCTGAGATTGAATTCTTTGACATTGTTTCAAAGTTACCTTCGAGCATAATATTCTCTGGAAATTGGTCTCCACTGACTGTACATGATGCATAGACAATCTGCACTGTATCTTCATCCCTGGCTTGGTCAAAGGCACTTTTCAGCAGTTCAGCAATTCTTGGTCAGAGCCAAAAAGGACATCTTTGCTTGATACTGAACTTGTAACTCTGGCATGTACAGTAAATGTTTCCCTTTTGCCTCCATGGATGCAAGACTTCATGTGATGCTAGTAAGGGCAGGGCTGTACTTGAAAATTATTGTGTCATTGTTCATTTGTTTTTTATTTTTAGTTAATTTTCTCTGTAAATCCACATCTTCTTTGCTTAGTTCAGCTAAAACTTATATGTACCCTAAAAGAACATGGTACAATGTCAGTGTTGGTTAGTCCCTTGTTATTCTAATAAAACTCAATGCAGTTCAGTCTGAGAACTGTTCATTGCATGATGCATTCTGTACAGGATGGAATAACAGTTTCTTCTCAACTTACTCTCTTCTTAAAGACTGGCTACACCATAATTCATTTAAAGGATTTTTTTCTAGTGGTGAGGAGAGGTGGATCAGAAGGAGATGAGAAAGGTGCAAAGTGTGCAGCAGGCAACAGATTCTTTGGATGTCTTTTTCAGAATAATAAATTACATAATTGCAGACATCTTCCTTACTCTAGAGTACGTTTCAACTGAGCAAGTTGTGTTGTTTTTTTTCCCTGTCATAATAAGATGGTTCTTGAAAGCAAAGATATCAACATTGCACAGATTTCCTTGAAGGCATCCTTTGGACTGCTCTCTGACACCATACAATAGCCTTGTTTTGAGGTTCGTAAAGCACTTTCCAAGCATTTAATGAACGAAGTGTCACAACAGTGTCTGTGGTATTTCTCTTGCTGCAAATGGGGTATAGATGCAGAAATATGCACTGACTTGCTGACACAGATGGTAAAAGGGTGCATCTCCTGCCATATGGCCAGGCATTTAGCACATAAAATCCTGCGTTGCAGTGTGATTTCTTTGCCCTGGTCACCAGGGAGGGGTAGCGCTGAGGTGTCAGGGTTGATCCCAGGGGAAGACAAAGCCTTGCAGTTGTGTAGGGGCTGATCATTTTTGGGCTCGCTCTGGGCCTGGTGCAGATATGCACCCATTGGCTGTTTTGCTCTATTATTTTGCTTCTAAGACATATAACCTTAAGTCTGATCTGTGTTTGCACAGGCACGGGTTCAGTTGCAGATGTAGGGCATGTGAGAGTGGAAGTCATCTTCGCTGCCGGACCTTGCTGCCTTGATTTTTCAGTGGGTCGGCTGGGTGCAGCTGAGGATGTAGCCTGAGTTTGCTGCTGCTTTCCTTTTCCAGCCCCTAATCCAGTTCTCCTTTTAAAAGGGTTTGTGAGTTCCAGCTGATTCGTACCAATTCTGCTCTTCACTATTGGCTCCTCAAAGCCCAGGCCTGTTATTATAGTAGTGGCTTTCAGACCCCATCTGCAGCTGTTCAGGTCTTGACTTCTTAAATTATAATAATTTTAGTCAAACAGCAGGAGACCTGTGCTTATCTTTTCTCCTCAGAAATTAGCTGCTGAAACACTCTGAAGAGAAATGTTTTAAGAGGGTTATGTGGCTGCAATTGTGGAACTGGTGAACTTGAACCAGCTACTGGAGCTCCTCTTTCTGTTATTACACATAGCTATTATTTATCCCAGACAGAGTGGAGATCAGCTAGCCAAAGTGCAGGAAGAGATGTTTTTGTCACGACTTTCCGCATTTGAAATACGTTTTGCATCAAATGTTTAGGGGTTATTCTTAACATGTCGTGTTAAAGAGTGTTGTAGTTGGTATTTCCGGAGTAAGGGAAACGGGTATTTTTGTCAGCTAGTAAGCCTCAAACTGGAGTTGGAGATCTGGGGGTGGCACTGAGCGGGTGTGTCATAAATGGGATCTTGCAGAAATTGTCCAGTCCTCTTTAGCAAGCTGTAGGAGACACAAAAATCTTGCTGTCGCAATTCTGAGCAAGAGGAATTTGAACTGCAAGGCCCTGGTTAAGCCTGCCATTGGCAAGAGTCCATTCCCCTGCCCAAAAACTTTGTTCTGGGTAATTTTTTTTTTTTTGGTAAATGTCTCCTGTCTTCTGAACATTAACCCATGGAAGTCAAATACTCTCTCTGGCCCAGCACTCAATAAATGGTGGTAGGGAAGGATGTGAAGGGTGTGTGAAACTCCTGCCTTTGCTGCTTGATGAAGGACTGTGTGGAGAATTGTACTGGAACATGTCAGGGATCAGGAGATGCCTCACTGGAATTCGGTTAGAGACTAGGATACCCTTGCAGCGTAACCAGGTTATGAGCATTTGAAGAAGTGGGCTTAACCCCTACACTGGCTTGTCAGGCATTTCTGTCAAGTATTTATGTGTGTTTGTTCTTGATCAAGTGAAACACAACAGGAAGTTTACATCGTACTGAAAAATTCCATGTGAGGAAGGAGGGGCCAGGAGATTTGTTTGGGCTTGAGTCTTATTCTTTGAGAATTACGTGTCTTTTTTTTTAATTTATGCTGAGATATATGTCAGCGTTCTGGGAATTAATCCAGTAGCCCTGGACAGTGGAATCATTTTGAAGAACTCGATGGAGAAGATTGTTTCCATGCTTTGATGTGAAAAGCACAAGCTTTGAAGAGCTTCCGTTCCAAAAATGTTGTCACTTACTCCTAAACGAAGGGAAAAAACACTGAGGGTGTAATGAAAATAGGAAGAAAATACCATTAATGCAGCATTAGGGATTCAGCTAGAACAATGCTACCTGTTATAATTCACACTACTTAGAGAAAACCGTGGAAGAGAATGCAAAATACAGTCCTGCTGAGATCGCAGGGAAAGCTGCTGTCACGGGGTTTCCATCCCAGGTATTACTCAGTCCTCAGTGCTCTCTCTTCTTGTAGTGGTTCAGGCTTTTATCTCCTTTCACACAATTCAGCCGTATCTTGTCCCTTTAACCTCCCTACTAGTTCACATAACTCAGTGTGATTCTGCCTGGGGAAGGATTTTAATTAGCAATGCGTCAAGAAGAAAGGGAACAAACGGGTCTTTCAAAACACTGCTTTGAGACACGCACGGGATTCTGCATTTGATTTTGTTTTAGCAGGTAATCTCTCCTGTTTGTTTAACCGGCGTGTAGGAGTGCTGGTGGTACAAAACTTGAGCTTCTTTTCCTTCCCTTCTTGCGCGCCCAGAAAAAAGGCTGAAGCTGGCAGGTGGTGCGGGTGCACCAGAAGGGGTGAGAGACAAGGCCTTTACTTTGCAAATCTTAGCGTTAGGGGTCCTGCAGATTCCTAAACAAAGACTATCAGGAATTTTCCAGAAAGAGTCTTGGGGCATACATAGGAAGGAAGCCTCTGGGGGGGATGCATTTTGTAGTGTGACAGCTGTAGGACGGTTGCGAGTGTAATTTCACATGACATGATTGCAGCGTAATGTACTATTTTAGTTTGCCTGGTCTGCACGGCCGTGTCCTCTTAGAACAGCTACGCTTTAGCTCCTTTCAGGCAGCCTGTGCACTGTTTTTTAGGGGAGAAATACCATCCTGGGGTATTTAGGACGATGAGGCTGACGTTGTGAGGGGCTGAATACCCTTGCAACGTTGCACGGCTTCAAGTTCTGCATGAGGCTGGGGCAGGCATTCACCTTTCTTTTAATAATAGAATAAACTCCAACAGCTGCGTGTACCCAGGGCAATTAAACGTCCCTTTTCAGTGGAAGTATAACATCCCTTTTCAGCTTTCTGCAGGCCACAAGAAGCTTTTCAAGTTTTTACTTTCAGTCAATTAGAAATTTGTGGGATTTGTTGTGATTCCATTCCTCTGCTGCTCTTTACCACCAGTTTAAATCTGGTCTGGAAAAAAAACTAAAAATTGGTGCTCCCTCTACAGGCAGAAGACTGTGTGTTTATTCTAACACTGAAATATGTCTGGGGAGAGAGAGAGAAATAAATAATTGCACATTGCTTGAATGTAGAAGTAAGAACCTGAACACACCTGAACAAAGATATAAAATGAAATTTGATGCAGTCTGGGGACAGCCCATGCCAAGCTCTGCTTGCCATTGCAGTGTTAATCTGATTCTGTGCTGATCTTTGAAACTTACAGTTGCTCTGGAGGAACTCTGTAGGGGTGCAAAAAGCCAGTGGCTTGTACTCTCCCTCCAAATTTTATCATATGCAGAGCTAGGAGTATACTGTACGTTCTTAATGGAAATGTGTTTGTCTTTGTAAGTATGTTTTTGTTGCCTATCTGTACTCTTATTCTACAATATTTAAGGAAAAAATCTGGTAATTCTATTCAGTAAGTCTGGTTTTGACCTTACATATACTCATTCTTAGTGATTGTGAATCCATTGACTTCAGACACATTACTCCTGATTACACCAGGGTCGTGTCATAATGAGGGGCCAAGGTATTAAATGGAAATGAACCCAATAAAGCCATCAAGCTCAGACCTACTCTGTCCTCACATGCTTGATCTGAACAATAAGAACTGGTGATTTATAAATCATGTTGTCTGTTTGCTTCTTCACCATTTAATTCTTTTTTTCCGTTGAATAAATGAAGATGTTCTGACCTCAGCTCATCCCTTGTGAATTTGTTTGAAAAAAGCAGGATAGCTGTACCCCTCCAATGTGACTCAAGCTTTTGTTCAGAATTAGTGAGCGTCATCTTATTTTTTTAAAGGAAACACATTTTACTTGACCTCCAGGATCTGGCGGGACTTGCTGTATCCTCTTTTTCATCACTTTATCTTCACGGCCTATTTTTTGACAAATATTTTTCTACCTTTGCAGAAGGAAGACTGGCCAATGCACAAGCTGGAGTGTTCTGCCATGTGTGCTTTTGGGCAGAACTGGAATCCCTCAGAGACTGTGAGGCTAACGGCGAGGATCCTTGCCAAACAGGTGAGCAGAAGGCTGGGCTGGGGAGGTGCATTCCTACTCCGGGTGCCAGGGAAGGCAGGAAGATGAAAATTGACCTACAGTAACTGTCCCCAGCAAAGCACATGCCTGCTGGCTTCCTGTGTACAGAGGGGTGTAATACAGAGCACGAACAGCTCAACCAGAGCACCGTCAAACCGCTGCAGCAGTGTCAGGGCCATCCTGGTAGTCCAGCTGCAGACTGATGGGGAGACGGTTAAAGGCCAGTAAGGTTTTAAGCTGCACAGCTATAGCTTGTCACCAAGGTAATGGTTGAACAGAGTCCAGTGAAGTTGACTGGTAAGTTTCACGATGTGCACGGCGTTTCAGCCTCTGTTCTGGTAGGTGGGAGCTCATGGTGACGTGTGGAACAGCACCAAAGCCGTGCTGGTGGCAGAGAGAGAAGAACAAGCCTTGGTGGTGAATGTGGTTAAATCCTGAGGTTAGGTGTCTGCAGGCACAAACATCTTCATGAAGCAGTTGCCTGCTGTCTGTTTTTCAGCTATAACTCTGTAGCACTGTACTCTATGCTGCCCTGTGCTTTTGTGAGTCAGAAACACCTCTAAGACACTCAGGTGTCAATGTTTACCCTTACTGGAGTTAACTGGTAAAAAATGGAGACTGAAAGAGAAACCTCAGGCCCTTGGTCCTTGGCAAGAAAGAACGTTAGTAGTAAGGCAATGAGACTGCAATGTCAACCACTGTTTCAGCGTTCCTCACTATGTGGAAACTGAGGATAACATAGGTCCTTACAGCAAGGGAAAGGATCCAGGAGTTTCAAGGTTATTACACTATGTGTCTTTGTAGAGCTCTAAACTCTCTCCGCAAAAACAAATCCTCTTTGAAGCATATTTGTGTGATTGAGGTCTGCTTATGTGACAAGGGCGACCTGGATATTGTATGTAGTGAGGATTTTGGTGGCCTGCTGGGAAGGTAGCTGCTCAGCTTGCTGTGTGTGCCGATGTGTGTGTGAATGTATGTGTGTGTGACTTAATTAAAGCATGGTTTAGTGGTGATCCACAAACAAAATCGAATGTTTAATGACAAAAAGTCATTGGAATAAATTTGTGCTTTTATTGCTTACAGGGAGGGGGGAGAACCCTACATGTCATATAAAAGCTAAATATGCAAACCATAGTCCCTGAACCTCAGCTGCTGGGCCACCTGCAAAGCCATATTTAATGGCCAAGATTACAAAGAAGTGGCCTTAGGCCAACAATGGAGCATTGCTTTTGAACTCTGTCAACAGTCAGTTTATTCACTTTCCTCAAAGCAAAGCCTGTCTCCTGCCTGCTTGCTATTGTTAGCAGCTTTCTGGGTGTCTAGAACAAAGCAAATGACATATTTAAAATACTGTTCAGTTTATGTATATAAATTTGATAGGAGTTAATCTTTGGCTGCCTAATTTGGTGCAGAGCGAATATTGCTGTGGCTTTACTAAGGGCAGTCCATTTAACCCATTGCTGGTTGACTTCTGTAAATTCCATACATGTGTGGATTTGAGTTATTGTTTGATTTACAGGTAAGAGTTCCCCGCTTGTAAAGAATAGACAAAAGTGCCTAATTAAAAACATTAAAGTATTTTCTTGTTGTTGCCTTTTTTTTTTTTCCTCCTTATTGCTAGAAAACTCACCCTGAAAAAACACAGTCAGAGGAGCTGCTTGCTGTAAAAGAGTTTGAGTCACGTAAGTAAAAAAGGCTTGCAGGTAAACAGAGGCAGTTATTTATATTCATGTTTGCTTTATCCCTTTCTCCCCCTTCATCAAATCCTTTCAGAGCATGACTTTTTTTTTTTTTTTGAGAAAGGGGTAAACAAAGAGAATCGTGGTTCCTAGTTTTTTTAAAAGTGTAGTGCTCTTATTTCTTCTTCTCTCTTTTTTTTTTTTTTTCCACCCTTGGCTGCTTGTGGGGGTTGTGAAACAAGGGTGAAAACGTAGACAGAATTAATTATGTAGCATACATCCATCTCATGGCTTTTCTGGTACTCTAGTGTCTTTTGAGAATTGTAATGTTGTAAAATTAAAATAGCTGGTATTTGTTACCAGGAGGCATAAAATCAGAGACAGCACAGTTGCTTGATGGTGACAGTGACTAAGGGGCTAATTGCAGAACCCTCTGGACTGTGCTTCGATATCTGTCACTGCCAGTCAAATCTGACATGTTATATATGATTGTGTTGAAATTCCATGTCCTAAGTGCTCCAAAATAATCCAAGGAAGGAGATGAGGCAATGGCTTGCTTTTAACTGGAAGGCTACTCTTCACGTCCTGTGAGGCAGTTAGAAATTGAGCAACTAGGGGACCAGTAACTGTCCTGGCATAGTTTTCACTGGGCTGTCATTTCTCTTGGTGCTGGAGGCAATATACAAGGAGACAATAGGTTTGTGTGTTCACAGTTCTCACTGATGGCTTCCAAAACCCTTTGTAAAATGCTGAATAAATGCAGCCATTGCTAGAACCTGAGGTAGCAGAGTAACCAAATACAGCAAAATTACAGCTTTATTTGCTTCCTGTACGAAAATTTCCATCACAGCTCTTGAGACAGCTGGGGAAATAAGGGGGAAAAGTGCCAATGTTTGACTTTGCCTAAGGCAAGGATAATTTTCGCAGGTAGGTTAGTAAGTGTGAGGTTGAGGAAGATGGGTAAGTGCTGAAATAATTTCTCTGTATTCTTCTGTGTTGCAGTGTGTCTTCAATCATGTATTAATTTGGGAGCTAAAAGGCTGAAGTGTTTTGTTTTTTTTTTCCTTTTTTTTTTTCTTCTGTTGCAATGTCTCCCTTGTCCTCTAGGAGCCCTTGTTTTGTTTCTTTTTTTTTTTTTTTTTTTTTTTTTTTGCTAGTAAGATTGCCCTTACTCTTTCTGTCCTTTGACTTTCCTCTCACCACACCTTTGCCATGTTCAGGAGTAGCCTTACTCTTCATAACAACCTGCACAGGAGAGGAAAAGGCACATGGCTTTCATCTGGAAGCTGTAATCTATTATTTCTGGCTAGTCCTAATTATCATCAAATTGTTGCATTTAATTTCTCCCAATATTTTTGGTGACCCTCAGATCTGCTCTTACAAATCCTTTCCCCCTTCTTCCACTGTTACACACCCTTTTCTCTTCCAGCATGTATTTCTCTCTGCTGGTACTTTGAGCTGGTACTTTTAGGTCTGTATGAGGACCTTTCCCCGTGTAAAACGTGTTTTAAGAAGTGTGACAGCAAGGGTAACTTCATACCACAGTAGATGGGACCAGGTAGCTCGTAAGATTGGGGCAGGCTGCTGACAGTACCCACAGCAGATGTTTGTAGAGGGCCTGGGGTTGCTCATCTGCTCGCTGGGTTTAACAAACGCCTTTTAAACAGTGTAACGCTTTGCCCAGCAAAGATAAATTCATGTCCAATTACCTGCTAATATAAAGGTGTTAGAAGATGTTTTTTAATCTTGCATGTTCTTGTACTGCACGTGTGGCCTTGGCAGAAGAAGCATCACATTTGTGGAAGAACAGATGCTTCTTGTGGTACTTCCAAGCAGCTTTTCCTTGAGGGGTTTCTGTTTAAGTCCAGGCTTGTTCTAACTTAAGCCTTGCTGCTGTTCGTGGGGAGAGTTCCTGTTACTGAATTGGAATGTATTCTTTGTCCACAGACCTTGACAAACTAGACAATGAAAAGAGAGAGCTGATTCAGAACGACATTGCTGCTCTTCATCACTTTTATTCAAAGCACATGGAGTTCCCTGACAATGCCGCCCTTGTAGTTCTCTTTGCACAAGTAAGTTGGCCAGATCACAGTCTGCTTAGGTTGGTGGCACTGTAGGAGTTCTGCCTTTCTAAAGAGGCAAAATCTTAATGGCACTGGAGGTGAGAGCTCTTTGCTTGTTTTGGGGAGAGCTGAGTGTGCTTGATGGCAAAGGTGCACTTCTGTGGCCAGAAGCAGCTGGACATCTCCCATTTCAGTAGCGAGGGGAGAGATTCTTGTCTGCAGACTTCTTTATGAGGTGCTTCTTAAACATTGAAGAAAAGGAGAATCAGCCCATAACAGACCCTGTAAAGTTAGGCTGTGGGCCAAGCACAGCGCAGCTGCTGTTGGACATGCACAGAAGGCTGCTGGGTTGAGACCCTGTGAAGGCAGAATCCTTCTTTCGGGCTTCCTTTGTGGAAACCCTTGCTGGTCAGGCCATCGTTGTGTTTGACCTTCACAGGGAGTAAACTTCAGAGAACTGGGAAGAGCAGACTGAAATTTTATCTAATGTATGGCTTTTAAATACAACCAGTTGGCTTGGTCATCTGGAGAGGCAAAAAAAGGCAGGATGTCTTGGTAGATAAGTGTACCTCTTTTCTCTCACCTGATTTTCATCCACATCTAAACCAAACGTAGTGGGTGGAATAACACCAGTGAATGCTGGAAGATGCATTTTCTTCTTTTTCTCCTGTACTTCAAAATAAGCTAGTTTTATACTTAAACCTTTGAGTAAAAAGTTGGAGATGTGGATAAATATTGACTGCTGTAATGAATGCTGAGATGACACTACCCTCTGCACGTAGGCAGGCACATATCAGTAAGGAGGCACCATTACTATTACCTTAATACTGCTGCTGTTGTGCTGTAGGGGAATAATTCTTCAGTATGTTTAGCATCTGCTCATCGTGCATTTAGTTGTTCCAAGCTATACATTTCCCTTTGAGTACGTTTTTTTTTATCTGTTTTAAAGATTTTGGAATTTATATTCGTTAGAAAGGTACTCTGAAGAAGTGTGTGCATTCAGTTTCTTGCACTGCTTCTGTGTATTTTTGCGAGATGTAGCCAAAATCCCCCAAGAGTTAAGTTATTTTGTATAAAATGAGTTTCCCTTCACGTCCTGTCCTGGACCAGCTCCACCAGATCATGGTACTTTGACTGCTGGGAGCTGCTGACTCCTAGGTCTGGTATTCCATCCAGTCTTCCCTCTGGGTGCTTAATGTCACCTTCAGGTGTCACCTTGAGTTCATCTCATTACAAGGCAACTATCTGTGACTGTGGACATTGATTTATTTATTTATTTTTTTATTTTTTGAACTAAAACCTCTAAAGATCATCTGGATGTTCCTCAAAGGTGTTTTACAGGACACAACCTTTTGAGGCTTTGGCTCTAGCACACATTTTTCTGGAAGAGGAGGCATGTCTCTACTTGATACATACAGACACGTTTTGTAATGATTAGTCAACCCAAGCTAAAAGCAATAGTTGGATATGGTGATGCTCCTTTGTTTTGCTTCAGCAGTTTCTCTGGCCCCCTGGTGTTTACTTTGCTGCTTCATTCATTGTTCTTTCCTCCCATGGCACAGGGCAGTTGTTTGAGACTATGGCACCTCTGACTTCTTGTGCGCTGCTTCTTGTGGGCTTGGTGTGGTGTTGCTGCTTACCAACACAGCTAAGGCAGAGCTGGTCCTCCTGCATGGAGCTAAGATTCTTCTCCAAACCATCCTAGTCTTTCCTAGTCCCCAGAGAGAAGAGAGCACTGCTACCGTTCCACTCTCTTCTGTCCCTGTGGAATTTAACACTTGAGACTGTGTCACTTTTTACCTTCTCAGTCTCATCTCATCATATTCTTTAAAAAGTTTCCCTCTTGTCTCAAGTTCTAGCGTCTCATCCTTTCCTCTCACATCTTTTTGTCCTCTGTTCCACCACTGGGAACAACCTTGAGCTCTACTTCTCTCACTTAAGTCTCCTGCTCCCTCTGCATTGCCTTTTTTAGTCATGCATTCCTCTGGTGAAAACAGGGCTATCTCATCCCTTCTAATTGTTCCTCATGTGTCATTTCTGGTATGATGCACTCAAGAAGTGGGTTGTCTCTGGCTTGCTGGAGGGGAGTTGATGATAACTCACGACATATTTTTAAATATTTTCCCGTGATTCAGAACCACCAAGCTGTTCGCTGTGTCAGCCTTTGTAGCCTTATGTTCTTACTTGCTGTTGATACGATCTTTCTCTCCTATTGTTTCTGTATTCAGCAATTACATTTTGGTTTGGGTTCAGGTATGCTCACGCGTTGGCTAGCGCAGTAGCATGCTCATCTTGGGAGACAAGGAGCCTTTGGATGCTAAAAATAGAATGAAGATCAGGTAAAGATACCAAAAAGCACTGATGAGTGAATCAGAGAAACAGGATGCTTACCTGGAAACTCATCCTGAGCAATTCATGCCTGAGGGGTGGCTTTGGGAAGTACTTGTGCATTTCTAAAATTCAGTCTGACTCGCATGCCAGCTTGCGGAGCAAAACATTGCTGGTAGTGCTTGTTTTCAGCTCCTGCCCTTCCAGAGCAAGTCCTTACACTGTACTTGATTGAATGTGCCTTTGCCCATTATAGCTTCAGCTGGACTTACCATGTGACAACAGTTGCTTTAGTGCCTTTCTGGCACTGCTGTCAACATTTTGAGGATTGTAGGGAGATGCTGGTGAGTGTGGCTGGAGTTCTCTTCATGCTGGCACATATGTGACTTGCAGTGCAAATGGAAGAGGGTACTTGTTTGAGGTGCATTTAGGTCACACAAAGCTGAAACTGGTAAGATTCCCTTGAACTTAGTGAGAATAGAACAGGAGAAGACTTTAAAACCTGCTTGAATCTATAAGAAAGATACATGAACAAGCTTTTTGTCCTCTGATGAAATTAGTAATAGACTTCCTCACACATTCTGTCCTTTTTCTGTCCCCTTTTCTGTCTATATGAGGTTCCAGTCTTTCTTACTCCTTTTATTGCTCTTCATGTGTGCTTTAGCTGATACGTAGCTTTGACCAGATGACAGTGTCATTGTGCCAGGTCTCTGTAACATACATTCCTTCAGAGCTCTGTGCTGCCCTAGCCTGGCCGAGTTTGCTGCTGTCATCCCTGCCTTGTGCCTTGCATGTTTAGTTCCGCTGAGGCCCCTTACATGCAGCAGCCACGTGAAGTCTCCTTGCTCTCTCCGTCAGTGTCACACCTGACTTTGTGTTTGCAGTGGTCTGCTTTGTCTGACACTGTTTGCAGCACTTTTTGCAAGCCTCGTTTCTCTTGATTGGCCATCCAAGGTGTAATCCCATAGATGTTGAGCCCTGAGCAGGCACAAGTATAGGGCTTTATAGTCCCGCACATTCCTCTGGATAAAGGAATTTGGTCCTCACTTCACTTTTTGAGACGTCATGTAGCTTCTCTGTACTGGTGAGGGGTAAAGAAAATCATAAGCAAATAGCTGCCACTGGCTTTGGAGTCTGAGAATGGGATGTGAGTGTGGAGCACTAAGCTGACCGCAGTCTGAGCTAGCCTCTCCCTCTTTTTCCTTAGGTTAACTGTAATGGGTTCACGATTGAAGACGAAGAACTCTCTCATTTGGGATCAGCCATATTCCCAGAGTAGGTTGAGTTTAATATGTTTGAAAATAAAAATAACTTACTTAAAAACAAACAGAAATTCTAATTATTTTTTCTAGATTTGTATTGAGATAAATTTAATCAAACATTTAATATTAATTTACATTTAATATTAATTTGTCTTGTTTAAAGTATGCTAACTAATAAAGTACAGCTAATGATTTGCAGCAGTTTTGCTTTAAAATCTGGTAAATTTGTTAAAATTGCACTTGCAATTTGTTTTGAAGTACTAAAGCTTGGATTGTGAACTACATTCAGGCTGGTAGGAAACAATGGCTTACTTGGCAGATTCTGGACAGGGACATCAAGTAATGATCAAAACAAAATGAAAAGGATTGCAGGTGACTTGCTCTATTCACAGCTTTCTGTTTTGGCTGGGTATAATCCTTCACCTGGTGTTCTCGGAACAACATCCCTTCTACCTTTGTTCCTTTGCAAACAGTAAATCCCTTTCATAAATTCTTTCAGCCTCCTCAGATGTTTTTAAAACTGCCATGCTTTATGTTGCTATGACAGTGGGAAAAATATGTACAAGCTCCTCAGCTTTACAAATAAACTGCAGATGTTAAGCGTTAACTGCAGTTTGGGAACTGGGGAGCACAACTCTCTGAGGCTGAGGAACCTTTCTTCTGCTTAAGTCGGTGCTTCCCACTTAGCTTTGGAGCAAAGGAGGATGGTTTCTGCCCCTGCTCTTTGCAAACCCCATGCTGAAAGCACGGCCACTCTGCTTCTGTCGACTTCCTCGCTAGGCATGGGTTATTAGCAGGTTATCTGTGCCGAAACTGTCTGAAACTAAGAGGTGCCCAATTAGAGCAGGACCTGATCTGCTGTACATGGGTTAGGTAGTCCTTGCTTCACAGATCGTCCTTCTTTGGGAGGGTCTGTCTGCAGTTCTTATCCCTGACCTACAGACTGGAAATGGAGGCCCCAAAGTCCTGCCAAGGACCAGGGTCGTGGTGGGGAGAGAGACTATTAAACCAGGATCTTCTGGAATCACATCCAACACCTTTGGGAAGGCTCAGCATCCGAGGGCCACGTCCTTCCTACTTAGCAGTTATGCCCGTGAGCTAAGAAGACTGAAAACACAATTATTATTTTGGTAGAATGGAAGAGAAATAATTAAAATTATACATTTTATCTGAAATAAGCAACAAATTACTCTTCCAAGGTTGGTAGCGTGGCAGAGCGCTTTCCTCTAGCAGACTGAGTTTTTGTGTAACTTGTGTGCTTGTGCAACAAACAAACAAACCTCCTCCCTCCCACTTTAAACAAGGAGGTCGGTTGGTTGCACAGAAGCCAGCTAAAATGTTAATGCTGATCTTAAGTTATGATGCAGCAACTGACTGTTTTCCTGTACTTTCTTGTTTCTTTTTCATAAATGGGTTTCTCTTTCTGTCTCCTCTAAGGAAAACTGTCTGTCATAGGTGCCTAAATAGGTTGTGGATAGTTAAGCTGTGCAAATACCCCACCAGCTGCACTGTAGCACTCTAAGAATGGGAAAATTATAACTCGCCTCGTCCTGCAATAATAAGATCTTAAGATTGTAATGATTAATTAGCATAGCCTTTCTCCATATCATTAGGATAAAACCCAGCACAACAGATTTTCCCAAGGTTACCTTGATGTTAAGCCTCAGTAAAAACAGCTTGCAAAGAGAGACTGACTCAGTCTTTCAGATGTGTTTGTTTTGTGAAGTGGTGCTTAACTTTCTGCCTGTTGCTTATGGTGAGGTGGAAAAAAGGTTTACTTTTCTGCTTTTACAGTGTTGCATTGATGAACCATAGCTGTTGCCCAAATGTGATTGTAACTTACAAAGGGACCTTGGCTGAAGTCAGAGCTGTTAGAGAGATTGAGCCTGGAGAAGAGGTGAGTGCACTATGTTTGAATGTACTACAGTGCTATGTATGCACGTGTCCTAAAAACAGGATCCGTCCTGCTTTCAGTCTTCATTCCGATTAGATGACAATTTAATAACAAGGGGGAAGGATCTCTTGTTTCTCAAAGAAGCCTAAGATGCTGTTTTAGAAAAGTTGGGTGGCTTTGGAGACCTGAAGTGATTCCAGGAGGCAGTATCCTATTTTGTGTTGAAACCAGGGAAGGGCACCTGCGGCAGTCACTTCGTATGCCAGCCTCTGTCTCAGTTTACCCACCTGTAAAAGGAGGGTTAATTTGCTGATATGTGGCTGCTGCTTTGAAATTTCAACATCAAAGAAAAGTGTTACTGCTGTAATAGTTCCCAGTATAATGGTAATGCAATTGAAGCCAGAATAAACAAGGTAAATGGGGACAGATAAGTCCTCTGACTTGAAAATCTCCTGTTTTGTGGATGCTCTGTCCAGTGATACCACCTCAGCAGCAGAGCATGGCTGTGTAGTCACAGAACCAGAGTGTGTTTTTAGCTGGAGCAATGCTGAAGAGTGGCCCCAGTAAACTTTCTCAGTCAAATATTGGACTTGACAGGGAGACTTCAGCAGCAGAGCTTCTTTTTGCATTATTAAGAAAAAATAAAAAAGAAATGAGGCAGAGCTGGGGAGGATGCTCGTGCATCCGCATGGGACAAAAATACAACATGTTCTCTTTGGGGATGGAGTTTGCATCGAGTTTCATTGGTGTCATTCACTAACGTTAACCTAGTGGGCAAGGTTAATCCTGGTCAAAATAAGTTCAGAGTTGATTTTGACAACTCTAACCAATTTCTGCAGTATGTAACAGTAGTTTGGGTGAAGAGTTGGGGTCGTTGTCCTGGATTGCAGCTGTTCACCCCTATGAGCAAAGCGAGTTTAATTGCTGGAGCCAGGGGTGACTCAGGTGAGCAACTTCTCTGCTGATAGTGTGATTTGACTGTGGTGTTGGCAGTCACTACATGTGCACTGTGGTAATGGACAGGGACCAGTCTCCGTTTTGGAGCTTTCCGGTGGAATTTCAGACATTCTCAGCATTTTTGGAGAGTACTTACAGTGAGAGCTGGAAATGAGCGTTTTATCTTGCTTGGTGTCTTTTTTTTTGGTTGAATTGAGTCTTATAAGCTGCATCAGTTCTACAGGCTCTCATCGCTTTTGTGCAGTTGCTCTTCTGACATGTAAGCATTTTTTAAAAGTGGACCAGCTACTCTGCCTGGGCTCTGTGCAGTCTTATGGGCTGTGTCTCCATCTTCAGGTCCAACGCAGCCACTGCGCCAGGAATTTTTGAAGTGTTTGCTGTAAATGCAGTTCTGCCTTTTGCGTGCTTTGAAAGCAGGGAAGGGAGGAGAGGAGCGTGGGGGAAAATGTGAGATCACACTGAGTAAGATTAGGAACATATGCAATGTGAAATTACACATACATTTTACTTTCAAATAACTGAAAATGAAGAAATGAAACTAAAGCTGCTTCTCGGTCTGCAAAATGATCAACGGCAGCGTGCATATGGCATGTTTCTTGGGGGAGATGTCATTTAAAAACAGCATTGAAGGTAGTTGCAGGGGTTCTTTTCTGAAGGTCGTTGAAATGGAGGAACACTTAAGAATAGTGTATGTGAAGGGCCTTTAAAATGATCAAAAGTAGGTTTTCTTTGCTTTAAAATGTTGCCACTGAAGTAAATCTGATATTCATTCTCCTAGAACTGGAGCGCCGGGCCTCTCTTATTTTCAGAGATCTGAAGGTCTTCTCCCAAGTTTCTAAAGCTTCCAGTGGCTGCTGTTGCCCCAATTTTTGTCACTTTTCAGAAGGAAAAATTTGAGACTCCAGCCTCCAAAAAACCAGGCCACTGTAATTTTTTTCTAGGCTGGATACCTGAAATCATTATTTTACTTCTGAAAAGTCGGCATCTCTTTGTAGTTTGACAAGAGCCTGAGATTTATGGTGTGATAGCTTCCTTATCCACACCTGAATCTTGCTGTCCTGGGTTGAAGCCAAGGTAATATTTGAGGGAAATTCCATAATGAATAGAAAAGGAAACACTTCTCTGTCAGATTGCACTTGCAAATGGCAGCTCCTGATGCTGCCGAGAGGTTTGGAATGTGAGGGGGGAAAGGCAGGGGAGGTGGCTGCAGGGATTCACAACTTGTGTCAGTGTGTGGTTGTCGTGCTAAGTATGATTTCCACCGAACTGGTAGAGATAAATATATATATTTATACTGCTTTTCACTGGCTACTGTGTTTTTACTGTCTAGGTTTTTACCAGCTATATTGACCTGCTGTATCCCACAGAAGACAGAAATGAACGGTTAAAAGACTCCTATTTCTTCAGTTGCGATTGCAGGGAGTGCACTACAAAAGAAAAGGTAATCAAATTGGATAAAATGGATGTGAAATATGCTTCTGACTCTCAGGGCACTACCCAGGTCCTTAGATGTAATATTCTATCTGATTAATTAAGTTTTGGAAAGTAGGGTAATAGAGAGGAGACTTGGTTTGGGTTTTCTGTCTATAAGTCTTTTGCTACCCATTATTTCGTTAAGTGTAAATCATGACACGTCAGGAAGTTTCCTGTTAGATGCTTATTTAAAGTCGAGCTACAAAGAGAAGATTAATATTTTGATAGAAGTGGATAATTATATGGTGTTGACACTACCTGGCCAAAAGAATTTAGCTCAGGACTGAGTTTTCTCAGAAAACTACACGTTTTCTTGTTCCTCTCAGGGAACCTTGCTTGGAGCATTTCTGGGCTCCTGTTTGGCACAGAGTCCTGCTGCAGTCCATTTTAGGTGACATTGTGTGATACTGCTGGGCAATTTGGAGACCCAGCAGCATCTGCAGAATGGGTTTTCCTGCAGTGGCATCATGCCAGTCTTGTCCTGGGCCACAGCCCCTCGTGGTGCACAGGCCAGGTCTGTGTTCAGGAGGCATCGCATGGTGCCCTTCAGGGGACAAAGGCAAACATGCAGACAGTGTTCCTTAAAGCAAGGTGTCAGTTACTTTGATTAGGAGAATTGAGCTTTGTGCTGCTCATCTGTCATTCCAGTCAAAGCAGGTTGTCATAATCCTGATCCTTACGTTCCAGATACTTCCCCCCACCCTTTCCTAAAGGTGTCCATTTAAGAGCTGCTTCCCAAACTGATCAGACAACCATCTCCTCCCACTAAACCGTGTCGTCTTTTGTAACTTTTTTTTTTTCCAAATACTACCCAACATTCTCATTTGAGGCCATTCTGTTGATACTGTAGTTGTGTTTTTCCCCGCAGCTACCTTGATAATTTTTGCACTGAGTTTAATGAAGCCAGGATTTCATCCATGATTTCTAAGAACATGGAATCACCTATCACTCAGCCTCCTTCAGTTCTGGAAAGAGTTCCCTATAGCCCTCTCAGCTGACAGTTGAAATCATAAAGGATGAAAGAAATCTAGCAGCAGTGTGAGGCTTAAACAGCAAAAGATTGTCTCCAGATCACAGCTGACTCTTCATGAAGTTGTAAGGTAGATAGAAAAACAAGAGTAAATGGAGCTGTCCAGCAGAAAGCTGGTATATTAACAACAAAATGTGTGGAAATGTGTTTTCATCTGCAGATATGAAGGATACTCTTCTCTATTTAATATCATGCTATGTTCGACTGAGCTATCACATTGTAGAAGGCCTAAGGTACTTGGGCTTTTCTAGCCTTAAAACTAAATTTATTTTAATCCTTAATCTCTTAGAAGCAGTGAAATTTCCTATGCAAAACTGTTTCCATCACGAAATTGAAAAGCTTTTGAATCTTTCAGAAAAGAAAGGGACCTCATGCAAGTAGAGAATGGCAAATGAACTGGAAAGCGGAGCGTTCTAGGATTCCCAGCCAAGGCTTTAGAGAAAATTGCAGGTGCATGCTGTACCCTTGTTTTTACATTCTTTGAGGAGCTTAAGTTCCCATCTGTGTCTTTTTATTAATTTTGTGCAGCAGATGCACCTTTATTTGTAGGCCTTGGAACCTGCATTTATGACATCCACTCTGTTTCCTTCAGGATGAAGAGAAACTGAAAATCCGCAAGCTGAATGAACCTCCGTCGGCAGAGGCAGTGCGGGACATGATCAGATACGCCAGGAATGTGATCGAGGGATTCAGGCGAGCCAAGCACTACAAATATATCCTTTGTCTCTCTGGCTTGGTGCGGGACCTAAAAGCTCACCTGCTGGTTGCTTCAGGAGTAGTACCTGCAGGAGAAGTGCTGACCTCTAGAAGTTAAACGTGCCTCTGCCCTTCCCGTGTCTGAGGGGTTCTCCCCGCAGACAAGGGGCAGTTTAACTCTGCAGGTGTGGGGCTGTGAGGGCCTGGGTCTGTTCCTGTCTGTGCAGCTGGCAGTTTCTCCTAGCGTGCCATACGGCTGTCCTCATAAAACAAGCCAGAGACTAAAATGAACGTGGGGAGGGGGGTGTTAGGACACGGTAACATTGCCTGATTTAGAGTGCGTGTGAAGCTGCAGGTATTGCTCATGGTCACAAGCCTACCTTTCCTAGCTGGTGCCATGCAGACAAAAGTGCAGGATTTGGTAGGCCAGAAGCAGACCAGGCTGTCTGATGCCAGATTCAGTACCCACTGCACAGGGAATTTTACTCCCTTTCTCTGATGCAACTGAAGAGAAAAGAGGACTTCTCAGAACCGCCCTGAACAAGGTCAAGGCATTTTCTTTTTGGTGCTACCAGGTAGCTGTCTGATCAGAAACAACCTATTCATTGGGTTCCTTGACTTCTTCGTACCTCCTAGTGAATTGCTGGAGATTTGTGAGCTGAGCCTAGACAAGATGGGTGCCGTGTTTGAAGACAGTAATGTCTATATGTTACATATGATGTACCAGGCCATGGGTGTCTGCCTCTACATGCAGGACTGGGAAGGTGCACTGCGTTATGGGCAAAAAATTATCAGACCATACAGGTAAATACGAGACTCTTTTATTTTTTTTAATGCTCTAATTCAGTAATCTGAATAATTAAGACAAGTTTGGGCAGAGATCACTCCTCTCGGTGAGAGAATACCTTTTGTATAAACATGCTACCCATGACATCACTTGTAAAAGTGTTTAAATTCTGCAGCAGACTTTGGTACAATCCGAACGCTGGCTGCTTCAGTCTGAAGTTCTTGATTATATAAGTTTATATCATCATGGGTACTGTGCTAGTTCTGATTAGCTAGATAAATACTGCTGGGTTTTGTTTTGTTTTATATATCCTCCTAATACTTCACTAAAGCAGAGCTTCGAAACCCATCTGCAGCCTGAATTTTGTGTAGAGGTGTGGAGCCAAAGCCCAGGTGTCACAGTCAGCCCCCGACTCTCTCTGCAGCAGCACGGTGGAAAGCAGGGCCCTGTCCCGGGACTGGGGCTGAGCAGCAGAGGGAGCTGGAGCCGAGCTCAGCTCCAGTGCTCGTGGCTGTGCTGGTGCCCCGAAGACCCTGATCTCGCTGCAGGCATGGGAGAATGGACAGGCTGAAGCCCTTGGTGGAGCAGGGCAGTGCACAACCTCTGCAGGAAAAAAATACTTTTTCTGATGAATTTCTGGTGGTTTTACAGCAGTGGTGTTATTAGAGCCAGCCCGCTGGGTGCTGCGTTTGGTCCTGCCGTGCATCTCCCAGGCAGATCCTCATCTTGAGCCTTCCCTGCCAGCTGGGGGGGCGCGAGTCGAGCTCTCCCTCTGGAGCAGCCGCCAGCGTCGAGTCACAGATCACTTGGCAGAGGGCAGTGATACAAAGAACGAGCCAGTGCTTTCTCCCCAGGGACTCGGTGCCATTTATCTTCCCCGGGACTTGCCCAGCTCTGCTGGCAGGCGCCTGGCATTCCGGGTCAGCTCTGCCAAGCCGCGCTCCGCTACCTCCACGCACCACAGGGCCGAAGGGTGCGAGCTGCTGGGGGCCTCGCTGCCTGCCGGGGACCCGGCTGTGGAATAAGCAGAGCTGCTTCTGTGGGTGCAGGGTGAAAACCAGGCCTGATGCCGTCTCTTTCTGTAGCCGGCTGGGTTAAAGCTGGTGGCAGAACGGCGCTGCCATCTGACAGCTGCGGCGAGGCATATGGTCGTGGCGGTTCAGTTCCCCAGTGACAGGCAGCCCCGGCCCACCACCAATTGGTGCTGGCTCCTGGCAGCCGCAGCAGCGCTGGGGCTGAGCAGGGAATGGGCCGGGGCAGCGAGAGGCAGGGGAGGGGGCTGGGGGAATGCTCCGCCACTGCCAGGTTTGATGAAGTTGACTTTCCTTCTCTCTTGCAGTCAGCATTATCCCGCCTACTCGCTGAACGTGGCCTCCATGTGGCTGAAATTAGGGAGGCTGCACATGGCGCTGGAGAACAGACCGGCTGGGGTTAAGGCCCTGAAGAGGGTATCTCCTGCTTTCTTTGTTAATAACACCGGTTTGGGCATGGAATTGCTGAAACACGATGTGCTGCTCTGACAGTAAGCCTGGCCTGGCTGAAAACGCAGCACGTGTTAATGTATTTGCTTACAGGAATTTTGGCTCAGCTTCGATTTTTCCAAGATTGGATGTTGGGCCTGTTCTCTCGTACGAGGGGCCTTATCTTTTCACAGTGGACTTCCACTGCAGCACTTGGAGGGAGCGTTACGCTAAAACATTTGTTACACGTTCTTCTCTGAGCTAGAGCTGTGCTAGTGTAAATGAAACAGAACTCTGGCTTCTCCTGCCTGGCAGGGTAAGGACAGGAAGAAACGTTTGGTTCTTATAAAAGGCACATAGTGTTTCATTGATGCCTGCGATTCCAATGTCCAAGTTAAACTAGGCATGCTTTTGGTCGTTGTTTGTTCTGGAACCAATTTATTTTTAAATAGCTGAAGGGAATTTAATGCATATGATAATGCTGAAGTTGGCAAATACAGCATTTGGTTTTTTACATTCTTCTTCACCCCTTTTTATTAGCCTGCTCCTTATTCCTTAGGTTTTGGTTCTTTTTTTTTCATTACTATTAGTCTGTACCATGTTTCTTGACTTTCTCCCCCTATTGCTGTTGGACAGAAGTTTATTTTAGTTTCTTAAGTATCAGCGACTACTGCAGCATATAATGGCTTAGGGTGGAATGTCATGGTTTGGGGGCTTTTTTTTTTGTTCTCATTTTTAGATGCTGGCAAGTTTTTAGCCAGCAATAACAAAGCCATACAGCCATGGTGAAAGATACAGCATATATGCTCTAAAATGTAACCATCACCTAGTTTAAAATTAGCAGAGGTTTTTCTTCACCGTGGTGTTTAAGCTTCGACTAAAACTGGGATTTGTGCCACTGGGAACACGGGATGGGAACGCGGGGGACTGTAGGTAGATGTGCTGGCATAGTTAGCTTCCTAACACAAACATTTTCTAATGACTCATTTCCAAAAGCTGCCTACAGGAACTGCCCAAAGTTATCCCAGCCCCTGATGTTTGGAATTTAGTGGAAAAACAAAACCATTGTTCTTTGTCAGTTTGCAAGCAGCTCATCCAGGAGGCTGCCATTTCTCCTCTTGGGCAGGAGGGGGAAGGAGCCGTTGCTCACCGCTGTCGAGATAGAACCCAAGGCTCCTGCTGTACTGGCTTAACAAGTGTAGGAAAGAGGCTAAAACTTCCTGAGAAGGAAACAACTAAACGTTCTTACTCTTAGGCTGCTGCAGTTCCTTGCTTTATCCTAGTACTGTGGTCTTTGAATATTCTCAGGCAGTCTAAATTTACTTCTTTCAGTCCTATCTATTACATTTTATTGCATTTGCTTGGGGCTACTGCTGTCCTTTTCTGAAGTGGAAATCTTGCCTCTGCACTCTATCCACTCTGTGGATATTGGCAGGAAGCTGCAAGACAGCGTGTTTGGCTGTCTGAAACGTCCGCTTGTAGCACCAGAGCTGTCTGTAGGTAAAATTGCAAGGAGTCTGCCACAAGGGAGCCTGGATCTGAGGAGATCTTGCTTTCACTCCAGCAGCTGCACAAGCAGATGCTTCCTTCCTAAAACATCGGTGGCCCCCTGGAATCAGTGATGGGTTTACAGAATCGAGTCTGAAATGCCTTTTTTTTTATATAAAAAAAAAAATATATATCCTCCTGCAATACCCATGCTTGTCAGTCTGATGGCTGAAGGATAAATTGGTAGGAGCCGAGCTCCATCTGACAGTGGTTAAGTGTACTGCCAGAACATTACCCACCCCATGTGCAATTTTCTGTCCTGGAGCTGGTTGCATTCAAAGCAGTTTTGTCAGGAATATCATTTTGAAAGGTGCTTTGGGATCCTTTAAGATGAAAGATGTATTCTATGAATGTAAAAACCTTTATTACTTAGTTTTGAATTTCATTTTATTTCCTACTGGGTTTATGACTACAAGGGGACAAAAAGTAGCTAGAGGTGTCAGACTGTTTCAAACCTCCAAAGAGAGTATTTATAGCCTGGTGTTATATATGAATCAATTGTGTGAATATTTTTTTTCTTTTCATAGGCAATTGCTATCATGGAAGTAGCACACGGGAAAGATCATCCATACATTTCAGAGATCAAAAAGGAATTAGAGGACCACTGAGCCTTTGAATCTATGCAATCCTTCAAACCTTTATTTAAAAAGCCTTGTTACGGAAACCTTCAGGAGCACTTTGAAAAGTGATAGAGTATGAACACAGTTCTGTCCTATAATTGGAATGACAAACACACTTAGGGTTTGCAAAATGTTTCTATCTTCTACAAATCTACAATTGCCTTTTTTTTCTTTTAAAGGAAACAGCCATGGTTTCTTAGAGGGTATGCTGCTTAACAGCTTGTGCAAAAATGGCCAATTTTTCTTTATGGATTTTAATGTGCATCTTATTTGTGTAAAATAAATAAAGCGGTCTTGACCCCCCTCTTGACTCCACCTGTGCATTTACATGAGCGCAACTCGTTTGACACTTACTTTAAGTTGTTTCACTTAATCTGTCAAATTAATGAGCAAAACTGGGATGTTTTTATTGTTGTTGTGGTTTAGTATCCAATTTCTTGTTTCACAAATCATTTGTGCTTGCAGTGGCTTAGCTGAAAGAAAGCAGAAATGGAGCTGGTGAATTCTTCAGCACCTTGCCCTCAGTTAGTTCATCTGCAGGCCCAGCATTGCTCCTGGCAGGTGGGAATTCATTGCTGTAAGGACCTGGAGCTCAGCATGCTTTGTACAGAGAATGCTGGCACCTATCTCAGGGCTCAAAAGGATCACACAAGACATGCACTGTGCAATTCCTGGCTTTTTAATCCCCTTTACAAGTTAAGGTGATTTTATTTCAGTGGGGTAAAGCTGTACTAGTTTGTTAGCAATTACTTTTAAGGGAGGGACAAGACCAATTTCTGAGGAAAAAGCCAGAGGGAACTAGCTTTCCTTGCACATTTTAAGATGTTAAAGGCTCTTTATCCTTGAGTTAGATCGATGACAAGAGATATCTTTAAAGGATAGGAGGAGGAAGAAGAGGGATAGAGTGGCTCTGTACTTTCAGTACCACAGTTGAAGGATGTTGCACAGCAAAACTACGCGACTGTTCCTTACTGCTTTCACAGCTTAGGAAATATGATGAGAGAGACAGCACATCACCATTGTTCAAGATCATATTTTCTTTCTTTCAAGCCCAGGGGTTTGTCAAATCGTTCTCCTGAAAGCTTTCATTGCACTCTAGCCAGCAACTGTTGGTGGAGTACGTAAAACTGCACCAGATCTTAGGGCTGCAGAGATCCAAGGCCCTCTCCTCTACCCACAGCCAAGTCTGGGAAGGGCGTATGAACTGCCTCATTCTAGTCTAACTTTATCTCACCACACGAACCACTGTCCAGGGAAATAAATAGCACCTTCATTTTAGAAATGGGATGTCTGGCCTCCGATCAGTAGCAGCAGGTTCCTCACAACTCACTGTGGCCCCATTGTGCCATGGCAAACAAACAAGCGTGAAAGGTGCTAATACGAAACCTTAAGCTTGTATAGGAAAGAATGCATGCATACTTCTCCTTGAAAAAAAAAAAAAAAAAGGTTTATTGTATACTGTGAATATGAAGGACAGCCTTACCAAAAAACCTTAGTGATGGAAGACATTTTCATATTTGAAAAGGCATATAAGAAACTATTTACATAAAGGCAGTGAAGGGTAAAAAAAATTATTGCAGTCAATTAATGCTGAATAGAACTTTATAAAAAGAGAAAGAAAAGAAACAGTGCAAAAATACTGTCAAAAGTAATCAGTTCTATACACAAGATAAAACTGACAAGCATAAGCTTATGTACTGATATGAATAATACATTAGAATATAAAATAGCATGCATAGATTTTTTTAAAGGCTTTCAATAGCATAGCATAGTTCTGCCATTCAGCCCTAACAAGAGGGATGGGGGGGACAGGAAGGGCATGCAACGGATGTCCCATTTCTCTACAAAATGTGTACATACAGTGAGGCTGTGAGATTTAGATCACTGTTCACGCTTAATTGTCATGTACAGAATTAAAGAACAAAATACAACAGAAGCATCAAAATACTGAAAGTAAAACAGGACAGTAAAATCCAGTGACATAAAACTTAAACATGTTATTTCATTTAACATGTCCCACACAATTATATATGGGAATATTACAGTCATCTGCATGTGTAAACTCTTTTTCCTTTGTAAAATATCCCAAGAAGGTATTTTACTAATGAGGAAAACTTGTTTTCCATATGGAGCAATCTCAACAGGGTAAACAATTAACAAGCTATTAATGATGTTTCTGGCTCTGAAGAGTTGGTTTCTTTTAAAGATTCTGAGTAGCAGCAAGAAAATACTTCTAGTTAACATACATGAGAAGGAAGTTCTTACATATTTATGGATTACTAAGCTGTGGAACTCCCCAACACAGGACGTTGTGAAGGCCAGAGGAATAAATGCACTTTAAAAAAAAAAAAAAAAAGCAATTCATTGCAGATGAATTCGTCAGTAATTATTAAACGCGGTAAGAGGGATATAGCTTTAACCTGGGGAAGCCCCTGAATCACTAATGGCCAGGTGCGCTGGAGGGACTAAACACCCTGTGCTACATTCATTTATCTTTCTTTCTTAAGTGCCAATTACCAACCTGCCACAGAAGTGTTTTGTAGGAAGCTGTCCTCATTTTGTCTTGCCTGCCTGATAGGGAATGCTGCCACCGAAGCATCTGTGTAAAAAGGCTCAGAACAAGACACTGAGTCCTGATGCAGGTGAAAAGTAAAGCTACAAAGCACTGCATTCAGTTCAGGGATCTGCTCAAACATTAGACTTCTCATTACCACTAACTAGTGCTGGGCTTCTTCAGTGAACACTGTCCCACCAGCATTCACTCTCCTGAGGCCAGGTCCTGCTGGTGCAGCAGGGAGCGCTCAGTGACGGCACAAAGCACACGCAACAAAACATTACCGCTGAAAAAAAAAGTCAACTGAAAAATGGCTGGGAAGAACCAAGCAAATTTCACTGTTTTTAGATTATCTTACACTGACAAAAATCTATTTACTTTTAAATATTTATATAAACACTGCTATTTTTGAGCTGTACAGTAGTGTTTTGTTTCACAAGCTAACAGTAGTTTATCTGTGGCTTAGAACTCCATCTCCTCTTGTTGGCCCCACAGCCCAAGCAAGCAGCTGTCCCTTCCTCAAAGCACAGTCCTTGCAAGCCTGCGGGACACATCTTATTTCACAAGATGTGTACCACCCGGGACTTCGGGGTGTGAAGCATTCTTTTCCATAAAGACAAGCAGCAAAATCTAACCTCTGCCAGTGAGGTACAAGAGCTGCTACATGAGGTATCAGCCAAGCTCATGCTCCCGCTTTTTGAGCGTGCAGCTCACAAATGGTTAGCAAGACTGACGACAGCTAATTCAGTCATCATCTCATCCCAGGAGGGAGCTGGGAAGTCAGCTGTGGTGAACGCAGTACGGTCTGTAGCTGCTGCATCTCCCCCCACAGATGTCTGCGCTATACCCTGGTGAGAGACTGCCTGTCAGCATTTACCTGAGGGTCACTTTTGGGCTACAGCAACAGCAAGTGTTGGATGAAAAATAATGCATTGGCTTAAAATAACCTTCTCTATTAGAAGCAGAGACACTTGCTCATTCCTTTCCAACCTATGGTTTTCTATTTGCATTTGTCTGTTTACAAGAAAGAAGTAATTAAAAAAAGCTCTTGAAATCATGCAAATATTTAATATTTGCAATTGAGGCAAGTGATTTAAATAAACGGAACAAGTGTCCTTCAATATACTTCTTATAAAGGACTGCATTAGCAATAAGTAGAATAAATTCTCACAGGTGTGTCTCTTCACCTGAAACACTAGTTTAGTAGTTTAGGGAAAAGCTATTTCCAATAGGGCTGAGCATTTGGGGTCCCTATACACTTCTATAATAGGAGAAGGTTTGTGGGATCAAACCTCATCTTACCTCAGCTGAGCAAGGGCAAGAGATGCCAATGCAGGCTGAGCTCCACCATCCTTTGTGCAGCCCATAAAGGACAGGAAGAGGAGCTCTGCAGCCCTGAGCTGACTTGGCGAGAACAGAATTCAGCCATCATCTCTCCCATCCTTGATCCAGGTATTGTTAGGCATGAAATGCTCTGACCATAACTTTAAAGAAAAATTTGATGCCAGCAACCTCAATACCACCATTGTTAAAGGTTTAAGGGAAAAAAGCTGTCAAATTGCAAAACTAAATACAGATTAACTACATGAAAGGGAAAATACACGCAATGAATTCCCAAGTCACACTTACTCATCCACTCCAACTTCATTCTTAGAAAATAAGTTGGGGAGTGTAGGCTGAGCTCGCCAGACTGCAGCATGGGAACCCTGGAGAAGACTGGCCATTTCCAGCCTTTTTTATTTTTTATTTTTTTGAAACTGACACATTTTTTGGCAAGATTTTCAATCCAAACCACTCAAAACGGATGAGACTGTTCTTTTGTAACCTACCCACGGTCAGGTCGTGCTTTGAGGCTAAGAAGTATGGAACCAACAGAAACTCAAAATGTCTCCTGCTGCAGGAGTCCTCTGTCCGGTCCCTGGGCCAACAGTACTGTTGCTTTAAGCCTCACACATTCGTTCCTGCTATGACTAACGAAATTGGATACAATATGCATTTTCCTGTCACTCCCTAAAAGGTTAGGAAATGCTGCCCAAGCGGTTTAGGACTGATAAAGCTACAACGGGTTCAAAGTCAGGAGGTTCAGATGTTCCCCTACATAAGTGGATCACATTTCAATCACAACCCATTGGCATGCTGAGGTTCGGCTGCAAGCTGGGGTGGAAGGGAATCTCTGAAGATATGCTCCAGCCCAATTCACACAGGATATTAGCAGATCTACTCAAGATAAAATCTAGCAGGAAAAAATACACCGAAGTGAGATGAAAGGAAAAGTTTAAAATTACCATTCTTTGACAATGAAAGGGAAAAAGTGAGTCACATTGGCCTCTATCTACCACACCAGCCACATTACGAGTTAATTGGAAATGACTGTTTATTAGGTGGCCACTCATTTGGCTCATTAATGGGCACTGACTTAATTTGGAAAGGATTTTCAGTGCCATTTCGTAATTAATATTTTTCTAAGACACCCGTGATGTATCTTTGCATAGAAGGTGCTTGCTTAATTTTCCTTTTAAACACAGCTATTTACATTCTTTTATGAATTAACTTTGCTGTCCCGACTGCGGGAGCAGTAGGATGCGCTTCAGCCAAGAGCAGCTGAATAACAAGACACAGGAACAGATTATTTCCCCTCCTGATTTTCTACCTCTCAAATCCAAGTGGAGCAATGGGACTTGACAGCTCTGAGTTCAAACTTAATTCATCATTAGGAAATTATTCAAAAAGCTATAACGAGATAACTAATTTAATACACTTCGCTTCAAGGTTTATTCCTTGGCTTGTTTCCCAGATATAAAGCATCTCTGTGCAATTATCATGCAGATGCTGCTGAAAAGACTTTAAATGGTTGCTGCTAATTTAACAAGAGATATGTTGGCATTGGCAGAAGGAAACAGAGGAAAACTGAAGTTGACTGAAAACTCGACTAATCCCTAAGAGGAACATGGTCGAGATACTACAGCTCAATAACTCTTAACCATGTGTTAGTTGCTGGAAGTCTCCACCAGGATTCTCATCGCACCGTTATGTCCCTATTGCATAGCACCAAAACACTCACAGTGGACTTTTACATGAATTTAGGAAGCTCTCTGGAGCATGGCCTTAGATTAAGCTCCTGCTTTTACAGAAAGGTAGATGTGTGGGTCCCTTTAGTGATCCCTAAATCGAGAGTGCTCATTAGGGTAGGCCTTTGTACCAACTTAAAGCTACTTATGGCTTGGTCACGTGCATTTAGAACAAGAAAAAAAGTGGTATTTTGTTGCCAAACAGGAGGGAAATTATAGAAAAGCTTCAGTGTGAGATGCCCACAAACATGCAGAGTGATTCTGACTATCGTAAAGAGAAAACGCACTGCAGTCTTTCCAAATTGCAGCCTGCGTTTCCACAGCAGGTTTTAGGACACACCTGACTGATATGGGAGCTGGGAAGTGCTGTCCCATGGCCTTCAACAATACTTGGCTTGACCTGTCCCACCTGCTGCTGCAGCTGATCTTTGCAGAAAGGCAGATAACTGCAGTTCACACAATGCCACCACATAGCAGCTGTATCCTCAGAAGACAGGAAGACTCATCCAGGAAGGAGAAACGCAGTCGGAAGTTGGGAGACAAAACCAGGACACCAGCTTGTTTATCTGTCCAAGCTGTAGGATGACATGAAGACAGGGCACCAAGCAACCAGGGGGGGAATTAAGGGGATGCAAAACCCCAGGCAGAGGAGGATGAAGCATGCATGGAAGGTGTGGGGGTTCTGGAAAAGAAGAGCGATCTTGGGTGCAGGAGACTGAAATGAGGAGTGAACAGATAAGGACAGGCAGCCAGAGTGGGAAAAACAGTGTGGGAACCCCAGCACAACTTGCTAAAGCTTTTTCCAAAAACAAACAAACAAAAAAGAACAACACTAAATACAGTTTCTATGACTTCTAAATAACTGTAAGTGAATGCTACCATTCATACGCTGCAAGGTAGTTCATAGTGCGATTTGCTCCAATGAAATAAAGCCTGGAGAAAGCAATGTGCACAAAGTTGTGCAAAAGCCTCTGGTCAACGCTGAGGGACAGAAAAAGAGAGCGTGGAGGACAGGTCCAGCTGCTGAAATACTTGCAGGACACATGGGCTTGTTCTTAGCTCTGCCACAGATTTCATTTTTGGACTAAGACAAACCACTTAAGAATCTGTTAATCCAGCTACGAACTGGAGGAGGTTTGTTTCCCTTTTCTGTTCCGATTGTAAACGTCAGGCAAGGACTGTTTCTCCATTATGTATTTATACAGCGTCTGGCAGAACAGATTTCTAATCCTTACTGGAATCCCTGAAAACTGCCAGAATAAAACAGTTATAATAAATAGGAGGGAGAACCCGAAGTGACCAGACATGGAAACAGCAGCCTAAGAGAGCTGGTATGTGCAATTTAATACAGAGAACACCCTAACAAAGCGAGGGCTGCCAATACCAAAAGGAAGACTGCTTGGTATGCTCATAAACCACAAGACAGTGATGGGGGAAGAATCAAGAAAGGCTATAAGCTAAAGCCCTCACGGATCACTGCTAGGAGAACACAGCTACAGAGTAAAGACCACACTGATCATTTTGGATAAGTTCAAAGAACCAGAAAATAAAATGACTACAGCAATGAAGACACAGGAAACTAAGACAGGTGACAGGAGGCGTCCATCTTGTATGGGGTTCCTTTTCTACCCTACAGAAGGTTAGCCTCTAGGCAATAAAACTTCCTGTGCAGTTCATGAAGAGATGCTTCATTTAATTTAAATTTTTTTTTTTTTTAAGCTGCATTTAGTTGAAATTGCTCTACTGTTCAACCCACAGGAAAGACTCGTTCACTGACCTCCCAGTGCTCTGGGTCACTTTTCTAACACTGCTTCAACTCTTAAGAATCCCTCCAAGGACTGCAGACAATAGCAAAGGCTTTGTTTAAAAGATCCAATATTGCTTTTTTCAAGGACTAATCCAAAAGCTTAATTCTCATGGAATTTGAACAGTTTAGCACCCAAACTCTCTGCCTTCACAACAGCCTGTGTTTGAGCCCTCTATAATGTGCCCTGCTGCGTATGCTCAGGTCTCCCTGTCCCAGGACTGTGCGTTCTCAGCTTCCTCTCATACAGAACTGTAGCTGGCATCTAGCAATTATTTCTTCTTTTCTTTTCTTTTTTTTTTTTTTTTAAATCATAGAAGCCACTTATCTGGGTCAGAATGTTCTCATGTGAGAAAAAAGCCCACTGCCAAATAACTGTTCATTTCAGAAACTATGTAGTAAAATAAAAGCCAGTGTTTCAGCTTTATGAAGGATTGCTTTCCCTATGGACATGTTACAATGCAGACCAGTCATGTCAAATATAGTTCAATTCAAAGCTCACTATAAGTTTTACAAGTTATTAAAGTAATTCACAAATTATTCTAAGAAAAATAAATTATATCTTCTATAAAATAATCCACGGGACACTATAGTAAAGAACATACATTCCTTACTTTCAAGACAACTTTAAAAAGTGCAATATATGCACACAGTGTTGTCAAGGCAGTTCCCCTTGTTCGTAGGTATGGTTCAGTCAAATCCACAGAGATGGGTCTGGGATGTTTAAAGAGATTAAATAAGTCTGGAGTTTTGCAGGAACTGGATGAGCACTTGATAGACAAATTTGTACTGGGCTATGGTCTGGATCATAAACATTCTCTGTTCCCGCAGGTGTCTCAGCATCACAGGGACGTCCACTTTCTGTAAAGTAAAGGAGAAAAGGCGTAAGGAAGTAGGCTTATCAGGTCAAACAATCATTGCCTCAAAGTTCAGTTGTCTGACACAGAACTCTTATACAATGAAATGAATTTTAACCAACTGTAGTGAAATATTGCCTTTTTTCCCCCCCACCAACTTTTGAACATAGGATCCCAGAATAGTTTGGGTTGGAAGGGACCTTAAAGAGCATTCAGTTCCAAGCCCCTGCCATGTGCAGGGACACCTCCCACCAGACCAGGCTGCCCAAAGCCCCATCCAGCCTGGCCTTGAGCACCTCCAGGGATGGGGCACCCACAGCTTCTCTGGGCAGCCTGTGCCAGTGCCTCACCTCCCTCATACTGAAGAACTTCCTTATTATCTTATCTAAATCTTCCCTCTTCTAGTTTAAAGCCCCTTGTCCTATCACTCCACCCCCTGACAGAGTCCCTCGCCAGCTTCCCTGTAGCCCCCTTTAGGTACTGGAAGGCCCCTGTAAGGTCTCCCCAGAGCCTTCTCTTCTCCAGGCTGAACAACCCCAACTCCCTCAGCCTGTCTTCATAGCAGATGTGCTCCATCTCCTTGATCAGCCTCACGGCCCTCCTCTGGACTCGTTCTGATATATCCATGTCCCACTTCTGCTGGGGGCCCCAGCGCTGAACACAGAACTACAGGTGGGGACTCATAATAAATGATTTCTTCCCTTTGAAAGTTTCTGGTTCCATATGCCTGTTTTCAACTAAACAGAATAAACCCAGTATATTGTATTATCTCGGGCTAAAGGCTAGATATATCAGGAAGGTCTAAGGCAAAAACTGAACATTTAAGATTATACAGTTAAGTCCAGGCTCCATCACTCAGTGCACATGGCTCTGATCCCTGGTGAGACTCATTCACAGAGGGAGGATCTGAGAGATTTTTCAAATGGCAAGCAGGCATTAGGATCTCTAGAACAAAAGGTTCCTCAGACAAAATTAAAGTGCAGGCAAACAACTGACCCTTCCACTAAGAGAAGGAAACCGACTGTCACCAAAAGATCCAGAAACCCCAACACCTGACTTCCCCCAGCCAAGTCTGTGCTAGAGCACAAGGCTCTGGAAGACGTGCATCCAGAAAGTGGAACAGTTGGCCCTGAGGATCCACAATGCTGGGATTGCAGACTTCAGGCTAGCATCTGTCTGTTGTCACGTATTGAATGGCCACGAGGAGCTGGGACACATCAGGTGCCTTCCAAAAGGACATCTTCCAGCTTAGTTTCATCCCAGAGAAATTCACTCATGCCCTTAAAATGCTCTGCAGCAGGAACTAGAGCACAGTAAGTGGGGACAGACTGGGAGACCCACTGCAAAAGTTTCTGGAGAAGAAACTGAGCATGGACTCTGCTTGCATGCACAGTAGAAATTTTCTGGAAAGTTTAAAATAAAAATCACACTGCATATCTATTTCTGTCCACTTGTATAAAGCTCAGAATCTCCATTCTTTGTAAACAAGCCCAAACTCATACACTGTCACTTTCTGAAAGCGAGGTTAAATATTCTGCCACATCCCCAAACAATCTGTTACAGAAGAACAGCTCTAGAGAGTCAACAAGCATAAAGATTTGTAAGCTAGGATGAGTAATGTCGTATTATTTTCAGCAGGTACAAAGGCAAACATAAGCTCTTTTCACTTGCAAACTTAGAGAAAGCCTCCCTGTGGAATCAGAAGCTTACGAAAGCCATTCGGTCCTTGCTGAGCAAAGTCACGCGGAACTCGATCTCAGCTGAGTAACTACAACAAAGACACAGACCAGCTTCGACCTGCACAACCACATCACCATCTCAGTGGTTCGGTGTTTGACAGTTTGCTGATGTTTACTTGGCCTGCAGCACACCGTGATCAGTGACTCCACGCGCCTCCCTGTAACCGATGAGGCTTCCTTTTCTCTCAGAAACGAAAGAAAAGCCTGTCCTGCCTATTTGACCTCACTGTTTGTATTCACCTTAGCATCTTCCTTCAGGCAAGCAGAATCTTTAAATTCACCTTCACCAGAACACGTGTCAACCAAAGACAGGTAATGCTTTGCTGAAGCTCCCAACCTCAAAATCTCCTTATGAGGATGCACTTGGAAGTGTGATCATGAGTTCATGTCCCAGTGCCAAGTCTGAACTAGAAGTCACAACAAGCTCAATTACTTTCTTCTACATGACTAGAGAAGTAAGGATGTAATGATGTGACTTACTGTATTTCTTACCGTATGGCAAGCTACTGAAAATCTATCCCTGCAATGAGATACACTGCTTCAGACTCGAACAGCAAGTGCCCACAAGTCACAGTGACTGAAGTTGTACAGCAGTTGACCAAAAATGTCTTTTCAACTAAACCTGAACACTCAGAAATCAAGAGACTGGGTTTGAACATTGCTATAGATGTTCCAAAATGGTCTATATGGGGATTTTCAACTTTTCTCCTTTTTTCTTCTTGACTAAAACGTTAACATTAATGTGCCTCCTTACTAGGACGCTTCTGAAGAAATCAACCAATTCATAAGACTAAAGCTTTTTAAGTAATAAGCCATTTGATTTCAGAAAAAAAATAATCAAATCTACTTCAAAATAAACCAGTAAAATTGCTGTGTGAAAAGGAAGCCTCTGTCCAGAATGCAGTATCTGTCGCAAGCTGAAGACATACTGCTTAACAAATAATGAAATAATAAGATATTTTTTTTTAATTAGGTTTTAACAAACCAAAAATATTAACTTAGTATGATCTAGAGCAACAAAGCCCTTAAGGCAAATTGTCTTTAATATTACTGATGATTTCCACCATTAATCAAGACAAAAGAATGCTTTAATTAAGAGACATCAGAGAAATCCCTTATTATTGAGTGCTACCATCCGCTCCTACTGAAGCTGATGGAAATTCTTCTGAACATCAAGGCTCACCCCCATGCTCAGAAGTCGAGGTACCTCCTTTATCTTCACTTGCTATTTGGCTACTCTTGTCCAAAGAGGTGACTTCTGTAAACCGCAGACAAACTCAGGTGGCCAAAACATGTTGCACAACTGTTAAGCATGTGTTCCTGGCACACCATTAGCATCCAGAGGTTACCGTAAAGCTGACCCAGCTAAACTTGTTCACAGTTCAGGCCTGGCTCTTAAAACCATCCAGATTTCTTCTGGGGCACAGCAGAGGTTTCATTGCTGCTGTGTGCACAACAGAAGAAGTCAGTTCCAGACCTCAGTGCCTACGGAAGTAAGTCAAGTGGTCTCAAATAATCAGAACCACTGCCTCACACAGCAGCAGTTATTAAACAGCAGCTGCCGTAAGAAGGCTGCAGAGCTCCCAAAGCACATTCATGTGGGTTCTTTCTGTCCAGGCCAGTTCCTTCTTGCCCCTTTCCCCATAGAACAGTGGGGATTGTGACACAGATCTAGAGGCCAGCTGCTACAGAAGCCCAGCTGAAGTTGCAGGAGGTTCGTTGTGGCTGAAATGAGCCCATGGTCTCTAGGTGATCTTGTAACTACAGAACCATGAGCTGCTGGAGGGTGACAGAGAGTAGAACACAAGGCATCACTTTTTTTAAAAAAATGTGATGTTCTTGCATGACTTTTTTTTTTTTTTTTTTTTAATAGTGAACAGGAAAGTGCAACTTTTCAAAAAAAAAAAAAAAAAAAAAAGAGCAATGAAGTACCAACTTGTCTCCTTTAGGATTTGATTTTGGAACGAGCCAGGAGCTCTTCACATGGCACCCTGCACAGGAAGGCTCCAATCTATAACTGCATGGTAACACAGAAGGTCAGTGAGCATTTTGGGCCTGCACATACAGTCTTCAAGCAGCTCATCTAATGGATGATTACTGGGAAGGGCAGGTAAGTGCCAGTGTGTCACCCCTGCTGTATTCTTGCTCTGCAAGAGGTTTTGGTCTCTGAGCAGTTCCTCTGGCAATAGAAATCCCCCGTTTCAATAGCTGTTTTCCATATGTTGAAACTGCATGGCACGTTGTTATTCAAGATGTAGTGTTTTTCCTGGACAGGCCTCCAATGACAAAAGACAGTTGAAAAGCAAGCACCTACACACAGTTACTCTCCCAGTGCTCTTATTCTTAACATTGCCTCAGACTACATTACTAGTTTTATATCAGCTGCTACTCTTAAAGATCTGTTCCCAACACATACACCTTTTCCTCAAGGCACCGCCAAGTTTTGTTCCACATGACATTAGACACAATATGAGGGAAATGAAGGAGTCCAAAGAGTGAATTTATACAGCAGGAAGCATTAGTTAGAAGAGCATGGATGCTGGCATTATACTTCAGACTGTCTTGTGAACACGCTGACTTTATCTAGACTGTTAATTAAATACAGGTATGAATTAGACATAAAAAAAAAAGCCTTTTTTAATGTATTAAAATAATATCAACAAAAAATGTGTAACATCAACCCAACAGCAAACCAGAAGTACTTTCTACAATGGTAGATCTCTGCAGGTTAGATTAAGGCCCTTGTTTCACAAAAGTACTAGAAAGGAAGGATTCCAATACCCTTTAAGTTTAACCTCAGAAAGGCAGCTAGTCAGTCAAGGAATGAGCTCAGGGTTTGCACTGAGAAAAAGAAGCTTGCTTACTTCATTGTGCTCCAAGCACCCGATCATCAGTTCTGTTAGGATAACCACGCCGGTCCTTCCCACCCCTGCGCTGCAGTGAACCACGATGGGAGGGTTGCAGTTGTTGCTGCTGTCCAGCACACTGTTGGTATGGCGACGCACCGACTGTATCTCCTCCAAGTAAGCTGCAGGGTAAAACACAAAGTTGCAAACATCTATAGGTCTAAATGTAAAAATTGGAGAAAAAAAAAAAAAAAAAAAAAAGTAGTTCTTTGTCAAAATGGCAAGAATTCACATTTTTTACAACATACTAATTTTTTGGCCAAGGTGTACTGAACAGTCCTGAATCCAGCAAGTACCAGTTGGTTGTCAATTACTACTTGGGAGTCTGCTCCTTTAAATTAAACTGCACCTTTTAAAAATTAAATTCCATTTTCACCTCTGCAAATCTCCAGGTTTCCTAAACAGATGATTCCAGACATTACTTACAGCAATTCTTGCCATTAACAGGATCAAAACAACACTGTCGCTGACTCTGGTTTTTCCTCCTGTTATGTCAGGACCAAGACCCTCAACCACCTCAGCTCCTACCTCTTCAATCCTACTTCTTTCTCCAAATCACAGTAACATCTGACCTAGTTAAGGCCTCTGTTTGCCGAAGCAATAAATATTTGCTATCAGTCTCAGCTCTAACCAGGTGCAGTGAGCTGAATCCAGTGCAAGCAACCTTTTGTTTGATGTCTTTTATCACGCAAGTTAAAGAATTCTTACATAAAAACCCTTGGACTTCTTCTGGACAACCATGGTCTGGCCAGTCAGTATACTGCAAATGCCACACTGTCCTCTCCTGCCCAGAGAGAAGATGCTTGACCTTCAGACCAGTGGTCGCGTAGCAGCCGGAGTCTGTGCGGAACTTAGTTGTCACCTTGAACTTCCCATAAGTGGCTGAGCTGTGCTTAGAGCCCAGTTTAGGCCAATAACGATGACTCTTACTTCTTCCTCCCTCCTTAATTACACAGAAATAAAAGAAAAAATGGTAGTTAGCTGCTGTAGCTATAATTCTCTACAAACAGAGAGCATAAAACTCTTCAGATAGGCCAAGTTTTCACATTTCAAACTACTGGAAGAGAAAGGAGCATCCCATGAAGTAAAGAAAGTATCCATTAAAATTCTCAGTAACATATTTCTTATTCCCAGTTTTTACACTTAGAAAATGTTTACATAGGTAGATCAGACATATTAGAAACATGTGAAGAACAAACTCTTGTCTCAAGGCAAAAGCCAGCTACTGCTTACAGCATCCCAGGAAATATTCTTCTCCTGGGTAAGTCTTTCCTTTCACTTGAAAGAGGTTCCCTACAGTAACTTCTAAGTATCTGTTTTTCATCAGCCCTAGGAACCAGACAGTGACTTGATGTAGTATGGGACTCCCCTGTGCTTGTTAAAAGCAACCAGGCATAAAGCTCAACGCAGAGTTAGTTAGCAACGTGTGTCAAATTTTATAATATAAAGAAATCCAAGCATATAGTTCTTGGATTACAACAGAAATAGCTGTTTTGCTTGGCATAAGAATAAAAAGATGTTATTTATTTTTTACACGGACACTTCTACGGAAACAGCAGCTTCTGGTCTCTTTTCAGCTGATAAGAGCGACGGTATGCAGGACTGGCCTTGGACAGGGTGGAAGTCTGTGTCATTTTAACCAGGAGCCGTTCAGCACTCTCACATTCCAATGGAAACATCTTTGTTTTGCTTGGCCAAAGTGGAGTGAAGCAGGGGGAAGGGGCTGTTCTGGTTGCTTCACTTCAGTACTTGCCAAACTGAATATTAGAGAGTTACAAAATATAGTATTATAGCACTACAGGCATATGCTCATAAAAGAGAATGAGAGGAAAAAGGGCTGTCGACAGAAAAACAGGTTAC
Source organism: Aythya marila (assembly GCF_965140915.1). Taxonomy (NCBI): domain Eukaryota; kingdom Metazoa; phylum Chordata; class Aves; order Anseriformes; family Anatidae; genus Aythya; species Aythya marila. The sequence continues at coordinate 18,988,468 of NC_139044.1, forward strand.
TGGAGTGGGAACTGACGATAACAGGAGACTCACTCACATCAGAACGAACTGTGCTCCATGATTTTACATACCTCTTCAGCTGTGACCATGGCTATAACATTCACCCCCTGTTCCCACACCATCTGCCAGAAGTCATGGCATGTGTGTGGCAGAGGTCCTTGGGTAGCAATGTAGTGCCACTCTTCCCCACCTACAGTAACCTGGAAGTAAAAATAAAATAAAATATAGTCAGTGCCCAAGGTCTCAGCAGTGTTTGTGCCAGAACTGCCCTTTAAACAAAAGAGACCACGATGAAACCTTTACTACTTTGTTCTTCCACTGTTGATTAAAATTTTTGAATATGAACCATCCTTTTGGTAAGAGCAAATCCGACAAAACACCATGTTTGGTATTTCCAAGTCCTTCTTTGATGCCCATAAACAAAGCTTTGAGCAAAACGTCACCCATTCTTCTTGCTATTGCATCTAGATCATACAGATGAAAAAAATATTAAGCCATCTCACAAACAGGGCCTTAAGTACAAATAAACAGCTGACTGACTGCCCTGGGCTTTGTGACAAACCCATGACAAAAAAAGAACCGAGCACCAGAGGAAGCATCTATATGCATTTAAAGGCATTGCATTGATGCAAATTAACTCATAGTAGTGTAGAAAGCCTGAATGCAAATGGCATTTTGCACTAGGAAAACTAGATGTCTCCAACTATTTAAGGCCTCTCTCAACAGCTTTCCAGTCAGGGAAAAAATACTTTCTTTAATAGACTCTTACTGCACTGATGACTGTTGAAGATGAGGCCAAAGCCCAAAGCTGATGCAGTTATGCCCACACACTGTACGTAACACAAAATACAGAGGCCCAGCTAGGGATTAGATCAAGACAGGCACCGTTTCAAGTTTCTATTCCTTGCTCATCGGGCTTTTCAGTTTAGAATCTGCCATCTACTTATATAGTAAATCCAGCACACTAAATAGGTTTCAAATGCCATGTGAGATTTAAAATTATCTAAAGCTGGAGTCATGTAAGTCTGTTTCCCAATATGTAACTGGATTAGCAACCACATCCTATATCACTATTTTTCTACATGACTAATTAAATCATTTTAAAGCACAGAAATCACTTGTGTGTGTGTATAAAAATATTATCACTGATTATTTGCTATACATCAGGTAAACTTTTTTTTTAAAGCAAAGATTTAGGTCAAGAGCCAAACCACTCTTAGAGTTACTAGATCTCATGTTTAAATGTCCTTAACAGTAAGAAAAAAAATAACAAAACAGACAAAAAAAAACAGACAGCTGAACTAATTATTTTGAAAAAGTTTGAACATTTTTCCTTCACAGACTAAGACCTTCTAATTCTACATGTCAGCCCAGAGCCACTTCTCACAACAGAGTTATAAATCCCAGAGAAAGAGATTTACAACTGAAGTGCTGACACGTCCATAAATATCAAGGTGCTGGCGGACAATGCTACAAGGAGAAATCAATAACTCTGACAGGTTTAAGCATATACTACATTTGAGGTACACGTCTTTGAATACATTTTCAGAAATGGAATCAAATTTGTTATTCGAACAGCTGCTCATGAAGCTGAATTGCTTGGGTTTTTACACCTACAGCTAACATAGTGTTTGTATGGTAACAAATTTCTCACTGCACTGGAAACAATTTTCAGTCCTGTATACCTAGCTCATTTTCTTATTTCATACTATGCATCAGTCTCCTTTGTGACTGACAGTTAAAAGCTGCAAGGCCAATGCAGGCAAATCCCTCACGTTCTTGTACTAGGTGGAAACACAGCACAGCACTAATCTGCAACTTGCTCTGCTCTTGCACTTGCCTTTTGGTCCACAGCCACAAGCATTGGTATAGAATTACTGAGGCCTTTCAGTTAGTACTGGCCTGACCCAAACAATATGATGAAGCAGTCTTAAGAACTTTTTGCTTAATCCAAAAAATTAATTATGATTTGCATCTTTGGTGTAGGCAATGATCTCGGTGTCTTAGCAGCACAGGTCAATGGTAAATAAGCAGATAAACACTGAAGAACTGTAGGGCTCACAGACTGAGCAGTGGGAGCTGGAATCTTCCAGGCATGGATCTTATCAGGATGATATAGGAGTTTTCTTTGTCTCCTGACTTCTGGTCCAAATATCCAGCCTCCTGGCACACGAAATGAAAGGTCCATAAATAGTCTGGAGGGAATGCGATGCCTGGAATGTTTACTGCATTCTAATGCCCTGACTGCAGGATATTAAAAATTGAATATTGGGCTGCAAACACACACACGCTGTGACACCGAGGTAAATTTCGCAGATGCAATTTCACCTTCTAAGCAAAAGAACATCTGCTTGGCTTCAGTAAGCGCCACTTGGAGTGCAAGAGAAAAATACTGGCAAGGACTGCTGTCATGCTCTAAAATATTTGTGCGTGTTCCTGGGTGCTCTGTGAATGTGAACCGAGTGCGTGTCCAACACTGACACACAAGGTGAAATGCAGACTCAGAACTGGCCAGGGAAAATTCTTTTTCTGGCTAGTACTGGCTTGTGGGCATAATTTATGTTAGCAATCTCTTTTTTCGTCCTCCCACAAAGTATGAGAAACATTTTGGGCTCAGAAATCCATCATCACAGCAATGCCTGATTATGCAAAAACTCAGTATCTGCTACCTCCCAGGCTATGGCAGAGAAGTGATAGCCAGCCAGGATCCTGGTTCAGAAATTGTTTTGAATCAACACAATTTAGCACTGTAAATCACAACCAAAGAGGCCAGCAATTCTCTTTAAACTTTTAAAGGGCTTTTACCCCAGTAAAATATCAATTTAACAGGATGCTTTATTTATTATTTTTGAGTTATTTCTTTATAATTTGGATTTTGACAAGGAAATAGAGCAGACAGCCCCCCCACCAACAAGAGAATCCGTCATCTGAGGGAGAGGGGTGCTGTTAGTTCTCACAGGATAGAGCAAAAAACAGCAAAAAATTTTTAAGCTTCCAATAACTATTTGTAAAGAAAAACCAAGCATCTGCAGCCACTGCAAGACAGTTCGCTTAAAACTGGTCATGTTCATAAGTAAGTCATATCATGGCTTAAATTATTTCCACATTGAAGTATCTGAATCAATCTGAAGTATCTTGACAACATCTTACTTTGAAACATAGAAATCTAATGTAGTACCTTAGCAGAAACATAGGGAAGTTCTTTAATGAAGTGCTCTCTATCACTGCAAACTTATATACACACACACACACACACAAATATATAAAATTCAACTCACAATGAAAGAGGCAGAAATCAATTACTGATCTACACAATTGTAATATCTATGTGGATATGGATTACTCATAACTGCATACGTTTCCTTTGGACATGGAGCTATGCATATGAAACTACGTGTACATGCCCGATTTTTTTTTAAATAATAACCTATATGCTAGTAAACAGAAAAAATATTTCAGTCAAAGTTAGTAAAGCATTACTTCTGGGCTGTCCTTGTCTGTTGCAGGAACCCTTTCTATCTAGGAAAGAAAGGGGTTGCTGTGGCCTGCAAGGTTATTGGGACCGATCGGTCAGAACATGTACAGACTGAATGCACAGTCTGCCTGCCGCTGTTTCTCTCTTGAAAACTTCCACTCCTGGAAACTCTGAATGTACTCCCCTCTGACAGTAACATCTCCTTGCTCTGTACTTTGCTGCTTTTTCTTTCAAGTACACATTCCTGACAACTATATACATTGCAGGTAGTGAGGCAGATCTAACACATTTTCACGAGTGTTAAGAAATGCAGCATCTCTTTCTACATTAGCCAACAGAGACATTCCCCAAGTTGGCAGAGATGAACATAAAGATGCCTCTCTAAAATGAATTCCAAGTCTCTAGCAAATTAATCAACTCATGCATGTTAATTGATATGGGACTTTACAGATGCCTGTGTTGACATGAAGGTACAATGACGCACCCTGTTTTGACCAAGTTACATTTTTAAGTTCCAGAACTATGGAAAATGCTGCTGTACATCCAGAAACGAAGTTCCAACATACCTTAATTTGCAATACAAAGCCTAAGAAAGCTTTTACCTTTATGTGTGAAGCATTGATGTAGCCTGTGTTATTTTCTTTGGTTGGAACCAGCTCTACTCTGTTCTCCTCATAAGGGACGACCTCCCTGATGCGGTTGCGCTCCGTGTTTTCAGGCAAGGCAGCAGTGGTGAAGATCCCGTCTGCCTTCTTCTTTGGAATCTGCTCATATTCTGTAAACACCATCCCCTCTTCCAGCTTCCTCTTCAGGTTCTTGCACTTTGATTTAACAGAAAGTAACATCAATCAGTTAACTCTTCCTGGAATAATAAGATGTACTACTAGACCTGTTTATCAGATCTCTGAATCTCTTTCAAAAATACAAAACAGTATTCTCTCGCTTTTTTTTTTTTTCCAGTCACGTTTATCTGAGTAAACATGACTTTCTCTATTTCTACCAAATAAAACCACAAGCAAGTTTTACATTTTTTTATTGCACCTCCGTATTTTTAAAGCCAGTACCATAAAAAAGGAAAAACTTGCTAAATACAATACCGTTCAGTATGAATTTGTACGCTATCTCCCCACAATAGATATTTGTGAAAATATTGCAATTTTATCTTTTTATGAAGTAGATCACACCAAAAATGTGGATGCAATCCACATTTTCAAAATACTGCGTAACTCGCATGTATGCAGTTTCTGTGGTTGAACAAAATCCTGCATACATGCAAACTGAGGTTAAGTTCTGGCGTCTGCATGCCAGGCAACAAGATAGGGCTGCAAAATTCTTCTCAGAAAGCCAGAAAGAAAGATTCTTAGCAAATGTCTCTCAAATCCTAGCAGCAGCAACCATTTTTAAATTTCCAAAATTCCATTTACATGAACACACCCGCATGTGCAAATATTAGGAGACAGATGACTTTTTTTTTTTTAATTCAGTTAGAGATATTAACTGAACTTGTTAGCTGTATCAGAGCATGGAGATTGCAAGGATGATAAAAAGTAAAAAATGTGCAAAAGATTAGATTTACAACTCGATTTTATATGACATTGATTGGTCATGTGGATAAACAGCCTCAAAAACTTCCACCAACTTCAGTAAGCACTGAAGATATTTAACACCTAGCATCTGGAGATGCACCAGTGGTAACTGCAGATCTTTGACATTAATTGCTCTGAAAACAGTTATGAGAAATTGTTTTGAATTTTAAATCAAATTTTAATATTTTTAGAAACTTTGTGCTGCTGGGAACAAAGGGAACAAACAACATTTCATGAGCCTCCATCTTACCCTCTCGTCCATTGGCATCTTGGATGCTTCATCCTGACTATCCTCCGGCACTGGAACCCTAGCAACTGAGAGTCCGTTCAGTGCTGCCAACATCAAGGGCCTCTTCTGGGCCTCCAGGCCTGCCATCTTCTGCTTTTCTAGATTCTTTTGGCAAGAAAAGGCACGTTTTCATCTCTGTGTGATTATTTATAATGCCAGTAAAATGCTGGAATGTTTTTTTAATCTCCAAAATCTGCAACTCTCTGGCCAAGGAATGCAGATGATCACCATTAGCATCGTAAATTCAAATACAACCTCTATTCTTCCTGTTATTCCTCAAAGGCCTGCTCCTACATGAGCAGAGAATTTTAATTTCAAAGAAGCAATCCCAGCATATAATACAGTTTACATGCCATCAAAAGACATACAAACACAATCTTGAGCATTTTTCTGCAAACATTATTCTGAATGTAGGACACAAAACGCATCACCCTGTTACGTTAAAGTAGCTCTGCTGTAGCCAAGATACCTGGGGCATCTTTTAAAAAGAAATAATTTCAATCTATTACAACAAACAGAAAAACACAGGATAGTTTCTTCTCTTCTGTGATGTTAATACAGAAAATGAGAAGTCTTCTGATGCGCTCAGTTATTATGGCGATTCAAATAGCACCCGTGATATATTTTGCACTAAAAATCGAGCTCACAAATCCTTGAAACAATGCACCAGCAGACAGGGAGGGTTATTGTTTAACATATTCATGCATCGTATTATGCTGCACCATGGAGAACCCAAGTATGAATTTTAAATTCATCCTGCTGCCACTGGGAGCTGAAACATTGAGAAAGAAGACAGACAACCTCCAGAAGGAGTCCAAGCAGGAATATTTTACTGCATTTCCTTAACAGTTCTTCCTGTCAGATTTGGACGGAGACACGAGCACAAGGAAGCCGGGTTCTCAGCATGCATACGAAAGCTGTGGTCACCACACGGGCCAAGTTTAGTGTGGAAACACACTGCTGAACCTGAATACCCTCAGACATATGTAAATGGCATGACTTCACCACCACTGGTTTCCTCCAGAGCGCTAAATAAAGACAAAAAGGCAAAACAAAATCCCCAAACACTGCTCTCTTTTCTTACTAGACTTCCTGAAAGGAGGAAAATGCAAGGATTTTTCCTTTATTTGGGGATTTTTTATTTATTAATATTTACAAGCTAGATAAAAAAGCCTGTGTTTAAAAGATTAAGGTCTTCAAACCAGGATTAATGTAATATGTGATTCCTATAAGAAGAGAAGGTTTGCATGCCTTTGGACACCTGTGCTGGGCTAAACCCACCTTAAAAGCTTAACACTAAGACCACCCATTTACTTCAAACATGAAATCAACAAAAATACCTCTTGACCAAAGGCTAATCAGCATGATTATTCAAAGGAGCACTCAAACACAACCTTTAAGCTCTCTTCTCACCTTCATTTGTATCCAAATACCCACTGCGTTCCTGCTTCTCAGTATGTTTTATTTCCCCAAAAGGTCAAAAGAGCCTATATACACTTGTTACACCAGTGTCTGCAGTATTCATTCATGAAATGTTATGTTTTATACTCAGGTATCTGTTTTATATTTAATGTTTAAGACTCTGTATGGAGTAAACTCAGTTTGCATGACACAACGTAGAGGCCCAAGTTTAATTCCTAACCATTACATCAATGGAAGAATCACTAATGAGTAAGAAGCATTATACATAAATTTAGAAAATTTCTTTGAATATACAGTAGTAATATGTAAATCTAACTAGTTATTAATCTAGCATATTCTAAACTCTTTCCTGCTCCATTTAGATGTTTCATTAATTTGTTTTGGGAATTGTTTATGGCCCTGTTTCTGAAAAATTGAATCACCTTGCTTTCTGTGACTGCAATTGCACTTCCCAGAATGTCCACAAATCAAGTCCACAAAGTCACTGAAATTTAAGCACCCCTCTTTTCTCCCACTGCATGCAGTGGCACTTAAGTCTTTATATACACACTTTTTATTCTAAATTAATTGCCTGGTCAAAAGGACTATTTCTCACACTTGAGCACCTCCTCATTGCCCAGCTGCATGCCCTGCCACCTCCTGTGGTCAGCATTTAGTTTACATAGTTTACCAGGTCCCCATAGTCAAACAGCTACATGGTCCCTATAGTTTACTGATCCAACAGCTTTTTTGGATGTAAGCAGTATGATTACTGGTTTTCAAGAAGCCCTAGCAACAAAGGAAAGCACTTACCCTCATCATGATTTCTCTCTCTATAATGCTGTCCTCAATAGAAAACATTTCAGACACAGGCCTTTCTTTGACAGGTTCTTTCTTGACCCTCTCCTTTACACTCGTGAGGTCAGGCTCTGAGATAGAGGGCCCAAGCGAAGACCCATTTATTGCCACTTGATCAGTCCGAGACACACTAATGGCCTTGGAAGGCCCTGGCCTCATGGCCTTGGCCCTGGCTACGGCCACAGAAATGCTAACATGGTCCTGCCTCAGGGCTCCATTGCTGACACTTTTACGAGGCCCAGGGTATTCTGGAGGAGGTTTGTTTGGTATTCTAGCCAAGGCAGCTTGCAGCTGAGCACTGTACTCCATGTTCTCATGGAGGGCTGTTATCTGTGACACAGATTCTGTGGTTTCTTCTTCCTCTTCGCTTTCGCTGCTGTGTATCAGCATCGTGGCATCAGAGAATGTCTTTTTGTGATGGTAATGAGGAACCTGCTGAACTTCGTGCCCCATCTGCACCGACTCTTCAGGCTGCACCTGCTCCCGCAAAGTGTTCCTGCGCGGCAGAGGGGCATTTAAAGTTTTTAGTGCCATGGCTTCTATACCGCGTACCATATTGCTGATGACCTCCAAGCTGTGGCGCTTGTTCACAGCTGCGTGATGCTTCACCGCCATGAGAGGCTCGCTGACCTCCTGCAGTGACTGCCGGACAACCGGCGAGCTGTCCTCTTGGAAAGTCTTCACTGAGAGCTGGACTTTGCGTGTGACCAGGTCAGGACTGCTCCCGCTGACGTACTTGTGCCGGTGGCTTGCCAGGTCAGGTGTACTAGTGGCGGGACGCGGGCGCGGGTAGGGAGGCGGGGGCCTGAAGAGATAATTCTTTAACATATGAGCGGTGTTGTAATTCTGGCTGCTCTGTAGCTGCATGTTAGCCAATTCTGGTGTGCTGACCGTGTGTGATATGGCACTGGCTGCTGTTTTATTTTGCACAGCGTTATTAGGGGTCATTTGGTCAGATGGGGTGACAGGCTTGTTATAGCCTCCACCCTGGGGCCCGTAAGTAACTGTGTAAGGATGCCTCTCTCGAATCTCAGGCTGACTGTAAACTAGGTCTTCTGGCTGGTTGTAAGCATGTGTGTTTCCAATGTTGAGATTTCTCAAAGACTGACTTTGGCTATCCATCTGGATCACCCCCCTCTTCATTTGCCTCATGACGGTTTCGTAATCCGGAGTTGGCCTGTAGGATGGCACTATGATTGCACTATGTCTGTGGCTGGGGATGTAGTCTGCTCTCATGATGTCACTTCCAGGGATGCTCAGATTTGAGGACATTGGGGACGCCTGGATGAAGTTCTGTGAGCGATTGAGGGAGTTCATGCTGTGCGCACTGCATACACTCCCATTGGGTCCATTACCATTCAAGTAGCTGAAGTCCACTGGACACCTGTCCAAGCTGGTCTGAGACCTACAGTAGAAAGTTTCTTCATTTCCATGGAAAATGCTGTCTGTGTAGAGCAGAAATAAAGATGTTGACAATTTAACATACAAGGACTCATTCAATGTTATCAACACTTCAAATGCAGCCTGTACCAACAATTAGAGAGAGAGCTTCGTGTGTACAACTGTAGGGAACATTTGGTCTTGGGAGCATCCTTGAGTCACCAAAATAGAACTAAAGCAAAACTATCCCCGTAAACTCTCCCAACAGTTAGCAAAACATGGTATCTCAGATCCTTGTGGGAGACATGAAATGAGAAAGAGAGAAAATGCTTTTTGCTAGGGGTGGTGAGGAAGAAAGGGATGACGCCTCTCTCAGCATCTTGGAAGGATTCGCTGCTGCTGCTACCACCTTAGAAATTCAGTGCTGCTGGACTACGGTAATCCTTAAAATTATCTTTTCTGCTGATGCACTGCTCTCCATTACTCAAAGTAGTGTCTGACTGTCAAATTGGAAATCCTACTTCATATAAATCAACAGTTTTTGAATTGGAAGTACAGAGCTATCAAGACTAAGGAAAAAAAAAACATGCAAAAAATTAGTTCAGCTAAGGATATCTGAGAGGGAATCAAGATGTTAAAGATGATGTCCTGCATCACAACTTTACTGCAAGGCCATCCATATCAAAAACCTTATAAGAAACAAGTAGCAAAATCTCTGAAATTAGATGTTTTTTCAAAAATACTGAGAAATCTGTGGTAGAAATGAGGAACTTTACAGTTCATCTAAAATTAAAATCAAACCTCCCCTTTGAAAGGCTCTGCTTAACAGTGAAATAGTAGTAGCCACTAAAATAAATCTTCTATTGTACACAAGGAACGATACTGAATGGCTTCTTTCAAAACTTATCAAATTCTACCTTAAAACTAGTCAGACAACCACAATTCTAAAGTGCTATCACATACAACTAAGAGCACTTCAACTGTACTTCTCATGAGCTGCTGAGAACATAGCCTAACAGACCTGGCTGCATGTCTTCCAAAAGGTGGGGTGGTTAAGGGTGTGAGACTCAAGGTGTTTAAAGGCTGGGCTCTATTCCCAGCCTTGATCAAAGTAACCGGGTACAACCTCTTAGAGGATTTGTTTCTCAAACATGGGGATAGGAATAGTTAATTCTACTTAAGTTCATATGGATAATAATGCAGGCAGATATTGGTAAGTCAGCAGAAAACATTATCTAAATATCACCAGTTTTGTGACTATGGCATGCTGATTTCTCCTATGGCAATAGATGTTCTACTGTCTCCTTTTCCCTCACTCCATTTCTCTCCAAGATCCCAGCTGGCACTGCCTTTGAGTACAGCCATCATACTTCCTTCAGAAATTATTTTTTCAGTTCGTTTAACTGGAATGCCAAGTCTAAGATCCATACAAACATCTGCAGATATTTTAGAGAAATTTTAAAACTGAAATTTGACTTTAAACACGAGACTTACTGCAGTATTAACTATAAAACTGCTAGCTGTCCTCCAGCACAGCACTAGAATTCTAGATATAAGGGGTAGTAGCTTCTCTGCATATGCATAAAATTTAAGTCCCCCTAAGGTAATATATACATTCTACGTACCTTGTGAATTATGTGTTTCAGTGTAGTGTTCTCCACACTGGACATGCATAGGAGGCAGTATAAATGGATGTTGCCTTGGCTGAAATAAAAGAATAGGTTAAAGAAGCATTAGGAACTCAGTTTGCTAGAATTTTTGCAGATGAAACACAGGAAAACGTAGGAACTGAATGCTGTTCTTTCTTACCCAGATGAATACACATGCTCAGCTCTTCTTTACAAAACAGAGAACAGCATTTTGTAAATTGTTAGGTTTTGTTAAGGAAACCAAAACTGACCATTTAGACTCCTTTAAAGTAAACCACTTCAGAAAACAACAGACTCACAGCTCACTTAGAACTTTTGAAAAGTTTATTAAAAGCCCTTACCCTTGAACAATTAAAACAAAACTTAATTAAAAAAAAAAAAAAACACCTAATCAGGACAAAAGCAGATGGAACAAACTCAAGGCCCTAGAACACTGTTATACAAGAAACAGGAGTGCATACAGACTTAAAATAACTCTGCAGATGAATTGAATGTTGCATTCCCCTAGATAACGAATTGGAGCCTTGCTTGAACAATCTGCACCACAACAAACTTTTTAATGGTATAGGTATCACAGGGGGTAATTCAGCATTAAATCGGTAGAGTTATTTACAGGGAAATAAGCCACAGCTGATTCTATATTCACTAGTTTGTCCATCAGTAAACTGATGAATTTTGCAATTTCATTTTACCACCTACATTGTAATGTCCTGTCTGGTGCTGCTGAGCAGAGTTTATGAAAGCATGCTTTGATATACAAGGAGAGAAGGAAGATGCTCTTGTCTCGTGAACGTGTCTTCCTTAACAACAGAATACAGGCTTTTCATCTAGGCTTATTTAAGTAGTTTGAACTATTAAGGAATTCTGTGGATGCCCAAGGCAAAAAATAAACGCCAAACAATTTAGCTTTGCCTGCACAAAATGAGCACCAAGCAACAATTTGCCACTGAAAAGAGGTGGGGAATGGGTTAAATTTACATTTTCTTTGTAAATGGGGAGAGGTAATGAGAATAAAAGGAACTGGGTGCATATATGAGTTCCTGCATACAAAATGGCTGTGTTAAGCCAGAACTGGAAGATGACGGGAAATATTTCTGCTAGATGAATTATACTTCTAAGGGTATAAAACCGTATGCTCACTGAGCATTTTGGTCAAAGGAGACTGCTCCTGACAACCCATGAATGAGAGTTTAGCCTGGAAGAAGCCAAGATGTTTGCAAACCTAACAAATAGTGGGTGGAGGAAATACACAAGGAAGGAGAAAGTTATTTCTACTTGAGAATGTATAAATTTGGGGCAGACAGTTGTATTTGAGATAGGTATTATGAAGTAATGGAAGCTATTCACAAGTGGGCTGAAGGTCCCCCCCCTCCCCTCTTCTTTTTTTTGAAGGCTCATCTGCCTCTTCCAGAGAAATTAAAAAAAATAGGATTAAAAACGTAGAGAACTTCAATATCCATTTTAGGGATCACTTGGAGAAAAAAAAAAAAAAAACAAAAAACAGTTATTTAAACATATCACATACATGGAGGAGGTTTTTCTGGAAAAGCAACATCACCAGGTAGCCTGACAGGAAAGAGACAGTGTAAAATGACTTTAAAATAATGGTTAATAAAATACAGGTTCACTATGATGCCAAAACAGTGATAAGGGCCTTAATCTAAAAGTAACATATATGATTCTCGGTCAAGTGGTAGTCTCATCCCAAAGACTTGGCTTCCCATCTATGTTTATTGATTTACTACCATACAAGAGAAGTGAATAGGTAGGCAGACAAAGTTGTACAGAGCAGAGAACAGTCAGGAGTCTCTCCCCAAATAAGAACTGTACAACGATTGTACCAACAAGTTAACAAACAACTGTACCATCAAGTTAACAAAACAACTATGAAAAAACACTTAAAAGTTCTTCGTGAATAGTTTACAGTCCAGTTCACTTTTTAATGTGAATCACTTTTTTATGAGTATATATTTATTCCTCCTCTTGATCCTTCTGAGCCTTTTTGCAAAAAAAAAAAAAAAAAAAAAAAAAACCAAAAAAAAAAAAAACACTTGTTGCCTACATATGTTCAAAACAAACAAGCAGCAGTATTTTTTTTCCTGTTAACAAGCAGATTTATATTTTCCTTATCTAACAGAAGAAGGTTCTCTCTTTCCGTTTGTGATATATCTGAAGCTGTAGCATAAGAATGCAAAGCACATTTCCTTTCTTCACCTTAAGTTTTTCAGAGTCATCTCCAGGGACCAAAATAGCAGATACCAAAAATAATGTAAGTGTGCTTAAGAGAACACGATATACAGTCTCTGTGTAACACCCCAGAAACATGCTGAGAATGAAAGGACAAAGAAATCTGAAGTCAAGATTTCAGGAAAAAGTTGTATTTATTTATTTATCAAGATCAGTTAAAATGGAAACAGACTAAGAAAAACTCAGAGGTCTTGGACTGATGATAAAAGTTTTACTTAAAATCACAATAAACTTCACATGGAGAATAAGCTCTCAGCCCAAGAAGCTGAGAGTAAACAGTAAAACAGTAAAAGCAGACTTTACAAAAACATGAGGAATAGAAGAAACACAAGATGAGAAGCTCTAAAATTATGCAATAAATAGATTTTGACGTATACAGTGTAAGACATTTCAAGTTCTTTCTAGTCTGTAGAGAATTATTTTCTCTATATATTGAATATAATCTCAATCCAGTAGAAAAGATGCTTAGTTTCTGTAGGGCAAATAAAAATATAATGCCTTGAAGACTGTAATTTCTAAACACTCAGTGATGATATTATCCAGTTAAATTAATCAACCTGGGCAGCCACACCCTTGAAACTCATTCCAATCATATTGCCTACAAGAAACAAGCTAATGTGCTTATTTGAAATTTAGCAAATATTCCATCTTACACAATGCCCCATTCCATTAGAAGTGCCATAGGCATTCTTAATGAAAACACCATGGTACATACCAAAGATGATCTACTCCAAGTGGGCCGTCGTCGGATAGGGGGAGGAGAATTTGATTGTCTGTGCAAGAAAAAGTAAAGGCAAATATTAGAAATTGCAGTGTTTCAATTCTAATTCACAAATGAATGGGAAAGACAAGAGATGAAGAATCTGTAAATACTTGCTCATTCATGAGATTAAAAAATATGAATAAGATGAAAATAATTCAGGTCCTTCCCTAAATACAGACAGTATTCTAATTCCAAAATATACATGCCTTCTGTTCATTATCCTATTTAGCTTATTTGGAAACACAAGGAAAAAAAAAACTTCATTTAAAAATGAATCAAACAAAAAATCTCTTAAGCAATAAAAACTGAACATGCCACGCAGGCATTGTCTCAGATGACTTAAAGTGAACATTGAAACAATGACAATTTTATGAAATTCATAGCAATCACTCCAAAGCAATGCACACAGATCATGAGGAAGAAAGCAACTGGTTAGATGATACTAGCAGAGGCAGATACAATGTTAGAGTAGCCAGGTGCAGTGGAAAGCAGGAGGAGTGTGGGAGGAAGAAAATTAAATAGGAAGAGAAACAATTTGAAGGAGGCAGAAATATAGTGCTTACGTGAAGAGAGGAAAGGTGGGATTTCTCCTCTTACAGTTTCTGATCTGGTGAATGATGTTATGTGCAATTAGAGGAAATGCACACAGGAAAACAAACAACTACAATTTTAACACAGAGGTCAGGAAAATTACTTGGCTAGAAAACACACACTGGCATATGCTGTCATCAATATCTGTGGCCCTAACACAGAAGCTCATACCGCATGAGACTGTGATAGGAAGGAAGGCAGTTATAATGGCAAAAATACATTTGAACTCCAGTTGTTTTGCTCATTGACTTCATGATGTTCCCTATTTTATTAGTCCAAATATTTGGAAGTTGTATGCGAAGCTGCTACATACACCCAATTCATGGTACCCACATACTTATGGTTTAGTAGTCAGAAATAAACATGATCAAAAGCTATTGCTTCTGCAGTCTGGATTATGGACTGTAATGGAAGAGTCCTCTCTGTTGACCCCAATTAACAGCTTTGAAGGGGGAATATTCTAATACAGTGGATGATGGTATTTTGTTTTATTTTTCTTGACTATCACAGGGAAAAGACTGAGGAATTTTGTTTGAATTCAATTTCTCTGAAACGATTACATTTAGCATTGGACTAATGAAATACATTATATGCTGCTAATGAAGGTCTTTTCTGGTCTTCCACTCACTTCCCAAGAACTGTGAACAATATCTGAAATCTAATCAACATTTATTCCTGTATGTGAAAAGATCACTCTATACAGTTCAACTCATCAGTTTCTCCAATACTTGTAACTCAGCGTATGTTCATATACTATGCGCATATGTAATACTAGAAAGTTAGACCTTCCAATCTTCCCTTCATCATTTTGGCTTTATTTTCCAACAGATGGCATTACCCAGATGAACAGATGGGATGCCCAGCTCTAACTAGAGCTGTTGTTGGAGATGAGACTTCTTTATAGCTTTCCAGCTAACTAAACTGGTAAGTTCTGCAAAGAATTCATGTTTTCATTGCTATACAAACATGGTATATTATAAAAGTTTCAAAAAACCTTAGACCTCTTAAAACTAAATTTACCTCAAACTAAAATTGGCTGTGTAGTGGTATAAATGAAATGTTTTCAGCTAATAAACTTACTTTTGACTTACAAAAAAAGCCTTATGAATTCCTCCAGTTAGAGTGACTACAGCTGTGAAAGGACTATGTCATGGCCAGTTTCTTAGTAAGTGCTCAAAGCAGTGCCTGTAAGAAACTCTAGGTTCAGATTCAGTCTCTGCTGAGTCATGCAACTATGACTATGCTGATGAACATTCCCATGTGTCCTGCCTTGCTTGGTGCACGTAAGAAGTGAATAAATTATGCTACCTAAATTAGAAGAGGATAACCTGGGTTCTCCACCAGCCTTAGAAGCTACCTGGGTAATGCGTCCTCAAAACACTACTGTAATTCATATTTTGGCATGTTATGTCACCTTTCACTCCAGTTTATACTAACACTCTGGGTCATGAACAGCAGACACCAAGGGCTTCAATTCATTATTCTGTCAGATTTGGCTGCTTGGTGAGCACTATCCAACAGGGCTCATGCGTCAAGCCTCCCAAGGCTCAGAATTAAATTTCATTCTCATTCTTCTGTTCTAGCTGGTGGTTAAAACAAAAAGAAAAAAAAAGGCAAAGTAGAACAGAATAACTGACACAAGTGACTAGAAAAAACAAACAAAAACAGACACGCCAAAACTCAGAGCACTTCCAAAGCAGGGTTGTCAGAATATAACTCTGAAGAAAGAGTACTCACTCTGTGCAGATTTTGTTCTGTTTGTAAAACTTATGTCTTGCTGCAAATAGCCGTGAAATATATTTGGCATTTTCAAGATCATCCTTTAAACACAAGAAAAATCAGAAAAAAAATCATTCATTTTGTTGTTCTCACCAATAACAAAGAAGAGTTCTACAAATCAAATTGCAGTAATGCTTGGTAAGGTCTGTCATGTACAGGATCTGGCTGCCAAGAACATGTCTAGTGCCCTCAAGAGTGTTTAAGGCATTGAATTACTGAAATACACTGGCATGCCTTTACACGCTGCCACTTCAGTGCTAAGTCACAGTGGGAGGGGAAGAGGGACAACAACAAAAAATGGCTCAAGGTTGCTGGTCCAGTTTCTACATTGGCCTTGGTTCAGTGAGATGTAGAGCGATTTGAAGAAGTGCAGTGCAGCACTGCACCCATCTTTGAGTTTCAGTGTGTGTGTGGTAACATAGCTGTTTTTTGTTGGTGGTGTTGGTGTATTCTTTTTTTTTTTTTGCAAACTTCCCAGCATATTATACTTTAGTATGATTGGAGTGGAATTAAAGAGCTTTTTTTATATATATATATTTATGTTTTATATAAGCAGATTCTTGATAATACTGATTAGATCTTTTTCTTACTGTGTGAAAAAGCACATTCTCTTCTTTGTTGATCAACTCTAGAACAATTGAAGACTTGTTATGTGCAATATTCCCAATGTCATTCCACCTGTAAGAGTTAAAAAAAAAAAAATGGGGTAGAGTTTGCCAACACATACACTCGAACATTTCACAAACACATTAAGAATCCCTTAGTCAACATTAGCCTTGTTTTATGGGAAAGCTTTTCAGTAGCTGTTTGGTAAAGAAACATGGTCAGGAAAATGAGGAAGTCAAGCTCTGATTCAAGGAGTGAGATTATTCTGTTCTTAACCCAAAACAGGAAAGTTAAAAGCTCTCTTTAAAAACATTGATTTGAAGAATCACAATAGAAGGTACATCAGAAATACATTAGTACTAAATATTATACTGAACTGTAGCATTTTGGTACAGACTGACTTTAATCAGATGGATTTTTTTAATTATTATTTCTTTTAATATAATGCCATTCCTCTCCAAACTCCGTTTCCAACGTTCCTACATAATCAATTCTTCCTAAAGGAGGTTAACTTGACAACATGGTTATGTAGGCTATGCATACCATGCTAATACCCTGTTTAACGTTCGCAATCTTTTTTTCAAGTAATTGTCAAGTTACCCAAGATCAGAGTTATAATCTTCTTACAAATAGCTGACAGACACATTGGCGTACATTGCATGCAATCCATGGAGATGGAAAAGACTTGTTTGTTCTGTTTGCAGCATGCATTCCTCTTCATGTCATGGCAGGATGCTTGAAGCACATATTTCCAAAGAGTAAGCATCCCAGCACCAACTATTATTTCTACATTTAAGAAACTTCTTGCCTTTGTCACCGACATTTTAACATGTCTTCAGAATGGCACAGTTAAAATTATCTAATTTCTTCACAAAAGTACATATGTAAAACATCAGCTCTATGGAAAAGGTAGCCCTGACATTTTTGAAGATGACCACTTAAATCTTTTATAAGGTGCCAAAAACAAACAAACAAACAAACCCAACACCCTTCTTGCTCAAGCCTGATACAAGCCTTAGCTACTGACTAAAAATGAGTGTACCTCATAAAACAATTTTTTGGCTGCATAGGTGTTGATTGATATTCTAACAGCAACAAGGGCTGGGAAAAATCCACTTCAAGTTGACTTCAGCATTAAGGGAAATGCCCAAAAGCAGCAAAAAGAAATGACAGAAACATTACCTTCCCTGGAATCATGCAGATTTCTAGCAATACCTTCATACAGAACAAATTTTTATAAGAAGTAACAAACCGCACAACGAAGGTCAGTGGAATGGCTTCAGTGATTCTTAATAACCAAAACAAACAGCAGTACAAACAACATAAGTGACACAGCCAGGTTTTTCAAAATTACAGAAAGTTCAGCTTTTTTAGCAGGGTACCTAAATATGGCAACCAGATTTTCAGAAACATTGAGCGCCTAGGCTGCCAACAGTGAGGTTTAACAGATTTGCATTCAGATGCATCAAAGAAGCAGACACAAAGGCAAGCAAAGAAAAAGGATCAAAGCCTTGTAAGTAGAACAAGATACATGACAGACAACTATGTCTTTCTTGCTGTCAAACCCATTCAGAGACATCAGAAATTATTTTTTATCACATCTCTTACGGCCAAGAGGCCAATGCTGAAAACAGTGAGGTGACTACTCCTTAGTTAGAGCATTGGCACTATTGAAGTCACATATGTAAGGAAAAAAAACCCACACACAGAGCTCTGAAAAGAAACTCACTTTAAATACAGAAGTCCCTAGTTTTTACCTATAGATCACAGTTGTCCTTCCAATTCTGTTTTTTATGAAGATTCCCATGAAGAAAATACCAAGGTGTATGTCGTTTCCATGATTATCCTGCACAAAAAGGGTATATATTTAGTTTAATAAAGAAACTGGCAAAGACGTGCATAAGAACACATGCTGAACCACCAAACAGAAGCCATTCTTCAGGATGAATGGGGGACTAACCCTTGACTAACCTATATTTTGCTGCTTTATTGGACTCTGATTTTCATTATTTCAAAGCAACTAACACTTAAGTGGGTTCATTCTGTTGATTACTGAGAATAGATTAAGGCTAAGTGAGCTCAAGGTTCTCCTCTATGAAACAACATGCACACCACAAACTAGCGTTTGTTATACAATACCCCACTTTCCCTATAATTGTGATTATAGCTATCTAGAGCCTGTATGACTACCAAAAGCAACAGTCCTCTTTTGCATTCGCAGTATTGCTCCAGTCATCTGTTAAAACATGCAGAGATTTCAGAAAACCACACCTGGAGATGGAATCCCTCTCAAAAGCTCTACCCTTCACCCTTCCTCTTTTAAAGTACTGTGTAGAAGTTCACAGTGTGTCACCCTGAAGAAGTATTTGTTGTATCTTTATACAGATACAGCCTTCATTGTTTTTCAATTATTGCTTAAATATTCATCTACTTGCATCATGCACTGTCCACTGCTCTTGCACTGCTTTTCAGAAATTCTATTGTTTGTGTCTACCCACATCTCCTGCACGTTCCCTTTTGAAAAGCATGTGTTCCTGCTCCATTTTGCAAACTTTTTTTTTTTTTTTTCTTAAAAATGCCTTTTACTTTTGCTAGAAAAGTTTAATGCTGTTGACAAAGAGGTTTCTGAACGTTATCAACAAAAACAACTCCTCACAGCTTCATATACAGCAATGGATTCACACTTCAAAGTGGTAAAACAAATAGCATGGTTAAAAAGAACTGCTAAAAGAAAGGTTTAAAGAGAAGTTCATGCACTACACATGCCTAAGTTCTAGGAACCATGAGGTGCCCCTGATTTTAAAAGATCAGATTGAAGCTGTTCTCCTGGCCTTCTTGTACTTTATCCCTGGAAGGCGGCAATGGACTATCTGCATCTGTTTCCAAACATTTGTCCTGCAGCAAACAAACAATGGACACCAGTTTTCAAGCCCAAGCCTATGCACTAATTTTCAGTGCCGCTTTCATCAGGATATTTCCACCTACACTACAAGGCAGAAGAGGTCCTACAGCTGACAGTTTTTACTTTAGGCTGTTCAGAGAACTCACACATGCATTTCCTTGTCCTGGACACGGGAAAAAAAAATGTGTGTGTTTTTGTCTATATAAATATTCATATACTTATGCATACATATGCAGGTATCTCCATATAATGAGAAAAAATGCTATTAGAAATATGTATAACAGGAACAACAACATCTTTCAGCTTTATATTCAAATGCAGTTTTATTTGTCTGCAATACCAGCCTGCTACTCTTTCGTACAAGTTCGTACAAATTTGTACAAATGCATTCCTGCATTTTTGCAGAGCACCCAGTCCACCACTCATACTTATCTAACATGCAATAATATCTGCGGGAAGACTCTTGCATATAGCAACCTTTTTTGTCAAAAAAAGATTTTGGTGGAAGGAAAGTAACAGCAGAGGCCTGAGATACCCTCGTGCTGCAGTTTGCATTCAACTACCAGAAATCATTTCATCTTCTGGAACAGCGAAACAACTCCTGCCTCTTTTGGATGAACAACTTGCATGTGTTACAAAGGTTGCCACAGACTCCTACATCATTTAACTGAGAGGTTTCTTTATAATATATGCTGACATACCTTCACAGGGAAAGTTTCCTGTCCAAATCCATCAAGGCGTTCCACTTCATTGATGTACATTAACTCAGCCTCTGCCGCTGTAATGCCACTGCAATTGGAATAACAAAAGGCAGCAAATGTTTCAATATTACATGCACACAAAAAATACTAGTGAAAAAAAATGGGAGGTTCACAAACCACTTCACAAGATGCTTTGGAAATGCAGCCTAGAAACGTACAACAATTTCAATGCTAGGATCGTAATCTGGAAGGGGAGGAATTTTACTGTGTGCTGCTAAGGTAAGGTACAAAGCATTAGTTCAAATTAGAGCAGGAACAAACTGAAGTGATCCCTTTACTCAGTTTCTTCTGCATGCAAATGTTTTCCAAGCTTTATTAAAACATCAGGCCACTGCAACAGGTTGTGCCTAGCCTTGGATGGCCAATTCGAGCCACACGGCTCCTAATTTGCATAACTAGCTTATCAATTCACTGAAGGTGCTTAAAATGGCCTAAAAGCGAAGACCCAAATATTCATATTTGCTGTTCAAAAACACAGGCACTGAATCCAAATTTTGAGCAGGTTCTCTTTCGTAACAGAGAACAAATCATCTGAAAAAATCTTCTACACACGTGTCCACACATGCTCCTGTCACAGCTCAGGAATTCAGATAGATTTCAGTTCTCAAAAGCAGGTCAGAATAGATTGCAGGTTGTTCCAAAAGAAGGTCACTCAATGTTTCTCCTCTTTGCTCCTCCTTACCACAGCATATAAACAGAAATATAGGAAACCAACAAATATCTAGGAGAAACAGGGAAAGAACGAATCTGGAATTTGATCTACCTTCTGAAATGAGGATAAGTATTTGTTCTTTGTGTTGCTGAAATAGCACTAAAGAGCACAACGGGGAATGGAAATCTTCCCTTTCAAGTCTGGGAGTTAACCAAGATCAATAACATGTCAAGCAGCCCGTGGCAGAGACAGTGAGGAACAGAACCAGGCGTATGCATGGCCAGCTCACAAACTAACAGTTTGGCTGCAAAGGCCCAAGCTTGCATTAAAACCCACAACAAAAATGGCCTTCAACTCACACATTCGTGTTTGCCCCTTTAGGATCATTTTCTGGCATACAATGGGAAATGCTGTACCTTTCACATACTATTCCTATTGCATTTCATATAGTCAAGTTTTAAGTGCAGATTCATAACATAATAAGAAAGACAATTTTCAATGCCATATAGGCACTGACATTTTTCTAAGAACCAAACTTGAGAAGTTTGAACTCCTTTACCACCAGGACACCTAGATGACACAAAAGAAATCTACTAAAAATAAGGTATTTGTTCTGGAGCACTAACGCACAGGTCATTAATTAGTGACAATGTATTTTACCTTTTCCACAGCTAGACTTAAAACCCAACAAGAAAGGGACTCCATGTCCTGTTATTTTTATTTGTGTTACACTGGGAGTGTGTATAACTTTCTCTCTCTTGAATGAGAGAAAACCCTTGAACAGACCCTTGGACAACCCCCAATCAAGCCATGAGGTCTTTCAGCACCAGGATTTAAATGAAGACTAAAAGAGAAAGAAGTCTACTCTGTAGCACTCCTAGTTTTACACATATTCATTAAACCTTGTGGTAGAAATCCTCATTTATTTGGGATTAAGTTCCTTAGCCATTTTGTGTGCACAAGAGGCAGATAATCTTTTGTAACAGACTATATATCCAGCTAGATGTAGCATAACAGTAACATGGAGATAGGCTGGTATATCACTGCAAGAAACAGGAGAGGAATGGAAGTACGGGGAGGTTGATGACAAATGAAAAGAAAAAAAAAAAGCTGAATTTTCACATGTCAAGCTCACCTGTGAGTTCGGTGTTCCTGTGCAACCTTTTGTGTCAACTCTTCCAAGACAGCTTCATCTTGGGTCCAGTCCTGTAAGAAAACGAGGTAGCATCAAAAGCTTGTCATCCAATGAGAGAGAGAATAAAGTACAAGACAGGAATTATGATGGTACACATTTCAGGGTTGCTTCCCGTTCATGTTCTTACACGTAGTCACACAGAGAGAGCCTAGCACCAAATACATTGAAAATTCAGGGCACATATCCAAGCACAGGGTGCTGAAAACATGCAAGAAAAACATGAGTCCGACTTTTTTTTTTAATTTATTTTTTCTACAAAGATACTGCTAAAACAGGGTTCAGGTGGCTTTTATTCCACAATACGAAACAGAGTACAGAGCATGGATAAGGGATCTTTTCCTGAATAAGGACCAAACAAGCCTTTAAAAGCACTTGGAAGCCTACAGACAATTACATACCTTTTTAAACAGACCAAAATATTCCATAGATCATGCAAATTGAAGCCATGGGTATTTTCTGTCCTACAGCCTGCTAGCGTTGCCTTCCTCACGTTAATAGGAATCAAAAACTTAACTCTCTCTTCAAGCATGTAATGAAATTCACCTTACACTTGCAACACATTTCTGAGTAGAATTTATCCTCCACAAATGTAATCGCTTGTGTGATAGAAACATGTCTGAAATAATTGGGAGCAAGTTAATAAATGAAGTCTGCTCATAAATTCAAGGCAACAAAAAGGAAGCTGAAAAATTTTGTTGCAAAACCTCAAAGTTCTTATTTTTATTTTAAAAAGCCTTAAGGCTGCATGTAACATATTTAAATATACTGCCTGTTTCTTGCTCAATGGGCCCTCCCTCTGATATTTGCTTCTGCCACAAAAAAATGTGAAAGTGGTAGCGTGCTAATGAAAAATGGCATGGTACATGCCTATGCACAGCTACACACCTGTGGGGTGTACTGTGTACATAACTTTGTTCTTTTTGCTGCTGAAGAAATGCCATTTGACACACATTGTAGCCTCACAAGATCAAACAGTACAAATGTAGCTGCCCCTTCCTCATTCACCAGCTCCCTTCGCTAATGAATTTATGGCAACGTTCTTGTTGGAGGCTCCTTCTATGCCTGAGATCCGCTCACATACTCCCACTTGCTTCAGGACTAGTTCATATCTGCAGCACTTCACAGCTGTCACTGAAGTTGCAGTGAAATATTTACTGTTACGTTATGCACTCCTCCCCAGAAGGGCAGAGACTAGAAGTTAAATAAAGGGAAAGAGATGCCTAGAGAAAAACTGATTTAAGAGTAGGCTCCTGAAGACTGTAGGAAGCTGACACTTTGCTGATCTTGTCAAATTTAGTGGTAGCAGCGTGGATGAACAGCTAGATACCACAGTGTGAGCACATCCAAAACGGAAGGGAGCTGACCACAACACAACAAAGGCAGCTGACTCAGAAAAGGAGGTCCTAGGAGGTTGGCCTGAAAAGTAAACTGCTGAGCTACATTCAAATGTGGCTTGAAATCTCATCTGGATGCCTAAATTCTCACACACACACCCTTTTTTTTTTTCTTTCTTTTTTTTTTTTGGTGAAAAGAAAAATACCATCAGCACATCGAAAGAACTTCGCAGGAGTAATTTACGAAGTGACAACCTGACTACACCTTCCTGTCTATATTTTCATCCATCACCTTTCCCACATAGACTACCACATGACTTCATAAGCCATCAACCATACACAGGATTAACAATTACCTATTATTAACAAGAAATCCTTGTTGCAACAAGAATAGATGAATTAACAGCTGCTCTGATAAGCTAACAGAAGCTCCTTAGTGAAAGGTCAATACTGAAGCCACGTTCTAGGTATCAAAGGCATATTCAGATCTCTGCATATTCATTATTTTCTCCTCTTTCTGCTGAATTTCTATATTCAACTGCCTGCTAGCTTGAAATTGCACTTTCACTTGAAGACACTGTGCAAATGTTACCTGTTTGAACTTGGGAATTGACTACCAACTTTGAGAAGGCTGCAGCTTCTCTACTGTCAAAAAGTGAAGGTAAATGGGATGAAATGGTTCTGGAATTATTTTTCTCATGCCTTTGAAGTATAGTGAGCTTAATCACTCTCTGTCTACCTTGACACTAATTGCAGAAGAAAACCATATGCCTAACTTCTAGCCAGTGACATTTCGGGCAGGGGAACCCCAACCCACTTCCAATTTTTGTTTCTATTTTGAAAGAACTCCAAGTTCTTTTCCTTTTATGAAGCTTAGACTCACTTCTTGTGCTGATGGAGTTGGTGTCCAAAGATAAAGCCAGCCTCTATCTGAGCAGCTTGTGGTGTCGTGTCTTGCCTCCCCGCCCCCCAATCCATCCTCCCAGATGGGCTCAGTGTCATGGGCTGCAAGTGCTTGGCATTTATCACCAGTTTCTAATGTCATCAGTGACCTAAAACAATTCCCTCAGCATTCAAATTATTTGCTAGTTCCAATTCAAATTTAAAACAAATTTACAGCACTGTCCCTGGAGGATATTTTGAGAACTGATTCATGCTTCTCTTCAGTCCAGTAGTCAGTTGATGTAAATTCGCATTCTCTTGAGTCCTGTGACACAACATTTATTACATCAGCAGCTTTCATATCCCTTTATAACATGCCATGTTACTAATACTGCAGTATGACTAATATACACCTTTCTAAATAGCTGCAAATTCTTTTTTGATTCAAATAAGTACACTTCTTTTGTTGACAGCTATTCCCAGTGGAGGCTTAACAGGAACTGAAAAAGGGCTATATTTCCATAGCATATATTCATTCAGCTCCAACCAAGTATATTGCAGGATTTGGGGAGCAAAGTTTACATCCGCTGCTAATAATTTAGCACCGGTGCTTTTATTCTGTTATCAATGAAGCCATCTCTGAGGCATGGAGAAATTACTCAGAAAAGACCACAAGAGAAGAGGATAAGGAACTCACCATAGGAAACAAGACATATTCTCGGAGGAAGTCATGAGATTCAAACTGATTATAGTCTCCAAAATCCGCTGGAAAAAACAACACAGTTACTCATTTTAGCACTTTCCACACATGTTAAGACCACACTCGGTCTTTGCACAGATGCTTAACTTCAAGTGGGCGAGTTTTCTCTGAAGCCACAACCCAGCACAAAGATTTCTGTTTGTACTTTAGCTTTTAACACAGAGGTCTGAAAATAAAAGCGTTATTACTAGAGATCAAATAATAGCCAACAAGTAATTTTTCTCTTTTGTTCCTTTATATTATAGCCATTTGCAACGATTTGCTATCAGACGTGCAAGACTGGGATATACTGGTTTCTTTAAAATGGTACATACGTTTACTTCTCTAAAATCCCCAAACCTGACCCTGACCAGACAAAAAAAAAAATTAACCTAGCTCTACTACAATTCTACATAATTGTAAGGAAGATGCTTACCTTAACAGCCTAGAAGGCTAAGATCAACTAGCCAATTATACTAAAAATTGCTGATAACCAACATGGCTGGGGGAGGGAGCGTGGGGAATAAGTCTTATCCTTCTGCAGCCAATATAACAGTCCAGGCAACGTGTTAGGTTAATTGACTGGCCCTTCAGACTTTTCTACATTTTTCTGCCTCTTCTGTGTATCTTTGAGACGTTTTCATCTGCATGACCACCTTCACTTCTAAGTCAGGCTGAGGATTCTTGTTTAAACGTCCTTGAAACTGCAGCATTTTGAAAATGCTTCCTAAAGGCTAAGCTACTTTAAACAAAAAAAAAGTGTATATACGTATATATCTGTTAAATACACAACAACTTATATCAAAAGAATATCTTGCCTGGAGGTTTCTATTTTATATTAATTGAACTGGATCAAACGCCATCTACAAGATTCTCATATTATAGAAGCTGGAAATCCCCACCATAAATCATATTAGCTAAACATTCTTTCAAAGCTTCTAGAGAACTTCACGTATTGCAGGATGCCAAAAATGCAGTTTCATTTTGTTTTCACCTCAGAGTTATGTTTTAACATAAACATAAAGAAATCAAAATGGACATGAAACAGACTCTGTAAGTTTAAAAGTAAGTATTTCAAGTATCTTCGTTTGCCTCACATGAAAAGGACAAAGGGAGTAACACAAGGTCATGAATAAAGCAAACAAGATTAAATGCAGGATCCTGATGCAATGGTCTTTGAAATATATCACATAGAAAATTCAGAATAATACTGACTGCTGCAAAATGTTATAAAGACTGACTAGCTCCCAAAGTCAGCAAAAAGCTGCAAGAAACAGGACCAGTGAAAAATACCCAGTGTCTATTTATCATTAACTTTAATGCTGGAAAAACTTAATTTACTCAGAGTGCAAGGCTTAATATGGAATTTTACATACATCATCTCCATTACTCATAAATATTTATATTTCAATATTTAATGGAAAACGTTTTTCCTTCAATTTTTAACCAAGCAATAAGATACTGTAACAGAACAACTACTGCCCTAAGAAAGATTTTCAACAATATTAAAAAAAAAGTGGTTGCTGATACCTTTCTAGAGAATAGTCAGGGGAGCTGGTGCAGACAGTACCTAGTGCCTTGGTTTTCACCTGTACATACTATGTTCCCCTCAATGTCAGAGATGAGCATGAGGATTAACTAAGATTCAGAAAGTCCTAAATGAAAACTAAGAAAGTCTTGTATTTACAACAAAACAGAAAAACAGATTTCAGTCACTGAATTTTAAGAGTCAAATTTTCAAATTTAACAATATTACTAGGGCATTTTATATCATAGAACCTGTAATTTTCAAGAATCAGATCTTCATGTTTGTTATTATATGTACATACTTGTCCTCCCTCTGTCCCACCCATAACCAAAGAGAAGCGCCCAGTGCATGATTGCTGGAATTCTACTTTGAGCTCTCATAGTCACGGATAGCCTTAAATATATTTTCTGCAAACACAGGACTTCCTCCTTTACCCACATACATTACGTGATCACCCTTTTATTGATGTCATTAGGAGGCTCGGAATAAAAATCATATTGTAAGAAGTAGTTTATTATTAATTTATAACTCATGTAACAATTATGGTCATGTGTTCTTTCATAATGCAGATAGCACTACACAGCAAAATGAGTTTTTAATTAAAGGCAAAATTAAAGCTGCTGCTATGCTCTTTGATGTAACTCCATTTCAAACCAGAGAATGTGAAGTAAATTCATTACTGCAAAGTACTCTGTGGCTGGGGCTAGAACTGGAGTTTTGTTCGAACTCTCTAGCACGGCTTTAAGAAAAGGGAAAGTTGAACACTGTGATGCAGTCAATCAGGGAGGGATGAAGTCCCTCCCTGATGTTGTGAGTTTCACCAACAGCAGCCCACCTAAGTACAAAAACCAACCAACCAAACAAAAAACCTGGCTGTTGTGAACAGGAGTCATGCATGGCCTTAGTGAACACCCAGTCAATATCTAGAACAATTCCCCTACCCACCCCCAGCCCCCGAAAAAAAACACACAGTCCATGTTTGAAAATAGCTAGGCAGGTATCATCATCTTACCTTGCACTGCTAATCCAGCTAGTCGAATTCCCTGCTCCAATGAAGAACGCAGTCGGCCATCAAGAATATCCTTTTTCACTTGTAGGTAATATTGGTATCTACAAACCAGAAGAGAGAACAGATCAGAAAGGCAGTATGGATATATGTTTACAACTGAACAAGAAGCTGCTGAAAGCAAGAAAAACTCACCACAGACATGTCAGGCAGTTAAACAGCAGTCTGTGCCTGGTTTCAGAAGTTCCATGTCATCTACCAGGTATATGCGTGTTAGTGAAATAAATCAAAATGATCCCTACATTGGCAACTCTTCCAGGTATGAAAAGCAAAATAAAGTGTTCTAGTTTGTATTCCCTAGACCACACAGCAGAGGGACATCTGCTGGGACTACCTATACCCTCCATAAATTTTGCAGAGATTATAGAAGACCATGTCTTAATCCATACAGAAAGAGGGTGTTCCATACCTTTTTTTTTTTTTTTTTTTCCCTCCAGTGCCACCATTTGGATAGGAGAAACGGAATTTTAGCAATATACTCTTGCTGCCTGGCATAACTTTATAGCCCACACAGAAGTTTAATTGGCATCTCTCATCTATAAGGTTGACTTAGACACAAATCAAGCAAAACCAACTTTAATGACACACTTGCTGATCCACAACTAATCACAAAGTAAACTATGTGAGTTTTAACCACAACGACAGAACTCACACATTTCAGCTTACATTTGGCAAGAGAGTAGGTGAGGACAAACAAGAAGCTTTCCACAAAAGCTTAACAAGTTACCGTCCCCATCTGTGCATCCCTTCCATCCACTGAACTGTATCAGACTCACAGCAGAGCTGACCAAAGCAGCAGGGATATGTACCAATCCCTCTGGCATATCAGGTTAAAATCCAGTGGAGACAGCTTTGTTAACAGGCCACAACATTTTATTCTGCGTGCACTCACACATGGTTCATCATAATATCTGTGTTGGATGGACAGTAAAACCAGCAAGGGGCAAAACAGGCAGCTGAAAAAATTACAGCCACAAATGCAAGGACACCTTTATCAGCCATCACCACAACAATAATTAGAGTTAAACTACGGTGATATAATAATCCAGTGTCCATCAGCTTAAAATTCTGGCGCAGGCATGAGTAACCCATCCTAGCTGAGATGAAACATTTCCTCCTCAGCCAACAAGCAACAACAGCTCAGCAAGCCAGAGCCCAAAGGCAGAGGTACTGCACCAGCGTAGCCACAGTCTGTGTGCTCAGCCTCATGCACCCAACCCTGACTTCCTGATAGTAACTGGTGTGCCTGGGACACCCAAGTTCAGAAATCCCCAAATCCACCAAAGATGTTTCTTGGCCTGTGACCAGACACATCAGTCTGGTGCCACTGAACCAAGTTACAAGGTTACAGCTTCCTGACAAGTTTCTGCTCCCATTGGGAGCATGCCTGCTCATCCTCCCTAACCACAGGATATCCTGAGTTGGAAGGGACCCACTAAGATCACTCAGCCCAACTCCTGACTCCACATAGGACTGCCCAAAAAACAGACCATGTGTCTGACAGCATTGTGAGCTTCCTGAGCTCTGGAAGGCTTGGGGCTGTGACCACGGACCTGGGGAGCCTGTCCCAGTGCCCAACCACCCTCTGGGTGCAGAACCTTTCCCTAACCCCCAGCCTGACCCTCCCCTGTCCCAGCTCCATGCCGTTCCCTAGGGTCCTGTCGCTGTCCCCAGAGAGCAGAGCTCAGCGCCTGCCCCTCCCCTCCCCTCCTGAGGGAGCTGCAGGCTGCCATGAGGCTTCCCCTCAGCCTGCTCTGCTCTGGGCTGAACAAACCCAGGGAACTCAGCTGCTCAAAACAGCATGGATTTTTAACTATCTACTTGAACTAAAACAGATCACTCTGCAAGAACTGGGTTAAGAAAGAAGTCGTAGCCAAGCATGCCTGCCAGCCTCAGAGACTACAACCTCTGCAAAGGCACAGCAGTCAGACTGGGGGCAATAAGTGCCTAACCGGACTCAGCTGCAACCAGTTCACCATCTGACCTTAACCTTGAGCCTTTGGGAATAGCATATAAACAGTTCTTGTCATAGTGATTTCATGTGCATAAGTCACATTCCCAGAACCAAAGCAATTAACTTTTCCTTCCTGGAAGGGAGAACCACTACAACATCACCTGTGTTACAGGGATTGCACTGCCTTAACTATACTCCCAAAATGTTACTATTTAACTCTGTATAGAGGCACTAGAAAACACCCATGTGCTTCAAAAACAGCATAGCCCAAATCATTCTTTGAGGGATATTAATCTAATACAGCATTTTACATTTTTCCTCAGTTAAGTCTTCTGTCAGTGATGAGATGCAGTAACTTGCCACTAGACAGCACCACCGCCCTGACCAGACCTGTCTTCTCAAGGTAGCAGCGCTGTACGTGGCTGCAAGTGTTGCAGTGCAGATGAATCCTCTCGATTAGAGGCCTGTGGATGTATCCTTAATACCTGAGAAATTCCCCTTTGAGTTCACAGTTTTTATGTGCACTTAAAAAGTTAATTGTTGGGTTACTCATTTTTAGGTTTCCTCTTCCCCTCTCCTCACCTCCCCCAAAAAGGGCTAAGAATATTTTCAGAGAAAAAATAATTTCATTTAAAATGCTTAGATTTGGCTTTCACACAGACTAATGAAGGTTAAAACTTCAGTCAATTTTGAAATTTGATGGTGAAAGGCAATGCAAAAAACATATTGCTTCTCTGATCCCTGTATTTCAGCCCCAGGCTTCACACTTGCTTGGTCCTGGAGAGGAGTCAACTTATTTGCAGTTCTTTGCAATGACTAAATCCCAATTCTGAAAATACTCACGCTTTCACACGAGCTTAACGTAAAATGCTTTGTCAAGTATGCAGGTGAGTAAGTGTTTGCTGAATCTGGTGTTACAGACCTGTAATCTGAAAGCATGCTATTTATGGCAGTGGTACGTATATATGCATGAGTTGCACATTCTAGTTGGGCAGAACAAAAATAAAACTTGCATCTGCCTTAAAGCTCTATATAGGTAGAACTATTGCTAAAACAAACACGAGACTATATGAAATCCAAAATAATGTAAAATCTAACCTAGACACCCTAGCTCTACAGAAATCAAGAGTCTTACCAGCTTTAGCGAAGCCATGATTTCAACCACAGTGCCCACAAAAATGTAGATAAGCCATGGTAAGGGTTATCTAAGTAACCATCATCAAAAACAGGACATCAATGCAGTTACTGTAGTACCCACTACTATGACGAAGACTTTGAAAAGGAACAGTGATGTGCTGTACCTGCAATCGTAGGCTGCCAATGTTGTTCTAAGAATTTGTTTTAAGACAGCACGCAGCATCCACTTTATGAGAAAGATGCCATTTAAAGGTGTTCAACCCTGTGCTGGGAACAGGTCATGCTTAAAAATCTTAGCAGTGCTGTTCCATAATACTACAGTACAATATTACATTTACTAACACTGCAGCAGAATAAAAGTTTAGGATTTGTTATTACAGATTGTGGCTGCTTAAGACATAAACTGGAGTCACTAGTTCCACTGTCAAGGAAGAGGAGGAGCTGGGCTGTCACTGAATACCCTGGAGGAAGCTCTGCTTGAAGGCCACAATAGCTCTGAGAGCCACTGATTCATGGCTCAGTTGTGCTTCAAAACTGTGGTCAGGCTCTCTGCCCAGTCAACAGAGAGCAGAAATTGGCCCATATTCTATCAAGGATTTGATGCTCCTGCACCTAAAATTATGTTAAACATTATTATTATGTCACTATGCTAGCTGAGACTGCTCTTTGTTTGGATTGTAAAAGTATATCTGTAATTTGAAGGAAATCAAACGTTTTAAAAATGATTTGGCTATAGATTCACTGAGGAAAGCTGTTCATGAACAGCAGATAAAAACATGCATTTCATAAGCCTCCTATTAGGTGGTTTAGATGGGAAAGCATATGGAAACTGAACAAAAGAGAAGTTTGCAAACTGCACCCCCAACTAATAAAAGACAAGAAAATTAAGACTTACAAAGCTTTAATCACAGAGCCAGTCTGGCATACTAGGGGAACACAAGACAGAAGAGAGACTGCCACAGCCAAGTGGGTGGACAGCTGAAGTCTCTCACCTTCATTGCTCATTTCGGGTTAAAATTTTTTAGCAGAGCCTTTGTGTATTCAATATAATAAAGGCTACTACAGTTTGCCAGCTTGTAGTTAATTCCAAGGGGAATAGGAGTGGACAACAAGTCTGAACAAAGCTATAATTGTAAGGATATCATTTCCCACAACTCTATTTAGCCAACACAGAAAACATGAAGAGTATATTTGCATCTATTGCACTGAAAAGCATACTTTTTCTAAAGTAAATAAGCTGCAATTGGACAATTATGAGAAAATATTTGAACTCCAGAAGCAACATCTGCATTTTAGCAATATATACTACATCAGAGGGTAAAAAAACAAATAGTACTAGAAACATGAATAAGGGTACTGGTTTAAAATTTAATTACAAGACCCAGATTCAGACTCAGCTGCAGCTGTGTAAATCTAGAATAACTCCATTTGCCCATACAATTCTGCACAGACCTCCCAAGACCAGTTTCATGTTTGTTCTGCTGTCACTTAAAAAAAAAAGTAGGAGTTCGTATAGAGTCACTGAATTCGTTGTACCCTTCAATCACCACTGATTATTTGATGTATAACCTCTGCTGCTCTTCTAAATATGCAGAAAATAACTGAGTTCATTCTACTGGTTTACATTCTCTTCCACAATGAATGCTTCAAACACTTAAAATTGTGCAGAACCTGGCCCAGTCAATAGTGGAAATGAGATCTGCATGCAGGTATTAAAGGCTAGACTACAACAGCAAGAGTAAGGGTTAGTTTTGCAGAGTAACTGTATTGGTACACTGCATCTTCACAACTTTTCTGCTATGAACTTCCACAAAGAACCACAGTATAAATACTTCATCAATAATTATTCAATTTTATCAGACCTGATTGCCTTAATAATCAAGCAATATCCAACTCTGTTAGGAAACATACAAAAAAAAGGCTAAAAAAATGTCTATTGACCAAGGGATTTATAATCCATCTATTTCATACACACACACACACATATATATACATTTATAGAGAAGATAACAGTCTAGAGATAGTAAGAATTAATGCTGTACTGATCAGTCTGGATTTTTGTTGGTTTTCCCTGATTTTAGTTTCATTCTCTGTATCACATGAACAGGAAGGATTTGTAAAATACACATCTCTGGAGCAGCAGCTAACACTTTTTAAAAACTTTTTAATTGGTCAGTGTGTATTGCTGGAAACTTCAAGCTAGTACATATAAATTCATTACAATTTCAGCATCAATAAACTATTTACCTTGAGTATACCTGAAAATGCACAGAAGCACTAGAAAACATGAGTTACCCATGAGGTACAATTCCTTTAAAATTGTTTCTAATGATGCAATTACTGGCTTGACTAACATTTTTTTTTTTTTTTTTTTTTTTTTTTTAATAACTCATTAGGTGCCATTTTGGCATCAAGCCTATCTGTTGGATAACTGCATAGCTATGTAGTTTAACTTCTTTTCTGGAGGAAGAGAGAACTACGTTACTGTTTCATATGTCCAAAATAAGAACTCTTTAAGACTCAAAGGAAAGATTTTCCCATATGTGGTTTAGCTCAAGTCCTTCAGCTCTTTCCCAACTTAAAAAAAAAAAAAAAAAAAAGCAATTGGAGTACAATATGATCTTTTAAAATTAGGAACACAATAAAAGTCTCATTGAATCACAACAACAGCCCAACTCAGCTCATTTGGGTTCATCTCAGAATGGTACTATGCTTCTGAACAGAGACTCCGCAATGTACAGTTATGCAATAATCTGCCCACAGGGGAAGCAATTTCTCCTGAACAGAGGACTTTTATCATGTACTAAAATTATTTTAAGCATTAGCTTTGATATTGATGCGCCTCTTGTTCGTCTTATACCTTAAAATCTTTCACAATGTTGGCTTCAATACTATTTAGCAACAGGATTCCACAAATACTTATATGCTACATTTTAAAGAGAAATATTTTTAATTTAAACATGGGGTCTTTCAAATTTTAGATAAGCCAAATGACAGTTATTCACTGTGCAAGCAATGGAAGTAATTAATAAAAAAATATTTTTATTTATCACATACTTGAGATGAGCAATACTTTAACTCTTACTGGTTGCTTTTCTGAGAAAAACATGCTTTAAATAGTATTAATGATTATTAGCCTTGTTTTATAAATAGAAACTAAGCCACATAGCTGGTGAAGTAACTCATCTAAACTCATGCAGGAAACTAAGGCAGATTTTGTAGAGTTGGACTTTGTTCCCAAGTCTCAGTCAAGAGCACGGTTTACTGGATATTGCTTATTTCATGCAAATCACTCAAGACACTGCAAAAAAATTTTTTTGACCACACAATTGGACTACATTCTATAGGCCAAGAAAGAAAGAAATGGAGGCAGACAAGACCAGTCTTTTCAGATAAAACGTTCAGTATATTGGCAAAGCTGGTGTTTTGATTTCTGGGCTTGAGCATGCTGAAACACATTTAGATGCAAGGATTCAATCAGCACATCTTAATCTAAAGGCATTTAAAAAAAAATATGTACATACATTGATGATGTCATTGACAGTAACACAGTAAGACAAAGTCTTGTCTTTGCCTTTCTAAAAAACTTAAGATGGTGTTGATAAACAGCTCGCTTCTCTGGAATTTCATCAACTTATCTCCCAGTGAAAGTCTGATTTTTCACAGTACTAGACAATAGCCATTCATCTGGGATTTGTGATGGAATATAAAAAGCTATGGCCGTGCTTCACTTCTAAAGAATAATATTTTTGGAAGAACATTACTGAAGACAAACCTGCCACACCCTGCAACAGACCTTCAGAAAGATCAGCAGACATGCCAGAAAAAGATGGGAAGAAGACGAAAGGGCCTTTGTCACACATCCAGAAGGATATTCCTTCAGAAGCGCAAACTGTCAATGCCAACAGTAAAAACACAGTCATAACAGTTTTTAGGGTAGGAACTCTTTGATCAAAACAACCCTACAAGGTAGGTCAAGGTTAGCTTCGGGTAAGTGAGCAATGAGATTGTTCAAAAGCAGCATCCAACTGTCTACATCCTGGTTTCCTTCAGCAGCTGGGTGGAAAAGATGATGGAAACTAAAAATAAAATAAATGAAATACATGGAAAGATGTGTCATTCCTTTTTCCCCTTCCAAACGAGTTAGAACAATGCTGGGTTAGCATCATTTTCATGTCTTTGTAGGACTGAAAAAAGGAGGACAGATCAAAACAATTCATAACATCTGCCTCCACATCTCTCAATCTCTCTCTAAAAGAGAAGAGTTTATAGCTGAATGAGAGACAAGGGATTTTTGATAAAACAGGATAATTTTACAATGATTGGCATTTTATTTTGACACGCAATTTGTAAGCATAAGGACAAATAATAGCTAGCACTGCTAGCTCTGCAAGTGTGCGAAGACACACAAAGTAAAGCTACCAGATCTGACCAGTTAAATTCCTACCACAGGCCAATACCTTCGTGGACGGTTAAAGTCCAGCTATGAAGTCAACTCCTGCCTAAGGATACTAGACCAGGAATACTTCTGCACATGTAAGAACAGTCTGATCATAATTTTTCACTGCTTACTTGTTATTTTCCACTTTTGTTTCATCAGTTTACTCCTGAAAGGTTGTTCATTTGTTTGCACTCTCCATAGGG
Source organism: Aythya marila (assembly GCF_965140915.1). Classification (NCBI taxonomy): domain Eukaryota; kingdom Metazoa; phylum Chordata; class Aves; order Anseriformes; family Anatidae; genus Aythya; species Aythya marila. Next base: position 19,023,886 of record NC_139044.1, read on the forward strand.
CAGTCTTAAAATCTCACATGTCCACCCCCAGCCAATACTTTAAATGGCTGGCAGAAGATTTATAAAGTAAATGCAAAATATTTGCGTTTTAGGCACGATTAGCTTTTTTCTGCTGTGAGTCATTCAACAAAGTGAAATTCCTGCAGCAAAATGGAGCATTCAAAAAACACAAGAGTACTTGTGTTCTTTACGGAATATGGGAAATTGACATGGGATTGTTGAGGAAGGTAACTCATGCTTTATAACCTCCCACATATAAACAGGTGCTTTCAGGACAGCTTGCTATCAAAATATCGCAGCTCTCTGGCATGCAGTGTTAAATGGATGATGAGTGTAACTCTTCACAGCTAAACCCAAGATAACAGCATCATATTCAGTGTTCTTGTTGGCAGCAGAAGACTGACTAAATCTGGAGGTTGGTCCGGTGCTGGAGTTTCTCCCTTGGTCAGAGCTGAGGGAGGTGGGCAGGACCGCTAGGCACCATGCCGCCACTCTCAGGCCGTGCCTTTGCTGTGGATGCCTTCTGCCTCCAGCCATCAGCTCCGTGCCCTGCCCCGGTGATAGAGTCCTTTGAGAGAAGGGAGCTCAGATATTAAGGAAATGCTCTGCAAGTGTTTTGTTTTTCCTGTCATTTCGTATGGACCACAAGCACTTACACGCTCCCAGGCCCTGTTGAGGCCTGCAGACATGACACGAGCCTTCCAAAACACGTACTTCTTTCTTGAAAGGCTTAGCCAGCAGATGCAGCTTTTTTATATCCACCAATTCCTCTGTATTTAAAAAGGAATCCCCCAACCGCAACAGGTCCATCCTCTGTCCTAGGATCTATACTTTTTGCTAACAGTGTATTATACTTTTTGGATACTCTGAGTTCAAATAAACCCACAAATATGAAGCCAAACCTTAAATAAAAAGGCCAGTAATAGCATGCTTTAGCAAGAAAGGAAGGCATGCCACAACCTGATCCTGATTTTCTGCCCTTGAACTCTTGAATTAATTATAACAAATTACAGGGAGCCCTACTACAATTTATAAGCACAATAAACTCCCTCACAACCACCTATAATTTTATCAGGGTTAATCCAAATACCTGAAGAATTATACAGTACAAAACTCCAGCATGCCTTTTAGAGTAAAAAATGTGGGAAGCCATATTCTCTTGCCTTACAAGTCCCATCTCTCAGCAAAGGCTAAGCTTGCTCTCTTCAAACTGGACTTCAAGAGAGTCAGGCCCTAAAGCATTCATCCTTAACAACGTCAGAGTGGGCTTGCAAAAATAAAGCAGAATTATCAAAATCGTATGATGCACAGAAATCTATTCTTTAGTGCATTTTCAGCTGAAAAACAACATTCCATACAAGCACAAATATTACACGGAAATACTAGAATAAAACATTTGGAACTGAAGAGTTCATTAGCCACATTTCTTTAAACAATTTGCTGTATAGCCATCTGTTTTGTATTTTAAGCACATGCTTAAAATGTTATTCTTCAACATGGCAGTCGTATTGACTTCAGACTATTCACACAGTTAACCTTAACTGCATGCCCATGTCTCCTGAACTGAGACAAACACTTATTTGGCTACAGAGATCCAAAAGTTATGACAGAGGAAACACTTGTAGGCTTGACTTTGGTATTAATTCCTTAAAAAAGGAACTGGAACCAATTCAGGTAGCTGAATTACCCAAGAAGCCAGACATAGCAATACCACCTACTACTTTTAATACTACTTTTAATACATACATGTATATCTTAAAGGCTGTTCATGAAGACCAGTATACTCATCCTTACAGCCTATCCCCTTCAAAAAAAAAAAAAAAAAAAAAAAGGCAAACAAAAAAAAGAAGCAAAAACCCCACCACAGTTAGCAAACTGGGGGTAAGGAAGGATGCAACTTCCCATAATAATAGTAATACTGCAACAAAACCCAGATCTCTTCTTCATCAGTAGGCTCCATACACAGAGCAATTATCAAAGCCTATGGAGAAAAATCCCTCTTGGCAGACTTTCTTCATGTTCTTCTGTGCAGTCTGCAAGAAAAAAAAATATCAGCCCTTGACATTTTTGGTGTGTGCTTATTTATTTATTTATTTATTTTTGCAACTGCAAACCAACAAGGTCTCACACAACTGCTGCCTACATCTTCACCTACCTACTAACATGGTCCCCCCCCCCATTTCCAAATAGGATCCCAGGACTCTTTCTCCTCACTTTGGGCTCTGTGTGCCAGAGGCAGCTATTGCCCTGGTGGAGATACCTGGTGGAGGACCCAAACCCTGGAGCTGTCAGGGCTTTTGTGTGCCAAGCCACTCACTGACTCAGCAGCAAAACAGCTGGGGCACAAAGCTGCATCCCAAGAAGGCATGGAGCACACCACCCAGGAAGACGCCACAGTGTAGAGCAGTGCTGCTAGCTGTCACCCCTCTGACTGACCTAGCCTTGAGCACCACCCTGCCTTTGCTGCAGGACATAAACCATAGTTCCAGCTATGTATTGGAGCTCCAACCACACACAGGCTCTCTCCCTGCACACATGTAAATATAATGTGCCCAATAATGTGACACTGCATGCAGCCTATGCACCATTTCCCAGTTAAATAGTAACATCCTAAAAATATCAGGTCCCACACAGAGAAAGTCATGCCCTCAAATCCTTAGATGGCATGAAAGTAAAGGCAGCTGTGAAGGTCCATTGCCACAAAACTGCAAAAACTGAAAAGATGAGCCATGGCTACGTATGGTGAAGACTACTAAACCTTATGGGGAAGAGAAGCACAAAAAAAACCTCTTGGTCTGCCTAATTTGGAACCAGGAACAGTTTCAGCAAAAATGAGGTTAGACCCCAAATTGTTAATAAAGCTTAGATGTTACTGCCTTTACTCACACATATTGACTCAGTTCAAAACACACTGTTCCCTACCCTGAAAAGTATATGCAGCTAACCTTCAAGCTGTCTTCACTGTGGGAAAAGGTGGTTTAAGTTACATATGGAAGCAATATGAGTCAACGGTTTGAAAATTCTCCTGGTAGTCAGCCAGGTTAATGGCCAAGCAGGTTAGAATATCATGCTAAAAAAATGTGGTGAGTTAACCAGAACATTCATAAACTCTAACTCATATTCTGCAATACTGGAAATACATAGGTAAGTCTTTTTAAAACTGGGTTAAGTACAGACATAACTAAATCACTCTTTAGACACAAAGATGAGGATTCCTATATGCCCCTTGCTTCCCTCCTCCTTTATATCAGTTGGACTAATTACAACCTTCTGCATTCACCCTATAAATCCAGTCTCATTTTTGAATATATTTTAAAAATGGTCTTCTCCAGTAGAACTCTAAATTCAGAAATGACAGAAGTGTACTAGCCTTTTCTGGGTAAGCATACCTCTGTGCATTAATGCTAAAGTTGAACAGAACATATACCAGTGAACAACCTGTATGCATACATAAGCATCCGGGAAGCACATTACAAGATCAGTCTGCACGTGCAGGCCAGCATGCAATTATACTCCACTGCTACTTTAGTCAGAGAAAAAATGAACACGTTCAAACTTCCAGAATGCATGCTTAAACTGAACTTCAAATAAAGGCTCTGCTAGTTTGCAATGAAACCTTGTTCATGGATTTATGGAACTCATTTAAATACTGATGGTGGTTTTCTGTTGTTGTAAAACCTTTAAGTAATATTCCAATGTCATAAAATCAATATCCAAACAAACGTCTATTGATTTTAGTGGAATTCTGCATTGGAAGGTGCTAAACTCTAGTCCATTCACTGTTATCTTTTACAGTTATCTTCACTGGGAATATGAAAAAACTGTTTGAAATGAGGCACAATGAAGTTGACACTTATCTGTTGGGCCTTGAGTATAGTAGCTCATACTCCTATGCAATTATTATTGAAGCATCTACAATTAGTGCTTATGATCACCAGAAAACATGAAAAAACAGGTTATTTCCCTTTCTCAAATATCTTGGTGACTGTAGTGCTTTCAGAGGAATGGCTGAAAACAGGCACCCCACGTCTGCAAAACATGCAATAAAACCATGGCTGGGAAGTTAACATCCCGGTGAACACGACCCCACAAAAGTGAAGGCAGCTCAGATAATAAGGGGTAATGTTGCCAGAGAAATATGTGAATCATTGCCCTGTTGGGTGGGTGAAGTAGAATCATTTCATGAAACAAATAATTATTCTTTGTAAGTCTTCAAAAACAGCTGAAGATATCAAATGCAGAAGCAGCTGCCAAAGATAAAACAGCGGACCAGTAAACATCTCACTGCACAGGAATCTGCCATCTTCCGATACTGAGCCTTCTGCCAAATTCTTGTTGAGATTTTCAGCTGCATAAGGGCCCCCATGCAAATACTTCTTTTAAACACATTCAGAGGCTTCAGGATTGTACTGACATCCAATTGCAGCTTTTAGCTTTCTACCCTGCCAGCAAGGGAAAAGACAGTAAAGGTATTCAGCTTCGTGAAAACGGGTGTGTTTCAAACTGGATTTCACGTGTTGCATCTCAGTGGTAGAGAAGGAATAAAGTTTGCTTCAGCTGTATGGCCATCAAAATTAAATAAATTTGACTGAAGTCTTGCAATGCTACTGTAACCAAGATTTCTATTGCCTGCTGAATTCTTGAAACATAATAGTTAGTAACCCCAAACAAAAGCACAGGTCTGTTTCTGACCTGGATGACACTTTCTGATGCTGCAGCCAAATTTCAGACATCTACCTGAGACTCCTAAATAGGAGACCAGTGATCTGCAGTTCCCTTTTCAACACAACCAGTAGAAAAAAGAATGAATCACCTGAAGAAAGTGATCCACAACAGAGGAATCCTGAATCATGCCCATTTCATCTGATTATACAGGAAGTCTAGAGCAACCTTTATTCTTGAGGCTTCACCAAGAGAAGCTACATGACTGCAGCTGCACCAGACTGTGTCGTGAAGACCTGAGGTGTAACGTCCTGTAGCAGTCTGCACTTCACTAAGGACAGTGCTAGCTACTGCAGTACATGGGAAGATAAACAGGGGAATAATAGTCCCAATCTGGGTAACATATTCATCTGTCAAAACCAGTGCCTTAAACTACACCGGGAGACAAGTCAAAAGCAGCATACCTGTCTGTGAGGTACACCATAATATTCACTGTATATACCATGCTACTTAATGAATGGGCAACCCTATTCTGCAATGATATGCATTGCTACTACACCTTAAGGGGGAAAAAGGCAGTTAAGCACTTTGCAACAGTCTAAATGACAAAGGCAGTGAGAAGCATAGTTCATGGATTAGAAGAGAAGGATCCCTTTCATCTTTATTTGAGGAGATGCATAAAAGCTGATGGGCACTTCTGTGACTCAAGCATCTGGGGATGACAAGTGCTTTCCATTTTTCCACTTCTCCTATTCCATCTCCCATAAACCAAAAAGATTAACTAAAATTCGCCCCCCTCCCCCCCCCCCCTTTTTTTTTTTTTAAAGGAAAGCAAAATCATTCCATTACAGTAGCTATCTCTATAGCAGTTACACTAAAATTTCACTTTAGAGGAAGAGAACAGACATTACATACTCAGTAATTCTCTGTATAACACTCAAGCTTCCCACTGTAAGCTGCAAGTGAAAAATTAAAAACAGATTTGCTGAACTAATGGATTCCCTTTTTTGTTCAAAAACATAACAAATAGCTTAAAAACATGCATAACACCTTCTCCCTGCGAAGTCTAGCTTAAGACATTAGTGCAGTAGAGGTCAGAACCAAGCTCTGAGAAGTTGGGCAGGGCCTTAGTATGGCAATCACAAATGAAGTGGATGATAAACTGTCCTTTATTAAAAACATTAAAAAATAACCATGCATCATTTGGCCTTTACTTTGAAGCAAATGTTCTTTCTACTTTATGGGCAACAATAATTTTTTTCCTCTTTCTTCTCCACAATTAAAGGAGCAAAGGGAAACAGTTCTAGTACCAGCACGCCACTTGTTTGATACTAGAACTCCATAGGCTTGTTTATTTTCATAAAAGTGTATTAAAATATGGACTATTTTTAGGCTAGCAATTACTTCTTGCATTTATTCCATGCTCCTACAAACCACGTCCTCTGCTCTGTGCTAACTGCCAGGTCAGAGGAATGCCTCTGCATAAAACATTTATATTGACATAACGTAACACACCCACAACACTGAATTGCATCCACTATCACACTTTCCTAGTGCTTCCAAGCCCTAAATGTTCTTACCCATGGCCAATCCCAATGGGAGACATGACTAATAACACCTAGCAGCTCAGAATCAAGCCCTTGGATGTGAGTGTGAGAACACTGGAAACACTGACAAGACAATTTAACAGATGCCCTGAAGTGCTGCAAGTTTTCCAGCACATAATATAGTCTTACCATTTGAAAACAGTATTGTCATTGCAAATTTTTTAATGCTGTAACTGTTGCATAGCAGAGCCAAGGAAGCACATTGCTCCTGCTTCTGCTACTATTTTTTAAGGTACAAGAAAACAATATAACTAGTTTTATTTCTTCTCAGTGCTTTTCCCGATGCCAATAATAAATGAAAGAACAAACAAAAAAAATTTAAAAGGCACTTTAAAAAAAAAACATCTACTTTCTGCATATGCACACTGAGAGTTACTTCACTCCCGAAGTCAGTGACAGTTAATTTAGTTCAAATGACTTTCTCTTCATGCAACACAAAAAGTCACAAAGTCTAAACCAAAGGAGTAATTCTGCATGATAGGAAAGGAAAAAAAAAAATCCCCACCTCTACTTGCTTTTATAGTTGCGTCTATCTGTTCTAACAAGGGGAAGACAATACACTGACAACTTTCCAGTAACAAAAATCCATCCAAAATTACCCTGTTTAGAGTCATTCCAACAACCACCAGAGCAAAAACTTCTTCACTAAAGTTTGCAAAATCTTCTTGACTGAAGCTCAGTCTTCATTTTAAAGAGAACAAGCTCCCTATCCATCATGGTGATGGCAGAGTGTTTTTTGTCTATTACAAGACATTAAGCTTGAATTTCAAGCCTACAAATCATTATTTCTGTTTAGAAATGAAATGATGACAAAACAAAATTCACTTTTTGCTTGCTCCTTTATATCTCAATATCCTATCTTAACCTGGTAAGCTTCTTGGAAGCCAATAGCTAGCTGTAGGTTTCTTGTAGAGTGCTTCACAAGTAAATCTAGCTAGGCCACGTTGTTAACCAACTTCTCACAACTCCTCCAGCAGTGGAAGTAGAAGCCTTAGAAGTATAGCACCCAAACTCTCTGCCCTCACAACAGCATGTTTTTAAGTCCTCCATAACATGCCCTACTGTGTATGCTCAGGTCTCCCTGTCCCAGGACTGTCTCCCCTCAGCTTCCAAACGTGCACAACCGTAGCTGACATCTAGCAGGCCTCCAGCCATCCACACTCTTCATCCTCTAGTAAGAGCTGCTCACTGTTCAGTGTGCGTTAGGGCCACCCATCCAACACACAGACTCAGCAAGTGCCTCCAACAACATGTGTCTAAGACAGAAGAGGAAGATGCTGAGTGCCTTATCCCAGGTGTGAATGCTTCTAGCAGCCTAACTGGCATGGAGGAATTCAAGCTGGTCTACCTAAGACCAAAAGAGGAAGCTCCAGCGTGCTGTGTAAATGGTGGTATTTTTTTCTCTTTAAGGAGAGTAAAAACTCAAAATGTAACCTTTGTTGCCATTTAAAAGGGCCCAATAAACAGTTAGAGAACTTCAAAAAGTGTCAGGTCTACTGAAATTGAATACAAACAGTTCCCATTAGAGGAGAGATATGTAAGAACACGTGACTAAGCACCAGAACATAAAATAGGTATTATTTCCTCATGATCAGATGAAAATGTGGTGCTGCCTAATGCCAAGACATTCCTCTTACAACATTTCCAACCATCACTGCCGCAGCCTTCAAAACACAGTAAAGCAAGAATGTAGGCTGAAGTATCCAAGACTGTATTTATAGTTACGCAACGCTTTTTTAGCATTGCTACATATGTACTGCACAACCACACACATGAAAACACATTCACTTTCTGGTCTAAAAGCAAAGTATAATGTAATAGATTAGATCTAAGCATCAACAGCTTCTTAAAATATCTGGCACAAAGAGCTCAGCTTTCAATAATCAACACACAGAGAACAAGCTCCCCATTCACTGAAGAAAGTCAGCAGGGAGAAGGGTTTGCCCTCCTCAGCAAATTATTTTATAAACAGGGAATTAATGTTGAATCTTAGGTCTGCATTGAAGAAGCTCTTATTTTTAAGTTAGAGTTCAAACATTTACTAAAATACACAGAAAAAAAAAAAAAAGCCCAAACCCCTCAACCAAGAATATTACTGAAAAGCAAAACAATGCATAATAATATGAACACAAGAAGACCTAAGCAAATACTGCACATTATTTGTTGTTGTTGTTGTCCTCTAAAACATTAAAGCTAATTAAGTATCAGCTTGTTTACAAGGTAGGCAACAAGCCTAATGTGTGTTTTTTTATGCTGCAGTAGCCAGTAATATTGAAAAAAGTCTAATAATTAAAACAAAACAATAAAACCATCAAAGGAGCACCAAAATACAAATATCCCAGACTGCCTAAGCCTGGGTGGCCACAACAGGCTCTGAACACTCATCCGGCTTGCAAGCAGTTGCAGAGCTGCTTGAGCTCTCTGGACAGTAGCTGGGGTGGCTGAGGGCTGCTTGCTGATCCCAAATTCCTGCAGCTGGAAGAAAAAGGCAGCCAGCACTGCCAAATCACTGCAGAACCCATTCACACAATTGTCCAAAAGAAGACATCTGGGATCCCCAGGGACTTAGGACTACCTCCACCTACCAGTGATGCCAAAAGTTAAGCCTTTCTCCCTGCCTTGCAAGATAAACTGGACTTCCAGTCAGAGACAATCGGGACCAAGATCTGTAGGGTCAGACAGGCTGGCAACTTCAAGCTAAACCAAAACAGGATTCAATTCCAGCAGACATTTTATCTCCCATAGGTTTACAAAATTTCAGCTCCAGAGTTCCTGCTGCTTCCTCTGGGAGACCCCATCACAATGAATTCTTGTGAATAAGACATTTATGTTGGTGCTTGTCCTAACTCTTTTACTTGGTTTCATGACACAGCACCATGCTCTTGTTCTTCAGTTCAAAGGAAAGCATCAGTTCTGCCACATATAGATCAGTTTTCAGCCTATGCCATGCTCACAGTTGTTCCCCACCACTACCCTGCAAACACTATCTAGCAATTTCACTTTCCAAATCATTTACCTGAGAACAAAAAGTTTGAATCATGGGAAGAAATCATCTTCCATTTTGAAGGCCTGCCAACCCATCCTTTTCTGCTCATTTTATATACGACCTTCACGTATGGAAGCAATTGTCTTAATTCATGGAAGTTATTTAAAATTGCAGTCCATGGACCCACAGCTCTAAAACAGAAACATGATGTATACAGTATAAATGTATATAATTATAGAGTTGGAAGCATTGTTAGAAGAGAAACTATACTGGCTCATGCTACACAAGGATCCAGCCCAACATAAGAAACAAAGAAAATCCACAGAGACCTAACCAGAAACAGTTAAAACCAGAAAGCCTGTGCTGATCATTAGTATCATATTTGTGTTGAAGCTAACAGTTATCTCAGTGAAGACGAGCATCGTCCTTCCAGGTGGGTGGCCACAAAGCTTTTTCCTATGCCAAGCGAGGGCTGTGTCGTGGCCTTTCCTGAGTAATGTGACCAGAGCTGCTCTGCAAGCACAACACAGCTGATAGCACCTGCATGGTAGTTTAGACATTTCCCAGAAAAGAGGGCAATGGGAAACTGCTTGCATTCACTTCCCTGCAAGCTATACAGCCTGCTCCTGGATGATGTCTTTCCAATAGAGCAGGCATACTCTCAAAATGTGCTGGGACAAAACACACCATAAACTCAAAATGACAAATGCTCTTGGGGAGGGACAAGTTTGGACAAGGCAGTAAGGCTTCCACTGTCTGAAAACCAAACTTTAAAACCAGACTTTTCAGCTTGGTTACCCCAGTGATACTGAATGGTTGGATCTCCAGGTGCAAGAGACCACACTGGCCTTTTGTTTTTAAAATACTCCACCTTCCCACTTACCCCCACTTCTCACTCATCTGCCTACCCATCCAAATTAATCACATCTCTTCTCCTCCCATCCTGCATGGGATTTATCTTTTTTTATACATATATAGTGTACACACATATATACATATATGCATTTTAAAGTGTTGCTGAATTTTTAAGAACAATTGGGATTAAAAAAAAATTCCTAAAGGTCTACCAAAGGTGTATTAACAAGCACAACCACATAACCTGCCCCAACCCATCACTGCAGGCAAACACACTCAGGGTTGTCCTGAACAAGCCGTATGGTACATATCGTGTTGTTTTTTCTGACACACCATGATATACGAAGTGCTTATTTTGGACAATGGAGTCACCACCACGGTACTCAAAATCAACTACCGTGAACTTGGAGGTACACACAGAGGCTTCTCAGACAGCCACAAGCTGGAGATGTGACCAAGCATGAAAAGCAAAGCAGTTTAATGTACTTTACTACCCTAACAGTCAAAAAAGAGTTCCACATCACTGAGCCTGCCACAAAATCAGACTGGCACACAAGGATATGTTACCCAACCTTAACAGAGCAATTAAAAGCACCATCAGGGGAAAAAAAAAAAAAAAAAAAAGTGACTGGTACAAAAACTCATCTGACTGCACTTGTATTAAAACCTAACAACATATGAGGATGTGAAACTTTAGCTTGTTTAAAAGAAGTAAAGCAAAACAGACTAAAAGCAAAGATAAATGTCTCATCCACTTGAGCTTAAGAAGGACTTTTTTTGAGAGGAGGGAAATAACCTTGAGAAGAAGGAAAAGAAGTCCAGAGTTCAATAAAAAATAAAAATGGATTTGCCAGAACATTTTTCCCAGTAAATATGAAAGGGTCACACACCATATTCTTCCTCTCTGCTTTATCCTCAAGTGATTTACAAACTCACAGTCATAATTGTCTGTAGCTATGCATGACAAAACCAGTTGTTTTCAAACTCTTCACCTAGAAGTTGAAGGAAAAGTAAGAAATGGAAAGGTGGGGGATTATGAAGAAATATTTTCTTAAAAGATAAGCAGTAAAAAAAAAAAAAAAAAAAAAAAAACAGCTAGAATAAATGTTGAAGAGAGGGATAAGTCGACAAAACAGAGGAAGTTGTTCATTTAGCTAATGGAGGGTAAGTTCAAGGCTGATTTTTCACAGGCCCTCCAAAAAACAGGCCTGGCAGCCACAGACTAATTCTCCACCTGCAAACACATGAATGCAGGTGCAGTCATCCCATTCCAAACATTCAGTGCTTTCTTTCACTGAAAAGCTGCGCAGCATGCTCTTTGGGGAAAATGCAGAGCTGACAGCTGAAGCTGAGGCAAGCACCCAATGCAGCACAGTGCAAACGCTGGAGGACATCTCTTCCTACACTGACGTACCAGACTTGCCAAGCACAGTGCCACAGGTGCCCTGCCCACCCACAGCACTAAGACTGGGAGCTGCTCTTGTTTTGCACTATTATGACCCACTCTGAAACAGTGCAAACCCCATCAGCCCCATCAGACATTATTAGGCACAGAGCACATAATAAGACACGGAAATCTTTAAAAAATAAATAAATAAATAAATAAAATAAAATAAAAAAATTGAAAACAGACCAAACTACATCTTCGTTCCTGCACAAGAGGCTTAGCGGTATGATGTGTGAAGATTGAAGTAACATTTTAGTCCCCACAGTATCTCTGTTTTCGCTTGAAAATGTAAACAAAAAAACATAGATGGACACAGATTGTCTGACACTGGTACAGAAAGCAGCACTGCACACACATTTTCAGAAAGCCACAAGAGTGTGGGGGTTCTCTGTTTTTGGAACAGGAGCACAGTGAAAGCACTCTTGTTTACTCTAGACACTGTACAAAGACTTACTTTTTTTAAATAGGTGGTTGAAACGATGCCTCCCCTCTGAGGAGTTAGCAGAAAATAAAAGGCAGATTTATATTTCTAATCTATGCAAATATCTACTCTACAGGGCATCACAAAGACTGCTTTATATCAGACAGTATGCAAATCCCAGGTGCCTTAAATATGCCAAAAGCATGCGCAGCATCTCCACCTGCGATGGCTGCTCACTCCAAGAACAGCTGGATGACTAAAAAGAGGTTATCTAAGTAGCCTGTAGAGCCTTCCATGAAAAATTCCTTTTGCTAATGTGCCAGCCCCTGTACTCCCAAACAAATGGCATCTGCTGTAGCTTCCACGAGAGATGATTTTTTTTTCTTAATTTGGCTTATTTGTTTTGGTTTATTTTATTTTTTTTTAATTACTGTGATTATAAAATGGTGCAAGTTCTTTGATGCCTTAGAAAATGATTGTGGGGCTATACTTTGTAATTCCCACTGGAAGATGTCTGTGGGACTGGGCGCAGGTAGGATGCTAGGACTAGAGGAGGAGGAGATGCTGGAGTCACTGGGATCTCAGAAGAGATAGGGGTATGATCAGAAGGTATGTACAAACGGGAGCCTCAACCCAAGATGAAAGAAACAAAAGAAACAGATCTCTACTGTTCTCTACTATAGGGAAACAAGAGGACCAGGGCGTGGAAAAAGGTCTTTTAGGAGAAGGCCTAGCACCAAGAGTATAATGGTATTACTCTGAGAGGAAGGCACGGCAATAATATTTTGTTAATTCTGCCAGGAAGAAGAGGCAGGTGGCTGCTTTTTGTATGTTTCCCAAAGATATCTGCCGGAAGCTTCCCTCATAGGTCAGGAAACGCAGCTGTCCTGAGAAGCCTCACCACTTGCACGCAAAATCACTAGCCAAACAAGAGCTACTGTGTTACTGATGCTTCTTACTCTGTCCCAGTGCTCCACTTAGCTTTGTCTGAGGAGAAAAAAGAAAAAAAAAAAAAAACACAAAAAAAACAAACAAAACCCTCACCACTGGTGTTTGCATCTTTAAGCAAGTAACAAATTAGTAAGCAAGCCACAGAGTCAGATGTGACCTGCTACAACAAATTGTGTGTTCCCCTGAATACTCCTTTGCCCCATCTTTTCTTGCAGGCCTCTGAGGTTGACTTTAAGAAGTTGTTAGCTGAATAGACCACTCTGTCAGACTTGTTTTCACTTTTCTTTCCCAAGGATCCCACAGGCCCTTCTCTCTCACATTATCACAAATACCTCTTACGTCCTAACTACAGACATCCCACAGAGCCAGGGCTGTGCCTGCAGTTTCACAACAGGCACTTGCAGCTCTGAAGGTCCTCAGTGAGCAGTTACACAGTGACCTAGAGAACCCACTCACCCACTCCATCACTCCACAGTCATCCACACCTTTGAAAGCAGACCATCAGGGCACAAACTACAATCCAAGAATTCCCATCTAAACATTAAAAAACACCTTTACTGTGAGGAAGACTAAGAAGTGGAACAGGTTGCCCAGACAAGTTATGAAGTTTCCTTCTAGAGATACTTAAAACTCAACATGGCACAGTCCTGAGCAGCCTTGCCCAGCTCTGAGCACGGGGGTTGGACTAGATGATCTCCAGAGACTTCTTCCAACCTCAAACACCCTGTGGTTTGTGCTGCTACTCTTCTTTAGCTTCAGTGTGCCAGTTGAGACTCTCACGTTGTACCTCAGATGGACGGTACTGACTAGTTACTAGTAGTCACTGGACTACTAGTAAATTCCTCTCCCAGCATGTAACAGACGGACAGGTTTCCACAGCGTCTACTTGCCACACAGGGCTCAGAGCAGTGTTATTCTCATTTCTACATCCATGTTTGGCTTGTCCAATATAGGAAGTTACCAGCAAAACCATGAAAGCTCCTGATCACTACCAACACCTGCAGGCAGCTAAAATCCAGGTGTCTACAAGCATTATGAGCATTTTAGAGCTTCCAACAGCAAAGTGTACAGAAGTTACAATTTTATAAACAATCCCTTATGGCATCACCTAAATAGGAGTTGTTTTATTTGTACAAGGATTCCTCCTGTTAGTCCCAATCACCAACCAACAGTAGAACACAAAACGGTCCAAAGATCGTTTTGAAGAGTCGGTCTTTCAAATAAAAGTGATAATGAAAGACTGCTTCAAGGCCCATGACCAACCCCACAGCAGAGCTCTTCTTGCTCAACAAAATTTAAGTCTTGGATCATTTCCCCTCTTCCCAACAACAGCACATTGGGTTTGGGGGCTACAGACCCTGGAAGTAGGGCAAAATATTCAGCTCAGGACAAATCTTTCATAGCCAGCTATCAAGCCACAGCCTATAACCCTACAGATCAGAGGCAGAGTAAACCATCTCAGTGAACTAATCCCTTGGTTTCTGAATACTTGTGGCCTATGCAAGTGTTTATTGAGGTATTCTCAGAAGATTTTTTGTCATTTCATCATAGGAACATTACCCAATGCTGGAGTCTTCAATTAACTCAAAGCCTGGACTGAGATGGGTTTCACCACATCCAGGAAAGCTTGGAGTTAGAGATGTTTCCATCATGAAGAGCTTACACAGGTAACAGGATCAATGCTAGCAGCACTGTCACTACTTTCACAGGTTCAGCCTTTGGTGATGTTTTTGTTTTGAGGTTGGGTTTATTTGTTTGAGGTGGTTCTGCAGCTTCCCAGAAAGAGATGAGTGCTTGATCAGAAATTTTGCATTTAAGACAGATTTGTCATTTGCATGCACACATAGAAAAGCCAAACACATACGCACAGAGTAGGCAAGTCCTGTCTCACTATCACAGGTAATTACATCACAATCAAGTCTAACCCCAAAAGCAGCTAGTCTCAATTTCAAAACAAATGTTTAATCTATTTACCAACAGTAAGTGAAGCCCCCCAGAATCCTAGAAACCAACCCTATTTGTCCACCTAATCACACTTCAGACTATGCTTTCCTCTGCCATTTCCTTCAGAACAGTTCTCCATGTCCCTGCCACTCATCACTTTGAACTTGAGATTTACTGCATCTACCTAGAATTGCACAGTTGAAGGTTTGTTGCTATTACAAGCTATTCACTATTACAGTGAAGCAATTTCTTTTCAAGAGACAAAAAACAAATCTTAACAGGCTATTCTGTATCTGAGGTCCATTTAGGAAGCTGCTGTTTTTGCTGTAGATATTCAAAGAAATATGAGAGGCACTTGTAAGTCTCTACAGCTTATGTTATCACTCACATCAGAAAGAAAAAAAATCAGCAGCCACTCAAATTGAGAGTGCTGTGAAGTTCAATTGTCACTGAAATGTTTTGTTATTACCAACCTGTGCAGCATGAGCAAATATACCTCTGCAGGTGAACTATGAATGAGCAATCAGCACTGCAGGCTGCAGCTCAAAGAGATAATAGCATCCGAGTATCTACAATTGTTCCTTGCACACAATTAGGCCGGGACTGTGCTAACAAATGTGAGCAACAGAAGAAAAAAAAAAAATAAATCAGACATTCTGACTTCACATTAATTAATTTTGAAGGAAATGATGTGAGGTTTCCCTCTCCCAAAGCACACAAGACAGGAACACAGGGTTATAGATAACCATTGACATTCAGTCTCAAGTCTATTTGCGCGGAAATGGAAGTGGTGTCAGCCCACTGTTTGGCAAGAATTCTGCACAAACAGTAGTCAAGAGACTTCTTGACATTTGTCATTTTAAAAATCACATCTTTCGCATCCTAACCAATTCCCCAGTCCAGTGTTAAGAAAAAAATCCTTTATATCCCTTAAAATATACTATCTGCAAATCCCCAGAATATTTCACATCTTGCACACTTTCTAGAATTATTCCACTCTTTCTCAACTATTTATACATCGTTTTTAGATACGATGACCATGTGGTACATTTAACATTTGCAGCAACAGGACATTTTTTCAAGGCTGGTAAAGAAAGCTTCTGCCAGCCTTTACTCCTTACCCAGTTACTACAGTCTCGACCTCTCATTGTACAGTTGTGCTGATGCAACTTTGTTCTAAACCAGATACATGAAATAACTTTGGTTAAAAAGAAAACAAGCCCACCCCTTTTGGGGCGAGGTGGGCTTTTTTCTTCCCCCCAAATACAACACAGATGTGAGCAAACCACAGTGATGTGGTTTACAAGAATAGCCCCTCAAAACAGTTGCATTGTTACAACCACAGAACAGGGTTCTGAATAAAAGAGTAATTCCCACATAAGTTGTTTGCAAAGGTACACCCTGATCATAATTAAAGGACTAATACCCTCTAACAGTTTTAATCCTCTTGTGAACTATAAGGGGAAAGACCAGGAATGGGATGGGCAAAACCCAGAAAAGAAACCAAAGTTCACTTGCAGCAAAGCACAAGAGAATAATAAACTAAAAATGTATATAGAAGTCATCTCCCTATGGCTTTCTTTTAATCATTGGGAGGTTAAAGAAGAGCATGGTCAGTGTGGTCCCTTTTAAAACATATTTCAGCGTTTTAAATGTGTATCTATTAGTCCTTTTTTGTTTCTGCAGTTTACCACATACAATCATTCACCAATACTCATACCTCTTTTTTTTTTCCCCCCTAACAGGTATAACCTAGTGGTGATTTCTTTCTTTTTCCCATTTGGGCTGTAGGCAGGAAAGGAAAAGAACCAGATGATACCTGAGCAAATATTGAATGCCAGAAACAGAGCAACTGTCTTTTCCCTCCCAGCTATAACACCACTGTGTGAACAGAGGGAATCCACATACCTTGTTACCTCCTGCTGCAGTCTGGAAACACTGGGCACGTAGAACATTACCCCAAAGAAAAGCAAAGGCTCATTGGCAAATTTGTCCAGCTGCTTCTTCAGAGGCTTTTCCAGTTCAACCCAGCGGAGTTGCTGGCTCTTGCTGAGAAACCAAAGGCCAAAGTAGTGTGTCTAGATAAAGAAACAAAATATTGCCAGTTTATCTTTTCCAGCTAGACCACACACATAAACCAACAACAAATGCAAATAAGAACAGATGGCATTGTGTCAAATTTTCTATTCCCATATGCAGCATGAGAGCAATTTTTTTATTTATTTTATTGTCCTGTGCCTTTTAGAACAGCCTTGAAGACAAATAAATATTGCAATAGACTTCACGCAGTACTATCAACTCTCTTATGTCTCCAAACATAAAGAGGTCTGTGTGAGATTATGGCACAGGTAACAAATGGTTTACGGAAAGTGCCTGGCTCAGTTTTATTTGACATGCTTACGCCTGCACCTTGTGAACAGACAGCAAAGGCTAAGTCTTAATCAAAGCACAGAGACTTCATGAGATCAGGCCCACTGCAATCAAAGGACAAGGCAACTCTTCCAACTATACAGAAATAATGCAGACCTATACACATATCAACAATTATCTACCAATACCAGAACCATTTTCCTGATACAGAACATAATGCACACTTTATTAAAATATAACAATTTAAAAAGCATTTGTGAGATTAAACCCACGTCATCAGCACTGCCCAAAGACGTATGTTATGATTAACAGCAAGTACCATAACTAGAGATATGAAGAAAAAGCGGCAAAAGAAGCATTTGTGTTTAATAAAGAAAAAAAAGCCATTCCTTACTCGGAAATCTGACTGTAGCCCTAACTGTGAAGTTCATACCAACATTTTTTCTACAATATTTCAGCTGACAGCATCAGATTTCCAGCAATGCCCTCAATACAAAATTTGACTCTGTATTAACACTGAAATGAATCAAACTGAAACAGCAAAAGGAACTTTTTGGACATCAAGCAGATTTAGGAGCTGAAAGTAGGATCGTTATTTCTGCATATTTCTTTTGTTTTATTTCAAAATATTTATTTCTTGAGGCTTAATCCAACTGACTTCCTATTCAACAAAAACTTCCCAGTAGTTTCTGTAAGTTTAGATTCACCCTAAAATACTTATTTTGTTACTATAATTTAACTGGACAACAATCCTTCCACAGGCAGTCACATTCTTTTATACACAGCACCATATTTTAAATGAAAATACTGGAGAAAGAAGAGGAAAAAAGCCTTGAGGCCTGTCTTACAAAGTTTTCATTTGAAATTACTTTTAATCCATTCAAAAAGTTTGGTCTAGAAATTAACCATCAAGATTTCTCCAACTGAATTTCCCAGATGTTCTCACTTTCAAAAATCTCTTGTCAAAAGACAAACAGCAACATTACACTTTGCAAAAGTTCCCATGACCAGCCTGTTTCACTTGGGAAAGGATACTTCTCTAAAAATCATTGCATCTACAATGACTTCGCACACAAGACATGGCAACTAATGCAGTATTAATAACGTAATTGCTTGAAAGTTAAAACAAAGCAGCAGAGGCAACATTGCTCTAACTTTTTTTTTTTTTTTAATAGCTGACAGCATGTAAATATCATATGCAAAAACCGTGAATCATAGTACAGGTGTATTTACTTTATGGTCTCATCATGTACATAATTCCAAGTTTGGGAATGTCCAGACTAGCACATAGCTGAAGAGATAACTAATTCAACTTGATCCCCCAATTAAGCATGTCAAACCTTGTATGCTGCTTAGTCTTTTCTCTTTTATCTTAGTTTGGTACAGTGTAGCAAGCTGGTTCCTTTTTGAAGAGAAGGCATCTCCAATGAAACCATCAATTTCAGGGCATAAATAAATCAAGAAGCCAGCGTCTCCCATAGGATAAGCTGAAAACAAAAATTCACTAATACACTGATAGATGCCTACTCCCTATGGAGACATTGCTTGATTAGAAGTTCTTTTGGACCGGCTGACTGTGATAGTAATTAGATTAAAATGAAAGTGGGATGGACAGTGGAGACAATAAAGGAAAAGAATTCATGTGAGAGCAGAAAAACACACAGTGATTTCACCACCTCATAAAGGAAATCCTTTAATATATGAACTCTTGAAAAATCAGCACAGGGCAGCTCATCCCCAGCAAGAAACTGTGCAGATCTGTGAACACAAATCTTCTGTATTACCTTAAAAAGTAAACAGCCACATTACCTGGGACCCCAGTTTTCAGTGTCAAGTACTTTTTAAACATCTTAGCAACTGAATCGGCTGCTTCAACTTGCAGTCTGAAGTCTAAAACAATTATTCAAAGGGATTGAGGGTATTACAATTAAACAGCTTGAATGAGCAGTCTCCACCACATTGAGCAGTGGGAACTACAAAAATGCTGATTTGCTACAGTAGAAGGCTCTTAACATACCACATCCAGGAAAAAAAAAAAAAAAAAAAAAAAAAAAAAGAAAATCCGAATCACTTTCAAACAATATGAAGCGAAGGGAATGCAATATCTAAGCTTCTAGAGCAGAGCAGATGCAGCAGAGTGCCCCACGGCAAGCATGCATTTCACACAGCCAAAAGATGTCTGTTTTCCTGGAAAGCGGCCTGCAGAGGATCAAGCAATTACATTAAACATAGACTGCGGAGCAGAGATCAAGTCACAAATGCATGCACTTGGGAAGAGATGAACAACACAGTTATCTGAATTCCAGCTTCCAGTTGCTGGGAATTTTATTTTTGAGAATGTTAGCATTTCTGAACCGCTTGCTGTGTAGAAGGACTTCTACAACCAGTACTGCAAACGCCTGAAGAGACCCCTCTACCCAAGGGACATCAGCAGTTCCTGAACACAACCAGAGGAACATGGGACTGGAAATAGCTGGACCTTCAAGTCCAGTGTGCTGTGACCAGCCACATGATATTGCAGATGGCCTCAGTCATGTGCTGCCTGCCACACACTCCAACCCACAACACATTTTTACAGCACAAACAACCCACAGATGAGTTGAGAGGATAATAAAAACATTGGAACTTTTTCATCTAGAAGCAGTTGATTGAAAACAAGGTTGATTCCAGAAGCTGGTCTGTTTGTCCATCCATGTAAACCACCAACTCCATTCCAGTTTTCATGGAATAAATATCAACACCCACTCCTGTGAGACTCTGAAGCAACACGGGCTGCTGTAGGAGGCAAAATCAGCAAAGTGGCTCAGGAAATAAATGATGCCTTCACTTCTGGAAAACCTTCTTCTCCTAGCCAGGGACTCTGGTGATACCCCCGATGGTAAGCTTTCTGTAACACAGAATATACACGCACTCATCCACTTTGTGCACAAAGAGCTTCAGTTGCTAGTGTTTTTGGCCTGCCTAATCTTCAAATGCAAGAAGAAACCTGCAAGAAGAGTTTGTGTGAATTTTCTCTTAAGGTTTTAGAATTTTTCCCACCTACCAGGCACCAACCACTTCATCCATGGTACAAGGAGACCCGGCTCATGCTAGTGCAGGAGATGTGGTTTGAACCAGAGAACCTGTGCACCCAAATGGCACCAAGTGAAAAGGTGATCTTTGAAATTCAGCAAGTCAGAAAACTGGACAGTAAAAACGGTGCTTAAAGGGCTTAAAAAGGGAAAATAAACAAAACAAACAAAAAAAAGGTATCTGTCAGTTCAGGAGACAACGCAATCATTTTGTACTTGGTGCTAGCCGTGCTCCTAAGTCCGGAGGACTTGCCTCTTTGCCTGAGTCCACACTTGCCTTTTTGCCAGGCAAAACCAGCAGGATTGTCAACACCATCAGGCTACAGACACTCACTAAACCAGCAAGTCTCACTCAAAAAAATCCAGCAAGACAGACTCGGTGTTTATTAAGGCATCTGGTTAAGCAGCCAACTAAATATTTATCCTCGAGGAAGAGGCAGAGTTCCAGCTCCTCCAGGCAAAAAGCATTAAACTCCACTGTCCCGGGGCGCTCGCTCAGAGGGAAGGCACCATTTACGGCAGCCAACTGTTCCTAGAAGGCCTCTCCTGCAAGCGCTGCCTCAGCTCAGCCCCAGCTTCGCTGTCGAGACAAGTTTGACCAAGCCAAACTTTGAGGCAAGCCAGCAGCCCGACACGGGCTGCCCACCGAGGACAGGGGATCTTCCAGGGGGAAGAAAAAGGAAAAAAGGCCAGAACAGCAGCAAATGGTGAGCCCTGGGAAGTAGTCAGTGCTCAGCCTTACATCCTATTGCTGTGGCTGGGTTTTACAACACTGCACTGCTGGAACTACCACTGTGGGATTCAGCATCCAAGGGTAAATTTGGCTAGAAGGGACCTTCTTGGCCAGCTGTCTTTGCCCATCCCATTCCCTATCCAAAATAAAATAAAATAAAATAAAAAAAACAGACCAACCCTTAAAGCACATCAGACCATGCTAAGCTATTTAAACTTATTTTATAAAGCAAACAAAGAACAGAACGGAGAAACAAAGTCCCACAACAGATTTGTACAGCTTATTTTAAGCGAGTTCACTCAGTTTCACTCAAAGAGAAAAATGTCATTAGATTAAAAAAAAATTATAATCTGTGCACACACATACAAGACTCTAAGAGGATGTGTCCTCTCTTCCCCTTTCTCTCCCCTCCTCCTTTTCTCATTTTTACATTATGTTCGCCTAAGAGCTCATTTCATTGGAACTGGTAACTGTTCAGCTACTAGACCTGATGCTTTGTCAAAAGCTTTGCTGAAAAAGGATAAAACCAGATCTTACAGGAGTTACACAGCTACACTTTCTACTGACCTATTCTTGAACCCTGACTCAGTCAGGGAGGGAGCTGCATTCCCCAGAGATCAAATAGAAATATGCATAATCCATTAGATACTGTTTTTCAGTTGTGTGGTGTAATGATTGACAGTCCTTCACAACAATACATACAGTCATCTCAAACAGTTTTGCTTTTTGGCAGGGGCTTCAAACAGCTTTTTTTTTGTTTGTTTTATTTCTAAGAAATCAGCTCAAGTGAAATGTATACATTCCTACCACAAAGGGAAAAATTGGGATACACCTGGGATTTATTTCAATATAAGGGCAAATGAAAGCATCCAACAAAAATTGGTTATTTTTTAAGAGAACAGACATTTTTACCTGAGGCTGCATGGAGGAAACAAACAGGATTTTAACAGTTTTATAAGCATGGGATTTAATGAAACTTGGTTTCTGCCTTACTCATATGCCATAAAAGTTTTTTGCTGCATTTAGGGAATTCATAGAGTCTCTTTCCAACATGGATTCTTGCAAAGCTGTTTTTCCTCCTCGACCAGTACACTCATACCTCGACCACCTACACCGGTACACAGGTCTCTCTCCTCTAGCCAGTTACCTAGTAGCAGAAATCTAAAGCGTAAACTTTGTGAAAACACCTTTGACCTTTTCTCTGAAATTTACTTGGTAGTGAATTGTAAAATTATGGAAGGCTTAGAGAGGGTCATGAACAGTCACCGAATGATCACATTAGCCTTCTCTCCCCACAAACCATGCTAGGAAGACTAGAAGGTCAGAGTAAGAATTGAATTTAGGGTCAGAGAGAAAGGACAGCATAGAGCAATAGGCATCTCCGAGCTTGCCAGCTCCAACTATTTCTTATGTGATGAGCAGAGAGGTTGCAGGGAGACCCTCTCAGGGTTGAAGAGGTAGGTAATTCTCTTCGCTCCAAAACATTTAAAGAAGCAGTAGATACTGCCAGAATCAATCATAAGAGAAGGGAAATAATAATAATAATAATAAAAAAAGATCTGTTAAAATATGCTGCGCTGCTGAAATTTGAACTTAACAAAATTGGTTCAATGTTGCCAAAATTCTGTTTGGAAAAAAAGCGCGGAGGGTGATGAAAGAAGGGGAAAATGTTCCAACAACATCAAAGCATTCTCTCCTGCGTTGTTAAAATATTTTTTCATCTTGGAACACAAACTTTTTGTGCTGACATTTCTTTTTACGTGACCCAAACAATTTTGAAAATGAAAGAAAACACCAAAGCAATACAAAGCCCCTGACCAAAACAACTTCCTTTGCTACTCCACTGTCTGATCTCTTTCTCTGGAAAATTTTGAAACTTCAGGCTTTGTTCCCCTTTGGAACAAAACATGTTCTGAAATCATGAAATGCTTTGTGAAGAAAAATGTTAACCCACTGACAGAACTATTGTTTGCAAATGCAGGTGGACCTGCATCAAAAGCATCATTAGGCCCCACATCTCTGCTGTGCCAACTAGAAAAACCCATAAGGAATATGAGGAGAATCACCTCATTCATTTCACTCCTTTCTGCAATGGAAGAAGAGGGAAAGACCTAGCCTCTGTAAGGAGGCTTAAAGTACAACCAACAGGAAAAAAAAAAAAAAAAACATTTATAGTTACTAGGAACTCCTCACACCTAGAAGATTGGGGTAGTAAAAATATTTCTATTTATTTTCAGAAGAGGATTTTAGTAAACACAATATTCTGATTCTGCCCTATTCCCGCCTGCACATTGCTCTGCCTTTTTTGCAGATACACACAGTAAAATTACTCTCTCATTCTTTATCATTTCTGATATACTAAAATGAGTGATTATTTTTCATCTGTACTAGCTATTTGTATTCTACCTTCCAGTTGCCACCACTACAAAAGGCCCTATATGAACAAATATAAGACACTGCAAGATTAACAGAGTTCCCAGCTGTCCTTATAGAAAGCATCCATCAGGACAGCCAGACAATATACAGCAATTCCCAGGCAACGGTTTTCAATTTGTGGTTTGCAAAAGCCTAGAAGCATGCAGGATACACACAATGAGTCCACAGAAGGTAAAAGACTGTTCATTTGTGCCACTTACTGGAGAGAGCTTGAGCCCCTCTAGAAAGGGCTCAAGAGTTAAACACTGAACTCTACAGCAAGAAAATAAAAGATTTCAGTCTTTAATAAGAAAAGTCTGTGTTTCTTAACTTTTTCAGAAATATTGGGAATGTAAAAGAAGACTCTTGGTGCTTCAGATGCCAAATATTTCAGTTAAACAAAAGGAAGAAAAAAAACATGCTCAAACTGTTACTAGTTGCTCTGGCTTATAACACAACTACTGCCTGTTTCAGTACATTAGTAACAAGAATATACTTATGTCAAGGTGGCTATTTAAATGCCAGCGATCTCCTTCCTACTGGCATAGTTCAACAGTGTCAATGAAATTAGTAAACATTCAAATAAACATGACTGCAACTTGGCCCACTAGCATCCCAATTCAGAAAGCAAGACCCATCCTTTACTAAGAAAAGAAAATTCATTTTAATAATACAAAAAGCTCTCAAAGCACAGTGAAAGAGCAACAGCATGAAACCCTGGGTATTGTTCTATCTCCAGTCTTCATGCAACCAGAAAACGCTTGTCCAAGCTGCAGCTGTTGATCATATCTGGCCAGCAATATGAATAACACAATTCAAATGAACAGACTGCCTGAGCTAAAAATGCATCAAATTATAAAGTGACAGATGGTCTTTCCTGGGTTACTCTTACCTCACGTAATTCCAGCCTCTGAGCAACAGCTTCCAAGCACTCCTGCCCCGTGCTCTCCACAGAGAGGGTGCACTCGATGACATTGTTGTCCAGCAGACGGATCCGTGTCACAAAGCAGTTCTTGCTCAAGACGTTGTAGCGTCTGGTCCGTCGTAGTTTCAGCCCGAAAGGCATGGCTGTTGGCCTGGAAGGTCGTCCCTTCCCTTCGCTCTTCTGAGAGTATCAGCACACTCGTTGGCTCGCCTTGAAGGCTTCTTCAATTGGCGTTACTCTCCTCCAGAAGTGGAGGTGGATGCCCATTCCCAGGGCGGGCTCCACAGGATTCCTGCAAAACACATACAGATAAGTAGAGTTAAGTGTGAAATAAGAGGTTCCTAAATTTCAGCAGAACAGAAAAAAAAAAAAAAAAAAAAAAAGATTAAAGGAAAACAGCAACATTCAAGCTCATAAAACAAACACCTCCACACACCAGATTGCCAGGCACTCACTACATCTCCCCCAAAAAGCCACATTATACGACAAATCTTTTCAAAACTTCTACTTTGGCACTGAATTTAAAGCATGAATTTAATTGCAAAGTCATTCTACAAGAAGCTCGACACAAAGAGCAACTCTACAGGGCACATACCCAGAGGTGCTAACTCTCCCACCATTCCCCCACCACAGGGGTCTATAACATAATCTTTAAGTTAAGTTTTTGGTACCCCCAGGCCAGCTTTGAAAGCTAGCTTAAGAAACTGATGGGAAGAAGCATTTAAAAGAGGTGCGAGTTTGAAAGAAGAAAGACTGGCTGCAGTCAGCAGGAAATGCGGGTGCTCAGCACCTCTGAAAATCAAACCTAGGTATGCATGTGAAAGGCAAGAAGCATCCCAGACATCACAGGGAGGGCTCCTCTGAGGCAATTCCTGACATTTTGCTCACTTCCATCTCCAAAGCAGTTCTGCATTTCACCATTTCAGGTGGAATGAGTAACTGCAATAACAGCTGTCAGAGGCGAGGATAAAACTGAGTGGGAGGAAGAGAACACATTCTAGAAATTGTTTCTAATTACTACTCCTGAAATTTATCGGGGACACATGCAAACATTAAACCAAAATACAAAATAGACATAAGAACTAAAGGTGAAGAATAAGGACATCTAATAACCTATGATCCTCATCTGCGAGATCCACTTTTTTTTTTTTTTTTTTTTTTAACTTTTTATATTGGATCAAGTTCAAGCTGAACCAAAATAAAGCCTTTGCACAGGCATAACCACCTTTACAGTGTCACTTTCCACATGCAGGCACGAATGAAATGGAAAACAGAATTCACTTGCTACCAAGCCTTCCTGGTTTTGTTTCAATATTCTGGAGAGAGAGATGGAGGAACAGTAACAGTGGCATTTAAAAGTCCATTTCTCCTAACAAATAATAGCAAAAACAAAAGCTAGCTCCCATTTCTGAAGGGACATGACAGGAAGCACTGCCAGCAGAGCGTGCAGCATTTAGCTACCATGACATTTCGAACAGATAGCACGCTGCCCACATGCAGCATCTGGCACAGAACCGCATGAATCAGGGTTTACTGAATGCAGTTGCTCTGGAGATTATTAGAAGCAGCCCAACTGACTGCAGTGATTATCACTATACTAGAAACGTAACCATCACACGTTTGATTAAGTATATATTCCAAAGTCAGTACATCTTGGCATTTTTGAGAGAGAGAGGGCAAGATAAACCAAACCAAAACCACGGATAGAAAAACACAGGCAACTCCTCACTGCTGAGGTGTGCGAGTACCCTGGTAATCTACTGGCTTGAGGATAGAAAAGCCTACAGATTCAGAAGGGCCATTTACTATTTGACTGAAGTGCAAACGAACCTATCAAACTCGCTGCTGCACTTTATAATCTCTTGTTTCTGACTTTTGTGAGTACAGACATAATTTAATATTTTCACGATTGCATGCATACCTTGCATCACTGTAATATCAGAAGCCACCAAACACAAATTAATACATCCTTACAACAATCTGATGAGGCAGGGACATATTATCTGTGATTCACAGAAGAGGAATTGAAACAAACATCAGCCAGCTTGTTCAAGATCGCTCAGGAGAACGCAGAAGATCCAGAAGATCTATGCATCAACACACAGGCCAGGCTAATGCTTTAACCCTTGGCTATTTGGCAATTATTTTTCTTATCAACCTACCCCAAACTAGAATAGAAACTTGAAAAGTGGGAAGAATGGAAGGAAATTACAAAGAATGAAGGGTGTGGAGGACTGTGGCTTATCAAGAACAGTATTCTTGTTCAGTCTCTGGCTTTGCAGATTATTTTAAGTGGGACACATAAAGAGTTTTAGCTAGCCAATTCAATTAAAAAAACAAAACAAAACAAAACAAACAAAAAAAAACTTATCTTGCATCAGTGTAAGTTGCACACATTTCCTTACAGAACATGAACCATCCCCTGTACAGTAATCGCATAGATAACAGTAGCCTAGAGGTGAAATTAATGTTAGTAGAAAAATTGGCTTGTTTGCCAAAATCATTTGCCTTATTTGCCTTGTTTACCAGAAAAATTGAATAATCCAACTATTGTTGGTCAGCCATTGCAGAACACTTGCGTACAGACATACTATTCCAGAATACAGCCACCAGTTCTCATGGAATGGAAATGTTAACATGGATTGCAAACAAATTTCTGTAAATTGTATCACCCAATTTGCTTAGGTAATCAAGAACAGTATTTCCTCCACTTTTCAAGAACTAGTAAAGTAACATTTTTTTCTCAAGTCTATCGAGGGCGATCTGCCACCACCACTTTCTAAAAATGTAGAAACAGAAATGGGTTAATGGATGCATTTTGTGTAACACAGTTTGGGTTACATTTTCATTTCACCTGCACGTACATGAAAGCCTGATGACAGCTCCTTCATATGGAATGTCACACTTCGGATGGCAAGGCTGAGACAGCCTTAACTGTCTCCAGTTGGCCCAGCTTGTAATAACCATTAATTCTCAATGCAATGCGCATGCCTAACTTTTCTATTTACACACCTTCTGGATGTTGGACCAACTTTATGTTTTGGTTTTCTGTTAAGCCGACACTTTCAAAGTCTCTGTCAAGTTTTCTAAATAAAAAAAAAAACTTACATTTTATAGGTCCTGGTCATTTACAGATTCCTAAAGGAAACGGGGTATTTTTGCCTCATTATGGTTGCATAATCTAAAAAGCATCAGGACTATCAATTTTTACTTGCTGCAGATGACAGAAAAAGAAGATGACTGGAAACAGAAGGGTTGTGGTCTACCAGAGTGCTGAATTTTTCCACAAGTAGAGTTCTTCTCCCAAAAACTTGCCAGGAAGTTAAATGTTAAGGTTAAATTAAGTTAGCAAACACCCACCACTCTTCAAAATGCAGAATGCAGACAAACACGCCTTTTCAATGAAAAATAATCATCCCTACTGCGGCCAAGTTTCCAGGCACCATAGAGAATCTGTGCCTAGCCCTGACACATCCAGTGAATGTATGGCCCCTGCTAAAAATCTTATCTTTTGGTGGCAGGCAGCGCTCTGGTACCCAACTGGGTCCCTGAGGACTGAAGATTAGAGGACTGGAACACTTGTCATACAAGGACAGGCTGAGAGAACCACGCCTGCTTTGCCTGGAAAAGAGAAGACTGAGGGGAGACCTCACAAATGTGTACAAATATCTGAGGGGAGGGTGTCAAGAGGATGGAGCCGGTTTCTTTTCAGTTGTGCCCAGCAACAGGACGAGAGGCAACAGGCACAAACTGAAGCACAGGAGGTTCCGGCTGAATATGAAGGGGCACTTCTTTGCTGTGAGGTGACAGAGTGCTGGGACAAGTTCCCCAGAGACATTGTGGAGCGCCCTCTGGAGATATCCAAAACCCACCTGGATGCCATCCTGTGCCATGTGTTCTCTAGGTGATCCTGCTCAGCAGGCGAGCTGGACTGGGTGATCTTCAGAGGTCCCTGCCAGCCTCAGCCATTTGGTGATCCTGTGACTGCATGGCCTGCATGCCTGCAATGCATGGCCTGCTCCTGCCCATGGTATATCCACGGAGGCCAGCCAGGTGTGTGGGTGCACTCAGGACTGCACACACAAGGTAATTTTCAGAGGCAGGAGTGGCCAACAGAGAGCTCTGACTGCATGTAAGCCTTTAGCTCATTTCCATGCTTACACGTTTGAGAAGAAAACTCCACCCTATAAAATACTTCTTCTGAAACAGCCTGATGACAAGCATCATGTATGAACTGTGAAAATCAAAACATCTTTTCTAAAAAGCACCTATCCTAAATGCAGTTTCTTCAGCACAAAGATGAAGAGGCACCATATCTTAGCTGGTTCTTGGTAAATATTAACATTGTTTCAGCAAATCAAGGAAAAACTGAACAACAAGCCAACCCATTTGCTATCAGACTTTGAAATCCTATTTCCTATACTGTTTGCTTGAAAAAGCCCTATGGATAAAGTTAATGGCTGTGGAACGTAGGTTTTTTTTCCCCTTTTACAAGACATTACAATTAAATCAGATAAGCCATCAGTACACAAAAAGCAAGTAACTGAATTTTATACCTTCTCCAAACCTAAAAATGAAAGAAACCAGAAGTACAAAAAAAAAAAAAATCCTTCGCTCTCCTAAAGACAGCTGGGGCTGGCTGAAGTTTCTTACTACTAGTTTTTAAAAGTTTTGAAGGGACAAAGGGAAGCTGCTCGATGTTTCAAGAGGGAGAGGTCATATGGCAGAAGCCCCTTTGCATGATGAAGGGCACTGCTCCAGTTGCACAGCATTTGCTCTCTTCCTTAAATTTATTTAAAGACCAGGAGAGAAGAGAGACTTATAAATAATTAAGGCCAGGATAACTTGCAGGACACTTCCAAGCATGTGACTTGCTCCTCTATTACAGACTTTGTATATACTACTACGGCACTACATTCAAAGGAGTGAAAATAACAAAAACAGCATCTGATACAAAATGCACTTAAAACAGAATGCTTTCTCTCACTTCATTGGCTTTTGCATGTAATTTCTGAAACTCCAGGAAGAAAGCAATTACTGTCAAACTGCAGCCTGTATTTACCAACAGCGCCTGGCCCCCTTCCAGCATTCCTGGCACTGCAGGAGCAGCAGCACACCTCGCGCAGCTATGTAACCCTGGGCTGGGCACAAAACCGCAGGGCTTGGTGTGCGCTGCAAGGAGGGTGCGAGCCTACGGTTTTAGGGAAGAATAAAAATAACAGCGTATGGGAGTCGGGATGTGGCACAATCCATCTCTCCACTGAGTTCTCTCCAAGGGAGGAAGCCTCTCCCTGTCAAACAGCCTCCTCTCACTTGGTTGCTTTCGTGAGGAGGGTAGCACACAGGTAAAATGTGCACGGAGTATTTTTGTAGCTAGCAAGGAGTCTGTATCCCACACGGTTACGGGTGACATTCCCATACAACCTAAGAAACCCTCAGGAGTCAAATTCACCCATGGACTGATGGAAGTGGTTTTCAACCCTTACATAATGTAAGCCTTCTGCTGAAAACCCACTGTTTTCACCTACTCATTCATACAGCTCCTGGCAAAACAGGGACCTCATCCCCAGGCATTTAAATCTTTAAAAATTCTTGGGGAGATTTAAGTATTACCATAATCCAAGTAGTAAAACCGATAACATTCTCACCTTTACATTCTAGAAGAGAGTCAAATTACACTTTCATTCCTTTTTTTTTTTTTTTTTTAAACTCCCTTTTTTAAGCATCTGCATGAGTATCTTATCTTACACAAAACTTTCGAAGCCTCTAGGCATCGAGTAATCCCCTGCTTATTTGCATGAAGAAAAGCCAAGGAATACTCAGGACATTCAAAGCAGAAGACCATAGCTGCTGTTAATATCACTGTTCATCACCAGGTACCAATACACAGTAACAAAAAGATCATCTCGGCATTTCTACTTCCACAACTTCATCACAGGCTTCCCTTCCCAGTTTTCCATGAGATCCATCTTTGCTGTAACAGATATTTTTATATCAAAGTTGTCATATGTTTCTACTGTATCCCATTTGGGTCAGATTCTACTTTCCATGGTACAAATATACTGTCTTGAGCAGCTTAACTGTAGTTCAAGTCAAAAGAGTAATTCCAATTTTGACTAGTCAAAATTCTACCCTTTCTTTCTTCTCTTTTGTTGAAATACCTACATAAATGTTATTAGATGCTTAGACGTTTTTTGTTATCCCATCCTTCCCCCCTTCTATACCAACTCTTTTGGTGTAAGAACACCTTTCTTATGCACCCACAGAGCAGCTCTCTGGAGTCTGGGGACATCAAAGCCCAGTAGGCAGACACATAATTACTCTTTTCTGTCAAGGTGCACAAGTACCAAGTATTTTTGAGGAGGGCACTAAGTCAGTGTCCAACAGTGTCTACCACAGAAGTGATGAGAGCTTCCCGAACCATACACTAGCACCTTGCCCATTACTTCCTCACTCATTGCTCCAGACTGCTTTCAACAAACAGGTCTTTCTAATGCAACTATTGATGAAGGACTCTGAGTTACTGCCCTCAGTCAAGACAGGAGCTGATCTGCATGAAGTATCTAAATGGCACATAGGTTGCCACTGTAGTCAGCCTTAATCCATAGGAACATAACAAAGCTGGAGCTTTTACCACTCACAGGGACACCTAGAAGAACTTTGTGCTGCACTAAACAGAGCAAAAAAGTCCAAAGCATGCACACACCACCAGCCCCAGCAGCTTTTTCTCCCCAGGCTGCCTGTGCCAGGCACTTGCCGCAGCTCCGCGGCCGAGCTCTGTGGCGGCAGGGTGCAGCTCCGCAGGGTACAGCAGTTAACCACTCGCAACCTTCTCGCACCTCACCTATGTTGTTGCAAGACCTCAAATTAGAAGCAGCCAGGAATGATTGGTGCCTTGATGGCACCTGTCCAAGGCTGCAGTTTTGTACGGGAGGTAGTCTCACCTAAGAGCTCACCACTGCCAGGAATGGGAGGGAGGAAAGTGCTGATCCTTTTTTTTTTTTTTCCTCTCATTTTTTCCCCTCCCTAATTTCAGAGCAAACAGCCACAGCTGGTCTGCTGCCAACTCTGGAAGTCTGCTGGGACCTTCTCCTGGTTGAGCCACTTCAACTCCCCAACTTGCTAAAAGAATAGGATCATATTTGGCTCCTCATGGCTGAGTCCACCATGAGCAGCCCACCTGGCACAGGGAAGAGAGCAGCACCACACTGCTCAGAGAAGGAAGAACAAGAGCAAGATCAGCCAGGCAGTTTGTGAAATCACAGCCCAAGGAAAGCTTCAGGTGCCAGTAGGCAGGGAAACAGCCAGACTAGATGGCCAGTCTTCCCTGTATGACAGAGCTGTGCTAGAATCAAAGTTACTTTACCTGGAATAGCAAGTTGACTCAAAACGCACCTACTTTTATTTTTATTTTTTTCCAAAACAAAGCAACTCACTCTGGAACTGAATACCTGTACGAATATAGTCAAGATTACAAAGTCTGGATGGAACACTCCTATTTTTAATAAGGAGAAAGGAGGACCCAGGGAACTACAGAGAAGTAAGCCTCACCTCTGTGCCCAGCAAGATCATGGAAAAGATCCCCCTGAAAGCAATGTCAAGGCACATGCAAGCCAAGGTGATCCGAGACAGCCAGCACGGTTTCGCCAAGGGCAAATCGTGCCTGACCAACCTCGTGGCTTTCTATGATGGTGTGACTACATCACTTGACAAGGGAAGACCAACTGATGTTATCTACCTGGACTTCTGCAAGGCCTTTGACATGGTCCCACATGACATCCTGGTCTCCAAATTGGAGAGAGATGGATTTGATGGGTAGACCATGGCTTGAAGGTTGCACCCAAAGAGTGATGGTCAATGGCTCCAAGTGGAGGCAGGTGACGAGTGGTGTTCCTCAGGGGTTTCTCCTGGGACTGGTGATATTCAATATCTTCATCAATGACAAAGACAGTGGGATTGAGCACACCCTCAACACGTTTGCAGATGACACCAAGCTGAGTGGTGCAGTTGATACACCAGAAGGAAGGGACACAATCCAGAGGGACCTGGACAAGCTTGAGAAGTAAGCCCATGTGAGCATAATGAGGTTCCACTAGGCCAAGTGCACGGTGCTGCACCTGGGTCAGGGCAATCCCAGACAGGAGCAGAGACTGGGAGAAGAACTCACAGAGAGCAACCCTGCAGAGAAGGACCTGGGGTTCAAAGATCAGGAAAAGCTAACTGTTAAGCAAAAGCTAACTGCTAGCAAATTCAACTATTTAGAATAAATTATTTTCAACTGACTTAAAACTTCTGAGAAGATTATTCACTTTTTGTTTGTATTTTACAGCAACATTTACAGGCACCATTCATTTTTTCTTTCACAGTCACCTTTACGATGGGTTTCAACTCTTTCAGGCTGACTAAAGCTACAGTGATTATAAGAGATTACATTTCCTGCTAAATGCGATTGATAGGCATGCAAAAACATAAAAACAGCAAAAGATATGCCTAATAAAAAACAGGAAATTTTCTTAGTGTTTTCATTATTCTTTCATGATACAAAGACACGAGTAAAACCGCAAATAAAAGTTCTAAATACATGGTAACATGATGAGCAGAAGTGGCAATTCCAGTAGAGGTAAGTAACTGAATTGGGTGTGGAGTGAAGTTGTACACACTCGTACATTCACACTAATTAAATGTGCACTACTACACACTGGTGTCAGTTCTATAATTTCAAACAATGCAATAAAAAGTTTGTTAGAAATATTAAGGGAAAAAAAAAAAAAAAAAAACCACACAACTTCAGACATCACCTATCCTGCTTTGATGAATGCTAGATAAAAAAAATAGCTACTTTCAAGAGCTGGCTTCAGTCTAATTTCTGTACCAGAATTTTGCTAGGGGACTGCAGCAGAGCACTTCGAGGCTAGGCAGCAGAACAGTCACAACACCTGTGAGCCCACAAGGGTCCCGTGATGCAGATGAGCCCAGCAGCTGTCTGGCTGCACTCACACAGTGCTGCACTCTGCTGAGACCCTGCAGGACGCGGCCTTACCTCTGGCACAGCGCTCCTGAATGCAACGGGGCTGGCTCCGGACCCAGGCAGGCTTCAGGTGCTGTCAGCCCTCTCTGAACCACAGTCCCCAGCAACTTGTGCTGTGGGATTAGTTCAGGGCTCTCTGCTCCCAGTACCAGGACTGAAGTACAGGCATGAACCTGAAGAATCGCATGTACAACTGGGAAAGAGGGTTAAGACCAGCAAGAAACATTCAACTTGCAACAAATCAAATGTAAACGGTGTAGTGGCCCCTCCAAACCACAAATCTGCCCTCTCCCTTCAGGGACTGAGACCCAGTGCTCTCCTCACTGATGCCAGTAACCAGGCTCTGACATCGAATGAAGCAAGACCCATACCTGCAGGCTTACAGTACGAGTAAAGCTTTTACCAGTTTCTTGAAGTTCATAGCAATGGTCTACTTTACGGGAGAGCCTCCCATAAATGAATCCCATTCAGATATTAGGTAATGAACCAGAATGATGTGAGGGGGGAAGTGTGGCTACAGGTAAGCAACCAGAGTCATATCTGATGGGGGGCAGGAGGAGAGGGAGAAGAAAAATAATGATAAAAAAAAATCAGGCACATTGCACATCCTAACCCGCAAGCGTGCACATTTAGTTACATAAGAAGGTATTTGATGTCAGATCACAACATGAACTTTTGAACTTGCATGGAAAAAAGCATCTCTGCTACTCAATATATTAAAAAAATCACTGCTACAAAATGCTGAAAAAATGCCTTCAAGTTTTATCAAAGAAGGATTATATTGTGGGCACATGCATGAAGAAAGTAAATCTGTTATCTTTGCTGAATACAGGCCCTGATGTAAATCACGCAGCCAGGGCCTATGAATAACTGCACTTATTTCAACAGCAAAACAGAAAAACACCTCATCTGAAATACAGAATAGCTGCCGGATATGAGCTAATTGTACTTTTCTTTCTGTATTAAAGGATTATTTTCCAGTGCCCACTGTGTGGGCTTAAACACTGGCCTAAAACAGTCAAAATACTTATGAGTAGGATTTATGGCCAAAATGGGGGCTTTCTTTGAAGCAGCTGACTTCTCTGACCAGCATCTCAGAATTACAAGGCTTCAAAGGGACCTCTCTCTGTGAGCAGCCCTCTATGGTTTTCCTTCATCTCTTCTGCACATCACGTTGATAAACAGTATTTGAAAGAAATTACCTGGGTACCACAGAGTTGGATGGCACATAGGAACTGAGATATCACTAACAACAGATGCCGTGCTTTTTTCCTAACAATTTTAAACAGTGAAACTCATATGCTTCAAGTACCACACAGGCCCATCAACGTGAACCCTTCACCACTAGTAAATTTTGCAAAAGCTTTCAATGAACCTTGGGAGATAGGTTCCACAGCATTTCAGTAAGCGCTGCTAACTGCATGTATAGCAGAAGGAATTGTACAAACTGTAATCCCATATAGTTTCCTCATAAAGAAGTGTAATCTTCTTTAATTATAAAGTATTATAATAGATAAGTTTAGTTTATTTCCTGTAACATATTATTCATCATTAATTCTCATTAACAAAAACAGCTTTGTACAGAAAGGCTAGTAAAATTATTTTGTTATTATTATTTTTGCAGGATAAAATCCAAGTTGCAGCTTGATATACAAAACTGCTGAAATAAGTTCTAAAACCTGTGGCACATCATCCTTTCTCATATTTTATAACACTGATTCAATAAATGCTTTACCACCCTTCCCCGTAAGTCCATCTGGGCCTATTTGCCCTTTGTATATGATGATAACCTCAAATATAATTCAAAATAAAGTTATCAGCTCTTAATGAGATTAAAGCCTAATTCTTATTAACTGACCCTATTAAAGAAGGTAGTTGCTTTGGAACAGTTCAGAGGGGAAAAGTGTTTTGCAGAAACTTTTACTGGGTCATGAGTTGGAAAGAAATTCTTCTTTAAAAGTGCAACAGCTTTATTCCTTGCTCTGGTTAATCCATTTTCGTATTAGCATTCTAACATATGACTGGAGCAAGATAGGGCCAAAACTGACTTGTAAATTCGTGACCTTCCTGAGCTCACAAAATAGACTTTATATATAAAAGTAGAGAGGGACACAAAAATTAACAACTAACATCATCTTACTTTACCGCTCTTTTCAAACAATTCAGATTTAAACAGAAGTTAGCCTGGCTCTCAGCTCTCATATAAAAAATAGGAAAGTTACTCCAAATTTAAGCTGCACAATATATGAAAGGAATTTGCACAGAAAAAAAAAAAAAAAAAAATACACACAACTTCCACAAAGTCAGAATATCTTCTCCATGAACACAGGTAGGTGTACTTGTTGTACATGCATATCACAGTGGCACAAATAGGTCTTTGATACATTGTAGTGGTCTTTGAAGTGCTACTGAATCCAAGTAAAGAAAAATACAATATCAGTACACAATTTTACTTTTCTTATAACTAAGTACCAGTTATAAGAAGGAGGTGGAGATGAAGAAAAAGTGGTTTAACAAGCTCTCTGTACTTATCCTGTTTTCAGGCTTGTATAAGCTCACAGAGACAAAGTATCCCTGTCATTTACACTGGGTATTAACTGGAGCTCCACGAGAAGCAAGAGAAAAAACAAGGAACAAAACCAAAACAAGCAAAGAAAGCCCATGTCATATGTCCCTTCCTGTAATTCTGTCTCTGGTTAGCGAGTTGGAAGCATCTCATTTCTTTCACTTGAAGCCTGACACTCACATTCCTCTGCAGCTTACCGCGGTTGGGAAGGGAGACAGAAGTGCTCCCCACCACATGTCTGCGAGCTGGGATTCCACCCGTGCTTCTGATGGCTGCTGAAGTTTATCATTTCTGTTTGCCGTGACAAGGCTCTGAGATCAATTTGCCAAGGCGTAAGTGGTCTGTGCCCTCCCCACCCCCCTCCTTAAACTTAGTTTTATTTTTATCAAATGATTAGCTGTGCTTTTGAAAGAGTTACTAAGGACCACAGGGCAATTATTCAGCAAGCTGATGCCAGGGGTGAAGTGACAGATAAAGCCACTACCAAGACCATGCAGAGCAAGGAATGAGAAACTCCTGCAAATCGTTGGCAATCCCCATGCAATGTGATTCAGCTCAGAGACAGCTCCAGCTCTGCTCTTCCCACTTGACACCAACCGACTGCAATGAAAATACGAAATCTGACTCAAGGCCATCGGTGCTCTGGGTTCACACTGGATCTACTTAAGGCGGGGGAGAGGAAGGGTGGACGAGAAGTCAAGTCCACCACATAGCAGACACTATGAAGAACCAACACTGCCATCCTTTACTGGGCCTTGTGAGGGAGCCCAGCCCTACCAGGACAGCACCACCATGCTCCCTTTCTTCTAAAGGTGGCCAGGCCACAGCCAGGCATGGCACAGCCCCTCAGCCCACAGTGGGGCTGTAAGAGACTCAGAGGCTCAGCTGTGAATCCTTTTCAGGGGGAATAAGATCACTGGGAAGAGTCCAAAGTACTCAAACTGGAGCTAGATGATCTCTAGGTTCCCTTCCAGCACA
This sequence comes from Aythya marila, assembly GCF_965140915.1. Lineage (NCBI taxonomy): Eukaryota > Metazoa > Chordata > Aves > Anseriformes > Anatidae > Aythya > Aythya marila. Next base: position 19,060,845 of record NC_139044.1, read on the forward strand.
ATCTCCAGGGTCACTTCTGACACAAGCGATTCTACAAATCTATGATTCTACTCTTGTGAAAGAAAGCACAGCTCGTATCTTCCCCAGCCACCCCCCACGCTGCTGAACACAGGACAGTCAGCCCAGAAGTATTCTCAGTGCCTAAATATAACACAGGCATTCACGCAGCATAAATAGGAGAATCCTTCTGAGGGGCTATCTCCAAAACAACCTCCATTTCTAAGTCAGACTCCAGTTCAAAGTCAAATACTGGCACGTCAAATTCAGGATATCCTTGTAAGAATAATGAATTTATTGTTATTATACCTGTCTATTTTTATAAAGTTTCTAAAAGCAACGAACATGAACTACTCATAAAGCCTTGTGTTTCTCAGCCCCAAACCAAGAAGATTTGATGGAATACTATCAGAGTACTACGGGATACCATAACAGCAGTTTTCATTGCTTTGGGGGTATGTACTCAGTGGCTGCCAAGCTGCTACATTCTTTCAGTCTTTTGTTTTGTTTTAGGCTTTGATATATAAACTTGTCAGAGTAAAATATACCTGGCCCTTAATAATACAGCTTATGCCAAAAATAATATAAATCTATTAAAATCACAAAGCCTAGAATTCAAGTGGAAAGAGAATACTGCAAAATATTCAAGTTTATTAAAAAAATCATGACTTCATTAAGAAGGAGGGAGGAAAAAAATGAAGAAAATGAAGAAATTTGAAGAAAAGTTAACAGGTAAAAAAAAATAAATGACAATAACAAAACAAACAAACAAAAACAAAGACAGGGGATTGAGAGGGAATCCCAAAAGGTCACAAAAATAAAACCTAAAAGACAGTACAAGAACCCTGTTTCTTGTGTTGATCCTCCTACTCCATCAGGTGTTCTGACATAGGAAATCAAAAATTGCTAATTTGCAATTAAACACCATACTAGGCAAGGATGCACTCCTCTTTCTAACCACTTAATCCCACCTGAACAATCAGCTGCTGCAGGACACAGCACAAGCTGTTCACTCCTGTTCGAAGTTGTAATTCAGCTATGCCATAAACAGCTCTTCAGCAGTTCAACTCTTACGAGAGACAGGTATCTCAAGCCCCTCCTGGAGGAAGCGTATGCCAGCTTGGAAGAGAGCATCCATACACTAGCTACTTACAACAGACAAGTTTTACAATCCTTCGTTACTAGCTCTGAACACTCGAGTAAAGCAATTCCAAAGGGGTGGTAGGACATACACCCTGGCAGATACACATTCTGATAGTGACAAGGGCAGTGCAAATCTTTTGCCATGGTTTCACACATGAAAATAAAAACAGCCACAACACCAAGTTCACACTGCATGATCCTTCTTCAGGCCACTTGGCTAAATATTATTTTGCCTGCTAATAAGACCCACACAGCACCTCTCCTCATCATGAGGTATGAAAGTATTCAGCTTTACAGGAAGGAAAACAAACTTTTTGAATTATGGCAGGTATTTGCTTGCTAAAGCAGGAAAAAAGCCCGCCACTTTGGCATAAAGTAGAGAAAGAGTAGGGAGAAAACAATATGGTTGCCAAAAATAACCAGAGAACTCAGAGAAAAGGTTTTCTTCAGTGCAGATAGGAAAGGGCAAAAAACTTTCCAAATGGCCAATTTGTACAAGTTTCAAAAGTATTCTTAAGGAGTAATCAGCGGGTAGAATGAGTCCCATGTAATTTACTTAGTTTAGAAGACCAGATTCTTCTCCTTAACTCTGTTGCCTATTCAAGCTGAACTTTTTTCCCTCCACTCATCCACTTTTTTCTCCCTTTCTTATAGGGAAGAAGTAAAAAGAAGCCCTGCTTCATCTAATTTGTCTACTAAACAAAAAAAAAAATAATTCCCCAAAATCTGGGACTCGCATCAGCAATATGAAAACAAAGCTAGAAACCTCCTCAACCTAATTTATCTTCTAGCTCCTTCAGTACAGAAGTCCAACATAACAACTCATTACCCATTTTCAAGGGTCAGGCTAATCCACTTATGTGGGCTATTATTCAGAGACCAAGAGCACAATTATGCCACTCCATGACAATAACTTTACATTAGCATATTGCTGCTATCAACTCCTGCAGGTTCATTTCTGTTCCTCTGGCACCTCAGAAGTGAGAGTAATGTATTTGTGTACAGCTGAGCAAAGCCTTACAGTTGCTTCAGCAAGTTAACAAGGCAAAGTAGCTTGTTCTGGAACCAAGGCTGCCTGCCACAACAGACACCAAATAGCCTGCTGATCTCTCATGTGTTCTTTCCTTCAGGTTTTACACATCATAGGTATTCTAGAAAACAAAGAGAACTATTTTTATAGCCAAAAAAGCAATAATGTATTACATGACTTCACACCACTACAGTATTTTCAATGGTCATAGCTACTGGTGGGGTCTTAAGAAATTAGACACAAGAAAAGATTGTCTGGGACCTTGCAAATTGAAGGGAGATGTCCAGGCAAGAACACCTACATTATTTGTGTACAAATGGTACACATACTTGAGAAAGTTTGAACACACTCTTTCAGCTAGAAAAACAAGACAGGAACAATAAAAAATTCTCAAGTGGTGTTAAAGTTACATGCCTTTGTAGCATCCCCTCTATCACTATCTCCCCTTTACAGGGTGGTACCCTGCACAATGAAAAGAGAGGAAGAGTCTGGCTAAAGACATTAGTGTAAACCTGCTTTTTTAAGTATTGTTTTCCTTCTACAAAAGGAGGAGTGAGACAGTCCCTGTAACATTTTATTCTCCTATAAACGAAGAATACCGCTTGCAGACTTCCTGTGGTGGAATGCACTTTTCTTTTCCATACGCAATTGAAACTGCCAAGTTGAAACAGAAAAATATTATATGTATCCATGGATATCTAAATTTAGAAAGACAAATAGTTCTCCTGCCGCAATGGGGGGTGGGGAAGATGGCAAGAAACAAATTGTTATTACAAGTCATACAGAAAGGAACTATGACAGTGCATGACGTGCACAGGAGGTAAGGACTGCATTGGACAAGTTCCCACGAGGGAAACAATGCTTCTGTAAGCCCTGCATCTGAAGTGGCCTGACTACAAAGTCATCACAGCTTATTGCCAGCTTGATAAGCTCTCTGTTCTAAAACGGAAAATCTTTGAGAAGGGTAACACTGTTAGAGTCTCTGCAGCCATTTTCAAGCCCCATGCCGTGTTAGCAAGCACAGAGACTGGCATTAGTATGACTCCACGGAAGGAACTATAACGTCTGCATGTAACTTAGACACAACCTTTCTCTTAAGTCATTGTGGTTTTGGCCTAAAGAATTTGGCCAGTAGTCTTCATAAACTTAGCTGGGAGATTTTTCCTATCTAGAGTCTGAAGCAGAGAGCTTCTAGACAGTTTTACTGCATGCAAAGACACATTCATCAGGTATTATTATACTTCTTGCAACCAAAAAGGAATAAAATCCAGTATATGAAATGCACTCTGAACATCCCAAGGAGAATACAGTCTGAAAAAATAAATAAATCTGTAACAGCTGAAACTTGTTTATTTTCTAAGAAAACAAAGTCAAAATAAGTATCTGTATAAAAATGTAGATGGTTTGGAACGTTGTAAGCAGCCAACAGATTTGCTTGAGGAAGCAATTTCTCCAGGAAACATGAGACATCCTACTGTTAGCTAAAATGGAAAATAAGTTTAGTTCAAATCCTTCATGAAATTGCTAGAGGAGAAGAAAGTAGTAGCTGCACATATTTAAGATGTAGCTAAGTCAGATACAAGAACTCCAGTTTACTTAAACTGATAAAGCAAAGGAGAGAATACATATGCCCTCTTAAAACAAGATGCTGAACACCTCGCCGTACTTCTGCTACACTTCAAGGCAGCATAAGACACCTCTGCTGGCAGAGCAGCCCCTGCCACACAAAACTTGAATTTCTGTGAAAGGTCATTCTTTAGGACAACAGCACTGAAAGAGACAACACATACACCATTACTACCAAAGATTTTTCTGAAATTAAAAAGTAGCCTTTTATTTCCCTTAAAAAAAAATATGCAGAAAATGCATTTTCTGTTGACACAAAACTACAGAAAACCTTTGGAGATGCACTGCTTGGATGCTAAGCATAAATTCTTTCCCACTGTAACTGTAAAAACAAATTACACATGCTTTAAATGTAAAGTTTATTTTCAACTTTAGTTTCAGGCAACATCATAAAGACATTGTAACCTTTAAAGGAAAATATTTATATTCACTAGAGCACACATGGCTTCTGTATGGAGAGCTCCCAGTAAACAAAGGCAAATACCAAAAAGAGAAAATGGATAAAAATCTTTACGTTATGGGCTCTGAAGCTGAAGGCCAGACTCTATTTACAAATGGAGTATCAGTGCTGGAAAACTGGTGCCAAAACTGAGGCACAAAAAGGCCCTTCCATTGACTTTAAAAAGCTGGTAAAGGTAGTGATGCTCTCCTTGGTAGAAGTTCCCTCCCCAGTATCAGCAAAACTCTGTCATCAGAACACAGCTCATCAGAATTACAAACTGCCTAATCAGCAACTGAGTTTCAATTAGGAACAAACTTTATAATTCAGATATACCTTCAGGTAGTATTATGTAATTTATAAAACACTATTTCATTCTTTAAACGCACTATTAATTAGATCCTTGAAAATTGCGCTCTCACCTTCAGAATTGAAACCTGCCATGCATTTCCAATAACTTGTCCAGAATCAGCAGACAAAGGTTACCAGTCCTCAAGACATGCTGAATCCTACATAAACTTTTCAAGTCACCTGCACTTGAAAATTATCTTTATTTTGCTTCCCCACCTCTCACACACAGAAAGTCCTTATAGGATCGTACCAGTCGCAACTATTTATCATGAGAAACCAAATCAGCAGTCTTAAAATGATCTGAAAAGCTTGCTTTTATTTCCTAACAACATCATTAATAGAAGACATAATAATCTTATCCAGAAGGACAGAGAAAGGGAAAATAAGTACACTGTCAAGGTGTCAGAACTATGATGCAGCTCATGACTTTTTAAGGATGGACACTGAAAATTTGTTGCTCAAACTGATCAATTGCTAATGCTAAATCCCAAGAAACATGTACCCATGGCCTTAAGCTTTGTGAAATATTGGTCAGAGAAGCACCTATTGTTCTGTGTGACTTGAGGTTTAAAAACCTTGGTAGATGAAAACACTGAAGTATACACCCCTAAAATTAACTTCATTGCTCATTGCTATTACTGAAATTAAAACAGATGGTCTGAGGACAAAGACACCACCCAAGCCCACCAAGACACAAAAGGCCTGTATAAAGCCTGACTGAAAAGCAAAACAACAAAGCATTTTGTAAACAGCAGTTTTGAAATTTACTATGGAGTCTACAAATAGCTACTGAACAATGACAATTATGAATCCAGCCTGCCAAAGGGCAACTGCGTCACGCCATGGACAAGGACTGCAGGGCGTTACTCTGGACCCCGAGCAGGGCACTAGCCCCCCTCCACCTCCAAGTCCTACCAGCACCACAGCAACTGCAGACCAGCTGAACTCCCTCCCCTAGCTCTCTCCGGGGCTCTGTTACAGCCTGGCTCAGTTTGCCGTTCCCTTATTTTTATCACACACCAGAACACAGGGATATTTTGACTACTTACACACAGCGCTCAGAAGGGTTTTGAATGAAAACAGTCAAAAGAATCCAAACAAAATTAATCGGAGCGGGCGGAGGCACATTTCTCTGTTAAAACCTTGATGTTTAACCCCAACTTTACCTGCTAAAAGCTCACCAGCCAATTTCCACCCACCCCTCCAGCCACGGCAAAGAGCCTGAACCTCTCTTCTATCAGCCAGCTGCAAATTCCCAAATTTATGGAAGGTTTTGTTTGTTTGTTTGTTTGTTTTTTAAACAAACAAAGCTACTTTAAATTGAACCAAATACCAGCTCCTAAAAATCCTTGTCCCCAGCAGCTGGCACATGTCTGCAAACACAAAGAGAGCGTTAAACCAGCTCTAACCCTGCTCAGGGCGCCTGAAGCCCGGTCACGAGCATGTGTTCAAAAACCTACAGGCACGGCGGTCTGAAACGCGATCCACTCTCTTTGATACAGCTCAGTAGTTTGAAAGTGGAGGGGCCATATCCTATTAAAAATAACAGGAAATCGACCACAGCAATAAATCTGAAGCTCTGGCTGCTGCAATTTCTTATCTTCCTTGAGCAGTTGGTGGTATGCAAAAAACATGCAACTTTTTCTTTTAAAGCAAAACAAAATAAACAACTTTAAAAAACTATCACTCCAAAACTGGAGATTCCACTTGAGAATAGCTTACATCAGCCAGCCACAGCCTTGGGAGACCTGGATCCTTAAGATCTTCGCCCTTGTGTGGCAGGATATCCTGTTATATTTTGATGGCTTACTGCTGCCTCCAGGCAAAACGTGTCACGGAGAAAGCAGAGTCGGTGCATGAAAACTGACAAGTCCCAAGAAAACTCAACAGAGGTTTTGGCACTTCTTACACAACTCGCGTTCTTTTCATGCGATTTCTGCACCCAAATGATATCTCCATCTCCTCTGATAGCATTTTCCTCTTTATCTGCTAAAACAGATTAAGATCTGAGATGATGGCAGCTCCTTCTAATGGCTTACCAGTACTTGAAAGGCACTGCGGCGGCGGCAGCACTCTCTCAGTGAATCCCACTCGCCGAGACACAGCTTCAGCGGGGCTGGAGAAGAAAGCATGGGGCAGGGAAGGGGTAGCCAAGCCTCTTCCTTGAATGGAATAAACAATATAAGCCAAAAGGGTTTCGTTAAACTGGCAGAAACTACACGGAGCTTTTTGCCAGCAGAACTGTGTCTGTTGTGGGTATGCCTTGTTTTCCCACTCCTAAAAGGCAGCGCTTTGCCAACAAAACTTTAAAGACTAACACCAACAGTGTGGGTGTGGGGCTCAGCTTGCTTGCAGCACACACGAATGAAGTTAACCATGGTCCAGTTTCCTGCCAATCGAATCCCCACACCATTTAGTGCTATTATTTTATTTGTTTCTTATTCTGATTAGGTCATGCAGGCATTTCTGGAGCAGACTGTTCAAGCAGGCATCCCTGCTATGAATTTAAACTCATAGTATAAAATCACAAAGATTGGAAAAATACCAGAGACAAGCACTTTAATACAAAAGACAGGTATCAACTTTAAGAGCTAAAAGCATTTCTAAAACACATCCATTTTGCCTATGTTTCAATGACCAGGACGTGCTGGTTGTATGAGATATCTACCATAGAAAGATCAAAACACTGCACCTAAAACCAAAACAACTAAAGAACTAACACAACTAAACTCAACCTTAGAGACTTAAAAAACAGAGGCTGAACCTCCCTGCACTAGAACTAATTATAGCAGAGTAGTTACAACATGTTTGGAGATCACCTCACCTACAAACACATGCTGAAAATAGGGCTTAGCTCTCTCCTGCTACCCTGAAGGAAAGTAGTTCCACTTTGGATCCAAAAGCACCCTGAAACTCTCTCTCTTTGGAAATATATGTAGAAAACGGAACTGAAAGCTTCTTCTCCCTTGCATACAGCATTTTTGCAAAGCAGTTTCTTTGACTGCAAAACCTACACTTGTATCTGTGACTGTTAAATTGACTTATCATTTCAGTTGCCTAATTTTGAATCTCAGCCAGTTTCTGATCCCAAGAATGAGGCAGGTATCACACATTTTTCAGAAGATCTGCCTCCAAGTGTAAAATCTTGTTAGGCAAAGAGTTCCATTTCTTGACGTTACTTCTGGATAATCCCTTTTCTGCCATCAAAAGGATTAATAAATAAGTATGCAAAACGCATGGTGACCCCACTGGCAGGAAAATTATGCTACATCAGGAAAGGAATCATCACCAGGCCACCAAAGTGACTTTCCACTGGCATATTAGAAGGCAGAGTTAGAGCTATGGAATTTCTTCACGCTTGAGGGCTAACTCTTAACCAACACCAACCCATCTGTCATACATCATTTTATGTCTGCTTTGATTTCTTTTTGCTACAAAAAAAAAAAAAAGGGGGGGGGGGGAGAATGCACTTCAGAAATGTTACGGACCACCAGATTTGTTTCATATATTATCAAAGCTAAACATTCAAGCATTTTATGGAGATTAAGAGATTAGAGTCCAGGAGGTGTTGTGTTTTTTTTTGTGTGTGTGTTTTTTTTTTTTTCCTCCTCCCTTCTTCTTCTGTATGCAAGGCTCGTTCTCTCAGTCAAATTAAAAAGTGGAGTTCAAGGTATGCTGTTAATTCCTGAGGGGAAATGATACATAACACACATGCACAAAGAAGTTGGCTTGTGTGCGGTTGTTTTTACAGCATGGAATCTGTTTCAATCTATGTTTGTTTAACAAAATGCAAGTCTCACAATGGTAATTTAGTAAAAGCTTGTGCAGTAAGTGTGTACAATACCAGAAACAAGGGTCATAACTCTTTCCAAAGATACAAAGGCATCTACAAAGTGACCAAAACAAAAGCACTGCACAGGATTAGTTGTTTCAAAGCCCCATGTTCCAGTCAGCTTCATAATTTCAATACTCCATCCGTAAACACAAATTGATCTTAGACTGTTTCACATTCCAGTAACAAGTTACTGCTAGCGAATCCAGCACGGCATTTCACTTTTCATCTTCATTGCATTTCCATTTTTTTTTTAAATCCATAGTATCCAAAAGATACCTTCATTTGGAGAAATCAAACACTTGGCTTAAGTATTGTAATAGAGACCCTGTGCATCTGAATAGCTATGTCCTATGAAGCTGCTCAATCTGCACCAAAGCCCTTGAACATAAAACTAGCAGGCAGTGGCAACACAGGCTGAAGAGAGGAGGTGGCACACCAGGCCTCTTTGGCAATGCCCAAATCTAAATGCTGCAGGATTACAACCGTGATTGCGTTCTGTTATGATTCCTTATTTACAATGGTTGTTTGAGGCTTATTAGGTAATACTCTGTTCTCTCTTAACAGAAAATATAGCTAAACGAAACTTTAAGAACAACCTCTGCTTTTTCCTATTTCATAGGATAGGTCAACATCTTCAATCCCTGGCCCGTGTTCCCAACACAAATGTGTTACAGAACATATCTGACCATGACTTATGCTCACATCTTACCTACGCAGCATCTGTGCCAGAGAACTGAACTTGTCTTTGTCTTGCTCAGCATGTGGATTGTAAGAAAAATGTTGGCTCAATGTTTGCATTTTGTTCTTACCATCAGAGCCAGGATGCAGGCTTCAGTCAAGACAGCGTGGAAGCTCCTCAACAGTCAAGTCATTTCACCAGATGGGAACCAACCAGAAAACAACCAGCTGTAGCAATTCGCAGTCAGTCATTAACAATAGAAATGAATTAACAACATTAAAAAGTTCATAAGAAATGTTAGAAATAGTTGTTTATAAAAAAGGAACACATACTTACTGCACAAGCCTATTCTTGTGGCAGATTTTTTTTTGCAGCCATCAATTATTCTATAGTAAGGTCTGTGAACTATGGGTGTTTGCACTTCCAGCTACCTTCAGAAATAGCGTTCCACTTTTCAGATATATTTGGCTGTAATCAACTGGGCTAATCGGTTAGCCATCATTCAATCACACATTCTTGGAGGGTGACTCACCAGATGTCAGGTGGTTTAACATGCCTGCTCCTCCAGTAACCAGCTAGCTGCTGACATTGTTTCTCCCCCATCTCCAGAGTACCGTGCACAAATGATCACAGCAGTGGAAAGCTCGTGTCAGAGGATTAATATCATCAGTTATCACGGTTAGGAATAAAACCATTGGGAGAGATCTGCAATGGCATAACTACTCCTGTAACAACCATGGGCTAAGTTACAGGTTGCCTCTGTAAAGAAAATAATTAAGGGTATGGAATCTCCTTGATGATTTGAAAATCCCTGTTTTCTGGTAACGTTCTTTTTGTCTATTTTTCAGCCAGCACAACACAAGCATCTTTTTTTTTTTTTTTTTTTTTTTTAAATATAACATCAGTGGTGCTACCTATTTGAAGCTACTGTCATTTTAATTTAGCAAGTTTCAAAGGAGGAGTAACACATACACCACCTTCTTATTGTCCCCCACTACTGCCAGGCATCAATATATTCAACACTCGCATAGCATCTGGTTTGCGAGATGTAGCAGCCTTCGACTTCAGGCATTCCTTTCAGCATTACTCTAAAGGGAAATGGTCTAGATCCCCAGGTTGGTCCAGATGGTAACTCAGAGTTGTCTCGCTCCTCCTTTCCTCATAGCTGACACTGTTGTACCAGAGGAGCAAGCAAACAGGCTTTTCAAAGCAAGCCATCAGCTCTGGAGGTGAGCTATCCAAGGAAGTTCCTAACATCTAAATTCTCTAATAAGCACTGACAGGGGAGTTTTTGTAAATGAAAACTATTTCTTCAGTGTGTCAGATGACAGCTTTGAAGCTTCATGCAGCTGCTATGCTGGTAGCACCAGGCAATGGATTTCCTCTGAATTCTTTTGAGTGCTGATTCTTAAAATCACAACAACAGCCTGGATGGTTGGCTTGGGCTGGAGAGCCCAGTCCCACAGCTGGCACAACACCAGAGCATGCAAGGAAGAACACCACACTGAAAACACTTTTAGGAGCAACACAAGGAAGCAAGAAGAGCAATCCTCTGGAAGTTAATACTGAAGGAAAGATGACTCCCGTTATTAAAGAGCATTGTGCCATGCCTCATGACCAGCAGTCCCTTTCCTGTCTCACCAACTCAAAACAATAAAAACAAAACCCACACAATCTCTGTAGGCACATTTAACTACAAAAGGCACAGCAGCACTAAGAATCAATGCACAAAGGGAAAACAGGGGGTAAGCCATTCCCCCTGAAAACACACTATGAGAATGAGGGAGAACACCGCTAGTTTCGCCCATGTTTGCAGTGCTTGCTGTCTCCAGCAATACTGCCATTAAAACACTGTGCAGGCCAAACAAGCCAAAGCCTTTCCTCTGGCTACTTTGCTTAAGCAATAACAAAGCAATTCATCATGTAACCAAACAAATAAAACACTTTTTTGATCCTTCAGCAGGAAAAACCATGTGTAGATGCAGACGCACAGAGAGCCAATGATAACTGAAAGCGCTGCAGACTTAAGCCACGCTCTACGTATCCAAAAATGTACACGTGAATTATAAGGGTATCCTTGACCATCTGCAAAATAAAGCCAGCTTTTCCATATACATTTCTGTAAAATCCAGATAATTTCATACAGATACATGGATTTTACAAACAGGTGCAATTTTTATTAGTTTAGTAAAGTGAGAGAAGAAATGCCAATACACACCTCAGTCTCTACAATTTAATCCAAGTAACTTGCACTGAATTTTTATCTAGTCTGGACAGCTATCAGAAATCCTGTCATGCAGCTCCTAAATCCGGTTTGAAATGAAACAGGGGAGTGATTTGGGATGGAAGCACTTTAAGGAAAGAGTTAACGAGCACAACATGACTAATACCTAACACTGACAGTATTTCTTCTACCATGGTGATGGAGCACTTGGGGGAGGGACAGGAGTATTATTATTAACCCTCTATTACAGATGAAGCAACCAAGAGAGAAAAGGGATAGAAAGAAATACTCAAAAGTTTCTTAATAACCCCAACCAACTAGAGAAACCAACAGTCCTCAAGGCTTTATAGAATTCCTTTCTCTAATCCAAACTGGAAGTGAAACCATCCTGGAAGTGCAGAAAAATGCTCTGTAGTGAAAGTGACTGTATCAGTATGATTAAGGAAATCCTCTTCCTCCAGACTGGCTTCCCCACCACGATGCTACAAATTCAACTAACCACATTCAGCCTGAGCACTTAACAGCTATACATGCTCCCGGAGCTCTTTCAATTAGTAAATGTAGCACTGACCTTAAGCGACCAAGGAATGAGAGTCACCACTCCATGAAATGCTGCAAAAATAAATCCCAGTGAATGAAAAACTGAAGTCACCTACCCTCTACAATTATACTACACAGGTGTGTTTTTTTTTTTGTGCTCCAAACCTCCAACAGAATATATTTACTCAGTGTATTTTTTTAATTAAATACACTAAGTTAACATTGTTTCTACACTACTACCCAATAAAATGAAATCAACTCGCCTGTGAATATCACAAATATTTCTCTACATTACACCTCAGCATCAAAATGTTTTGCCTGGACTTGCTGCAATTTATACCTTGCTGACCATAGAAATCAAAGCAAAAACATTTAAAATGCCTTTTCTTTGGTTTGCTATGATTCAGTTTATACAAAGCTTAATCTGGAGAACACAAAGAGTGCTAATTTTCCTTCAGAGTCCGAATCCGCCCTCCTATTTGGTGCTGTTGTGATTGAGGCCAGTTCTGTCTGCATTACCAGTAAATGCTCTGCCTTACTTCAAAATTACTAAACGTAACCTAGGGATTTCTGGATGTGGCAGCAGAGGGAAATTAAACCACTCTGGAGCCACCTTCAGAACCATTTACTGACCTCCCCTGGTCACGGTGCAAGGATCACTGCTTGCTCTCCCCTCTCCTCTGCCAGCTGCATGGCTCGGCATCGCTTCTTTGACTTCATTGGTCTGAAAGGCTCCAAGTACAACCCCAAGTCCCTTATTTGTATGTATGCTGCTATACCATAGGCACAGTAACAACAGAAAGCATTGCTGGAGTAGAAAAATACATGTAAGTGACACTGGCTCAGACAGGCTTAGAATGTGGAAGTTGGCTTAAAAGAGCTATAACTGGATCTTCACTCGATGGTATCTCTTTGAAGCCTCCAATAACTAAAATTAATTTCTAGTTTTTAAATGCAATGCTCACACTGTAAATCCAAAGAGCAGAGGTAATTGAGAAAAGTAGTTTTAGACAGAAACCTCACCTCTGGTGAAAAAGCAGCACAGCCTAGCAAAGGGACAAACAAATTATTCTAAAAGATGAGTTTTTTAAGGATCTCATGTACCCAGACATGTAAAATTCGCATTCAAATCATGTATTTCTGAAAACCAAATATGTGAATTTCCTTGAAGGTATTTTTGGAAGATAGCATTGCAATCCTTCAATACGACAGCCCACAACAGAACCTCCTTCATTGGCGTTACCAAAACATGTTTTGTTACACTGTGCAAATTGCTGGACTCTCAATGCAAGTTACAAGTACCAAAGCCAAACACTGATCCAGGCTAATAACTCTCAACAACTGAATCGTATGGCTGCTGTTACACCTAGCAGAAACCTGCAACACCGATGTGCTCCAAAGGTCCAACCCTGACTGAGGAATGCTCTCTCTCAGGAGAGCACAGAAGCGCTCTATATTTCCATGCATGCGTGCAGTAAAGACAAGGTCTTAAACCCATCGTGGTGTCTGGTTTCATAACATATGCCCTTCCTTATCAAATGTCATTTGTATTGCCATGCCTGCATCTGTCTGCACAGATGTCATCCCATGTAATGAAGCATATGGGCTTAAGCTGACATTGTTTGCAAACAGGAAGAGCTTTTGGCAAGCGGGATTTAACATAAAGCGTTCTGCAGGCTGCCTCTCTTAACCCATCTTTGGTTGGCTCCTCTGCTCAGCTAGGACTGGTAGGCTACTTTCGGAGAGGGCAAAGAGCCAACCTAACAGATGGGCAGAAGTAAAGTCATGCCAAAGAACCAGAATGTGCATCTAATTTGATAATTAGAGGCTGAATTTCCCCTTAGAAATATTGCAGTTGCAGTGCACACCAAGTTTCCAAGCTTAAGGGCAAAAGAATATGCTTCAGTCTATCCAGTTGCGGGTTAATTATGAAAAAGCCAACAAAAAAAAAAAAAGCCATGAAAGAGGGTGGAGACCAACCATGGGCTCCAATCATGCAGGATCAGTATTCTTCAAGGAGAAATGAAATAGAGAGAAGGGGAAGAAAGTAAGATTAAGCCTTTACCCTGAAATAGCTCTCCACAAGGGACACCTGAAAATCTTGGCCAAAACAGCTCTGTGGCCTTGCTGAAAATAATTTATGCTGAATGGAGATAAAAGCAAGGAACTGATGGCCACTTTACAAAGCATTAAACACAGCTTTCCTGTCCACAAGGAATAGCCAAGCCAATAGCTAGTAAAAGGCAAAGGACAAAGAGTGTTTATGGCTCAGTGGAAATCAAACATAACAATGTACACACATACTTGGAACCATCGACAATTACTGTCTTGGTTTTGATATACAGTGAGACAGAGCTGTGGCTACTAAAAGAAGTTAACAGTACAGGAGAGAAAGCTGAGGACCCGTCTGAAATTCTGCTTCTAACATTTGACAAGTTTTCATGCAATAATAGAGCGGTCCCTTAATTATTCTAAAAAGCTCTGTTAAAGCAGGCTCTTCTCCTCCCCACGCATCTTTTTCCCTTCCCCACCTTTCTCAAGCCACTTTCTTCAGCAGGGTGAATGCCAAAAGCCATGCGAGACACAGTTGGAAAAAAAACATTGCTCTAATTCATTTTCCTCTTTCCACTCTTAAAGTGACTCTTTATAGATTTACACTCACATTGACGCTGGATGGAAATTAGCTCTCAAGCTCTCATTCACATCTTCAGAGCAGAAGAATTAGCCACAGATCTAAAATAATTTAAAAGTGATAGCTGCTACACGGCTAAAATCACATGCACTGCTTTACAGACCTCCACTGAGACATCTTCCTCTGAAGAAATTTGTCAATGAAACTTCCTTTGTTCACCTGTCAAATTCTGGCGAGCTACTTCCCGAGTATAGCATGAGACTTAACTGGGCTTTTGTTTAATTACTACCAAGACAATGACGCTCAAATGAAGAGCATAACATCAGCAACTGAGTGAAAGCAATCAATTAGGATGCCCTTGAAGCTGGCTTTCAAGTGAAAGAAAGAAGCTACTTGTCCTGTGGCCATAGACAAAAAATTAAAAATATAAATCTGTCATTTGCTAAAATAATACATGGTTCTAAGAGGCAAATAAATTAAATGACAGGAAGTGCAAAGGAGAAGCCTCATTATGAAATAAGATCAAGATTTTACACCATAGTGCAGCTGCCACAGCAGAATTAAGTTAGTGGATTAACATGAATGCTCGTGACAAACTGGTGCAAACTCTTCTGTTTAACTCTGCCACAGGTGTCATATTCAGAAAGAGCCTAAATGATTTAATAAATGAAGCAATGACTTCACAAAGAAAGAAACAGAGGCCATGGAAAATTTCAAGTAATAATTAGTTTCTGGGTTCACTGCATTCTATCTGGCATCCCAAAAAAATGGAATATGAAAAAAAATAAAAAAATAAATAAATCTGAAGACTTGATTCTGAAAATTCCCAAGCTTAGTACTATATTTAAATATAAAAACACAAAAGGAGCTAATTCCTGTTAGATAGCGGTAACACACAAGTTGATGTGAAATCCTTACAGAAACATCAATTGGCAAGGCAGCAGCTGCATTTGCCAAACCAAACAACTCTAAGCAGGGTGGTAAGACCTAAATACAAGCCTAAGGACCTTCATATTCACCTGTTACTTCACTCCTTCCTTACACTGAGGATTGCAAACTCACAAACATTATAGGCAAATACACACCCTGACAAGCAAACAGCATCTATTATTAGAAATGGCCTTACACACATACAGAGGTCCACTAGAAATAAAGATCATCTCATCTCCAAAGTTATCATGAAAAGAAAAAGAATGTATTTGGAACATACCTGAAACCAGACCCAGAACCCCCAGACCCATACCTGAACCTGGACCCAGAGTCTGCCACAGCAGCAAGGGAAACCCATCAGAAAAAGCCCTTCACTAACAGCACTTTTAGACAGAAAATAAGACTTACGCATAAGGGAGAGAAGCAAATGGCTGAGGAGGATACACACCAATGACAAAATGTCTGCCCGTGGTCTAAAGAATGCGAGAACATCCCAGAGGAGATCTCACCACACAATTATGAAAAGTCCATCTTGCTTTTTGCTTTAAAGCCTCCTATCTAGATGTACCTTTTGCTTTGATAAGTAAGCAACTGCATCTGAAATCCAGCACAGTTATACTCAGTGTCCAGATTTTTCAAGCTTAACAGTATGAGATTATGCTAAAACGAGACTATGCTAAAACATATATTTCAAAATTAGAAGAGTTCAGCCCACTTCCTACTTTGTCCCTCACCTGCAGGCAGATGCTAAAAGTTGAAAACATGGAATCAAAGAATTCTCACCTTTTGAAGTCAGGTTTGCTGCTTTCACAGTAAGTAACAGAAATCTCCTACTTGTTTTATTAACAAAAGCCAGAAGGTCTCCAAAGTGCCACCCTAGATTTGAGCCAAACATGACACTGTGCACGTCACATACTTATTTTTTCAAACAAAGTTCACAGACAAAGGGTTATCAATCAAACAAAAGCACTTTCCCCACGAAATGCCAAGAAAAGTAACAGAGTGGCTGGTTAGAGCAAGTAAACAACACAGTTCACAGGATTCGTATTGTCGAACCAGAGCTATCACACAGGTGAGTTTACCCTTCTTACCGATAAGCAGACATCTAACAAACTGAAAACAATCCACCAAAATACCCACACTTTGATGCAATACGTTGAGGACCTGCTCTCTATTGACTCCTGGAAACTGAAGTCATCGGGCTCTGGCACAGTGAAGGACACTGCTCTTGCAGCACATACACCACACCAAAAAATAATAATACTTTAAAAGTAGGACTTCACAGAGAAGGAACAAGAAACTATACAGATAAACAGGCCATTTAGCTTTTTGTACAAATTACCAAAGAACACCGGTTCTAGACAGAAGTAGTATTATTTTTCTCAGCCTGTATGTTATTACAATAGCACATGCCATTAAACAGAAAATCAGAGAAAGCATCAGTTAGGAAGTTATTTTAGAGAAAGTGAAGAACGCGGAGAGGAAAAAAAATCTCAACCTGAAAATATATAATTAAAGTAAAACCTTCATTACAGAAATATTATACCGGTGCCTTCTGAAAGAGATTGTAAAAATAATGGAAAAAAAACAGTGAGACAGGAAGCTTAAACACAGCTAATCTAATGATGCCTTTCATAACACAGGAAGCAAGCACGCTACCAAAGAGATGACAAAACCAGAGATTATTTGAGGTGTTTACTTATTCCCAGACACGGCTAAAAAGTATGCGAAAGGAACTCATGTTAAGCACATCAATCTTTCTGCTAGAGCTTTTTGTTTTAAATCCTAGCAATTGCCTTTGTAACTAATGAACCTCCAGGTTCAACATAACAGCGCCTGACTTTACAACGAGTGCCAAGAGTTACTGACTGCTCTCATGTGCTCACCTTTGGAAATGCAATTTCCTCTTACAAATGGATGTCCTGATCCTGCAAACCTCTGCTCGTGCGAATGCTCTGCTTTGGTCAGCAGGGCTGCTGGTCGTGCTGGCAGCAGTGGGGCCGATAAGCACCGGTCAGAGGCTTTGGGATGCCATGCTCACCGGCTGGGCTTCCTGCTTGGGGCTTATCATGATGCCACCTTCCCAGACGTGTCAGATGTATGAGGTACCAAATACATTTACTGCAGTCCTGAATAACTGAATTGCATTTTTCCCCTCTCCTAGAACATAACTTAAGGATTGCACTGGCTTCTCTTGCATAAGACTCCAAGCCACTTTTATCTAATTATGCCACTCCACAACTATCTCCAGGAAAAGATCTGAATTTAAACTAACCAAGTCTCAGTAACTATGCCTTATGGCCTACCTGGTGAGAGGAAATGAAACACAGTTATCATCACGATCCTGGCAGGACAAGGAGAGAACAATCAGTGTTCAGTCCTACCAGACACAGCAATTGGGCGTCCTTTTGTTTTTAATTTCCTTTGACCTTAGAGCTTGTCCTTGTAAAGTTCTCACTGTTGGCAAGCTAAGGCATCTATGTTTACATAAACTTGGTACACAAAGTGCTTCCACATTCTTGATAATGTCTTCTGTGCACACTTCCATCGGCTTCTCAGAGCTACCACTCACTGCCATGGTCCTTCCGTCAAGAAGGGATGGAAGTACACTGACTACCAAAAACATAACACGGGAGACTTAACACACAGCCTTCAAGGAAAATACATGCAGACAAATACCGCAGTTGATTTCAACTTGTCAAATTCTCCGACATACAGAGCGACCATGTCATGCACACATTTTTAACTCTTGATACACCAAAACTGCAGAAAGAAAGTTTAGATAGTTTATGGACAAGTCAAGTCACTGTTTTTCCAATGCCAAATGCAACAACAGGTACGGAGATGGGCAGCACATGATGCAGTCACACATGGCCTGCAATAAACCTGGTCACGTTTGGGAAGATACAAATTAATGGTTTTCACTGGCTGACAGAACTACAGCATCCGAGTCATGTTATAAATCTTTCTGTATTTCCCTACCATGATGGGGTAAGAGAGATACCGTGTTTAAAACAAATAAACAAAAAAAGCTTCAGTCTCTTTTCCTAACAGGTGAAGGTTTGCTACATAAAGACTTCAAACATCCGACCTTGACAACATTATTCAGAACTGACTCTTTGCTGTTTGGCACTTTGCACAGTCCCTTACACTGCAGTGAGCATTTGACATCCAGCACTGTCGGTTTGTTAGGCTGGTCAAATTCCTTTAGCTTTGACCTTTGCACACGAAGATAGCCATGCATGCCAGCAAAATAACTCAGTGAGACACCAGCAAGAAGTATCTGCATTCAAGTCATCATGCACAGTTCCCATCTCCATGGGATCGGTTTAGCACCTTGCTTAATGCATGCTGCATTTAGACCCGCTGATGCATACGGTACTGATGAAACCATTCTACAAGCACCAGCACAGCTTGAATCAACCTGGCTTGGGCACCACAACCCAAGACCATCATTGACAGGGCGAGAATATAAATGGGGGAGCAGATATATGGCCTGTCAATTATCTCAGGATAAAGCAAATCAAGTGCATATCAAAGTACAGGTAAAGAAGTACAAAATATTGCAAAGGAGGTGAGCTTGTCCAAAGGGACCTGGACAAACTTGGTCCACATTAACCTCACGAGGTTCAACAAGTCCAAGTGCAAGGTGTTGCACCTGCATCAGGGCAATTCCAGCCATAAGCGCAGGCTGGGGGAACTCATTGAGAGCGTTCTGTGATTCTACCATCATAAAGCTAGAGCACTGTACATTTTTTCTCACAGAGACTTAAATCT
The DNA here is from genome assembly GCF_965140915.1 of Aythya marila. Taxonomy (NCBI): domain Eukaryota; kingdom Metazoa; phylum Chordata; class Aves; order Anseriformes; family Anatidae; genus Aythya; species Aythya marila. Next base: position 19,080,048 of record NC_139044.1, read on the forward strand.
TTCACCAAATGCTCCAGTGGACTGTCTATTTTAAGATTGTCCCCACAGCAAAGTTCTTGGTATTCTTGAGAAATTAATATAATAAATCATATGGCTCATTATCAGAAGTTTTTCATGGTAAACAGTCTAGATTCTGTCTTAATCTCATACAATCACTCTATTACCAAAGAAGGGTATTTTTCAACACTGAAATTTTAAATATTATTTTATTTTCATTCCCCTGTTTTAACTTCTCTTAAAGGCACTCAACAAAATCAACACACATTACATTCTCAAAACTGTGGCCACAGCGCTCTCAGGCTGTGGTGAGCAGCCTGTTCAAGACAACCATCCACCACCCCATTTTTCCATTCTAAGAAACTACCTGAATAATTGAGGGTTTCCTTTGCTGTCACTGTCATAGCCTTCATTGCTCTGTTTGACTGAAACATACAGCATGAAGAGACTAGGAAGCATATTTCTTCTGCTTCCACCCAAGGTTAAAAAAAAAAAAAAAACAACATTGTAAGTCAACAGTAATATAAGCATAAAGAAAGCAAAATTCAGAGGGATTTAACAGTGGACAGTATTTTCTGAAGTAAGCTGAATACCCCACTCATATAACAATTTATTTGCACGGAACTTACTGTCAGAAGTAAGCTCAGGCAAGCTCACAGTCTTGCCACTCATGAATATTTTAAAGTAGTACTCTGGAGGGGGTGGAAAGAAGTGCAACATTTCACAGCAGCATGCAGAGAGTTAGCGGTACTTGTCAACTACACTAAACACATAAGGCTAACATGAAAGTACAGCTCCATATGAACAAACTTGTATCGTAACACTAGGTGTAAATACTTAAGTAGGAAAGAAACCTCACACAGCATCAACAGAAGCTGACACTGCTGACTTACCATAGTGAAATGCCTTACTGTCTCTTAAGCATACCCAGCCCTTTTTAGACATTTTGACAGATTAATTAGTACATGGGTAACAAGCTTCATACCTAACTCAGGCTCTAGGAAAACTGTAAGAATATATCGATTTCCTTGTATAAACCCATTTGTGCATCAGAAGGAACAACTGGGACACCGTTAGGCAAGGTTTCATGTCTTCTGAAAGCAAACCCTACCCAGACCAACCATGTACCCTTTCAGCAGTGAAGAGTCGCACAAAAACATACCCTACAAAAGCAAAGAGGTTTTTTTTCTTTCTATTATTTTTTTTCCTACAGTTCATAAATTTCAAACTAGGCACAAATGCATTTTAAGGCACCAAGCTATCCAGGGAAACATGGACACATGGAAGAAAACTTGCAAGACAACTCTGTCACTGCTCTTCTCTATTCTCAGAAAGAACCACAACAAAGTGGGAAGCAGCAGCATGTAAGTAGCAATAGTGTGATTTAGCATTCTCTGCTATCACAGATTCCCACAACAGTCTTGGCAAAGTTGCAAGGAATCACAGGACCTACACTCAAATATGTCTACATGACATGTTTATTTTGTAAGCAGAAACTTGCCTTGTCTACTCTCCAGTTTGAAACTACCAGAGCTCTTGAAGCTCTGCTAATATTTCTATCTACCAGCAAAAGACTGCATTAGCCATCCCCTTAAGTTAGCAGCCAACTGCTTTCCTGGTAAAGTGACCAAAGCATTTTCTGAAACAGACTGAATCTTCACAACACTATGAAGAATACAAACAAACATCCAGACAACCTTGTAGCTCCAACTCCCTTTAAAGTACGCCAAGCAAGCAAGAAAGAAAAAAATATACTAATAGTTACTATTATTTCAGGTGCCCCTTTTCCAGGACCTTTGAAATAAACTTATCAGCTGATCATCTGCATTCTTCATCTTGTGGCAGTTCTGCTCACACGAAGTATTTTGGAAAACTCTTAAGGAAGAGTGCAGATTTTCTCAGAAATCTCTCTTTTATATATTTGGGGCAGGACTTTCAAGGCCTGTTCCAACTAAAAGCATCAGAAAATTTACTGAACTTCAACATGTGACAAGTTAGGCCAGTGAATATATTACTTTTCCTTCTTCTGTCCCTCCATCCTGGTGAAAAACAGGCCCGAAGTTTTGTGTAGAAATCCCTTTACACATTGCCGCACCTTTAAAGGATCTGAGGTAAGCACTGCATATCGCATACACAGAAATTGTGGGGTTTCCACTACAAGTGGGATACAGTTTTGCACTGAAAGAATAAATGAAAGCACTGAGGGAAGGGGTCTTGATGAAAATGTCATGTACACAGGATCTCAAAGACAGGATCTGGCTCCTATGAGTTGAATCTCTGATGGGCAAAGCCCCCTGATTTTGCCCAGGCTTGTCCAAAAACCTAGCTCAATTAACATCATCAATAAAAAGCTAAAGGCATTTTATCTACAAGGTAGTGAATGCCTCCTCTCAAAAGAGGGAGTTCCATGATAAGAGCTAATCTAAAAAACCCGAGGAATGCAAAGTATTTTGTCAGTTGTAAAAACACGACAGAATTGCACAAACGCAAGTTAAAGCAACTACTGGTAACCTCACACTTCTCCTACCCAGCCAACTGACCCCGGGTGAAGGCCCGACCAGTGTCCACTGGGTAGCTACGCCTTGAACTGATGGAGCCCCAAAGGACATCAACTTTCTTGTACCTTCACAAGCTATTTCCATTCACCTTGCTTTCCAAGTTCAGAAAGGCAGCACGAGGCCATCGTCCAAGTAGCTTGGGACATTTCAGTGGGGAAGTCAGAAAATCCGTTCCTAATATTTTGTAGAGAGCTGCCAGACAGCCAGCAAGGCAGCTCATTCTGGTTGGTCAGGTCACCTAAAAGTTGCAGAAAACCATGTTTTTTATCCTTTGAGTTACAGTATAGTTTTCTGAAATTTCTGTAGACAAAGCTTATCTGTGTTAACACCACACAGACACTAATCTGCCTACATGAGTTGATTTTTAGATGGGTCACACTGCCTGCTACTAATTTTTTCCCCACTTTGTCGTTTGCAAAAGTAACATTTGCAGCCTATAGATGTGCAAGAATTCCACAGCAGTCGGTACACTACCATTTGACTATATTTTCTTTGAAAGGCCCACTCACTGAGTTACACAAGACCTAGCTACATTCTGAAACTGGTCCCAGTGTTAGTCATCTGTCTGACTGTGACAGTCATTCAGTTGAAGAATGTAGAAATATTTGCAATAAATACATCAATTGGAAAGTCTTCTCTGTCCATTAAAGCACATACTAGAAATTGCTGATCATCAGATAACTGAATTGACTAGTAACTAATAGCAGTGCTCCTCAAATGAAGCCTGACTGACATTTATGTTCTTCCCTAAAACAGCCCCGGCCACAGCAGAGCATGCCTCAACACATTAAAACATGCTTCATTTTTATGAAAGAGTTAAAGTCACAAACAAGCTTTCTGTGAATCCTGATCATACACAAAAGCACAGTATTTCAATTCCACCTGCACTACCTTTAACTAGAGCCACCACAGTGGAGCATGGGAATCCATTACCCTGTTCCTAGCAGCAGCTTACCCTACGTCTCCAAAAGACATAAGAAACATCACACCAGACACTTGTAGCATGATCTGTCCTAAGGGAAATTTCTTAATCCCTGTCAGATAATGGTTGATTTATGCCCTGGAGCACCATAGTTAACATCCCTTCAGCTGTAGCTGTAACTGTTCCTCCCATCCCTACAAACAGTTCATTTTTCTTTTTTATCCTACTAGGCTGTTGGTTTATATGTTCTCCTTCAACAGTAAGCATTACTGTTATTTGTATTTAAAAAGTACATAACGATTTAGCTGTATTTTATATGCTGCCTTTCAAACTACACTTTACACCTAGTCAATGCATTGTACCAAAGGGTAATTATCACTTATTAATATCAAATAAGTATTTTGCACATATATATCCTACCTCCTCTAAGTGATAGCATTGACACAAAGTTACACTTATATTTTCAGTTCAACTTCATGTGAATATTTTTCAATCTTTTTCCTTTGATAGGAGATCATGAATTCAGTATTCCAGGTGAATTTGAACACTGGTTTAATAACCTCCTTCGCGTTATTAACACAGCATTTCACAACAACTGCGGTCGTTTTTTTCTGCCTGATGCTAAGCATTAAGGAGGTGCACAGGTTCAAATAAAATACTGTTAAAAGTCTTTCTCCCCACCTTAATATATAGTTAATTTACAATCCAGTAACATGAACAAGTAACTTGATTATTATTACCTCCAACATGCATATTCTTGAATTTATCAACATCATCTGCTGTGCTTCCCTTTTACCCAGCTTTCTTGGATTCCCTTTCCAGTCTTCTTCAATCTTGCCTAATCCAAATACTTTTGCATCATTAGCAAGTTTTGGCACACCATCATTCATCTAGTTTATTAGATCACCAACATACATGTTCACCACCCTCTTTTCAGAGTTGTTTCTACATCACATGGTAATTTAAGGTTTACTGACAAAAAAAAAAAAAAAAAAAAAAAAAAAAAGATGTATTCTTAGTCATAAAGGAGATCATTTCAGCTAGGTACCGGTGAAATAAACAGGAAAAGTACATTCTTTGAGAACTAGGAAACAGAGTTGCAACTTCAAAAAGTCTTGCATGGTGTTGAGCAAAGCTTGGTATCTAAACTCCTTACATTAGCAAAACACAAGAATGCCCCACAATACAGAACACCATACCGGGGTTGTAGGACAGTGTTCTCTCCAGAATATCACTCACTGAACATTTCACACATCTTTTCCCTGTGGAAAAATCCTTTGTTTAGAAAGCCCTCTCAGTATCAGTTAAATTCATGCTTAATTAATACTAAGTTTGTAGTCTCTTAGGTTGTATCTTCCTAGTTTTTTTTGAGAAGCTGTTCATTTATAGCTAATTATAACATGTACAACTACTTATTATGATAGCAATGATAGCAGAAAACATATTTTAAAACAAATGTGCATGCTTCTTTCCCATACTTCGTGCTGCATCATAGTCTTGCACCCTTAATTACAGACGACACTTCTAGCATTGATAAGTCTGACCTTGAGAAATGCTTTGAAGAGCATTCTTGAAGACTTATGTACTTTCCCCTGCATCTAAAGCCAAAAATACCAATCAATATTGCTCAGAAGGCATTGACTGCATTTGCATAGTCACATTACCTTCATTTGACAACCATCTCATTTTGGAAGTTCCCTAAGACTAAGCTAAATTCCACGATAGTATGCACTGAAAGTTGAAGATGACAAAATTAAATGCTCCTAATCCTTTGATCCTTCACACAAAGCCATCCCTGAATTCATGAAGTGTTTAAAAAATGTTCAATTGTATTTGTTAACAAATAAAAAACAGCAACAGATGTAGTGGAAATCATGCTCATCAGTTCAGAAGAAAAATATCTCAACCATGCTGCCTTAGAAGTATTGTTTTATTGATTCCTTTATTTCTTACATACCAAAGTACAAGGTGTGAAACAAGCATCCTGATAATGTGCACAAACCAAAAGTAAAGATGCAGTATAAACCTGTCTAAATCAACTTCCACTATTTCATGAAAGGGATGAAGACGGAGTCAACAAAACTCCCATCAAGCACCTAACATCAGCTTTCCAACACTTGAACATTCAACTCAGCCCTTGCAGACTCCAGAGTTCTCCCCACTCCCTCATACTTGCCAAAAGAAAGAGGACAGGGGAAGAGTCATGGGAAGAGCTCCTGCTCCAAGGCCTATTCTGACATTTATGAGGAGCCCCATCCCAGCAGAGCATGCGAGATGTCATCTTGTAGGTCACCTTGTCAGCTCCAAGCTCACTGCACACAAATCATAAGGGTGTGCAGGAGCCCTGAGCAGAAGCTGGGCACCCCGCAGGACAGACTGCACTCGCTTTTCAGACAAAAATTTCAGAGAATTTTGTGCAGATTCCTTGCAGAAGGACCAGTGGCACAGCGCATTACCAATCTCCTCTTCTGGAACTCCACAGAGGACAACAGGCCAAGGCGCGCTGTGCTCGTGATGGACATCAAAAACTTTTACAGCACCTGCTCTGCATAAAAATTAAGCTTTTATCAAAGTCTCCTTGTAATTGAGCTGGATACACATACACAAATATATTACATACTAAATATTATAGCCTAGCTCCTGCAAAGACTTGCATACATGTTTATCATTACATATATAAAAGAAATTCCATGGTTTCAAAAGCTGTATTTGTGAGGATGAATTAGAGCACACGGGTGAGTCTTTGCAGGACTAAGACCTATAAGCCCCTGAGCAGCAACATCTCCTGAGAACTTGCTATGATTTGCACATCACCAGCAGTTTATAACCCCCTCTCAGCTGGCAAACCCTTGCAACAGGGAAGGACTTGCTTCCAGCTGAGGAGCTGCAGTTAAAGTTCACTTCTTCTCACACTGCACACACCTATGCTAAAATTAAATCCAAATTAAAATGAGCTACTTGAGTACCATTTAATCAAACACAGCCTTGCTGGATATGAGAGGAAACAATGATGAGCAGGCCCTTTGGCTGTAGTGGTACCAAGCAAACAGAGAAAAAGGAAACAGCACAGTTACCAGAAGTAGGTAGGTAACTTTTTTATTATTATTAATAATAATAAATACTTTATTTAAGATTGGAAGAGCCACCGGTGGCCAAAACAATTTTCTAAGTGTGCAGGAGCAGATTTTTTTCATAGAAAGCCATTCCATGCCTATGTTGCGATAACTGACTCACGGGCTTCTGCTGGACAAGAACGACCAGGAGAGCAGTCAGGCATTAGCATTAACACTGATTGCTAATTAACCCCCACGACCAACACTGCTCCTCTTACAGAAGCATATAAAAGGCCTGCTTAAAACTGTTTGTCCAAAGCAGACACAAAACCTCAATTTGCTCACAGATCAGCCCTGCAGCCCTCCCCCTGGCCTTGGTCTGCACCACTGCATCCTCCGAGACTGCACGCTGCCAGTCCTGCTCTCAAGCTTGTTGCACACGAATGCCACGGCAGAAAGGCTCTGCCACAGATTTTGGGGACTGCCTTTTAGCTGACGGGCCGTTCTTTGAGTCCTAAGTTTCGCAGAGCTCCCAACTTTTGTATCGCGACCCATTAGATACACACAAGTGCCCTCTGCCTGTAAGCAGCTCTGGCACAGCCTCCCGAAGAAACCGAGAGGAGTTGAAGAAAGTCCTGCCAACAGCAGCACGGGGCCTACAGCTTACTTACATTCCTATAACATAACACACGCTTAATGCTGTGCCCCGTAACGAGGGCTGGATGTCAGCTACAGACCCTCGAGGGCAAGCACGAGGGCTGTCACCTGCGTGCCACGACACCCCTGGACAGCCGAGCAGCCCCATCAGGGCTGTCTCCCCCCAAAAAAACCCTCGTGATACAGAGGTTGGCAGGTGGCGGCGTGTGATGGGGGGGAGCCATTTTAGAGGCATGCTCCCCCAACTCCGAGGGGTTCCGGCACATAGCAGCATTTCTAGAATAAGCCAAGCCGGCAGTGGTTATCTACAGAGCTTAAGGAAAAAATATATATCTATATGTATTTTATATATATATATATATATATATATATAAAGCAGCAGCTTCAGGTAGAGGTATGCCTCCCAACTCCAGCACCAGGCTAGGTGCCAAAAACCCCCAAGAAAACTTTCTGGGCGGCAGCACGTTGCACCGCAGCGGGCACAGCCGGCTGGAGGGACGGATGCTCGCCACGGTGGCCGCACACACACCAAAAAAAAAGGGGGGTCTGAAAGCACCGGGACCGGGCTCCGGGACCCCCTCCCCGAGCAACAAAGGCCGCGGCGGGGCGGCGGGGGTGGGGGGGAGCGGCGGGCACCGCGCAGCGCCGAGCGCCCCCCGGCCGAGCCCGGCTGCGCCGCCGGCTGCCCCCCGAGCCCTGCCGCCCAGCCGGGCCGCTCCCGAGGCGGTGCTGAGCCCCGAGCCCTCGGCTCCTTACCTGCTGGGCGGCTCCGGCTCCGCGGCTGCGGGCGGGGAGCAGCGGCGGGGCCGCTCCCCGGGGCGCTGGGCAGGGAGAAGCCGCTCCCGCCGCCCCGGCCCGGCCACGGCGGGGAAGTTCGGCGGGGCGGCGGCGGCGCCCGGAGCTCCTGCTGCCGCCCGCGGGGTGCGGGACGGAGGGAGGCGGGCAGGGAGGCAGGGAAGGAGGCAGGGAAGGAGGGAAGGAGGCAGGCGGCAGGGCGGGGACGGGCGGCCCGCGGGGGCGAGCCGGAGGCGGCGGGGCTGGGGCCGGGGCCGGGGCTGGGGCTGGGGCGGCGCGGTGCGGTGCGGGGAGTCACGGCACAGGAATGCCAGGAATGTGGGGCGGCCGCTGAGACGTCGGGGACACGACTTGGGATTTCTTTTTCTTTTAATTTTTTTTAAAGACTCTCTCTCCCCCCCCTCCTCCTCCTCCTCCTTTAGGAAAGAGGAGGGCTGAAGCCCCCCCCGGAGGAGGGAAGAGGAGGGAGGAAGAGGAGGGCGCACGCCGCTGCCAATGGGGGCGGCTGCCCCGAGCAGTCCTCCCCGGGCGCGGGCAGCGCTCAGGGTTTGGGGCCGGCCCGCGGCGCCTCCCCGCCCCTGCTCCGCCTCCCCGGGCCGGCAGGGACCGGCCGGGACGGGCCCTCGGTGCTGCTGTGTGTCCACCCCCGGGGCAGCTGGGTGCCCCTCGCCCGCAGCCTGGCCTCGGGCACAGGGCGGCTGCTCCCCGCCGAGCCCCCCATGCCTGCGGCTCCCCGCAAGGCAGGGAGAGGGCTGCGGGAGAGGGGCTGCTGTGGGGGCATCGAGCTGGGCTGGGGAGCGGGGTGGGTAAGACGTGGTGCTGCTTTGAAGCAGGAAGGGTGCCCGGTGCTTGGCAGGCACGGGAACGGCCTCCCAAAATGGGCATCGCTTCCCAAACTGAGTATGGCCTCCTGACGCAGTCACGGCCTCCCAGCGTGATCAAGACTTCCCAAAACACTCAAGGCTTCCCAACACGGTCAAGGCTTCCCAACCCAGTCAAAAATTCCCAATGCCTGCTTCAAGAGAACATGCCAAGGGGCTGGGGAAACAAGCAGCGCCCTCACGAAGGCTGGGGCTACCTGGAGGCGTTGAATGGAGCACAGTGGGCTTGGGTGGTGTGATTGTTGGAAATGATGCGCACACACTCTTGCTTGTCATCGCTGGTGGCCAATTTGCAATTATTTCTGTGTTACGTTACATTTGTCTAAAATTATCCATGTGCCCGAAAGCGTACAGGAATACTGTTACCAGCGGGCACCTGTAGAAATGTCAAATGGAGGCACGCTAAAGCTGTGACAAAAGAACTTGAAGATTTTAACAAATGCTAAATATATGAAAAATAGTGATAAATGAGGAGTGATGCTCTTTCTGAGTTGCTGTGTATTTCTGCTACTTGTACACTTAAGCAATATGTGAGCAGATTCATTGGAGTCCGGCTCACTCGGATTAATAATGGTAAGAGGATCAGGAGCTGAGAGAGGGAGAAATAGTACAGATTCTTGATTTTGATAGATAAGTAATTGTATTTAAATACCGTATGTGGAATCACAGGCCTATGCCTTACCTCTGGCATAATATTATTATAATTACATTTTGCAAGGAAAGTCCTTTTCATCTAAGACTCTCAAACATTTTACAAACACCACACCTTAATGAAGTAAGTAATTATCCCCATTTTACGTATAGCTACACCGAGGCACTGAGAAGTGACACCATTTAAGATTTCAGCTTGAATTATACTTGACCGCATATAGATACAGAACTATGAGTAGCAATCTGGAAGCAACATCGGGTGTCAGAATGAGATGATAAGATGGAGCATAGAGCTGCTGTGCTCTGAATTTTTTGCGGTTCAACTTTGTGCCAGTAAACGGCTTCTTCCTAGTGAGTGGAAGGTTGCATGAGAGGGTAGCATGCTTCAAAACTAAGGCTGAACTTGTTAGGCTCCTTTCAGGCTCTCCCCACACTGTGGGAGGTATAAGGTCTTTGTTTTTTGAGACAGTAAAGATTGACTTTTGCAGCTATGCCTCAATGTGGTGTGCTGGCTGCCTGGAGTCTTCCAGTTGAACTTGTGGTTTAGCAGCCAGTCACTTTTACTCTCACAGGTCTCCCTGCATTTGAAGAAAACTTATTCAGTTACCTTCACTTGAAATAATGTTAGAAGAAGCATAAACGTGCTGACAGGTGAAAGTTCTGGAGGGGAGATTTTCTGTATCGGCTATCAGCAGTGCAGTTCCCTAGAAGAAATAAAAACAGTCAAAATAAATAAACGTTATTTGTCAGCAATAGCTTTTACTAAAAGGTCAGCTCAACAGACTCAGCAAAATGAAATGTGTTTCAAAGTTACCAACCAAGAGAAGCTTCTGAAACTTGGAATACTGAAGACCATTACTTTTTTCATGAGAGTACTTAACACAATGATTAATGTCTATATGAAACTCTCAGACTGCAGCAGTAGGTGCTTTAGAAATACAGAATTTCGCAGACATCATAGTCAGTTACTGCGTGGAATCTTCTATAAGGAAGTTTGTTATGTTGGTGCCACTGTCCCTTTCCAGGACAGTTGATACCTTGAACTTTTTTTTCCAAGAGCTGCTAGGAACATATAACTCTGGTTAAAACAGAGAGTTCCTACCTGCTTCTTGGGGAATGGTTTCATAAAATATGGAAACTAATTTAGGTGTTTCTCATGCTGCTTCAGGAATACCGTGTTCAAATGATACAAATCATTCAATTGTTTCCAAACCTCTATACTTGTTCAAATTTGTCCAGAAAACTGACAGGTTAATCTTCTATCAGTCATCTGTAAGCTGGATTATATATTGTCTTCTAGGGGATCATGTTACAGCATTATGATGATGATGATTATTATTATTATTTGCTGAAAAGGTGAAAATTCTAAATAATATTTAGAGACTATTGACTTACTATAATGATTTATGGAATTTACCTCCAAAACATTACCTCTGCCCTGGTGTAAATTAATTTTTATTTTGGTTCCTTCTACAGTTTCAATGGGATTATTATACCAAGACGCTCTATGAAATGGTAGAGTAGATGGGGAAAAAATATTGACATAGGACTGCACCTCAGCTACCTTAGCTACTAGTCTTCTGTGAGATCTTGGGCATGTAGCAGCACATCCCTGTACCGTAGTTTTCTTCTCTGAAAATTGAGCTAATGATAGTGATCTTAAGAAAGTGCATTTTGATTTGCAGATGAAAGCACTCTATAGGAGATAGGCATTACTTAAAAAAAAAAAAAAAAAAGTCCAATGAACGGATTTGACAGGCTTGAATGTTGTCTCGAAACCCTTCTGAAAAGTTTTAGCCCAGCACCATTCAGCTTGACCAAATGGTTAACTATCAGCAGGGGAAAATTGATTTTATGTGGGTCAAAATACAGTAGACTTTTATGATGTCAATGTTACCCGAAGAGTCATGTGCAATTCAATTTGAAGTGTCTTAGCACCTTGCTAGCAAGACCTGTATTAAACATATTTTGAATGTGTTTAAACTGAGGCTAGAGCAATTCTTGAGTCTTGTTATAACATGGAAAAATCTCAGTCCTTGTTGGTTGGTGAAACCATGTCATAACCTGTTTTGTATAAAACTGTCTTTAAACTGTGCTTAAGCAACAGCTGGTGGTTTCTCCTGTGAACAGCAGATGATGTTTAATTAGCCCTACAGTCATCTACATTACAATCAAATCAAAGAATGCAGTTGCAACACATTCCCAATTTGTATTGTAAATGTGACCCTAACTGTGTTCCTAAAATCTCTGTCATGTGCAACAGCTGGGTACACTGACCTGATTGTAACATAAGCAGACACGTAGTACATGAGTATAAATTCCCATTCCTAAAATCATATTTGTTCTTTATAAACATACTTTTAATGTTTGAAGCTTACCACAAGGAAAAAAAAAAAAAAAAAAAAAAAAAAAGTTTACTTCTGTAGTATTCTCTGCTCTCATTAATTATTCCATTTAATAGAGCTTCTCAAAGTCATCTCTTAGAAAAGGAATTTGGATTACGCAATCTTGGAAAACAAACCTGTTGCCACCAAGCATGAGCTAACATGTTGTAGTACTCTACAGCTTATCACAAGCAAGCCAGCACCCAGTTTTGTAGACCAGAAAAAGTCTTGGTTGATTATCTGTGCAAATAAACTATGCTGTGTTGAATATTCTAGTTTGCTTATAGTCTGCCTGAGGACTTACCGAATACCTGTGCCTGTTTTTAGCTCTTCAGTAAGAGTCGTAAAATTAAAAACTTTTAGCATCTGTCAGTGAAATAATGAACTTTTGATTCCATGGTTGTAAGCACTCCAAATGGGATTGACATAAGCAATGTATCTCTCTATGCATCTGTTTCTGTTCTCCAAGCTAAAACAGTCTAATTTTTAGGACTGAATGAGTGACATTTTTTCCATTTTCACTGTTTAGCAATTTGAGTACTTTTAGATATATCATTTAAAATGGCTATTAGGTCTTCAGATTTCTGACAACGTGGTCTCCTGAGGAAAAAAAAGTAAAGTAAAATAAAATAAAATGACTAACTTTTAACAGAAGTTCATTTAACTAATTTAGGATTATTATGATAAACCTAAGTGCATAATTTGCTGCTCTGTTATGTAATACACTCTATACGTGCATATAACATCTGCCTGAATGGCGGGAGAGCAAGTCTACAGCAGGTATAAATAAAAGCAATCAATCGCCTATCAAAAATTATCAGCTTATAGCTTTAGGACCCAGTCCTTCAATGTAATTTATCACAGATGTGTAGCTTCAGTTCTTTTGTAAGTCCATGGGACTTAGCAGCATGCCTAGAAGTCAGCATACGCAACTGATTTGTAGATATTTTACCTGCTGCTCTCTTCTGATAATCATAATCTTTATTTATGTGTCTCGGCATGGATTTGGATGTCTGATTGTGGTCACACAGGTCTGAAAATATTTAATTGCCACTCCAGGATAAATGGTTTCTTGAGAAAGCAAAGAGCTAATGTCATAATCTTGAGTCTGTTTTTGGGACTCTCACAAACTTGTGTAACTTTAATTGAGCCATTATTGTTTGCTATCTCTGTGAAATGGGCACAAGATCATGCTTGTATATGAGAGTACTGTAAGACTCTGAATTTTAAGACTTTCTGAAATCAACAGCAAAGAGCTCTGTTAAAGAATAATGCTTCAGCTATGTGTACTTCAGCTTTTTAAATACTATGTATTGTTTCTAACAAAGCCCTAATACTCATTCTTACTTTTTTGGTTGAAACTCACTCAGAAAAAGTTTCCTGTCAGAGTAATTTTAGAGTGTTGAGAGATGCATATAAAATTATTTTCTGTGCTATCATTTCACGATACATTCTATACCCTGGAAAAATTTAAAATTCACACTAACATTTTCCTGTAAAGAATTAATACAAAAATGGCATGAGAAATACCAGTAAAACTGTTGAGATTTAGACTTGGAAGAGGTAAGAAGATCAACTGATAACTGAAGTCATTGAAATGTAGCATGCTGTCATCTTCTCCTTGCATATTTATTTATTCTATTGGATCACTACTGCGTGTGGTTCGTTGTTTGAGATGGGTTTCCCACTGCAATTAGCTGAGCGAGTTTTCAGTCACCCTAGAACTTGCCTGCAAAAATGGCAGAAGTAATGCTGAGGTGGTTAAGATGTGTGTAAGATAAAGGCATACTTTTCTCTTATCTCGTCAGCCTTTTAACAGGAAAACATTGGAAGATTTTAGAGACAGCATTAAGATAGGCAGAGGCTAAGAACTGCTCTGGTTAGTTTGTCATGAACTCTGTAAAGTGACATTCTTAATTGTTTCACTGATAAAAGATTTGAGCAGTAGATGAACACAATAGAAAACAAGTACAGATTTTCAGATAATAACTACATAAAAGTAGTACAGAAGTTTTTTATGTATATTTAAATAAAGGTTATATATATATATATATATATATATACACACACACATATGTATAAGCCATAACAAAAGAGAAACAGAGTATAGGCTCAAGGCTTTAATGTAGGTAGTTCATGGGAACAGGATGTTCAAAAGGAGATTAGACACAGCAAGGACAGCCATGACAAATGATCAAGAACTTGAGAGGACAAAAGAGTTGGTGAAGAAGGAAAACTCAGACTTTTGAAGGCAATCTGGCAGATGAGGGCCACCTATCATGGTGAGAGCTGCCTTTAAGGAAAACAGAAATAAGAAATTGGAAAAAAAAAAAAACAAAAAAACTGAAGAAAAGAGTTAAAGAGGATAAAGAGAGGAAATTACTGAAGATTAACCAAAGAAAAACTGATCTAGAGTCCCAACAAGAGAAAGAGGTAATATACACGTCAGCATATAATTTCCACGTGCCTCACTAAAGAAGAAAAGCGAGGGTTAAAGACGGAATGAGGCAGAGATGGCTATGAAAGGTGAATGCCTTTTAGTTTATATAGTGCAGTTAGTATAGTGCAGTTTGTATACTATAGTTTTTCTTAATCATTTTTCTTTTGCTTGAACAAAATGATACTTGGAGTAGGTGTACCTGAGTACATTTAAGAATAAAATCCTAACAAAAACAGGGGCCAAGGGAGGTACAATTCATGGACCCATGAAAGTCAGGGAGGAGTGAGCCATAAAGGAAATAGAATCCTGTCTTGCCGATGCCCCCTGAAACCTGATTACTACTTGCCTGTAAGATATTGCACAATTTGATAGTACAATTAATATATTTTTAAGTTTACTGTCTGTAGTATGAAAGATTTGCTTGGTATTGCCATTTCTAGGTGGCAGCAGAATTATATAAAAAGAGGGAATTCACCACTAAGACAAAAAAGAAAAGAGTTCCAATCTTATTTACAGCTCAGTAACTGGTAATTAGAAGCCCTAGACAATACAGATTTGATGTGTCATATCATAATGTAATTGCTGCAATTATTTATCATTTTCTTCATATACGTGCACATTAGTTCTCTAAGTGTTATGCTAATGGATGTATTCAGTCTCTTGCAGAGAATGGTTTTAGAACAGGGAGGAAAGGCATAAATACCTTTTCACTACTGTAACAGCACCGCAATAGCTGTAAATCACAGTTGTTCAGGTCAAGACAGTATGTGTGCACTTTAATTAGCATTTCTTTTATCTGTTTGCTTTCTTCCTCCACCCTTCCAATATACTAACAAACATTAAACAACTAACACTCCCCTTCATTTTCGATTATTTATATGGCTAAATAAGTTTACTATTGCTTGTGCTAATGAGCACAATCTGTGCTCATCTGTGTAGCAGCTCAGCAGCTTTAAATTCAGAAGATATCACTGCTGCAGAGGTTTGTAGACTATAAAAAATCACAGTAACACTACATCCTGTGCAAAGTTCAGAGAATATTTTCCTTTGATGAAAATTATTCAGAGTAATTGCTCTTAGTATGCAAGAGAAACTTAAATGAAAGCAGAAGCTGTAAAATAGTATTATCCTGGCAAAACACACAAGTTCTGATGAATGCATTTACTATGGAAAAAAATAATTCTTGATATCATTTATGTGAGGGGTTAGGGATAAGAGCACAGGAACTTAGGGTCTTGATATGTAATATTTTGACTGATCTAAGTTGTCACCACAGTCCTGCCCACTCTCACCTGCATATCCCTGCTCTATCTGTTGAGCTGGATCAGGCACTTACCCGATTGCACAGTGCAGCAGTTCGGAGCCCCAAGCTGTGTAAAGGCTGATGCTACCAGAAAGGTCCTTGGCTAGCATTACACTCTTCATCCACTTAACCATCTCTCCTGGCAGCTCAGATGAGCACCAAAGCCATGGTGGGGAACAGGAGGGAGTGCAGGAATGTGGCAACATCGCCTTGAGGTGTTTTAAACTGCCTTGGAGCCGCACCCATGGGTTTCTGTCCAGCACCTGGATGTGATTCACTGTGTCACCTCAGACAAGCCAGCTAACCTCAGTCACCTCTGCAGTCCTCGGAAACCTACCCACTGGTGTTTAGTAGGCTACACAAGTGATGCGATCACCAAACAGAGCAGCTTTAGGAATTCTAGCCACTAGCACATCCATCCCAAGCACTGGTGTCACTTTGAGCACTTCAGTAGCAGTTTCCCTCAGGAGGTAGGAAATGCTGTAGTTCTTCTCACTACAGAAATGCTCCATTCCCTTTGTGAACAAAGCTGTAGTTTATCATTTGTGCTATGCTGTGGTCTCTGGTTTTCTTAATTAACTGTAAAAAAAAATATGTTTAGGTCAGTTCAGCCTTTTCAGAGAGCTTAAAACTAGATAGTTAACAAAAGGTGTTAAGGCTCTCTATGCATCCTAATGGTGCCTTTGTATTCATTCTGATCACTGAATAGAGTATGGGTTCTGTTGAGAAACATGATCCTATGAAGAATAAAGTTAAAACAAAGGTATATGAGCAATCAAGCACTGTAGTTTACAACAGTTGCTTGCTGGGGTTTATTGGTGCAGACTTAACCTTGTCACTCCAGTACTAACACCAAAACTGCTAACTTCTCAGTTACCTACTTGCATTGGCAGAAATGGAAAATTTCATTTTCCGGAGGCAAGACGCATCACTTAGCACAGGGTGGGGTTTGGGTGAGGCTAAAGGAAAAGATCTGTCTTTCTTTTTCACTGGCAGCCTGGGAGAGCTTTTGCCTCTCTAGTGCCTGACAGAAAAGCTGAGAAGTTACAACCACGTCAGATGTGAAGAGCCTGGCCCATTTCTTTCTTTCTTTGTCTGGGTCAAGGGGAACACTCCAGCTCCTCAGGTGCTCTTTGATGAGTGTGCGTGTGTGTATATATGTAAATATATATATATATATATATACACACACACACAGACACACATGACATAGGCTTTACCTGAAAGATTCCAAGTCTGTCAGGGTGGAATATGGCGAAAATCTCTATCTGGTTTCTGCTCCTTGTAGTGTCCAAGCAGAGTGGGTTTTTATCAAGAGAAGTCCTTTCCCATTTCCTTTCCCCTTCTCTTCCCTCTTTCCTTTCCCTTTCCCCTTTCTTTTTACCTTTTCTTTCCCCTTTCCTTTCCTCTCCATTGTGTGCTCTGACATAAGCTGCAGGATATGAATATAACCTTTAATGGGTTTTGTATTCTACTTGCTATTTTCACCTTTTCCCAAAATCATAGTAAGGAGTGCAGGTGAGAAAAGTAAACAGTGATTTTTAATATTTGGAAAGATCTGAATGGAATTTCAAGGACAAAGAAAAGCCACTTCACAAGTTCTCTCTTGTGAACTAGTTCTCTCCCTCCTCAAAATCATGGGGTGCTCCAAGTCGGGGAATTCTGAGAGGCTCTTAGAAAGATCTCAGGAATTCTAGCTAACAGAGAGTGATGGAAATAATTAAAAGTGTTAGGCAAGCTGATAGTTACTACTAACACCCTTCATAAATATTTATTTGTAATTGTATTTGACTTATTCTTGTATCTTACACTTCAATGTTACATTTGCTAATAGTTTTGTGCCTTACTTTTACTTCCATTTACTAATATACACAATGCAATACTTACGAAGCTATTGTGCAAAATACGGTTTATACACCAAAAGAAAAGCAAGTTTCTGTGCCCTCCATGAGAACTTTTAACTTCCATGTTAATTAATTACAGGGATTATCAAATAAAGGATGTCAAATATGAAAGAACTCATTTTCTCCACAGAAACCCAGAATGATTTTGACACATCCCAGGAACAGGCTTCAGAACAACTCTTTACACATCTTTAAGTTTACAACAGTGCTCAGGTGTCTTTTTTTTTTTTTTTTTTTTTTTTTTTTTTTAAATCTCAGACATTCAGGCATTAATCAGACTGCACCTTAAAAGCCCTGCATTTATCAGCTGTCAAAATGGTTACACTGATGCCTTCTCTCCCTGTCCACCATGTGAAAGATCCCCTTTGGCTCAGGTCCAATACTGGTCCTGGGCCTTCCCAAACCACTTTTCCTGCCATTTGCACCCCACGGATTGCATTGTCCCCTTGTTGGACCAGACAATTGTGGAGGTTTTTCCAACCCTAATGATTCTAGGATTCTGTTTTAGGGCAGGATAAGTGTAGCAGCGGACTGAGTTGACCTCCCATCCCTCAGAGAGCCACCAAAGAGCAGATGAATCAGGGAGGTGACGGTGTCACAGTCCCTGGGGGTGCTTAAGGAAGGGTTGGACGTGGTGCTTAGGGACATGGCTTAGTGGTGACATTAGTGGTAAGGGGATGGTTGGACCAGATGCTCTCGGAGATCTTCTCCACCCCTAATGGTTCTATGATTCTAAACCACTCCATAAAGCTTCTGTAGGGCTTTATTCCTCGTTAACCGATTATCACCGGGGCACTGCTGGGATACTTTCTATTTCTTGACACTTTTTCAAACCACGAGTTCCGGCTGGACACTGAAAGCTCGCTCTGACGAGCCTCCCCGCGGCCGTTACCCGCCGGCCCTCCCCGCCGCCCCGCCCCGCCTCCTCCTGCAGCGTTTGAACGCTGCCGAAGCGGCCAACCCGGAGCGCCGGCGGCCGGGGCGCACCAACGGGCGGCGGGGCGGCGGCAGGTTTGAAGGGCGGCTGGGTGGCGGCGGCGGGACGGCAGGGGACGGGGGCTCTGCCACGGAGCGGGCGGGGGGCGGCTGCTGCCGCCGGCCGGTGCTGCTCCGAGCCGTGAGTTGGGGCTGGGGGGCTAAGAGGGAGCTGCTCGGGTCGAGTCCCGGGGTTGTGTGGCTTGCAGGAGCCTGGGACGGGCTCCGGCTGATGGTGGTCCCTGCGTGAGGGGGGGGCTGAGGTAACCGCCGCCGGGTCGGTGCTGGGCGAGAGGCGAGCGTAATGCGGTGTGAGCATCGGGATAAGGTGCTGATAAACGGCTGCTGAAGGGTGTCAGTCGCATGCATCTGTGAGAACAGAAACCCTGCTTTTGTCAGGGGGGTTGATTAAGGTGGATTTCCTCCATCTCATCTTATTTTGACACTTCTGTCTCATTAGGACCTAATAGTAAAAGTCCCTTCTTGGTGGCCTACAACTCGAGGTTGTACAATACTAAATTCTAACTACTGCTCATCATAAAGAGGCAATTTATTTAAATAAGAGGCTTATTTGATGTCTGTCAAGGTTTAATTGTACTTCCTTTTGTTTCAGGTATAGCTACCATCCATTTGTGTAAAAGAAGAACCCAGTCAGTATGAGCTGGGTTGTGGAGGAGTGGAAGGAAGGCCTGTCCCCCCGAGTCCTTCAGAAGATTCAGGAGCTGGAAAGTCAAGTAGACAAGCTTAAAAAGGAGCGTCAGCAAAGACAGTTCCAGTTAGAGTCTCTGGAGGTAGCTTTGGAAAAACAGAAACAGAAGGTAATGGAAATACTACAGTTGCTTCCCTACAATGCCATTCTGCAAGCCAAACATGATTATAAAGCTTTATAATCTCTGTTGTTAGAAAGTGATTTTGGTTTGTTTCTTTCCACTGACTGAAAAGGTAATGTAGAAATATAAGCTGCTTATCTTCATCATTATTTCATAGCTGTTCATCATAGTCTCCTCTTCTTTAAGTTCTCATTGAATCTTAAGGTCATTACTGCCTTTTATCAGTGTTTGGCATGGCTGTTGATGTCCAGGCGTTTGTTTACTTAGAGACCTTCTTCCAGGCTTTGCTTTGTGACTAAGAAAAACATTTCTTTATTGTTGTGCTTGTTAAAAATCTTGACAATAACTAGACCTATCCTCTATCATCCTCTATCACAGAGCCGCACGATTGATGGCCTCTTACTGTTTCTCCTTGCCAGTGTGCACCTAATTTGTCTTATCTGTTGCTTTAGATTGTGTGCATCTCATTTCTGTTTTTAGAGATTATTTTATGATATTTTTGACAAATTTTGTCTCATCTGGCTCTACACTTGCCCTCCTTGTCAGGGTACTTTTGTGCCTCAGTCAGGAGTAATCCATTTGACTGAGTTCTGCTTTGTAACATTTGAACAGGGTTTAGAGGCAATTGACAAAGGTTGCCTTTTACTCCTGTTAGCTGTTACAGTTTTCTAGCAAAACTCAAGCCTAGTAGTTTACCTTGACTTTTTTCCTGTGACTTTCCAGGTTCTTGTCTCATCTTGTCTCAACTGCTGTGTTCCCCAAACAAAAAGAAGGGTTGTATTCAAATAGGTGTGTTTTAAAACTCTTAGCTAGTATTAGTTGCTGATTCTAATACTTAATACTTATCAGCTGAAAGCAAAGCTGAATGGAATTCTGGAGTTGTTAATTCCCACTGGTTAGTGCTGAGCAGCAGGTGGCTGTAGTTTGCCTCAGAAGCTGGAGGGAAGGCAGAGCAAGTCTCTGTTGTGTGTCTCTATTTCTAATTTAAAAGCTGTGACCCTTGGTAATTGTGCATCTTCTGTGTAGTGAGTCAAGGTATTCTGATTGCTAAATCTGATAGATGTGAAGAAGTGAGACAATCACTGAGGAGTGATTCAGCGTAGACTAGTACTTAAGGTCTAATGAATTCTTGATGAGATTGTGTCTAGTCAGTAAATAGGAGTTGTTTAGGTGTTAATGTGATGAATTCTAAGAAGCGTTTTTTGTTTATACCCAAGAATATTTGAACAGTGTGTATATCTGAGGCTTTCAGTGCTGTCAGGGGTTTTGAAAGATTGTGAAGAAAATAACAGCATATAAACTGTAACTATTACTTTAAGTTGAGCAAAGACTTGAGACAACTTTGAAATGGTCCATATTCCTAATAGGTTGAAAATGAAAAAAATGAAGCTGCAACTCAGAAGAGAGAGAACCAGAGCTTGATGGAATTGTGCGAAAGTCTTGACAAGGCAAAGCAGAAAATTTCACATGATCTTAAAGTAAAAGAATCTCAAATCAACATTCAATCAGGGCAGCTGAATGACAGCAAGAAAGAAATTGAAAGACTAGAACAGGAACTGAAAAGGTGAGGACTTGCTTTGTCTCTAATATAAAAACAGCTGTTTTCTCATGTTTTGTTGATTTCTCATTTGTGTGTTTTCACACATGCATGCACAGGCATCTACACAAGTCTCTGTGTCACTTCACTTCAAGCAATAAGCACCTATGGTTCCTGTTTAATTTGGGGGAATTTTGTCATACCATGTGATAAGAATCTGCTCATTCTAGGATAACAACAACACAAGTTGTTAGCATAACTGAGTTACTTTGCAAAAGTAATCTGCAGAGGGCTTGGAGCTGCAAGATAATTGCACAGATAACTCGATCTTTTAAGATCAAGTCTCCCAATAAAATATGAAAGCTGGAAGAAGGGGTGAACGCTTCCTGGAGTAGAAGCAGTTACCAAAAACCATGGTGCTGTGACTGAATCACTGCATCTGGTTGCATTGGTTAAGAAGTGATTCCTATTCCCTGGGTACAGAGATGGACGTTTTGTGGAGCACCCTCTGGGTGCAGAAAGAACCTTTCCCTAACCCCCAGCCTGACCCTCCCCTGTCCCAGCTCCATGCCGTTCCCTCAGGTCCTGTTGCTGTCCCCAGAGAGCAGAGCTCAGCGCCTGCCCCTCCGCTCCCCTCGTGAGGGAGCTGCAGGCCGCCATGAGGCCTCCCCTCAGCCTGCTCTGCTCTGGGCTGAGCAAACCAAGGGACCTCAGCTGCTCCTCATACGTCTTCCCCTCTAGGCCCTCTAGTTTGATATACTTATGCATCACTACTATATTGTGCTGCCCAAAACTGCATGCAGTACTCAACGTGAGGCTGCATCAGAGTAGAGCAGGACAATCCCTTCCCTTGACCATCTGGCAGTGCTGTGCTTGGTGCACCCCAGGACACCGTTGGACTTGGCTCATTCAACTTGATGTCCCAATAAAGTAACTAAAGAGGGAGCTGCATTGCACTTCCTGTTTTTTCTCTTTATACTTTGTCATCTTTTTACAGTTAGGGAAAACTAAGGAAGCTTGAGATATTGACTGTTGTGAGAAGATTCTAGATTTTAACAATTTATGACACGCAGAAACATCTTTGTGCAAGGAATTGCTGAGATCCATCAAGGAAGAATCCAGTGTGATTCAGCAGGGTTGTTAGAAACACACTGAAATATAGAGTAAACCTACTGTAAAAGGCTGGCTGTGAGAGGTTACAGGCTAGGGATTTCACATTTTTCCATTTCCAAAACCACACAGAAAGCTTAGTTTACTGAATTCTCTGCTGTCTTTTGTAGTTCTTTGCATAGCTATCCACTACAATGGATTACGTGTAGCTTGACCCCCACTATCAGTTTTGATCTTGTATTTGGGTCTGCTTTATCCTAGTTGATCACTTAACACTTCATAGCACCTGACACCCCCCTGGGAGAAGAATCCTTGGTGTTGTGCTATAAAATGGAGGGGAGAACGGAGCAGGAAGTTGTGGAGCCACTAATGTGATGGGCTGCAGCCTGGAACCATTGCCTGATTCATCTGGGCTCACTGGGCAGGACCAAAGCTGCTGTTCCATTGGCTGCAGTTCCTGTGTGTAACTTCCCAACTAGTGATGTGGTTTTCATGGATGAGCTTGTAATTGTTCATATTCACAAAAATCAGTTGGAAATCAATTCTAATTCCAAATGGATTTTCAAACTAAGCACTGGAAATCGTATTTACTTGTGTATTTTGGGCTCTTAAAAATAGATAATTGACCTTCTGGTTTCCATTAGTAATTTCTCCTGTTTCTTTCCTAAACAGATACAAATGTGAGCTTGAGAGAAGTCAGCAAGCATTGATTACAGGAGACTCATCATTCAGTGGTACTCCACAGAAAAATTTAACTGCTCCTTTAACACCAGTTCAAAGTCATAATGGTAAATGAATTTTTCTTCATCTAGCACAGGTAGCCAATTTTCAGTTCCCTTGGAAGGTGGGAGAGGTGTTTTGAATATTACACTTAGTTACCGAATTGCCTAATCCGTACTGTGTAGCTTATTATGAGAGTGCCCAGTTTGTAACACTGTAAATTCCAAGTTTAAAAAATAGTAGTGCAGATTGAACTGTTACTGCAAATATTACATCTTTTCAGCAATACATTGATGGGCATGAAATAACAATAGGAATATTTATCAACAGACTGCAGCAATCTTTTTGAATGCTTGTTCCTAGTGTCAGCTCTTCCCTTCACATAGTGAAGAGCAAATTTCTTCTTTCATGTGCTGCAGGTGCTTTAACTAAAGTTCAATCAACAGTCATTTGTTTTCTTTAGGAGATTATTTTTGACTTAGGATATTATTGTGCATAATAATCTGCACAATTAAAACAAAACCTCTGTATCCACTTCAAAGCATCACTTCTATCTTCAAATTAGTGACATCAAATAGATTTAAAATATTTGAATGAACTGGAAAAACGAGAGGAAGATTCTATAACAGGAGAACAGTTATGTAGCCAAACACCTCAGTGCTGTATACACTGAAGAACTGCAATGGGTTCAATACTGAGAATGCTTTATTTGCTGTGAACAAATGTTCTGTGTGTTTGGCATCTTGGTCTTACTCCAATTGGAAATCTGAGATATTTTCATGTATTCTTGTTTCTTTTAATTCCCTTATACATATCCAAAAAGGGGTGCAGGACTGGTGATGTCAGGTATTCCAGATTCACACAGAAGTGTGACCTTCCTGAAGTAAGGATTAGGTTAAAGTAACCTTAAAATGGTGTTGTTGCAGAAGTTTGTTTTCATTGAAAGCTGGTATGTTATTTGGGATGTTACAAAGTATTCTAGCTCTAGATTTTTTTTTTAATGTAGAATTATTTACAAATTCAAGAAAAGGAAAGCAAGACTTGCTTTAGACTAATATATTCCTTCTAAAATTCCTTCTAAAATACCTATTACATTTGAAAGTTGCTAAAGGGAAAGATCCAGCATCTGTTTGTTTCTTAATAATGTTAATGCTACGGGGCTGGTAGTGTAAAAATTATATATATACATATAGATGTTGTGTATTTATATATACGTACGTGCATGTATCATTAAATATATATACGTTTTTGAAAGAAAAATATAGATACATGTTCATTATTATATGCATTATATACATTTTTCTATAGATATTACATGTTGTCAAAAAAAAAAAGCACAGAAATAAACTCTGGCATCGGATCCTTATTTTAACAGTTGTGTTTTCATTCTAATGTCAAGTTCCATGTATGCCACAGGTGTACTTTTGAGGCCCTAAATTACTAAGCATATTTATATAATCGTTTCTTCATGATCTTATGCTTCTGACAGCTGTTCATTTTCATCACTCCTGTGATAGTATATAGGTAATCTTTTCTAGCCTTTTCCTAAGTTGTGTTACGAAAAAGTATTCATCATGTCTTTGTAGATGCTAAGTTTGAAGAATTAGAAGAAAAATACAAGAAGGAAGTAGAAGAAAGAAAAAAGCTAGAATTAGAACTGAGAACAATCCAGGTTAACGTAAGTATCTTTTGAAAATAATGTGTTAGTGCCAAGAAAGTTAGTACTGCTTAAACTTGGAAAATGAAGTGGAAACTAAATGACATATATTCTGTATCACTTAAAGTGTAATTTATATATGTATTAAAAAGATTAATCAGTGTGTCCTGCCATTCAAAGTAATCTATAGCCAGTATAATTGAATAGCAAAGGAAAGAAGGATATTAAAAATGAGAACACATCTTTCAAAACCTAGAAGTCTTGGGCAGTCAAGGACAAGTGAAAGCAAAGCAGTGCCAGTTTTGACAAATATAATAAAATAGTAAAATATCTTTGAATTATTTCTTGTAATCTTTTCACCCAGCAAGCAAAAATCAGTAATTTTTTTTTAAAATGTGTAAGTAGTAGCCAGTATCTTAGAGGATCTCAGAGGCCAATAGGTGATGAAGTTGTAAAGGCTCTCATTGAGAACAAGAAGACCAAATCTTTTTGACTTGGTATTTACTCTTTAAAGGCTAAGATAGCTATATATATATCAAAGCCTTTCTTTATGGTGGCTGAATATGTGGCATAGACTCAAATTGAAAAGCCAGAAAAAGTCTTAAATGAAATTGATCAAATGAATGGTACTAAAAAAACCCCACCAGATACAGACAATATTTACCAATGAATTGATACAGCACTTCAAAGTGGGACTGCTGAATCACTTTGATGTGCAACTGATTTCAGTTTCCTCTTGGCTCTAACAGGTGGCAAGGGTGATACAAGTTCTTAAAAAGGCTTGCAGTACCAGTTCCTGGGAATGTAGTTTACGAAGACCAACTTTTGTCATGGACAAATTGTTAGAAACTTAAATAAAACAGACTAAATGTATTGATGCATGTGTATATATAATACATGGAGAAAAGACCAACTAACTGTTTATTATTTGTAAAGGTAAATCATGCCTCACATATTTTCAGAGGTGTGTGGTTCAATTTTTTGTTAGAGTAAATCAGAGAACAAATGTGATTAATTCAATGTAATGTTGCTGGATATCTAAAAGGCTCTGAAAAAAAATAAACTGCTTTGATAAGGTGGAGTTCCTCTTGTGAATTCTGGTAAAGATTGAGGGCTAGGAATAAATAGTCAGTTTCTGCAGCTGGGGAATGATCAGCAGTGGAGCCTGAAAAGGATGACTGCAGAGAACAGTGCTATTCAGCATATTTGGTAACTATCTGAAAAAGTGTTGAACAATATGGCTGAAGTCCACATGACTTTATTATAATACATTGCAATAGCTAAGATATCAAGTTCAGTTCAGCATCAGAAATGTGAAGTAATGCACCTGGAAAACACAATCTGAACGCTGCATATCTGATGCACTCCGGCTCCAAATTTGGTGAAAATATTCTAGGAAGTAATTCTGTAATTATTGTGGCTAGATCTCTGGAAACTTCAATATTATGTTCAACAATGGCAAAAAAGAATTATTTTATTTGAAGTAACTAATGGGGAAGTATTTTTTTGCCTGTGTTCCTTGCATGCTCCACAATTCTGGTCATCTAATCTGAAAACAGGTATAGTAGAATGGGATGGTTCAGAGATAAATGAGGATCAAGAGAGGAAACAGAAAATGGTCATTTTTCTATTTTCATAAGGCACAATAACAGTACCAGCTCTGCAGGATTTGAACAAAAACTATTAAATGTTATACAGTGTTAAATGACAGAACTCTTTGTCACAGAGTACCGTAAAAAAAAAATAAAAATACAGACAGATCCAAAAGAGAAAATACAGGTGAAACTTTTCAGTAAAAATTAATTCCTTTAATTTCCAAGTTTCAAACATTTGTCTCAGGAACTCAGGAAATTTAAATAGCACATCAGGGGAATGATTACCTTGTTTATTGTTAGGTTTTTATGTTTCCTGTCCATTTAAAAAAAAAAATAAATAAATAAAATTATAAGATTGGAGACAGTATCCTGAACTATAATAAGTTTCTGGTCCTAGCACAGCTATTTCTACATGAGAGCATATTCTCTGGTTGAAGTCAGACTGGGCATTACCTGGTTTAGAGCATTAGTTTAAAAAAATAGTAAATAGGAGGCATTTGAAAACCCATTTTAAAAATACAGTTGGGGGCATTGTCTGAGTTTTTTTCATTTAAAACATTTACAAGAAGGAAAAAAATTAGATTTGGACTGTCACTAATTTTCCTATGCAAAGAGGTTACAAGCTGGTACCTAGAATTTTCTGTTAGTGTGATTTTGGCTATTCTGTGCATAAAAGGTTCAATAACTGGGTATATTCTGAATTTACCTGTGTTTGTTCGGAATAAATAAGGGGCAGATATCAGATGTGTTAGACTGGACTTCTATATTTCTTGCAGCTTACTTGTGTCAGAAATTTCCTGTTAGAATGCAGGCATTGATTTTGGAAAATATAGGAGGTAAATGGTGTTTCTCTCTTGAAAAACACAAAAATCTGGAGATGTTAAACATAAACACATAAAACTCAGTTTTTCAGGGATCCTGGTCTGTGCTGATAAGTACCTGCTATGCTTTTATACTTGAATTAATGTTATTTTATTTATGTAGTATAAAAAGCAGTGATATCAATCAGTAATTTGCAATGGTGTATGATGTGTGTTACCATAACAATTTGAAATGACCATGACCTATTATCTAGTTATTAATAAATGAGTTTTGTTATATGTCAGCTGTAGAACTGTGTAAGGATAGATCTTTTTTTTTTTTTGGTCACAGAAAATAAATCAGCCGTATCCTCAGCAAAGCTCTTTGAGTCATAGGGAGATTGCTTGGCATCAGGCTTCCTCATCTGTGTTTTCATGGCAACCAGAAAAGACACCATCTAGAAATCAAGAAACCCCTGCAAAGAGAAGTTCTACAACATCCTATTTTCCATGGGAAAAGGAAACAAATTCTAGTATAATATCAGAGAAGAAGGAGTTTGACAACAGCTTTGCTGAGAATTATAACTCTTCACTCATCACCCCGCTCAGAGCACAAAACCAAGGTATCTGGTATATTTCTTTAAAAGCCAGAGGCAGCCTCCTGTATGGCTTCAGGAGAGCTGCTGAGCGGATAGAGGAGAGGCACTGCAATTAGTGCTTTAGTGAGGAAAAGAGCAAGATACCTGTTGTTGCCTTTGGCAGCTAGCTCAGCTGGCTACTGGTGTGTGTATTCACAATGACCAGCCAGTACGTGGAGATTATCCACAAGCTGTGGTAGCTTTTACATAATGGGTGTGGGATTTAGGAGGGGAGTTTGTATTTTATGGTGTGGGCAGGGGATATCGCACCAAAATTGAAGGAGAACAACCTTTTCTAATAATTCCATTGCTTATGGAACAGTTCTCTTAAAACAAAGTTAAAACTTTTCAGGATTTCATTCCATCTCAGTGTATTCAAAATTCTCTTGTATTCAAATTCAATTATATTTTTCCTTAATTTTGTATGACTATTGAGATTTATGGCTGAGCAATATCTGTTTAAAAATTCATTGATTGAAAGTGCTTAATGCATAACTGAGTTCATCCATAAAGGATGTTACAGGAAGCCTGGGATAGAATAAGATACTAAAAATACAATGAAAAAGCAAAATATGATGTTATTTTCTGCATGTTGGCAGAAATACATTTTCTCTGATATCTGATAATTGGAAGCGAACAAGGATTTGTTTAGTTATGGATTTGGTGGCCATTTACTTAAACCTGCTATTTGGACCAGGTTTTCCACTAACTGCTTTTTGCAGGATTTTTTTTATTTTATTGGTTTTTGTATTTTCCAAATGTTTATTCAAATGTCTACATGTAAAACTTCAGTCTGGGCAGTGTTTTTTAGTTTGGAAGCCATATGAATTCAGTATCAGGAGAACAGGTTTTTGTGTATTAATTGCTAAATTTTATTTATTAATATTAATCCTTGATAACAGTCCTGTAGCTGGCTAATGCTTTTTAACATAAAATTGCATTGTGATTTTGGAAGGCAGACTCCTGCTGTTGTATAGTATAACAAGGTCACTTGGTTTTTACTTTTTATATATGTAGCTTTAAGGGCAAGAAAAACATTAAAATGTGCAATAGCTCAAAAATCTCTTTGAAGCAAAGGCTTACAGTTGCCCCAAATAAATGTTTGCAGTGTATAGCTTTCCTTTAAAAATAAATAAAACAAAGATAAAAATCTGTTGGGTACATTTTTCTGTATTTTTTAAAAACAACAAAGGAAAAAAAATAACAGCAGAATAACAAATTGTCTTTGCTTTTGTAACATTTGTGCCTGACTTTGCATTTTGCTTGTGCTCTCATACGTTGCAAAACGAAATTGGTTGATTTAGTCAACTATCTTATTGTCTTGATAGTTATAGTCATTAAGATGACAGTAGTAGAAAAGAGTTGAACTTTTATCTTTTATCTTAACTGTTTTTAAAATTCAGAGCTAAATTCCAGTGTTAAAGACCTAGAAAAACAACTGCAAGCTCTAGAAAAAGAGAAGAAATCCCATATGAATAAACATCAAGAGGCTGAACTCAAGCTGGACAGAATGAAGTTGGAATTAACACAGAAGGATAAAGTCATAACTAAAACTAGAGATAAAATAACTCAAATGACAATGCAACTCAATCAAGCAACGACACAGGTGAGATGTTGCATCACATCTTCTGAACATCCTTACAATCCATTACCAGTATTAACGTGTGTCAGTTTTCAGTCATTTTAGTAAGAACCAAGTTACTTTGCTAAGTTTCTTGGACATTTGCTGAGATTCCAGTTTTGAGAAGACTGTTAGTTTGTGTATTACCTGTAAAAATGTAAGTATTCATAAGCAGTTGCCATTTTCTGGAAGGTTCTTACTCCACCTGAAGAAATATTTTTCATCCATTAGGTATAGCCCTCAGGCAAGATTGACTGGATTTTTGAAAAATAATTTTAGATTAAGTTCTGTAGAGCAACAGTGACATCTGGTGGCAAGTTGTGACACTGAACAGACTGTCGTGTAACTGAGAACTGAAATCAAGTCTTTTTTAAAAAAAAAAAAAGTGAAAAATCAGAAGTTGTTGCCTAAAATACAGTATGTTGTAGTGAGATAATCTGGATTTTAAATGACTTGTATAAACTAAAATCTGGGTTAAAATGCCATGCAAGATGATGTTGAGAATGTATGTAGTTTTAAAATAAGATTCCATGATCTAATCCTAAGCAGTTTGCATGTGTAGGCACACTAAGTAAAGAAAAAGATAGTACAATTTGTTCAGTTTGTTTAATTGACGATTTAGAGTGTATTTAAATATATAATACATAAAAATGAATCCACTTGATTTTTGCTGTTGATCATGCCAAGAAGAGAACGCTACTGTTTAAAATCATTGAGTTAAAACTGCAGATAACCAGTTAGAAGTTCCCTTTTACTGATCAGCTGAGTGACAGCATCTTCCTCAACTCCTCTTTCACAGCATTTGACAGATATGAAAATAGTACCCTGAAGTAATCAGTGACTAGTATACACATGATTATTTGAATTTTCACATTTCCATCTATTTTTTTTCTTTTCCTACTATTTTGACTTGCCTACAGAATAGGAGAAAAATATTTCTGTGTCTTCTCCAGATATAATGATTATTATCCATTTTTCTCAGCAAGTTTCTACCTGCTACCTCAGTATATTGGAAAGCTGTGCTGTTTCCCACAGCTCCTGTATTGGTCTGTAAAAAATAAACCTTTGTGTGTTGAGGGTTAACCCATATGTCTTTTGAGAGAGAGAGAGCGCGTAACATTTGGCTGTAGGAGTAGGACTGGCTGGCCCCGCTTGAGTTGAGGCACAGCCTGTCCTTAAGGTACCGTGCAGCATCTCCTTAGCTCAGAGGCATCCTTTGGTCCTGACAGCTGAAAGTTATTCTGTTCTGTTACATTTTCCTTCTCGCACTGCAACTGGATCTCTGCCCACCATTCATGCGTTGTACGAATGACGCTGAGGTTCTGGATTTTAGTTTCCAGCCTCATATCCCAAATTTAATTTCCAGCATGTCTCTTGCATGGTTGTCACTACCACCATTCCCTGACTGCAGCACTTCCCCTGTGTTAGACGTTCTCACATATTATGAAGTTGGCAGGGTTCTGACTGGCAGGCAAGTTTCCATGGGATCTTACAGGGGCTCACGGTCCCTGCGGTCTTCTTAATAACCCAGCATCCCTGTACTGCTACCTGCATCTTGTTTTCTTATGGCATAAAGGCACTGTTATTTCAGTAAGTCATTCACCGGCTTTTGTTGCTGGGGAATAAAACCAGTCCTGTTCACACTTTCCCATTATTTCTTACCCTCTGGGGGGAAAAAAAAAAAGGTGTTTAGCCTTAACAGGCTGTTTTTGGAATAAAACCAGATTTTACTTTTCAGGGAGTTGGGTGATATTGTACCACCCTCTTAGATAACATAATATTAACATAGTAAGCTAAATGAGACAGCAAGCTGACATATTCTTCATGTGGAGGTTAAACTAGAAAATACACTGATTTTTTCATAATTAAAGTCTGAATTGTGGAAAAGACCCACTTGTTGTTCAGGTAGACTAAGATAATTGCCTTTTTTTTTCTGTCCAGCTTATGAACGTAAAACATCTCTTGCATTTTTAATGTTTGGGATTGATAACTAATTATTGTAGGTCCAAATGATGGAGCAAAAGATGAAAAGGTTGTCTGAAGAACTGAATTGTCAAAGACAAAATGCTGAGAGTACTCGTCAGTCTTTAGAACAGAAAATAAAGGCTAAGGAGAAGGAATACCAAGAGGTAAGGCGGAACTTTTTATAAAACAATACTGATACGTGAGTGCAAAAAGTGGTTTCATAAAATCTGACAGTAGATGCTAACCAAGGATCTCAGAGAGATACAGGACCTGGTCTAGAAGTGATAAATAAAAGTTAATCTTTGAATAATTATTGCATGAGAAAGAGCGTCAAAAGATTCAAACAGAGCAGTAATTGTATTCATCCAAAGCTGGGTTTGAAGAAGCATTATGTTGTTGATTCTCCCTACAAATCCAATCCATGTTGGCTGGTGCATGCACCGACTGGAATCCTTCATGGGGGTGGCGGTGCTGAGAGCAGAGAAGCAGCACAGCACCCTGCTTCACGGGTGCTTTGGTGCTACAGCCTGCTTCAGCAGCTGCTCGCTTGGATGCCAGGCAGTCTAGGTGCCATGCACAGGAACTGCTCCTGTGAAGAAGACTATTTTTGTTAAAAAGGCCTTCACAAGGCTACTATGTAAATCCACACACTGTCATTCTAGGTTGTTCAACAAGGCCAGCTGATGTGAGGAACGCTTTCTCTGTAGTGTTTGTCATCTGTAAGCTGTTAAAAGCTATTATGAAGTTTGTTTAATGTTCCTTTATTTGTATGAACTGGATGCTATGCATGGCAGCCAAATCCCACGTGAAGGTTTTGTTTTATGCATTTGGGCATCCAAATATGTGGCCTATCTTGGGAATATCTCATCTGTGCGTTTTTCTCAGGGGAGACTTTTCTATTCTGTGAAACCTAAGCCCTGTCCTGGTCCTAATGAATTCTGCCCTGTGAAGCCTTTTTTGTGTGTCCCTTGTCCCATTTCTGTTTCTAAAAGTCAGGTGAGATTCAGGTATGCATTCCATTAACTTCTAGGCAATGGCCTGGGACTTCTCAGGCTTTATTCAGAGATGGTAACGTAGACTGGTTTCAGAGTCTAAACAGTTTCCAATGTTCTCTCTCAATTTTTGTTTGAATGTTTCCATCTGAGCTTCAAATTTCCATAATTGTTGGGTTGCTGTGGGACATAAAGGCCCCATTTCAGTGAAAAAAAATGAACCCTACTGTATGGTATGCATATAATAGCAAAGAAGAGATGAATTTATCTACTTGTACTTTAATGTAATTTTTATTTGAAACACATCCTGAAGATAACAAATTTTAATACTGATACTTCTACTAGTTTTAGATTTTTTTCCCTTTTCATGATATGAACATTGCTGTAATGGAGTTTTTAAGCAGATGACACAAATGGTGTTACAGCCATTCTTGCCCATGAGAAAGAAGTGTGCATCAAAGTTGTTTTCAAGTTTTTGTTTATTGTGTTTCAGAGCAGGCAGTATCGGCTAATGAAAATCATTCTGTTGTTGGTTCAGTAACCGAAATAAAAACTTGTTTTAATTTGTGTATTTATTTCTTTGATATTGTACCGCTGTTTTCTAGGAGCTAGCTTGTCAGCAACGTTCCTTACAAAAGCTGGATCAGCAGAGCAACCATGTAAGAAACAAACTGAACCAGGAGCTACAGCAAGCCAAAAACAACTTCAACTCCCTGCAGGCAGAATTTGACAAAGTAGGTTTTTTACGCTAATATCTTCTATTAAGCTTAGGATTTACTGATCTTGACAGCACTGCCTTAAGTTAATTCTACATAAAAAAAAAAAAATATAATAATAATAATTAATATTGAAGCTTATATTGATGTTTTGTGCAGTTTGTATTAGCTGTTTTGTATTTACCATTTCTCACTGAAGTACTATGTATTTAAATGTGAATTGCAGGGTTTAGAATGTTTGGGGCTAGTCTACTTTCCACAGGGAACAGTGCAACTGAAATAAAGCTGCTGTGTGAGGTGGGACTAGTTGGGGCTGATCACAAGAGACAGCTTGTACAAAAAACCTGCAGAGGTGCAGTCTGATTGTA
Organism: Aythya marila; assembly: GCF_965140915.1. Taxonomy (NCBI): domain Eukaryota; kingdom Metazoa; phylum Chordata; class Aves; order Anseriformes; family Anatidae; genus Aythya; species Aythya marila. Next base: position 19,113,117 of record NC_139044.1, read on the forward strand.
GAGCTAAACTGATCAACAAGTAGTTGCCTTTTGGAACCACAGCCCCACTTTATGCTCCCTATTCATGCATTCCTGTTACTTCATTTGTAGCAGCACTCTCACTCATCTGAACACACAGAGAGATGAAACAAGGACTGAAAGAACAAACAAAAATTATATATAAATAATATATAAATAATAAGAGTTTCCCATTAGTTTAACTCTGTGGACTTCCTCTCCACAAAATCCAGATGAATCGGGGCTTGTATGAGGAGGAACCTGACTACAAGGGAGGTCTCACCCACTGACCATTAGATCCCACTAGTTGTGATGGGACCACAGTTTTAAGGAAGTTGGAAAGCAGCAGCAGTCTAAAGAGAGACTAAAAAAGATACATATGTATGGGTCAAAAAACTCTTGCGAGCAGGTATAAAGCAGCAGAGCAAACTGAATTATTAAAAAGGGCCATGAGTCTTTGAAAGCCATGCTGAGAAGGGCCATTAGCAGGGAGGCTGAGCGAAAACAGTATTTCTGAAAGTGACAACAGCTTTCTTACAAGCTTGTTTTATTTTAGAAATGTAGTTCTGTGAAAACATTGTCAAGTGTTTTCAAGGGAGGTTTCTTTATGCACATCTTATTTTACATGTACTTACTGAATAAATTGATTTTGTATAGAAAAAGAAGTGCTTTTAGTTCTTTCTCCAAGAAAGCTAATTTATTATCTAATTATCTAAGAGTAGATTTTATATTATTGTTTGTTTTCCTGTTTTGGCTTGATAATGCCATTTCCTTCTATTTAAATCTGGAGCATTACAGGACTGTTTCAAAGAGCTACGACGTATTCAGTTTCTTCAAAATACTGTGTCCGTGGAGTAAGAAGAATGGTTGTGATTCTTCCTTTCTGATTCACATAGCTTACCAACAAGGCTATTATGCTGCCAATCTCATTTTAAGCCTAGAGTTATCATTGCAGTGATGTAGCTGCAAGTTGGATGTATTAACCCACCTCAGACAGTCTATGTATTTTAGAGACGTTATCTTTCTGATCAGAGGGAAAGGAACTGAAATGCAATAAGAAGCTGTTTTCTAAACCACTCTAAAGCAACCTTAGGTTTGTGCTGGGGTAATTTTTGTAATAGAGTGTTAGTTTAAGCATAGGAGGTTTAAAAAAAAATGTTATGCCTGTAAACACAATGTGAATTTTCAATGCTCGCTCTTGCAGATAATGGCAGCAAAGCAACGCTTGGAACGTGATAGCAGTGATCTCACTCAGAAGCTGTGCAGAGCAGAGCAGGCTCTATTAGCAGCCCAGGCTAAGGAAAGTGACTTGACAAGAAGCTTTGAGGTAAATAATGCAGAGGAGTAACGGGTACAATTAATAATATGAATTAACAAGCTGTAAACGCTCGGACTGTCTAGTTACCCACATAGCATATTTCCACATAAGCCATCTTAAAATGTTTTTATGAACTATCTTATTAATACTTTAGTCATGACACAAAACAAGGTCTTCACTAACTTCATGTAGACTAATGGAATTTGCATATTTGGCTGAAGGATTGGGATTACAATACTGTAGCATTACTGCTGAGCTTCTAGTTCATGTTGGACTTCTGTTACCAAACGTAGCTTTTTGTTTTAAGAGATTCTTGCTTTTAGTCGTGAAATAAAAATGAATAAATATTTGTCTGATTTTTAGAAGTAAATTCCAGAATCATTGACAGTTTCTTTGGTGCATGCTGCCAAACTCAAAGATTTTCTGCAGATTTACTATATCCTCTTTTGAAAAAATTGCATTATTCTAAGAAGAAATACAGTTCAACACATACACAGTGCTCCTAATGCTTCCCTCAAAATAAAGTTTAATTCAGAGAAGTTTTTGGCTGTGGACATACTACCTCATTCACTTGTGCAAAAATCTTTTCAACTTTAGCATCTCCTTGGTCTTCTGTTACATTATTTTGCTTTGGTACAATCAGAGTGGAAACACTAGAAACACTTACAATTGTGCCACTAGGAGACCTCTTAGTGAATTTCTTTTATTTTCTACTTCTAATTCTCCAAAAAAAGGGAAGGGAGCTTGATAGCTATGTAATCCTTGTCACTGATTTGTTTCATTTAAACACTCTTATCTTCCTTGTTGCCCGTTATCATGAGCGGGTATAAAATAATCTGGCATAATTTCTGCCAAAAAAATTACTCGGCAAAATTTTATGAAAAAAATTAAAGTAACACCAGGGTTTTTTGACCAGATCAGTACAAGCCTTGATAAAGCTTTAGTATACTGTGAAAGTTTAGGTGCATTCCTGCTGGTGGATTACAATATCTGGAAGCATTGCCAGGTATTGGAATGTGACTATTTAAAGTGTTAATTGTTAGAACAGTATTTCACAAGGCTTTGGCCCAGCTGACTAGCACTCTTTTGTACAATTCCCAGGCACAGTTTGGGAGTTCACACGAGCCTGGCACTGTTCCCAGCAAGCAGTTTGGTTACAGCCACCTGTTTTGGAAGATAGAAGATTTTAGTGGTACAGATACAGGCTGTTCCGTGCCACTTGGCCTCAATGCTGGATTGTGGTCCTTGGCACATATTTATTTAGCAAATAAATGTAGCCAGTGCCTTCTAGTGGTAATGCTAATCAAGAATGTGCTTGTTCTTCCAACATATCTCAGAGGAAAACATCTAGAAAGCTTCTACTCATTCTCAGTGTGATCTTTCATATTTTTAATTAAAAAAAAAAAGGGCTTTGTATATCAAATATTGTGGGCTCATACCCTTTCTTATTTTGAAATTATAGACTGAGGTTAGATTTGGTACAGGTGGTTTTAGGGTTGGATTTTTTTTTTTAAATTCTTTTGTCAGAGAGCGCCTTAATTTGTGGAGATAGCATTTTTACTGCAAATTCTTGGAAATGCTTCTTTTTATCTACCAATCTTGTATCCACCTTACTGGTCTGTAACTATAATAATTTTTTCTTCATATATATTTGTGTTGGCCAGACAACTGAACAGCTGGTGACAGTGATGTTTCAGAACATGAGCAATATATTTATGAAGAAGCTGAGTCTGGGGGAGAAGGTAGCACTTGAAGAGATCAGTAACTGTGTTTTTCTCTGTCTTGACTCACACAAGACAATGTGGTATAGTTAGAATTTAAGGCCTGGCTGTTATCCTTACTCTCATAAATAAGTATAAAGCAAAAAAAGTCATCGGGAAAGTCAACGAAGCCTCCAAGACTTCAAAACAATTTGAAGTTCCTCCTGAAATCAGTACCACCAGTATATAGGTTCTGGACTTTGGTTTAATTTTTGCTTTTTCAAGGCATAGTTGCAGAATGGATAAATTGGGTAAAACAACATACAAGTAGAAGCATTAACTGGATTGAAACCAAATTGATTCTATTGCTTATAGCTTTGGAAAGAGCAAACGGCTCATTGTTACCAGATACTTTGTTAAAGCATGGCTTCCTGGGTCTTACTGAATGCTGTTTATTGAAAACGTTTGCACTGAATCAAAATAATTGGACCATTCAGCCTTTTTAATTTCTTAAACTTGTTTGTTCTTCTGTCCATAGATCACCCTAAATGTTCTAATGAACAGGCTTGTTCAGTCATGGACTCGTATTGCATGTACATGCGGTGCTTTGAAAGCCGGAAGTTTGAGTACTACTTTGAAAAATTATTGTTGAGATTGCCAGAAAACTTTGTTCCTTGAAACTTTTATGTGACTTTTTTATTATAAATTCTGTGTAGGGAAGGCTGTGAGTAGAAGGGAAGGTAACTGCTAGTGACAGTGACAATTTTAATCATGTTCTGAGGGTGATTTATTTATGTTGTTTCAAAAACAAGCCTGCCATGCCAGCAAGCTTTTAATTTTTTTCATCCAGACCTTTCTGTTTCTTGAGCTTGGCTTTTGTGAATTGCTGTCCATCTGCTAGTAGTAAACGGATGAATAATTGACGGCCTGTTTCCAATCGGGCCATGCCAGAGCCATGCCATCTGTTGTCCAGCAGCACAGGAGTTTAGAGAAAAAAAAATTAGTTTCCCTACAAGAACTTTTGTTTTGCTTCCTAGATGCAATATAGTTATGTAGTTGGCTTTTTGCTTTTTTAAAACTCAATTTATTTGGAAGAAAATGCTCTTAATGGCAAAATAACCCTCTGGAAGTACAAGCATTTCTAAATAAAATTTGAACAGTGTTGCCACGATAATATTTTTTAGTAGAAAGAGGACTTTGCATGAGATAAGTGAAATTTGATCTATAATTTTCTTGTTAAATTTGATGCCATTTCAGGAGTTTGTTTCCTTTGTTGCTTTAGGAAAGCACCCTAACTTAATCACCTCTTATTTTGTAGGATATGTTCTGTCCTGCCTCTTTGGGGTAGGTCATCTGGAGCTGTTTGTTGTATGCAAACAAAGGGTGTCCTGACTGTGTCAACTGGCAGCATCCCTCAGATGCTGTCAACGAGTTAAGTTTATGCTCAGCTAATGTTCTCGAGCAGGGCTTAGGAATCAATGTCCATCTGCCCAGAGAGGACCTAGTGGAATATCTGTCTTCTGATTGAAATGAACTGAATTCTTTGATCTTGACAAACCTTACAAAATCTGGTCCTTCTTTATTTTTTGTTTTAGGAAGTGAAGCAGGAAAAAAACCTTCTGGACTTGCAATTTGAGAAAAAATTGCAAGAGATCCACCAGCTTGAAGAGGAACTAGAAACAGTCAAGCAATCTTTAAAGCAGAGCCAGAATTTTGCAGAAGAGATGAAAAGTGAGTTATGTATTCACATTTGCAGGACTCCTGATGGATGCTCAATAATGCATGTTTGCTGCAATCCTCTAAACTTGATTGTGAATTAAGCAAAAGGGTTTCCTCTGTGAGATATGATTATGATGGTATTTTTAACCAACATTAAGTTTGTCTGAAATGGAAATGAATTTTTATCTAAACATATGCAATTCCAGAAGATACACAATTTTGAAATTAACTGAAGTATACTGAACTTACCAACAAACAATTTCAGAGAATGCGTTTAAACCAGGAAACTTCTGTTTTATAATTCTTGTTTATTTGAATTTAAAAAAAAAAAAAAAAGGGGGGGGGGGAAGGAAAACGTTATGGAGCTACTGATTGTTGATTCTTCTTTGCAGTGCTTGTTTCTAATCGAGAAGACAATTTTTCAGGAATTAAATTGAAATATAAAATATTCTTTGTAGTTCTGCTGGATTTGACTAATAAAAGGGGATAGATTCCCACTTGCTTCTGTGTGGAAATCAAACTTAATGTGAGCTTTTATAACGAAGATTTTGAATTTGATTTTGTTTTCCTGAAAATTAATGCCCACACTTTTCATTGCCTTTCAACTGTTGATTTGTTTTTGATTGGGTAGACAATTAGCAGTCCTTACGAGCTATCTGGAGGAATGTATTATCTTTTTCTTTTTTGCTACTTGTACATGCTGCTTCTTATTCTGTTCTTATTAAAGCAGAGGAACAATTATGACAATTTTGAAAAATGGCTGTGTAGAATTAAGCATCTTTTTTGGCAGAAAAGGAACACAAGAATGATTCATGAAAAGGTCATACTGTTACAGGTCCTGTAAAAAGAAAAAAAAAAAAATGTGAAAATGACACAGAAATAACAGGTAGCTAGTCACCTGAGAAAACGTGTACTTACCAGAGTGGAGTGCAGACTTGTATTAGGCTGCAGAACAGAACGTTAACAATGTCTAGGAGTACACAGTGTCTGATAGCCTGAAGTGACATAACTAATCCTTTATCCTGTGAGATAACTTACGAGTAATACTTTGCACTGAAATGATCATTTAAAAGAGTAAAAATAGTAATTTCTCATTAAACATTATCGGTAGGATGGCCAATGTTGTCTGACAATGATGTGATGGTGTTTTCTGTTTACAGATAAGAATGCTTTACAGGAAGCAGAGCTGAAGTTACTGGAAGAGAAATGTATAAAGCAAGAAAGCTCATCTTCTGTAGAGCAACTGAAACTAGCTTTAGCTGACATGGAAAAGCAGCGAGATTCTACCCAGGACCTGATCGAGGAAAAAGAAAATCATATTAAAGAACTGAACTGTAAAATAAATAAAATGGAGGAGGAATCAGAAGCTTTGCAGAGTCTCCTTGCATTCAAACAGAGAGAATATGAAGAATTAAAAAAAGAGACTAATACTTTTTCTCAACGGAATAATGAAAATGACAACTTACTGCAAATCAAGGGTGAAATAGGAGAAAGTAACATAGAACAGATGCATGAAAGCTTTGTGACAGAAACTAAAGAGCACGTTAGTAATTTGCAAGCAGATATTTCAGCATGTCAGACATTTGTTGGACAAACTTCAGCTATTCTTGAAGAAAAGGACATGCAACTGCAAAATCTGAATGAAAGACTAAAAAACCAAGAAGCAGAGCTTCAGGATTTAAAGATCAGTAATAAAATGCTTGAGGATTCAGTAAGACAGCTGAAGCTCATGTCTGAGACATGGGATTCAGAAAAGAAGGGCATGTCTTTAATGATCTGTTCATATAAAAAAGAAATTGAGGAAATTACTCAAGAAAATGCAACCATTAGGGATTTAAGCAGAGCTTTAGAGCAAAACCAAGTAACTTTACAGGAAGCAAATAAAAATATTTCTAATAGTTTAAAGGAAAAAGAAGAAATCATTTCTGAAATGTCCAGGAAACATAAGGAGGAAAAACAATGTATTGAAGCAAGAACTGAAGAAATCACAAGAGAGCTGAAAATTTTGCAAGAAAAGTATAAAGTGGTAGAAGAAGAAAATGTAGGCATAATGGGTATTCTGAGAGAGCAGACCGTTGAGTTTGAGGAAAAGAAAGCAAAATTAGAACAAAAAGAGAAACTAGTACTTAGTGAGAATAAAGATATCTTACATAAACTAATAGCCTCAGAAGAGATAAAAAAGGATTTGATTCAAGAACTTCAACAACTACAATCAGAATTTTCTGACATCCAACACGTGCCCTCTCATGAGCCTGACTGTTTAAGACAAGAAATATTAAATGTTGAGGCAAGACTAAATGCAATGCAAGAACAACAGGACATTGTATTTCAAGGCAAGGAGCAATTGGTGAAGGAAATCGAGACAAAACATGAACTTCTGGTATGTGACTTTAGTTGCAAAAGGAGACTCTGTTCAGAACATTTGAGGAAATGCATGGAAGAAAAAGATGCTGAGCTGAATAAACACCAATTTAAGCTTCAGCTTCTTCAAATGGATTTTGAGGACAGAGAACTCTCCCTAGAGAACTGCAGGTTAGAAGTGATACAACTGAAGACTGCTTTAAGGGAAATGGAAACAGAACTTGAGGAAAGTGTGAGAGAGAAAGAGAGACTGCAGCAAGAACTGTTGTCTGTTAAAAAATTGGAAGCTTCATATTCTCAGCTTACGGTATTAGGTGAAGATTGCCACTCATTGGAGTATAGTGATGATGATGTTTCTCAGAACTGTGGAAAACGAGAAATGGATGAAAGTTATTCACCAGTCTTGTTGTCATCCTCTTTGCAGGTAACAATAAGCAAACTGAGTGAGCTGGAAAAAATATATGAGAAGTTGCAGAATGAGAACATTGCATTAACCTCTGGATTTGAAGACTTAAAAACTGATGGTATCGCAGATATTAATAAGGTGGCAGAGGAAGAAGAGAACATAATGAATAGTGCAGATACAAATTTAAGAGCTGAGAAAACTACTTTTCCCAGTGAAGTTATGGATCCAAGTGATAACAGCGATTTGAGAATGCATTGTGATAATAAGGAAATGTCCTTCAAAGAATGCAGTGCTGGACCTAGTTCTGACTATGAAGACTTAAAATTGTCCAGCAAAGAAATTAAAACTCACTTTGCTGAAGTGAAAGAGAAAATTTTCTCTTTCCAGAATGAGCATATAAAGTTATATGAACATCATTGTGGTATGATCTCAAAGATATCTGAGCTACAGTCTTGCATTGAAATACTAAAGGCAGAAAATGCTGCATTGTCAACAAGTCTGAGCAGTGCTCATACAGATTATCTGTCAGGGCCACTATCTTCTAGCCAAAATGGCACACAATCTAAATTAGATGAAACGAAATCCACAATTTCTTTCTCAGGTCTCTGTTTCTCAGAAGTAAGTGAGGTTGATAATTCTTTTAACAGTGGTATGTGCAAATGGACAGAGGAAATTAATCAGCTGAAAAGTTCTGAAAAAATAAATTCAGAAGGTGCAGCAAATGTTCTGGTTGAAAATTGTCATAATGATACCACGCTGGACTCTGTTAAAGAGACCGGGAGCATTACTCCTATCACATCTAACCTTGAGGGTAGAATTGAAGAACTTGAAATGCTTTGTCAGACATATGAGAAGGCACTCAAAGTGCTTGAAGACCAATTTCACATTCAAGAGAATATGAAAAATGAGGAAATACAAGAGCTGAAAAACATTATACTTTCAGAGAGAAAAGAAATAGATCATCTTAAACAACAAAATCTGTCAGACAGGGAAGAGTGGCAGCAGAAACTGAGTAACCTGACTACAGAAATGGAGTGCAAACTGGCAGAAGAAAGAAAACAAACTGAGAATCTGTCTTTGGACTTTGAAGCAGCGCGACTCCAGCTACAAGTCCTTGATTTAAGTTCTCATTCACAGCTGTGCACTGATACAGAAAATGTAAGTAATTGCTCTTGTGCAAAACAGTTTCACGTAAACCTCTTGGTTTATGGCAAAGCCAAATGAGGATTTTACTGATTTGAAAATAAATATGTTTAAAGTAGTACCCACAGCCATTTGGTACCGTTTAAAGAAAGTAGACCAATAATCTGTACCGTGAATTCTGGCCTATGCATCCCAGGGATAATGAGAAATAAAGTCAATGGGTTTAGTCCACTAGAGTTGTGAGAGTAGTACAGCATGTGCCACTTTGTTTTTCCATCAAGTGCTGTGTTAGCTGGTGCACGTGTGCTGTATGCACTTGTACTGCGTTTGCAAGCTTTAGATCTTCTCTGATTTAATACAGCCTGCTGAAGATGCCTGCACTTCCCACGCCCCTTCATGGGACCATAAAGAGCAAGCTAGGACTGCTTCCATGCCCCTAATTCCTTTTAACGTTCTCAACAGCAGTACAGAGCTAGTTGGTAGCAGAACAGCTAATTCTCAGTTCTGCCTAAATTCTTCAAAAATACCTTAGAGGATGAACATTTTGGAAGTCAGTGCTGTCCTATCTTTCAGCACAGTAGGTGATGTGCAACCAATGAGCTCGATTTTCCTGCTCCTTGTAAAGAGTATCCTCTATGACAGAACCAGAATTTGAGTCAGATTAGAGGAAAACCACTTTAGTTCATGTACAAAGTGTATTCAACTAATTCCCTCCAACATAAATCTGACGGATTTATTTTCTGTTTGGGGAACTTCCAGTCTGGGTCATTAAGTCCTGTACAAATGGTCTCCAGCACCTGGTCAGCATAGGCTTGGAGATAATAGTTTAACACTGCTCTCAGACCGAGCATCTCAAAGATCTCCATTTTGTCCAACTGTGCAATGCTGAGCAACTGTTCCTTGCAGAGGAGAAAGTCTTTCACGTGTATGTTTTGCTCACAGTTCACTTGGAGTGTCCACATTGACACACAGACACCTGAAGAAGACTGTTCCTACCACATATAGCTGGAATTCCCTCAAGATGAAGTACCCAGTACATGTCACTCAATTTCTCCCTGTGGTCCCTGTTCTTTTTTGGAGTCCTCAGGTTTCAAAGTCACTCAGTTTTGTTTCATATGAGACCGTGAGATGGCGCCATGTGTAAGCCAGCTCTGACAGACAGTGGCAATTGAGAGAAGGGATTCTTTGAAGATTTGGGTCTTGTTCCCCTTCAAGATTCTTTAGCACCTAATAGAAGATGAGCAGTAAGCAGTTTTGCCATTAGTGATACTTAAAGTTTTTCACAATTTTTGTATTTTGTCTTTTGTAAATTTGGCTGACGTTTCTCCCTCGATGTCTTTAAAATCTTTTGGCCAAAGATGTGTGCATGCAGTGTAAAATCCTTTACATAGGAAAATTGTGTGGATTCTGAAGTTAAGAAGGATGCTATCTATTTATTTTGCATAAGGGGGAAGCTTCGCTGGCTTAAGAAAGTTTTTAAAACTCACCTTGCTTTTTTTGTTTTTATTTATATGCATATATTTTTTATCTTTTTAATTGGTTCTTAAACTTTGCAGAACGCTCAACAGGAAAACGATAGTCTTTATCACTCGGGAAGCCCCTTTTGGAAGCCCTTCCCTACTGGAAGTCCAGAAATGAGAAACAATAAACCAAAACTAATCCCCATTGAGAAATCTCCTGTAGGAGACAGCTCTGTGTGTGAAAATGTAACTGCGACTCCTGAAGCAAGATTAGTAGAAGATTGTTCAGAGGAGTTTTCTAGAGAACAAAAATGTAGAAATACGTCAGGAAAAATCACCAGCCCTTCCCATCATGTTAGTGCACTGTCATTTTCTAATAGTGGCATATTTTTGGGTTCAGAGGATTTCTTTGAAAATCAAATAAGCGCTGAAGCTCTTCAGGAGGAGGCAAAGCAACAAACTCCTGAAAATTTGAAGCTGATCTGCGAGACAGAAGAAAGCCATGCAAATGTTGATTTACAAATGGAAGTCAAAAAGTTAAACTCTCACCTGCACTTTCAGAATGCACAATTAGCTCTGGAGAGCTCAGCTTTTGCAGAACTGGAGGAAACTACTGTAGCGAAGGAAGAGGACAGTGGTATAAAGGAGAAACTGGAATCACTTTCTGTCAGTAACCAACAATTATCTCTTGAAGTTCTGTCTTTAGAAAAAGAACCTGAGAAAATAAAGTCTGAGGTGGAGATATATCAAGCTAAATTGTCTAATGCAGCAGACACACTGGATGATGTTGAAATGGCCAAGGGAAACTGTCATGAACGATTTCTTGGAGCTGAAAATGAGCAAAGGCAGCCAAAATCTGAGAATGATAATATTAAGAACCATGACTTTTTCGTAGATAACAATACTGAAGTGCTTCAGGCAAAATATCAGCAGTTAGAAAGGGACAGGGAAATTGACCTAAAAACTATTTCTGTCCTTCAAGAGCAGCTTGTTTCAGTCACAGCTGAGAGAAACCATATCGGCCAAGAACTGTGTGTTTTGTCTGATACTAAAGAAGAATTGGATCAAAAGTATCAGAAGTTACAAGAGAAATTAAAAGAATTAGAGTCAACTAAGGTGGATTCTACTGAAATCATTAGAAGGTTAGAGGATGAAGTGAGGATGCAAACAAATCTGCTTGAGCTTGCTAAATCTGATATAAATCGGCTATCCAATGAAAAAGATAACCTTCTGCAGAAGTTAGGAGAGGATGCAGTGTCTTCCAGTTTAGAAGAAAAGCTTCAAAACCAAGCAGCAGATGTGAACAAGGAGCAAGAGCTGCTTGCAAGAGAATTTGAAGCTATGCAGAATAAGTTAAGTGCATCAGAAATGGAAAACTTAAAACTTTCTAGATCTTTGGAAGGCTTGTTAATTGAAAAAAGTGAACTTGCTGCTAGACTCAACTCAGCACAGAAAGAGGTAGATCAAATGCGACACGGAATTGAGAAGCTGAAAGTAAAAATTGAATCTGATGAGAGGCAAAAATGCCGTGCTGCTGAAAAGCTGAAGGAGCATGAACGGAAAGTTGACTTTCTTGTGGATAAAATCGAGAGGCTGGAAAGAGAATTGGAAATGTCCGGGGAAAATCTAGAAGGTGTCATCATCCAAATGGAGACGGCTAAAACGGAGGCAGAAACGTTAACAGTAGAGATGGAAGAGATGGCTGAAAAGTTGAAATGTCTTCAATTACAGATTGATGTTCTCACTTCACAAAATGAGTGTTTGGCAAAAGATGGAAAAGAAAAGCAAGAAAGAATCCTCGAACTGGAGTCTTCAATTTTGGCTACAGCAAAACTGATAGAAGAAAAGGAGAAAGAAAAGATGCAACTCAAGGAGGAGTTTGAAAATTCTATGTTATTGCTGAAATCTGAGCTGAAAGATGTAAGTGAGAAATTAGAGGTTTCCTCCCAGGAGGAAGCAGTTGCCAGAGCAAAAGAGCAAGTCTTGATTAATCAGGTTGCTCTTCTTGAGCAAGATAAAACAATATTACTGCAGGAATGTCAGGAAATAAAAAATGAAAATATCAAGTTGGATCACACAAGGGAATTACTTGTTCAACAATTTACGGATTGTAAACAAAAGCTGGATGAAAAACTACAGGAAAACTGTGTTCTTCAGCAGCAGGTGAAAGAAACAGAGGAGCTGTCTTCACAGTTGACACACATGGAACAAGAGCGTGAATGTTGGCACCAGGAAAAAGAAGCGCTGCATAACTTGGTTGCTGAGCTGAAGCTAAAGGCGCAACGTTTTTCTAATAATGAAAGCTTCCCGGATATCCTGAATGTTCTAAAAGTGTCCTATAAAGACCTTGAGGAGGAGCTGGAATCTACTCTTTGTGAAAAGACTGCTTTATCTAAAAAGGTAATACCATTTCCCTTAGGGCACAGTTCCCTTTTTAAGAACGAGGATGAAGTGTCCTCTGGGCTTACCACTTCCTTAATAAATTATATGTTAAAATAACTTTAACCTCAGACTTTTACAGTAAGCCTCTTATTTTTAAAATTATGCGATCAAATTGAGAACAAGTTTGCGCTGTATTTAGAGCTGGAAAGCATGATTGTGTTTTATGTAGGCCAAATGAAACAGTTGCTTGGAAGTAGGCATAGAAGTTGAATCAGATAATGTAGGATATTTTCCTCTTTCCTGTCGAAGGAAAAAGGAAAGACAAGTGAATAGTGGGTGAATGAGTTTTTATATCAAGGATAACTAGGAGAGCTCAACAGAAAGTTAAACATCAATTGGACAAGTGCTATGTCAAAATGACATTAATCTGCTGTGACCCTTGCTTGGAGTGTGAACAACAATGGGAATAAAGTAATTCACCTTTAAAACTGCTCATATTTATGTACAAAAACTCTTGGGAGGTCACGATGTATCTAATTTAAAATTTAAAGAAAAAATGTTAAATAAAATTTCATTTCAGGTAAATGAACTGACTGAAAGTTGTATTGAGCTGGAAGCCATACTAAGTGATACTGAACAGAAGATTTCCAAATTACAGGAAGAATTTACCATGGAAAAGAACAAGCTTGCTGAACAAATACAGCTTCTTCAAGAACTCTCAGAAAAGAACAAAGTTAGTTACTGCACCTCTATTATTTCTGTCTTCAAGGCCAGATTTATTCTAGCTGAGAATGTGTGTGGGCTGGTCAAGGGAGCTGTGCTCTATTGACCGGTATTCCAGGTTCTTGCTTCCAAGTTTCTGAATATTTCATGTTCTATTTTGAGATGGAATGATGATTAGTTAATGCTTTTATACCTTTTCCTTCCACTGAAGGAACTGAATTGTTTCCTTAGCGTAAATGCCACAGGTGGCTATCTGGAAATCTGGTGCCAAGAGTTCTCTAGTGCAGACATTCAATCGTTAGGCTGAGGATGTTAGATAAAATAAAAAATAAAAAATGCAACGTTTCTCAAGTCTCTTTATTCTTTAAAACTTTCAAGACAAAGTAAAGGAAGAAACAGAATATGAGTCCTTAGTTTAAGTTGTTAATATTTAATTCTCAGAGGCTGATTTACTGTGGAGATAAATGTAGGTCTTGTTTATTTGTGGCCAATATTATATCTTTAAACAAGCTTACATGGCCTTAGGATATGCTAATGACAGCTACAAAATTTTATAACCAGGGGCTTCTTTCTGTTGTGGCCTTGAAGATTTTGAGTGGAAATAGAACTGAGATTTCTGCAGCTTTCAGAAGTCCTGCATGGAAATAAATTTTCCTTTTGGCCAGCTGTCCAAAAAGTACCATCAAAAAAGTGGATCAAAATGAAAATGCTTAAATATTTGTTACCTTTGAGAGGGTGAGAGAAGTGACCCTTAATCTTTCAAGTCACTCTGAGGGAACAATTTTATATTTGGAGAGGTTAAGCTTTGGTTTTAGCAGTGCTGATTTTTTTTAACAGTGTTGGCAAACTTACACTCAATGTACCCTTCAGTTCCTAATATTAATTTGAGAAGACCTTCCTTTGCCTCCTATCCTGCCTTTTGTGCTCAGGTTCTACATTCTGTAATTACAGTCTACTTAGCCTCTCTAAAATACATTTTTCTTACCAAGTTGTTTTTGGAAATTCAAAATTTCAGATGTACAGTCAAATAGTTTAACAGGTTGGCTATTTCTGCATTGATAAAATTCTAAATATCAAATAATGTTCTATTACTGTTTTTAGACTCAGCTGCATCTAACTATGTCAGAAAAAAATGAACTAACGAAGAGTTTGGGGATGGTCCAGAAAGAACTACAAGAAAAAGAAAGTGAAATGAAAAGAGAAATAGCAGAGTACCGAGACAGACTACTTCAAACAGAGAAAGCGCTTCAGGATGCTTTGACAGAAGCAAACAGAAAGGTAAATCAGGAAATGGGAAGATTGGTGTTGTGATTTTTTTAATTAAATGTTAGGTATTTAAAAAAAAAAAAAAAAAAATCCTACTGTAAAAGAACCTGGTTTTGGTAACAACATTTCCAAACTCTCTATATACTTACCTCAGAACTCAGGAAGTGTTAAATTGTTTTTCCTTTTAGCAAACAGTGAAAGATGAATTTACCTCAGAACTTAGCTAGTGTTAAGTGATATATATAAACTTAGCTGGGGCTATACACTTGAAAAAGGGAGAGCAGCTGTATGTTTCAGTCCAGGGAACAGTTGTTTTGGTAGGAATGGTGAGGGAACAGTTAAATGAAGAATATAAATGGCTAATCTGATGAGAATACCACAGTTTTAGCCATGCAGCCCCGAGGAGAAGGGCTAGGGGGTGTTCCTTGATGAGAAGCCCAACATGGAATTAGATGAGTTGGAACTAGATGGTCTTTAATGCCACTTCCAACCCAAACCATTCTACAATTTTGTGTTGTATACAAAGAGCCGTATCTTTGTATGGAGGAGTCATAAATGTCTATAAATATGTACTTGAGACCAGGAAGACACTGAAAAACAACTTGCTCTATTAATTTCTAAGTAAGTTACATTTCTATGACTATGAAGTAAATTTAAAAGCAAGTTACAGTAAAATATAGGGGCTTTCAAATGGCAGACTTCTTAGAGGCAGACTGGTATAAAAAATACGTACTTGTGACAAATCAGTCTTTCAGTTTTAAACTCCTCAAAACATACCAAGCAAGTTTGCTATGGAATTCCCATTGGCAGTGATATGCTCTTAAGTATATCTTCAAAATATAGCTTAGTGTCCTTTTTAGCATCATAGTAATTAGGCACATTTTGTCTCTCTAGAATGAAATGCAAATTGAGGCCTGTCAAGATAAGATGAATTCATTAGGGCTCTTTAACAGCTCACAAAAATTGGAACTTGAGCAATTGATGTCAGCTAATGAAGAATTAAATAATTCTCTTAAACTAACTAATCAGACTTTAGGAGAGCTCCTAAATCTTCAGGTAAGAAAAAAATATTGAAGCATTAAGGTAGAGTACGTTAATGTAAATGTAGGAATCTGTGCTCCAGAGATTTGGTTTGACTTTAATATACAGCCTTTGTTTCACTAATGAGAGCATAGAGCACGGAAGAAATGTTGTTACTATTGATCTACATTAGAAAAATTTTGTTATGCATGCCACGACTTAGAGCACCTACAAGTGGTTTGTGATGCGAAGCACAGCCATCTGTTGTCTCCACTGAACATCTCGACTTGGTTATAACATGGTTAGACTGTAGTCAAAAGTGGCTTTGCAATGCCTCTGTTTTCTGTTTGTGAATTATGTCAATGATAAAGGATACCATGTTCTGTCTTAAGCATGTCTTGATGCTTTGCTCTTGATTTTGAGAGTTTATCGACTCCATTTCATACAGAATTCTCATTAAAATGATTAACTAGCGTCGTTCTGTGAATGATTGAACTCAATGATGGTAGAATTGGAGCTCCACTTTCTGTGAACAACTGATAGCTTGGGAACAGTTCTAGGTGTGCTTGGTTGGCTTCTAGTAGCACAGGTGAAGTTTAACTGTCCCTGTAGCTGGAATTCCGGTTATTAATTTTCCCTGCGTTTTTCTTATCTTCGTTATTTGTCCTGCTGCTGTCTGGGATTGATTGCTGGCTTTCAATCTTGTGCTTCCACTTCAGAAATGAGTTTCTCTCTCTCTAAAAGAACTCTTGGAGATAAGTGATCGATTCAGCATATTTGCAATTAAATGCTGAATTACAATTTTGCTACTCCACCTGGATCCCTACAAGTCCATGGGTCCGGATGGGATTCATCCCCGGGTGCTGAAAGAGCTGGCGGATGTCATCGCGGAACCTCTATCAATTATTTTTCAACGATCCTGGGAATTTGGAGAGGTCCCTGTAGACTGGAAGCTGGCAAATGTTGTGCCGATTTTCAAGAAGGGTCAGAAAGAAGACCCTAGCAATTACAGGCCTGTCAGTCTCACGTCAGTGCCTGGTAAAATCATGGAGAAGTTGGTTCTCGGACTCATTGAGGCGCACCTGGGGGACAAAGCAGTCATTGGTCCCAGCCAGCATGGGTTTGTGAAGGGTAGGTCCTGCCTAACTAACCTGATTTCCTTTTATGATAAGATCACCCGTATGGTGGACCAAGGGAAACCAGCTGATGTGATTTTTTTGGACTTCAGCAAGGCTTTTGACACGGTTTCCCATAGGATCCTACTGGACAAAATGTCCACCATACAGCTAAATAAAAACATCATACGATGGGTGAGCAATTGGCTAACGGGCAGGGCCCAAAGGGTTATGGTAAATGGAGCTGCGTCAGGCTGGCGGGCGGTCACCAGTGGGGTCCCTCAAGGCTCCATTTTAGGGCCGGTACTTTTCAATATTTTTATAAATGATCTGGATGTAGGAATAGAGGGTATTTTGAGCAAGTTTGCTGATGACACCAAACTTGGAGGAGTTGTGGACTCAAATGAGGGCGTAAAGGCCTTGCAGAGGGATCTGGACAGGTTGGAGAGCTGGGCGATCACCAACCGCATGAAGTTCAATAAGAGCAAGTGCCGGGTCCTGCACCTGGGACGGGGAAACCCTGGCTGCATGTACAGACTGGGCGATGAGACGCTGGAGAGCAGCCTAGAAGAGAGGGATCTGGGGGTCGTGATAGACAGCAAGTTGAATATGAGCCAGCAGTGTGCCCTGGCAGCCAGGAGGGCCAATTGTATCCTGGGGTGCATCAAGAATGGCATCGCTAGTAGGTCAAGGGAGGTGATTGTCCCGCTCTACTCTGCGCTGGTGCGGCCTCACCTCGAGTACTGTGTGCAGTTCTGGGCACCACAGTATAAAAAGGACATGAAACTGTTGGAAAGTGTCCAGAGGAGGGCTACGAAGATGGTGAAAGGCCTTGAGGGGAAGACGTACGAGGAACGGCTGAGGTCACTGGGCCTGTTCAGCCTGGAGAAGAGGAGGCTGAGGGGAGACCTCATCGCAGTCTACAACTTCCTCGTAAGGGGTTGTCAAGAGGCAGGAGACCTTTTCTCCATTAACACTAGTGACAGGACCCGCGGGAACGGGGTTAAGCTGAGGCAGGGGAAATTTAGGCTGGACGTCAGGAGGGGGTTCTTCACAGAGAGGGTGGTTGCACACTGGAACAGGCTCCCCAGGGAAGTGGTCACTGCACCGAGCCTGTCTGAATTTAAGAAGAGATTGGACTGTGAACTTAGGCACATGGTCTGAACTTTTGGGTAGACCCGTGCGGTGTCGAGAGTTGGACTTGATGATCCTTAAGGGTCCCTTCCAACTCAGGATATTCTATGATTCTATGATTCTATGATTCTAATATGTTTCCCTTGCTCAAAAGTTCCGTATTCAATAGGGATGTCCAGTGTAGTGTTAGTTGTTAATTATTCTGCTTAATACCAACAAGGGGCTGATAGGAAACTCCAGGATGTATACTGGTGACAAAGCGCGGTACCCATGGCACTGTAACTATGATAGAAGGCTTCCAGCTGTGCTTGCTGTGGCATTTGCACCCAGCTTTGCTCCAGAATAGGGAGCAGTCCAGGAGAGTGGGAATGGATAGCCAGGACTGGTGTGCTGCTGCTCAGAGTGGTACTTCTGAGCTGAGATTGAGAGTGCAAAGCAGGCCTGGGTTTTCTTGCTTCTGCGCTAGTGAGATGCAGTAGGGACAAAAAGAAGACCAATAAAACTCAAACTAGGAGGAGAGTGCTTTACAATTCAGAATATTGATTTGAAATAGATTACCTAGCATGCCTTAGTGCTGGGATAACAGGTAGCAAATGGACGGACTGTTGTGTCAGACCCTGGGTTTTTCTGCATAGTTAATCTCACGTACGTATCTGTCCAGTAAAAGGATTTTCCTGGGTCTGGGATAAAGGGGCAGCTATAATGAGGTTGTACAGAAGCAAGCAAACAAATCTACATTACCTCCATGGTCTACAACTAATATTGCATAGCAGCTGAGGAGGTTCCATTTGATAATGTGTCGTTTAAACAGAAAAATTGTGCTTCTAGTATAACAACTGTATTTTTTCTTTTGTAGATTAATAACGCCAACGTTATAGTTCAACTAAAGAAGCAAAATGAACTTGCAGAGAGTAAAGTGCAGCTGTGGATGAAATCCTGTAAGCATATGGAAAAGGAAAAGGAATGGTTGCAGCAACAACTAACAAAATGCGAAGAAATGTTAAAGAAGAAAGATCTAAATGTGTCAGAGAAAGAAGGTAACTGAAGCTAGATTCGGTCTTAATGTTTTTCTAGCAATGAGTTAGTTGGCAAAACTTTTTTTTTCCTAGAATGTCCATTTGCATATGCAGCACTAATACAGAGCATGATTTTTAATTAGCACAAGTAAGTACCACTGCAAATATGTCAGAAGTTTTGAAAATGTAATTCATCTCCTTTATCTCAAAGCATCAGAAGCAACCACGGATTATGAATATATATTAAATATTACATTGTTTTGGTCAAAAGTGGCTTAAGGAAAAAGGGAGAAGCTTTTTTTTTTTTAACAAGATTAACAAGATAACAATATTTGTCATTTTTCCCCTAGCTTTCCCCTCTGACTCCTGTTCCCTTGTTTCCTTTAAAGTTCACTGCATGAGATGAACTCTAAATGATGCTTAAGCAAATTTAGGGTTGCAAAATCAAGTATTGTGAAGTTACAAAATGACAGAGGAAATGTTTGTCCATGCACTAATCACAGATTCTTTTCAAATTTGGCATGTTTGTTTACTACTTAGCAAACCACTGTAGTGTATAACATTTCACTGATATTGGTATATCCTGTCACTTATTTTGTTCTTGTACAGTTGTAGAGCATGTGTAATTAATTAAAAGATCTGTGATCATTGTGTTATAAATTCTTTTACATTCATCCTTATTTTAAGTAGTTATATGAACAACGGTACTTTGCTTTGAAAGGTGCTGATGAGAATGCCATTACAGAAGAAACTAAGTTAAAACTGGAAGAATTACAGGAATCTGTAGAAGAGAAAACCAGAGAGGCAAATGAGAACTTGGAGAAATACTCCTCTCTGATTGTTAAATATTATAAACTAGAGCAAGTAAACGAGATGCTAGAAACACAAGTCACTTTGTTGAGTAGTCAGCTGAAACAGCCAACGAGAGATGCTGTCAGCAGCCCTTTGCTGAGTTCAGGCAACTTATCAACAGTGAGCAATCAGTCTGATCCAAGAGATGAAGATTCTGCTGAGCTTTCAAGTAAAAGGCAGCGGTCTGAAGACACCTGGAAGGATAATGGAGAACCAAGATCTCCTATGCCAGAGCCTTCATCAAAAAAAGAAAGGAAGGATTCTATCTGTCAAAACTTGCTGTGTCAGGAGAACTCAGACTGTGAGCCGGATGGGCTTCCAGAAGTAGTGAGAAAAGGTATTTAGAATTTTTGGTAAAGGCAAATGTTCTATCACCATAGCAGGTGTTCTCTCTCTCTCTCTCTCTCACTTTTTTTTTTTCCTGTTTCAGCTGAATTAATTTTAATCTGGGTAAGTAGGTGACTATGTGAAAAACTTTTGGTGACAGTTATGGCAGGTGAAAGCAGCCAGTGGGAGTTGTGCCATTTAATGCCAATTCAGCACTTGTGGAACTGTGCCGTTAGACCATTTTAATACATTTACACTACTGCCAAGTTAATTGTAGTTAAATGATCCTGGCAGTCACAACTTTGTAGTTTCTGGTGGCACATGTATTAGACACTAAGCATGTGATATGTTAGTAGCAATGAAGTTTTGCTGGAAGGTGACTTGTTCTAGTCATTTAAAACTATTCTGTGGGCTAGTAACAAACTTACAAGAGAATAGATGCAGACTACTGGTGAGGTGCCTCTGTAATAAATGCAGTTGTAATTGTTAGACAAGCTGCAGAGGTACTGAGTCACCTCAGCTTCAGTGATCACTCCCAGAAGTCAGGAATTCTTAGTTTATACATCAGTTGCATTTTGTTTTCTTACAAGCATCAGTATTTTTCTGGAAATGTACCTGTTCTGAGGACATGTGCCAGTTAGTGTTTGACTTCTAGGCTAGATGGAGAGATAATGGAGGATCTATAATAGTGTAGTTCTAACAGAATCTGTGACAGTATAGTTCTACATGGAGAAAATAGGAAAAACCAAGAATGTTGTATTGTGGTATTGTGTTCTTAATGAATTCTAGTAGAACAATACGTGTGTTTTCAGACTAAAATTATTCTCCAGATGATGATGTGCCTATGGGGAAAAAAAAAGACCAAGAACTTGTTTGAAAAACTTTACTATAGAATTGCTGTTGTACCTTGCCTGCAATTTTCAGGGCTTGCATATGGAATGTGGAATACAGAAGATCTATTCAGTAATCTTTTTGATCTTCAGGAGAATAAATTATTTATTTTAATCAGGTATTTTTATCCCCAGTGTGAAGAGGGAAAAAAAAAAAGTCCATTTATTTGAGAAAAAGTGTAACTTATTTAGCTGTGTTTAATAGAAGCTGTTCATTTTCCAGGGTTTGCTGATATCCCCATCGGAAAGGTTACTCCTTACATTTTACGCAGAACAACCCTAAATCTAGGGACCAGTCCTCGTGTGGGTTCCCCAAGTGAGAAATTCCTCTTACAGACACCAGATGTACAGAAAGGATCAGAATCTCAGTGAGCGCTCCTGTTCAACACCTGGTGGCAGCAAATCACAAAAGGTAATTTAAAAAAAAAAAATATCTGTACATGAAGGCCATGGGGAAAGCCAATATGTTCACTAAGTTTATTCATCTTGCCAGGTAAGTTTGAGGATATATCATCATTCTTTAAATTTCTTAGCAGTACAGTGAAGTTAAGATCATAAATACCGAATCACTCAAATGCGGCAGAGCTCTTGACCATGCTAGCATCCTGCAAATTGTTCCTGTGATGTAGTTTTTGACTTCATTGGGAAATCTGTTGGGAAATGTAAATGAAATACACATATATTTTCAGTTTCTTTTGATGGATATTTAAGGCCAGATACTCATTTTACTGTAATTTCTTAGGTTTCAGAAAAAAAAATAATCAGCAAAAGAACCTTTGGGAGTCAGAGTTGAGGATTATATTTTTCTGCTAACAGCTTTTCTTAAAATTCCTCATTCTGAATGCTATAAAATAACTACAGATGTTTGAGTGGCTGTTAAACATGTAAATTGGGAACATTTAGATGATAAAGGAGCTAACTTTAATGTAAGTGATTACCAGATTTTGAGGTTACTAACATAAATACAACTGAGTTAAGTTTTTGAAGGATGATTTTATTAAAAAAAAAAAAGTTCAGTAAATGAAATTTACATGAAGTTTGAAGTGTTTTCAGTAACATGACACACTACAGTGTATTTCACGGTACATCAGAGTACGACATTCTTTCTAAGCCAATGAAAATGCTTTGCAGACTATTGAAAATGTTCCAGCTTCAGAACAGAAATAAACCTTTGTCTGGTATCTTCTCCAAAGTTGTTAACTGCACTATCTTAAAGCTGAGCAATGAGAATTTGAGAAGTTACCATCTATTGGTACTTCTTTACCTGACAGCTGCACAGAAATTTGCCAGTAGATCCAAATCCTTCCAATGTGCCACGTTACACAAAAATATTTTCTAGGCAATCAGAGGAGTCTGCCACACAACTAAATATGAAGTCATAAAGGATAAATACAGTTTTTTTTTTTTTTTTTTTTTTTAATTGAATTATTTTCTGTTAGCACATTAAGCATGTTGGCAAGATACCAAAAGTAAAAGCAAAAGCCACATAGACGGGGCTTTGAGCAACCTGATCTAGTGAAAGATGTTCTTGCCCATGACGGGAATTGGACTAGATGACCTTTAAGGTTCCTTCCAACCCAAACCGTTCTATGATTACGTACATTAGTAGATGTATAGGTTTTGAGGCCAGAAAGCATCATTAGAATGACCACTCAGACCAGAGCCATCATTTGTTTTGAGCTGTAGTGTTAGGAAATCCATATATTAAAGTGAGAGTGAATCCCCTGCATGCGTGCATGTTTCAGGGTGAATTACCCTGCTTGTCAAAACATGCTGCATCTCACAGGTACTGCCTGAAGGCCTGTGGTTTATTAGTTCTTTAAGTGATGCCAATAAGTTTTATTTACATTCATTTATATACATTTTCCTATAACCTTAGAAACAAATGGAGCATGTTTGTTGGAGGAAAAAACGAAAACAAACACACACAAAACCAAAACAACTCTATAGTGCAAAAAGAAAGGAAACCTTGGCTTCAGGAAGTTGCAGAGTAATTACCTGCTGTCAGAGCATAAGCTAGGTGGAGGCTCTCACTGACCATAGTCAAGGCTACAGCAAGTTAAAAGTAATCAGTAATAAATGGTTTTTAATTTAACTAGGGGGAGGTATTCCCAAACAGTCCTTCTCTTTGCCTAAACTTGTGTTTGTCTGGCTCTAAGGACAAGCTACTCCTGATTTTTAACTACATTGGAGAAATTAAGGTTTCAGGATTTTTTTTTTTTTTTCCCACAAGTATAAATATACAGAATCACCAGTTCCTGGAATCTGTGTCCAACTTCTCTCTTGGACACTGCTGGAGATATATGGGTTGGTTTTACTTCAAATCCATGAACATCTGGGAATTTCTGGAGGAATTGTTCAGAGTGTTGTTTCATCATTTGTGGAAACTATCAAAATGTGTTGCTTCATGCTTTATATTAATACAGTAAATATTGTGTCTTATTTTAAAGTGAAATAGGTTTGGTTTCCTTCTCTTCTCTGACAGGTACTTATATATACTTCATTTCAGACACCCAGATTCAAACTGTTGCAAACTTCTCAAGGTGTTTAAAATGTGCCCTCTGTCATACACATTTATTCACTTTTGTATGTAGACTTAATGTAGAATTCGAGTGCTTTGCACATCAGCTAAATGTGAAAGCAGTGGTTTCTGTTCAAATGGCAGTAAAAATGTGAGAACTGTTTTATGTTTGCAGAATACGTGCAGAGGAAATGAAATACAGATCTCTGCAATAGCTGGTACCTTCATAAACACACTAAGGGTACTGTCTGTTCCCCGGTTAAGCTTTGTTTCTGCTCCTAGCAAAATAGCTTGCCAGCTGTGTAGGAGATACTCCACCTTACCCATCAGCAAAACAAGTGATGTTAAGTCTCACTGCATTGTATATTCAAGAGAGAAATGTCTTCAAAATATTTTGTGTTGTTGTTATTGTGCATGTGCGCTTTTTTTTCAAATTCCCAATAGTTAATTTTTTTGCAATGAGCCTTTTGACTTACTGCAGAAAGCTACCATTTTACCATTACAAGTCAAACAGAACACTTATGTTTGTGTTGCAGGTAAATGGTGAACAGCAGCCCCAAGCAGGGACAGCTCTTCCAGCACTGAAATCTACTTCAAGGTCACCACTTTGCCCATAGAAGCAATCCACAAGCACTGTCTCTGACAATACTAGGGAGACTCATGATTCACAAAGCCAAAAATTCCCTAAACAAACAAGCACTACCCAAGCAAGATGAAAAACAAGAAAATTATAAGGTGCTGTAAATTTCTTTCAATTTAATTACCATGCAGAACAACTGATGACAAAAAACAGTTTGTCATGTAGATACCAGACCTATATGGAGGGCACTATTTTCTCTTATCGAATGATTAACAATAATCTTCAGATCTTGTTCATGAATATTTAGTAATATCAAGTCACTAAAAGTTGTGGAACGATACTGAAGGAACAGATCTTCTTTGAATTTTCTGTAAAGAATTGTACATAAACCTGCTATAAAATTAAACCATTAAGCCAAAAAGTGGACTACATGTTGCCTTGTACATCACTGATACCATTTGTTCTGTGTACTGAATGATGATTTGCAAATGGAAATTAAACTCACCTGAGCATCTCAATCTATTAGGTTCCAGGAAAAATGAGGCAAACACTATTAGAGGTTTTATAATGAGGCATTGACTTTGTTTGTAACTGCAAAAGCATATATATAACCAGACAGAGGCTGGAGTGCACAGGTTCAGTCCACTGTGTTCTTGGTACCCCTTCTTCCAGGTAGAATAACATTGTGCAGAGAGGAACCCTGCTCCAAACAAAGCTATTTTCCCTGAAATTAAGTACCTTCCAGTCCATCTCCCTGTACTGCCCACTATGCTCTGGCTTTGGCTGTAGCTGAAGATGTTACAACAATAATCTTCACCTCTGCAAATTGGCCTTTGGCCAGCCAGCAATCCCCAGCAAGCTGGGGTGGGTGGGAGCCGTGTACCTAGCCATGAAGGACGCCGTGATGACAAGCAGTGCTCCTTCTACAAGCAGTGGCTGCCTGCTGATTCTCTGCAGGAAGTCACCCTTTACCCTTAAAATCCTTGTCCTCAAATGTGTTATTTTATATGGAAATGATTGCAGATAGCTGACTTGTAATTGATATAACAGGAGTGGATGTGTTGGAGAAATGGTCAGGTGTCAAGAAATAGTTGCATGTAAATCCTTGAGCTGGTTCCTTTTCATTTGAGAAAAATCCTAGTTTATATCCTAAAAGAAGGTAGGGATAGCAATAATTTAGCTGGAAATACCATCTAAAATTCTGGTATCATCAATGTAAGAAAATAAATTTGTCTAGTTTATGACTGTGCACTTGAATTTACGATGATTCATTACAAATAAGCTCAGCACAGCAAGCTTGTGCTTGTTGATTTCAGAGATCTAATTGGGCTTGCTCAGTAGCTCAGAGTAATTCTGCACAGGAGAAGAGGGTTACATCAACTAAATCAGTCATTATCCAACTGAAGAGAAATTACTTTTCCAATAATTCATCTTGCTTATGCTTGCCTACCCAAGTATTAGGAAAACCAAGCTGCTCTACATGAGCAATAGTCCTCTGAGACTTCAAGTTGTGCAGCAGAGGAACCTTCTCATGTTGTTCTTCCATCAGAAAGGTGTCACTTCTTCTTTTAACATAGGTGGGTATCAGTGTTTTCTGCTCCTTGAAAGAAGTTTCTTAATTTTAAAGTAAAATATTTTTGTTCCAAGGTGAACTTCAAAATACAGTAAGTGCTTCTTCCCTAATGATACAGACAAGGTTCTGCTCCAAGCTGTGTCAGTGTTCCACTTGGTGTTCTTCTCTTACAAACACATACAAACCAGCTTTCTGCCTTGCTGACAGCATTATCTGCTACAATACGGTTTATGAGAACAAATTGATTTTCTCATCAGTCTAACTGAAAGATCTTTAAAGAAATTCAACATTTGTCTCAAATGAGCCTAATGATAACACAGACCAAAATATTCCATCTAGTTAAAAGGAACAAAAACATCAAGTTATCCTTCAGTAACTAGGTACACCTATGGCTGGCATCAGATCAGTAGATCTTGTGGCTTTTTCTTAAGCTTCTCCACTTGTTTGTGAACCCAGATATTAGGTAATTAAAACAATTCCTTGTGGCCCTATGCCTAGAGGCATCTTCAAGGGAGCCTGAAAGAGGCCCAGCTTAAAGAACACATTTTGATTGCCTCAGCGTCTGTCAGTGTACCAACAGAGCTGCTCATAAAAGTTCAATTATTTCAGATAAAGCTTTGTATATTCAAAGTGTTTAGGGATTGTGCAAAGAATTATAGCATTTTTTTTAAATAACTCTCGTTACAAAGCAGATTTTGAGGTAGAAGCAGGAGTAGGAAAATGCATTGGTAACAGACAATAGAAAAAAAGACAACACTGGAGTGTTTTATTTATCCCAATCTTTTTCTATTTTCATCTGATGCCTTGAAAAGTGTCCCACTTGGAGAAGAGTGTGGAAAAAAAATCTATGTTTAGAAAGCTGCCTAATCTTAACCAGAAAAGTTTAAACAACTAAGTTATAATGAAGTAAATATCACTAAAGAAAGGATTGAGGCTTTTGTAATTACATATTTTCCTATTTGGCCATGTTTATATTTTATGAGCCTGTAGGTTCCTTTAAATGTGAACCTTACATTTTGAAAGATCACAATGTTTGTTTGCTCTGTTACTGGTATCTACTGTAGTACTAGCTCATCTTAGGTTTGTGCATATGAGCTAATAAAGGTTAAGTTTTTATGAGAAATTACTTAGATTAATACCCAAAGCACTTGAAAATGGGACTTAGTATTCTACATGCTACTGTAAACCAGTGAGACTTTAGGTCACAATTCATGTAAGGTTTTGAAAACTGTACCTAAAACTTAATTTCTAACTTATTTGTAAATCAAGTGTGTGGTAGGAAAAAATCAAAATGCCTCATCGGGCTTTCTAGGAAGAGGATTGCACAGGAAGTGTTGGTGTCAGCTGTCAGTAACTAATGAGAGGGCACTTGCATCTGGCTTTCTATTTGGATTGTGAAAATCTCTGTAAAAATGCCCTCCTTGGTGCTCTGGCATTGTTCTGAGCACGGTAACCTGACCATGCTATATCACAGGCAGATGCATTTGCTGGATCTCTTCCTCATTTTCCTGTTTGCCCGAGGTTTACATTGTATTTAGTGTTTATCTAAACTACCTGGATGCCCTAACTAATTTCCAACGCTGTCTGAAACACCAAGAGCTGGAGGCTGAAGACCCGCTGCAGGAATGCTGCTGTCCTTTCACTGTGTGCGGTTGCAGCTGACAGATGGGCCCGGCTGATCTGTAATGTTCAGCTCTCTCTTCAGACTCTCAACTATTCTTCTCCGTTTCACCTGGTTAATGAAAGAAACCCATTAAAGGAGATGGCAGGACCAGCTGCCATTGACAGAGCATGGGCTCATGCTGCTTTCCGAAGCACCGGCTTCCTTCCTTCCTAAAACCTGAAGGCAACGACAGAGGAAAGTGCAACATACATCTAACGAGGATTGTCTTTGCACTGTAAGTTGCAGACAACTTCCTTTTAGACAGGATAATGTAGCAGAAAGATGTAACCTCTCTGTACAGTATGGAACGTAGCATCGCACCATAGACCAGGTGCCGCCTCTTTTTGGTGAGAACACCCCAAATCTATCCGAGAACTGGTTTCAGCTGCTGGTCCTTGTTCCTGCTGTTGGAGATCTCAGCTAACCATTAAAATGATTCCCCTTCCTTCTGCTTTTGTCACCTTATCCTAAATAGCCACAAATTATAATAAGGCTGCCAGCAATCTTCTGAAAAACAACCAGCCAACCCCAGCAGTAATTCAAAACAGCTGCTTGAGCTTCTTGGAAGATGTTGACAATTGAACACGCAGTAGACTACTGTGAAAGTGGGCTGGCAGCATTCAAAGGCAATGTTGTGGACTTGCTTAAAATACAGCCTGGAACATAAATGAATCCAGTAACGGGACAGATACCTCACACACAGCCATGATCGTGCAGATCTGCAGCCACGTACGTGCACACCCAAACACTTATTTCAGTGTAAAATCAGAACTTAGATGGAACTTAGAAAAACAGGATTGAGCTATAGAGTACCTAAATCTGCTCAGTTTTTTTGCATTATTTGTCTCCCTTGAAGCTTTTTTAACAGCAGACAGATCGTGCACTCTTCACACTTCAGCTATTAAGATACTTAAGTGAATGCAGTGATGATTGATGGGTGCACGGAAAGATCAGCAGTTTTCAGTGTTTTGCTTTTCTACCATCACATCTCATAAATGAAATAGATGAAAGCTGAGTGAAAATGTGCTCCCAGCACTGAGTGGTGTTTCAGAATCCTTTTGCTGGAGGCCTGCTGGCTGCCATAGGAAATGCAGCGCAAATGCCGCTGAATTTGTGAAGGAAAATTAACTTTTTTGTGAAGTCTGTATCCACATCAGATTACTGCTTCCAGAGGTAAAAGAGAGGAGTAGGAAGTTACTAATTTTATCTGGGGAAAGCCCTCTAAGACCATCTGGCCCAACCATCCCCCTACTGCCAACATCACCCCCTAAGCACCATATCCAGCCTCTCCTTGAACGCCCCCAGGGATGGTGACTCCACCACCTCCCTGGGCAACCTGTCCCAGTGCCTGACTGCTCTTTCTGAGAAGAAATGTCTCCTCATTTCCAACCTGAACCTCCCTTGGTGGAACTTGAGGCCATTCCCTCTAGTCCTACCACTGGTTATCTGCAAGAAGAGGCCGACCCCAGCTCTCCACACCTTTATTTCAGGTAGCTGTAGAGAGCATCATCCTTTAAAACATAGATAAGTTCATGGGTAGGATTGACGTTGCATTTGGCTACAGCTCTGAGCCAAAGGAGGGAGATGTAAAGTCTTGCCTTTGTTCTAATGTTGACACTTTGAAAACACACTCAACCTAACCAGCTGCAGGACTGGCAGAGAAATAGCCGCGTTCCCCTCCACAGGACCTAGTGAAGGGCTGTACAGTGCTTTGAGGAGCTCTAGCAAAGGGTGCTGTGGACAGAGCAAACTAATGAAGATTTCTCTCCCTCTTGTTTCTTATGTCTTCACTAGCTGAGGAAGTTTGTGCTTACAGTCCTTTTAAAGGCAAGTCTCTCATTTTCAGCCAACACAGTTGCTATTTCTGCGTTGCTGTCGAGGGTACACAGTAAAAATGTTGATGGGAATGTAAGAGATTGCTGGCTTGCTGTAGCAGGCAGGAGGATTCCACAAACCTGCATAGTCCCTGTGGCATGCTGGAGACACTTCTATAAATGCAATAATGCATCTATGATTATTCTTCTCCTCACCTCTCAATTAACCAGTACTGCACATATTGTTCCCTGTCAACTATCTTATTTTGTCAGATGCCAGAGAGCAGTGTTGTTCTCTTTTCAAATTGCTGGTTTGATTTCTGGCAGTACTTGATTGCTTTAAAATGTGCTTTCTACATCCATTTTCCTCACTACTTAATTAACTGCAGAAAAAGACTGAAATGATTTTTCAGTTAAGTAGGTGTTTCACTTTTGTTGCCACTACCCCATTCATTTATTTCCTTTAGCTCACTGAAGCAGTCTATGAGATGTTATCATTCCTTTGCAAGAAATTCGGCACTCTGGATTTACCTCTCTGCAGCTAAATCCCCTGCAAAATGCATCCAGTGGTGGCATGAAGCACAGAGGCAAGGCTGCGGCAGAGGTGGTGAAAAGCTGCCCAATACCAAACCAAAGCTGCAGTCGGTGTAGGGAAGCAAAACACAGCTGGTCATTTGAGAAGGCTGTTCCGTGGGCCATGGCTAGAAGCTGTGTGCCTGAAACGCTGCTGCACAAGCAGACCATGAGCGGTGTTAGCCAGGAGTCACGGCGTGCTGCGGGAATGGTCCTGGAACTTTGTGGTGAAGTCTTGTTTGAGCGTCACAAATGCAGTTTCCATCTCTGCTGTCTACCAGCTGACGCTAGAGGCAAGCACTGCCTTACAAAATTCCAACTCTTACAGTGGTAGCAGTGCTTGAGCAACATCGGGGTACTTCTGTGGCTGTACACAAATGTCTTCAGGCTTCTGTGGTGCAGGTAACTCCTCGGAAGCTCTCACGTTTATCTCATTCTCTTGGTGTGAGCTGTTCTGTCCTAAGTGCCCATGGGACGCTAAGAGCCAGCATGTAGTAAGGTACCGTGCAGCAGCAAATCCACAAAACATTTTAGGTAGCAGAAAATCTGCCTTTGTATGACTGCTGCAGAACATTGCTACTGCATCATAGCCTGGGACTCCCCGTATTTTAAGGTAAGGCCTTGCATGTGCACAGGTTCCTCAGAGGTAAGGCACTGCCTTGAAATTCCAGTGAAATTAATTAATTGGCACAAAACAAGGGGTGTTTTTTTTTGCATGTTTTGTGGTGCCCCCATGTAATTTATCTATTTCAGCCTTCGAAGAGCCAAGCGGGAGCCAAACATCAGTGACCCAGTATAACCATCACGGGAGAAGGGAAAACAGAGGAAGTGATGAAATATGTGGTGTGCAGTTTGGGTTGCAGCCAGTTAGGTGGACTTTGTGATTGCTTACTATCTTGGAAAAATACAAGAGTAGATTCTGAATGGCAGATGACTGTAAAATGGACTGATAGTGCTCAGCCAGTGCAGAGTGACTTGCTCAAGACTGAGAAATTATTAATATTTAATATAGTCAGAATGAATCAAGAGGAAAATGGTTTATAGGTTAATCAATTAAGATTGCTTGAGCATCCCCAAGGAATTCTGCTGTAATAAGAGAGAGTAACCATGAAGTAACCATCTCTTCTCTTTTTCTTCTGTGGAAGGTGACCTGGGGGTATTCGTGGCACAAAAGGGAGTTCAGAAGCTGTCAGGTAGAAGGCAAAAAGGATGGGTGGAATTCAAATCATCAAATCGTTCAGGTTGGAAGAGAAGTCTAAGATCATCCAGTCCGACCTTTAACCTAGTACTGATAAGTCCACTGCTAAACCATGCTGTAAGTACTACATCTACATGGTCCCTGAATACCTCCGGGGATGGTGACTCAGCAGATTCCAAGGAATTTATTGGGAGAATCTTAAGGCTTGAACTCAGTTTGAAGGTCATTATACTGGGCTTTGAATCTTCAGCAGAAAATTAATTCATCTTGTTGAAACACACTAAGCACAATGGATAATCCACTCTCATTGAGCAAAAAGCACGTCATAGCCAGTGCTTCAGAACTGACTCACTCTTCTAGCTCAGCACAGCGGTGTAAGGAGATATGGAGCAATCCCTTGTGTCTGTGATAGGGATTGAATGGATCACAGTCTTTGTGCACATGAATCCAATGTGCACATCTTTTCTTAAACTAACAGATGATATTTGCAGTCTACAAAGCCAAGGGATTTCTTTCTCTTTTGAGAGGTTTTTGGCCTTGACAAACATTTAGAAATGCCCAAGAGCAGTGAAAAGAACAACTTTAATACCTTCTCCATGACTTTAAAGCAATTTTTAGCATAATTTCTGAGACAATGTACACGTTATTAAAAAAAAACTATCCGGAAGACCACTCTTTGTAGATAGTAAAAGGTAATTTTATATCTCATGTTCTGTTTTGCTGAACAGACTGCTAAAGAGAAGCTTCAACAAAAGGGAAGAATCTGTATGGTGGCCAGGGCTGGAAGGCTGAGGACTGAGAGTTTATGGCCAGACCTGCATAGTGCTGAGCCAGCAGAATTTGATCCAGTGCTTTAACTACGTACATATCACTTTTTCCTCTTTTCCACTCTAATCTAATTCTGAAGCTTGCTGACCTGCAACTAAAGCATGATCTTAGAGAACAGGTTGGCTTGGTTTCAGTAGCAAAAATAATCAAAGCTGTCAGCTACGCAGGTGTGAAGATTCCAGTGTGCAGTGTCCTGCACGTGCAGGTTGTGAGGTGGACCAAGTTTAATGACGGTCATATTTTTTACATATACTTTCTACATATTTTCCAATTGTCTTTGTATGTGGAAATCCTGATTTATGTAGACGGGTACCTCCATACTTGAAGCTATCAGTGTTTGCCACTGCACACACACAAAGGGATGTGTGTATGAAATGGGAAGAACATGCCCAGATATGAGGTATATCCTGCCAGGGCAGGCAGTGAAATGAATATGTCCAGTTAAAACTTCAGAAGAAATTTTCAGAAGAAACAAAACTATTTCCACTGGAATTTCTAAAATTACTACCCATGCCACCTCGCCAAAGTACAAGACTCCTGCTTTAGGTGCCACACAGAAATGAACCTGTTTCACAGGGCAGTTCCCCCTCTGCCTGTGATGGGGTCAGTACTGGTTCAGAGGGAAGTTTCTGCATACCAGACCACTGGCATTATCTGTTGTGAGAGGAATAAACATGGGCCCTGTGCTCATCTCAGAGCAGTCATTTTCATTTTTACTGGTTTGCATTTAAAACTTTCCCATGTGCCACATCTAATTATGGTATACAAAAATCTGTATTTACATGGTAACAGTGCACAGTGCTGAAAGTGACTGTTGGTAAATTGCTTATTCACTTTGATGATTAAGCCAGTAATTATTGCATTAGCATCCTAAACCGCACTTGTCTGCCGATACTTCTCCTTCTAAGGCAATCCCATGAGACGTGGTGGGCCAAGTAGGGAGGGTATGGCACTTGAAGAAGGGAAGGGCAAGGAACATGTTGGAGGTTGGGCCAGTGGTTGCTTTCTTCCATGTCTGCTTCAGTGTGACTTAAGATGGTGATGGGACGTGGCACACCAAAATAGATTTTCTTGCATAAGAATGTGAAAATAGACCTTTCCACTACTGGCTACCAAAGACCCTGTGACACTTCCCACCAGTTGTTATCACTGAGGCTGTACTCGCTCAATAATCAAAGCAAATCATTTTATTTGGTCAAGGAAGGCAGGCCGCTCAGCTTCTACACCACTGTGGCATTCAGCTGCCTACACCTCATTATGTTCCTGTCTTAAAACATTTGGTAGTGCTGCTGGATGCCATTGAACAGCTGTCTTCCACCTCCTCTCCTGAGGTAAACCTGATGTCTTCACACTGTGTTTCTGGGTGGACTGAACACTTTATGATCCTCCTAAAAGCAAAGTATCAGCTGTTACTTCTTTGGGAGCTTTTGGATTTATATTATAAAATTCCAGGAAATAAGTTACTTGGAACAGTTTTGCTTGGTGGAAGACAGGCTGGCACCAGAGCCCCCACCCCCTGCAGGTGCTGTGTTAGTTTCCCATCAGTTTCTTGAAATGATGCACTTACAGACACATTTTAGTGACTATTTCAAACCCAGGAGTGACCTTTTTTCTAGTCTCCTGGATTCTAAGAACTGTTCTTTTACCTGTACCTCCTAGCAAGAACCAGTATTCTTTTCTTTTTAAGAAAATATTTGTCACGGAATTGATGGCTTCTTGAATTGTAACTGCATATGAATCCAATTTTGAGACCACTGCACTGCAGTCGAATGTCATCCTCACACTTGTACAGGTAAAAAAACCTGCTTAATTCTGGCTTTGATGCAGTGGCTAGGTAAAAATCTCAAGCTTTCCTGAGTAGACATCACTTCATTAGTAATTAATTAGAAAACAGGGGAACCTTTCCCTTCTGTAAAAATGTTAGAGAAACTCTCCAGTTTCATAGTAAGTATTGCAGAAAAAAATGTTGTTCTAAGCCACAAAGGAGTATGTTTGAACCTGGGAAGTTCAAAACCACCCAAGCAGACCACAGAATGCAGAGGTGGTAAAACAGCATGAACAGCAGAAATGAGTCTTGGATGGGAGGAGCGGTGCATGCTTTCTCCGGGGCACGCAATTTGAAGTGGCATGGCCTAAAGCAAGGAAAATTGCTCCTCAGACATGCCTTGATGAACCAGGTTGAAAGTTGTCTTGGGCTGGAGCCCAGTGAAAGAGCTGCCCTCTGTGCCCCCACTTCACACCTATAACTGTACCATGTACAGTTAGCCAGTATAGCCAGAAGGGTTTAAGCATCATTGTGATGCATGAACTAGCAGCAGGCTGGAGTGGAGGTTGTTTTAGGGAATGGTCTCCAATGCTAGGCTAGAGTACACAGCAGCAGGAACTTGCAGAGGGGTGTTGGCTTTAGACAGCAAGCGCAGAGCAGAGCCCAGGGAAGCAAGTACCCAAATAACACGTTGGCAGACATCCAACATGGGTGAAAAACGCACTGCAAAGGCCTTGACAAATGTTTCTGTCGTCCTATTTTGTCTGCCTGGTCCAGAAAACATAGTGAGTTAAAAAAGGGTTTGGTTTGAAGACAACAAACTACAAGAGAACAATATATTTTTGTAGGACAGAAAGTCCCTGCACTTTGTAATTCCTCTCCATCCACTGGCCAATCCACTTGTAAAAGTCTCAAAGCAATTCAGCTTCCATTACTTTCCTTGTGGGAACTGTGCCCCTTCTAATGAATCTCACTGCCCACAGGCTTCTCCTGGTGTTGTCCCTACACTTCTCATTTAGCCTTTCCAAAGAACCTTTCTTCCTTCTGTGCATGCTACGTCCTTCTAACAGATAGAGGCAGTCTGGGTATTTTTCCTTTCATCATCGTGTGACTAAACAGGCTAATTTGTGGTTTAAAAAGAAGTCCTTTAAGCCTGTTTTATGCCAGTTAGTTTTATTCCTCTTTTCTGGTTTCTTCAAAGCCTTCAGCCACTACTTTTTGAGAAGACAACAGCAGGTTTAAGCTCTGCCCAAATACAGAGCAACACAAGATATCGCACATTGCAATGGGACGTAGTTCAAATCCACTACTGTTTGCAAACTCATCCTTGTGGAAGGAATCGAGTACCTTCAATAGCCTATTAAAGGCTTCTCCGCTCTCTCTGTTAGGCACTCAGAGTCTTGCAGGCACTGGCCTTAGAAATAAGCTCTGCATCCCCTAGGCAGATGGGAATTATGTATCTTCTCAAACTGAGGTGTTGATGCTGAGTTTTTCCCCCACAAAACAGACCTAAAATTCACTAAATTTGAGCTTAGATTGTTCCCCAAACACTTTTGCTACCTACTGACTGTCAGTCAGACCAGCATCTAAACAGATACCAAAACACTGTTTATCTCCTAATCACGGCACTCTGAAAAACAAAATAACCTTCTGAGTTCTAATTATTTTATAATCTCTTTGATTGCTATTTATTTATCGTGCATAGCATATGCATAACTCCCACATGCCTACTGCTGAAGAAAGTACAATGCTAAAAGGCAGTGCTACAAATTCACAGACACAAATAAGCAAAGGTAACATATTTAAGTGCTGCACTGCATCGGTTTCTCAGAAATGCTCCCACCTGAATCTGCTGCAGCAATGCAAGCTTTAGAAGGCAAAGTCCATGCCCATGACCACGAGTTCCTCTTGATCATCAAACCAAACAAAATGCCTTCTTGTATCAAGGCCCTTAAAGTCAGATCCAGAAAAGGACTCAAACACCAAATCCCTCTCGAGGCTGGAACTAGCAGCCTCACTCCCTGCAGGACATGGGAGAAGTGTGGGATGAAAGAGGTCCCAAGCCCAAACCTTGTGTGCTGAGCAGGGACCTTCTGGCAAGCAGGCAGGCAATACGATTGGGAAGACGTGACTAAATTCTTGCACCCTTCAGGCTCTTAGGAATGTCTTTTCCTTCCTTCCTTCCTTCCTTCCTTCCTTCCTTCCTTCCTTCCTTCCTTCCTTCCTTCCTTCCTTCCTTCCTTCCTTCCTTCCTTCCTTCCTTCCTTCCTTCCTTCCTTCCTTCCTTCCTTCCTTCCTTCCTTCCTTCCTTCCTTCCTTCCTTCCTTCCTTCCTTCCTTCCTTCCTTCTTTTCTTTCTTTTCTTTCTTTTCTTTCTTTTCTTTCTTTTCTTTCTTATTTTAATATAGAGACTCCAAAGATGGAAGAATTTACATTTTATAGTCATGGGGTGGAGAAAAATCTAGTACCTTTTAAATGAGTGCTGCAGCCTTAACACAGAGTGCTAGCATCTCTTTTTTTTGCTCCTATTACCTTGCACACCAAAACAAACAAACAAACAAACAAACAATTTCAAAACCTGTAGAGTGAAATGCCCAGTTGGAGCATTTGCTCATGAGGCATGGTGTTGGATTTGGGCCTTCCCAGTCTGGGGAAGGTGTTGGGATTTGCATCCCCCATTTCATGGGAACACTTCAACCGTTCTGGCATAGCAGCCAGTAACACCACTGTCTTTGTAAATGACTTTAAAAGGAAAACAGTGTGTTCCTTCAGGTTTTTCAAAGAGCAGTTATAAGTCCTGCTCTCAGGAGAGGGCTTTAAGATCAGGCTTAAATCAGGCAGAGGTGCTTTTGTTCATCCTAAATAGGATGCCAGACCCGCAGAGGAGAGAGAGAGGACTGTGCATGCATATTTGTGCCTGTCATTTCCTATTGTCTCTCCATAGGCAACTTCCCTCTCAGCATGTGAGATTTTCAGATAAGCATTTTAAGATGTATAATTCTTGGCAGAAACCACATGGGGATTCTTAATGCTGAATGCTGGAGTTTTATTCTGCTCTGGTGACCAAGCTCCTAAAAGCAAACTATTAAAAAACAACATTTTCTTTCTGGGTCTAGTCACAGTCTACAAGGCTCTCTTGCTGTTCTACTCCAGAAAGTAGCAGTCACAGCAAAAAAGTGCTGCAAGAAACATTCTTCATAAACAAGCTTTATATAATTAAAGCTATTCTGTACACTAAGTACATTACCTGCCTTTTGGAAATCTTATTAGAATAGTGCACAAAAACTTAGAGAAAAATCTCTTTTCCAATCCTCTATGGAAAACACCCTTCTTGTTGATTTTGTAGAAGTAATTTCTCCTCACCTTGTATTAAAATTGTGTAGCAGTCAGTCTGCCATAAATTGTTGCTCAGCATTGATATACAACATTTCTCCTGGAGGCAACAGAGTATTTAATAAGAGACAGTTTTTGCTCACCTCATCAAGGTTATGCCTCTTACTTTTAATATGCATCTGAAATACATCTTCTAATGCCCTTAAAATAGAATAAAAAGGAAAATCAGTGATAAAACAAAACAAAACACAAAACTATTCAAAGGCCTTATACTTTCATATGAAAAATACCATTCAGCCTGTCTTTAGGATCCCTTAAAACATATCCCAACTTTTCACTTTTGCTCCATCCTCTCCTCCCCCTGCCCCTAACACAGTTGTAAATGGATTGAAAAAATAATGTATTGACATTTGTAAGGTTGTTCCAAATGCATGCAGCTTGGCAGGATGGGGACAGCATTTCATGGATATAACTCCAATTTCTTCTTCTGCATTTAATAAGAGTACTGGAGCTCTCCATGGCAACACAGTAGTCCCCCTCTGTATTTCTCTCTGTTGCCATCCCATCCCATGTTAACTAGCTGAAACTGGTGAAGCAGCTTCCCAGATTCATTTATAGCTGTAGTTCCTTTGTCCAGGATACTGCATTACTTGAAGCTGACTTTTGAATTGCTTCTAGTCAATACTTCTCACACCTCTACATGTCATTTGTATGGTCTCCTTGTTCTTGGGCCTCTTTTCCAGTAACTTTTAAGAGAAACACTGAAAAGGCTGAACTTTCATGGTCTTAGTTCTGTTAATCAGTTGGACTAGGCCAAGAAAGATGCCTTCCAAAAGCACTCAGAATGTTTTTCTTGATGGTATGATCAGCTGCAAGCAAAAAATGCACTCACTGTGATGAGAAGCTGTGAAAAATAAACCTAACTGACAAGGAAATTAGGTCTTCAGGTTCTGCAATTGTAATTCAGTTAAATCTAACCCAATGTTTGGGTTTTCAGACAATCATAAAAAATGAAAATACCTGCAATGAACTGGAGGTGTTAGCAGGGCTGTTTTGGTTGTATAATGTTTATCTGAATTGGGAGGGCATTTACAACTCTATCTGTAAAGAAGCTTTTTTAAAATAAACAGAGCTATTTTAAAATATGTGCCTATCATAATAATCTTGCAGCAGGGTAGCTAAGGCTATTGGTTGTGTCTTTCCTAGTCTTACAAAAATCTGTTTAAAAATTGAACTTTGGATTTAAAATGAAAGGCAACTACCGATCATTTGCTTTTATTCTGCATAAAATTAATCTCTGTTATTAAAGATCACCCAAGAAAATGATTATTCATATATTTTTAGTAACCTTTATTTTTGAGGCAAGAGGGCACAGCATCTAAGCAATCTCCACTTGAGGTCAACAGATTAGTACTTTCACCCTATAAGCCTGAGCACGGACACCCTGGTGCCCCACGGTGCTCTGAGCTGGGCTGAGCGTGGAGCACACACACGACCCCCGCTGCTGTCACATCGCTCAGGTACAAGTCTGGGTTCTTTTGTTTGGTTTTCACTATCTATAGAGGAAAAGACATTTTCTGAAGGATACCAATTCTCCTGTTAACTTGGGGGCTGACACACAGTAGCTTTTTGAGGCTTTATTTTATATTAATATTATCTTTGTGTGTATGGGCAGGCTTGAAGCTCAGCAACCTCTGCAATGTATGCTGAGTCAGTGGTTTTCAAAGCTACTACTGTTCCTCCTGATGTAACCAGAAAACTCAAAATGAAACCTGACATATGCACTTCTAATTTGGGCCTCGAAGGCAGTCTGAAAACTGCTACACCTAGAAGGAAGAATGAAAACTCTTACTTTTAACTGCTTGCTCGGAAGACAAACTAGCCATTCATAATAATGACCACTTAAAAAAAAATAAAAGAGCCCTAGAAATTTTAACTGAAATCCTCTAGATTGACAAGGAAATATCTTGGTCAGTTTCAGAATGGGTTTGATTGGTATCAGGGGGGTTAGCACCTCTTAAGCATAAAAACACAGCACTTGACAAAGATTGGACTTGTAAACGTTTGGGTTAAATTCTCTGTCAAAGGAAAAATGCCTCCCATTTAAAATGCTGGCCAGACAATGTTATAGAGAAAGAGTAAAATATGTTGGAACTTTGAGCAGGCCTACAAATGGACCTAAGGTTTGTCACAGTTCTCTAAATGTTACAAACAGGATAGTTTTCTATTAGAAATGTGATAGAGAATGGGAATCCGTACTGGTGTGTGTGCACAACAGGATTTCACCTACAGAACTTGAAACCAGAAAAGGATGTTGCAGTTGGATGTCAGCAGTACTGGGTGTACTTGGCTCTAGGATTTATGTGTGCATCATTAATTTAGGATCCTACAGGAAGCAGTTATTGCATTTATTTATTCTGCTCTTATACATAGGAGGAAGACTTCTACATACAAAATCTTCTGCTGCGATGCACTTTGCTGGATGACTCATTGTAGCTCACTGGTTTGATAGCCCAGGATTGACTGGGAATGGGAATGAGAGTGTTGTAGCAATAATGCCTATCATGATATTTTGTATGGGAATAAGATTGAGTACAGGGTCAGAAAACATGACATTTCCATGTTTCTACTAGAAGTTACTGGGAAAGAGGAGAGTGAATGAAAGTATTTTCTGTTCAGCTGTTCAGTTTAAATCATGACTTCAATAAAGTGCAGTCATAGAAGTGTGAACCAAGATAAACTAACTTCAGGTTTCAATTTAATCTCATTACAAGCACCAATTTCTTACTCTGACTGAATAATTGGTCAAAATTTTCCTACTCAAACAAGTAAGAAAGAAATGCAAAGCACTTACTCCTTGTGGTAACAACTTCTAGTCAAAATATCATTTGTAAGATCTTGAAGAAAACGAAGATACTCTTCTCCTCTACACAAATACATAAGCTGTCAGCATCTTTCTTTAGCACACCCAGAATACAAATAAGATTTACTGTACCGTCCAAAGAGGTGGCAGTTCTAAAGTAATTAAACTATCTCAGATAAGGAATTTTGCCAGCATATTCAAAAGTGATGAATCTCTTTACTAGTCTGCATTTTTTTACTCTCCAGGTTTATACACTTTTAAATGAGTTATTTTCACATGTTTTATTGGTCAGCTTTCTAATTACTTTAATCCATTAATTTAATTTAATTTAATTTAATTTAATTTAATTTAATACATAAATTTCTTTAATCAAGAATATCTTTGCCTTTTTAAAATAATTAATTCAAGAAAAATAGTTCCAATGGACAAAGCATAGGTATCATAAGGCAAATTATTAACATTATTTTGTTATTATTTAGTTTGCCTACAGTAAGAGGTGACTGGGTGGCACGACTCAGAAAATCCCTTCCAATTTTCTGATCCCACACTTCCCAAGCAAGTATCTGAATCTTGTAGCCCTAATTCACTTCTTTCCACTTTATATAGCTGCTGGTAATTGGTTCTTGTGCCCTGATTTTAGTTTTCCATCAGATTCCTGCTTTAATATTTTGATATAAAACTTAGAAGCAGTTAAAAGAGACAAACAAATATTTAACTTACTTTTCTTTAAGTTGCAGTCCTGGAAAAAGTGACATTTCAGAATCTGGAATCCATAATTCATGGTTCTGCCACAAACAAGTAAAGGGGAAAAGCAGGTTTTCGATTATCTTTGTATTAACATTTCATATTTCCATTTAGAGCACTGGGGAAAAGGATCTGATTTTGTAATATATCAAAATCACAACAAAATCATACTAAAGTGACAGGCCAGCTCATGTGAAATTAATGTCTAGTGTCAATCATTCACATGAATAAAGAAAGGATATTACTACTAGGTAGGCTCATGTTAGCAGAAATGGAAACAAGCATGTACAAACTGAGAAAAACAATGCAAACAGTCTAAATGAAATCAGAAGTTTTGACAAAATGGGAGATATTTGCAGAGCTCATTTAAATAAGATACCTTTTTCTTTAAAAGGATGTGCAAAAAAAAAAAAAAAAGCAGACACAGAAGACCTACAAAAGCAGACTGATACTGAAATTATAGATTATCAACTGGGAATACTCTTGCATTTAGGAGCTTCTGTTTTAATGTTGTAAAAAGAAAGCTTTGATGGTTGGAATAAAGTGTGGAATAGTCCCAGCTAGCACAGAGCTAACACACATCAGGCCTGTGTTGCCTTGGCTGAGCTGTGCAGAAGTCCAACACTGGCTCCATAAGGGGGTGAGCAAGCCAAGGAATTTTACACAACTTCTCTAGCATGCATGGCTTATGCTACAGTTAACCATCACTTATTTTCAAGAGCACTAAAATTCACTAAATTAATCCCCCGTTCATCCTAAAACTCCAGGTGACCAGTAGAGTGCAACTTCCTTTCAGTCTTGTATGGTGTGTTACAGTGCTGACTGGAGGCTGAGGGCTTAGCACTTTGCCTGGACATTTCTATGCTCCAAGTTATTATTTGGATTGAATGAAAAGGCTGCAAATAAAGCAAAAGCTGAAACCACTGCTAGAAATTAAGTTAGAGTACAGCGAGATGTTAGTCAAGCAGGAAAAAGCTCTGCTTTCAGAAGAGTGCATTTGTGTTGGAATACACTGTTTTTCACATTGCATAATAGCTGATTTATGTTTCTCAGAGAGATTGGTTACTTAATCTGTTCCTATTTGATTCACAGAAGTCTGTTGACCCTATATAGCCACATATGCTAGATTTCTCAATTGCAATCTTATTGACATCTCACGAGGTGATTTAATTTTTTTAGTTTTACTCTTACTGTATATTCCCCAAAGCCAAAGAGTACACTATACATTTCATTTCCACACAACCAGGACAACTTTTGTGTATGAACAGTGGGCTCCATTCCTGTTCTTTTTGACAAACTGGGTACACCAACCTTAACTGGCTGCTGAGAGAAGTTATCTGAGTGTGGTCTCACATGTGCATCTTCTAAAAAACTGCAAGATTAAAAGCACAACAAAAAACAATTATTTCAGCTTAAAATGAATGTGCTTGAAAGTGAAATTACTTAATTTTTAGCATTGATGCATCAGCAAAATGAGTAAGTACCTGTGTAACCCTGTTTCCTTTTCGTTACTGACATCTGCTGAATTAAGTGATCGTTTGCCAGGAGTTGAGCTCCTTTTTGAGGGAGGAGGATTATAGTACCTGTGTTTTACAAGAAAAGATTGGTGTGACGTCTTTAAGATTTGAGGGGTAAAAAGCTTTTTTTCTGTGAAGTAAGCTGAATGTTTGTCAAGGAGGTCCCCAGAGTATGTTTTATTAAAAGCGTTTTGAAATGCCTTCCTCCTGTTGTGACTGCTTAAATGTATGTGAGGCTGTTGGAGTGGCAAAGCAGATGATCTGTCTGTGCTAGAGGCATGAACAGGAATCTGAGACAAAGCATGCTGAGCAGTATTTTGGGCAGTCTTCTTTGCAGTAGAAGCTGGCAACAGGGTTTTTGATGTGAGCTTCTGAAAAGATACAGAGGGGGACTGCTGTCCCTTTGTCCTGGAACAGTTGTTCTGAGCAGATGTCAAATATCGGTGACCATTTTCCAACAGTGACCATCTTGCCTGTAAGTTAAAGAAAATAGCTGACAGAAAAATCACAGAAGGAATTTGCTGAAGACAGTGCCTCCTACAAACTGGGTCACTCACAAGGAAGTATAAGAACCAGTTTTCAAACTGTCTCAGGTGGTCTAAATGACTGGCAGGATTTCAAGAACTGCAGTTAGGAGTAAAGCCACCCTGCCACTGTGCTAGAGCTGGTTAACATGTCCCTTTCCTAGTTTCTTTTTCCTTCATTTTCTTTGCAAGGTTGAGGTTTCTAATGACAGATAATCTTAGGAAATTACAGAAATTCCACTTTCCTTGCCAGCACTCTCAGGCAGAGAAGAGAGTTTTTCATCCCTTGGACATTGTGCATTCTCGTCGCAATCCTACAGCTCCTCTTTGGGAGCACTAGGATGGCATCTTTTATTTGTTCTCCTTGTATGCTCACACTGGTATTATGCCAGTGCAGTATGACTCCACCTCATGAGTTTGGATTCCAACAGAACCACTGTTATTCTCATAAATACCATAGGTGAAATCATGGCCTGTCATTTCACTGTTTATCTCAGTGGGAGCAAGATTTTACAAATCAAAATAATGCAGATGTTTGAATTGGATGACCTACTTTATAAACAGCGTCATTGGTAATCTAGTGGTAAACCCACTATAATTCGCAACAAATAGAAAATTTTACAATCTAAGTATAGTCTGCTGAGGAATTTTTGCCCCAAAGACACTCAAGGCTATGGCGGAATGAAATGTTTTGGATGACTTTGTC
Organism: Aythya marila; assembly: GCF_965140915.1. NCBI lineage: Eukaryota > Metazoa > Chordata > Aves > Anseriformes > Anatidae > Aythya > Aythya marila. The sequence goes on from NC_139044.1 coordinate 19,156,147, forward strand.
TATTGTGGTGATGTCCACTGGCAGAATTTGGTGAAAAACAGACCTACTCACACTAGCATGAGGTTGTACAGTCTCTGTTACCTGACAGAATATAAGGAGTTAGGATTAATTACTTTATTGTCTTGTTTTTACTAATAAACACCTTTTTAGAATGCAGATGATACTGTAAAAAAGTAATGTTATTGCATTACATTCAGTGGCAATTCTATGAAAATCATTGGGATTTAGTTTTCTTTGAAATATTGTGTACAGAAATATTCCTAATAAAAATATTGTCACAGACGTCACCAAATTATTTCAATAAATTCACTCTATTTTTGTTTTCCAGGCACACATAATACTTTGTTAAATAGATAAAGATGAATCCCATTTGTCAAAGGAGCAAAGAGAACACGTGCTGTCAGTGCATGAGTACATGTATTTGACACAATTACATGTCATCGTAGGTCTACAGCATAGGTCACGTAGGGATAACAACAGCTAGATGAGAGGTTAGCTGCCATATCTAGCCAAAAACATGATTAAGTCATTGCAGCTTAGGTGAAAGCTCAGTGGGCCATCAGGGCAAATACGTTCACTAGTTTTAAGACGGTGAGAGGAACAAAGTGTTTTTTGGTGCCTTTCCTCTCAGGCAAAACTAAGAGTCAAATATTATCTCTGCTTGACTAGACTATAAAAAGTGACACTGAACAAGCCTGCACTTACTGCTGTGTTACAGGCACTGCCCTGCACTTCAGACTGCAGCTATCTCCGAGGAACTTGGTCTCTTTCGGGCGACTCAGTACAACCTGTGTGACAGGTCCTACGCTGTCAGAATCTCACATACCTTCTGCTGGCCTGGAGAAAAACTTCTGGAGTTGGATGATGAGGCACGAAGAACATGTACAAGATCCTTCTCATATTTCTCAAGGGCTTGAATCAATTTGTCTCGTTTCTGCTGATCCTTGTCTGCACATGTAAAAATGTAAACACAACCCTTTCCAGTTTAATCAGTGGTCAAGTCACAGACTACAGCCCTTCACTCATCTTTTTCCCACTGCTGTTCTGTCTCCTTCTCTTCTAATAGCAGGTAGCATACAAAGAAGACAAACACACCTTACAAAGAAGACAACCACTCCTCTTCTAACAGTTGTGCTTGCTGCCTCTGTGCTTAGAAGCACACATCTGTATGTGAAATGAATGCAACCCAGGACTTCATTATACAACTCATGCAGTAAGTAATGAGCTGTGGAACGGTAAGAGAGTACAACAACATTTCGCTCCCATCTCCTGCCCACTCTTTCCTCTGTCCTAGACAGGGGCTGATGCAGGTCAAAACAGAGGAAAAGCTGAAGCAATTAAGTCTTTGACATTCAAGCCTATGGCAGACTGTACTGCCAAGAAGGCATGCTTTCTGTACTCATCAAACTCAGGCTGAAAAGAGTAGGGTGACACTTCTGCTAGCACCTCACACATGAAAAGGAACGAAACAGGCCTAGTCCCTTGGATCTTCAAATATCATTGAAAATATGGAATTAAAGTGAGAGTGGGAGTAAGAATACTTAAAATAACCATTATTATTATTGTTTGTATTATATACTTATTATATATAACAGTAAGAAGAAAAACATGTAGGAATAAGAAGGGGATACATGTATAAGTTATTCAAGACCATAGATGCCCTCATGAGCATATCACAATTCATCATCTTTTGCCATGACCGAACTTTTAGCAGTGCAAACATGAATGATGCATGACCAAAATTTTCAACCCTTTTTACCCACTGTGTTCCTCCCAGGCTTACCTCAGAGAAAAGGGCTATGAATTGTTATGTGTAACAAAATCTGTTTCTGTGTAAAATGGTGTTTAAAAAACAATAACCCCAGCAGCGCTAGCTGAAACTAAGGATTCACCCACAAAGTAGGTAAAATGGGGTCCCGCAGGCTGCATATGGCCCCTTTGGGTTGAAAATGCAGCTCTGTCAAAATTTCTTTGCCCTGTGGAGCTCTAGCACATGGTGGCAGGTACCAGTACGGACAGGCAGGCCAGCAGAGATGTGCTCTGCTTCTTCCCCTCTGGATGCAGTGGCCGAGACTCCACAGACAGGCACTTCTGGAGGGTTAGAGAGGCTTTGGGTGAGCTGGTGAAATGTGATTTCTGCCTGTATGATGTTACTGTGAAAAATATTGACTTATTCCTGACAAAATGCATGACTGGTTCTTGATTAGTGTCCTTACACTGCTGTTGTGGCAATGTACTAGAATTTAGGTTCACAAGAAGCTGGATTTTTTTTTTTTCTTTTTTTTTTTTTCTAATAAGCAGCTCATCTTCCACTGAAATAGTGTAATTGCTGTGCATCTCACTAGTAATGTGGCAGAATAATGCTTGAAACCTGGCAAAGCAGCACTTACTGCAGGTTTTCTTTTGAAGGGGAGATGCATTGCCCTCAGTTTAGTATTGTACCATTCTGTATTCGCAGAAAAGATATAGGGTTTTAGTAAGTCTTAATAAAAGTAGTATTTCTTCTAGAAAAGGAATAGCTGAGGGTTTTTATTATTATTATTTATTATTTATTATTTATTATTTATTATTTATTATTTATTTATTTATTTTTATTTTTTTTTTAAAGCACTTAGATATTGCACTAAATGGTTGGTTCCTAAGAAGTCTGTGATAGCTGTTGTATGGGGCATGACACCCTGTAAGGTTGCCTCAAGGCTGTGGCCTGGCCACTGAAAAAAAACACATAGATTTCACTAATAGCTAAAATGGGATATATTGTCTCCCGAGGCATATAATCTGGCTTTCCAGTTGTGCACAGACATGAGTTCATAGCATCATCCTATTAAGAAAAACATGTTGACAATGCTAAATCCTATTTGGATGACTGGGAAGCAGGATTATACAACTCACTGGAACAAAAAAACACAAAATGTACTTGCTCAATTGCATTCGTGCAAAGATTAATACCTTTCCCTTTTATCTAGGTTTGTACAGGGCCCAACCAAACTACCCTCCAACCCTGATTAAAGACTTTGCGTTCTGTAGTCCTATAAAAAAAACAACAGACAAGGCAGCTTGATGTAGTGTCTACACAACGGTACTGCCAGTCAGGGTACCTGGCTTCTTTCCTAGCACTGCCAGGGATTTTTTGTGAGGCCTTGGGCAAAAGCCACATCAGTGCCTCTCCGCTCCTCTGCACGTGTTGTCTGTCTGCGTGCAGGTGAAGCAGGACAACAGCTGTCTACCCAAGGCAAGGCTGAGCATTCACCCAGCCATGCCAAGGACAAGAAAATAAAATGTTCCAGGTCAGAAAGTCACGGGTTTTAAACAGACTTCATCTAGTATTTCGCTGATATTTTTACTATAAATGTGGGTTATAAATATGCCATGTGGCATTAAGCCTATTCAAACAAGTCCTATTCCACTGCATTATAGTTTTTGTTTCGAGTAGTTAGCAAAAACTCCTTGGCCAGAGTGCCTTGTAGCAACTTTCCCTTCCTTTCCCTAATAGACACCAGGTTTCCAAAAAAATCTGTCAGGTTTTGTATGAGCCTCAGCCACGAGACAGACTGAGGGGTCCTACACCACAGCCAGATTTGCTGACACACGTTTGCTAAGGGACTTATTTGCTTCCCTCACCTTATAGCTCTGCTCTCTCCAGTTTCTCTTACCTCACTACTGTTTTTCCCCATTCATGTTTTTCCCATGCCCCTTCCCGTGACTGAAGGGCTGCTGTGTCTTGCCCACCCCGGCACCAGTTGTGCTCTGTGCTGCCTCTTCTCCAAGTCTCTCCCCTCCTCCAGGTCTCTTCCTGAAATGACCTTACCCCATGCTAACCTGGCATTCTCCCCTGATGCATGAACAAAGGAGATAAGAATGGAAGACATTCTTAGTTTTCCAGGTCACACTGCTGGTCTTCATATCTACCCTAAACTTCTGTTTGAAAATTAGCTGTGACCCTGCCACACTGAGCAGCTTGGCCCAGCCACACGCACTGCTCAGCAGCAAGAACTATGTAGAGGATCACAGTTATAGCACCACAGGGTATCCTGAGTTGGAAGGGACCCATAAGGATCACCGAGTCCAGCTCCTAGCTCCACATAGGACTGCCCAAAAAACAGACCCTATGTCTGAGAGCCTTGTCCAAGCAATTCCAGAGCTCTGGCAGGCTTGGTGCCTTGACCACTGCCCTGGGGAGCCCATTCCAGTGCCGACCACCCTCTGGGTGCAGAACCTTTCCCTAACCCCCAGCCTGACCCTCCCCTGTCCCAGTTCCATGCCGTTCCCTCAGGTCCTGTTGCTGTCCCCAGAGAGCAGAGCTCAGTGCCTGCCCCTCCGCTCCCCTCGTGAGGGAGCTGCAGGCCGCCATGAGGCTTCCCCTCAGCCTGCTCTGCTCTGGGCTGAGCAAACCAAGGGACCTCAGCTGCTCCTCATATGTCTTCCCCTCTAGGTCCTTCACCATCTTTCTTGCTCTCCTTTGGACACCCTCTAATAGTTTTATGCCCTTCTTATATTGTGGTGCCCCAAACTGCACACAGCCCTGGAGGTGAGGCCACACCAGCGCAGAGCAGAGGGGGACAATTCCTTCCCTGGGAAGCTGGAGAGGCTGTGCCCGATGCACCCTAGGGTGCACCCCAGGGTTGGCCCTTTGGCTGCCAGGGCATACTACTGACTCATATCCAAACTCACCATCAACCAAAACCCCCAGATCCCTTTCCTGTTCTTCCTTTCTCAAAATACTTCTTAATAATGACCGTCAACAAAAAAGAACATGGAAACTATGTATCCCAAATGAGAGGTCTTTTTTTTTTTTTTTTTGAGCAAAAATTAGACATCCTGTGCCTTATGCTCTCACATCATAGCCAAGGTGTTTAAGAACTGGCTGTATTCTACAGTCAAAACTGAAACTGTGGACATCAACCTAAGGGTGGTGGGAAAGGGTTTCACTTGTTGAAGCGTATCATGATTCAGTGTTTTTCCTGAATCCTCTTACAGGATGCAACTATTTTTATTCCTGCAACAGCCAGTATCTCTTGGCTACCTATTTGCTGCTTCCCAGGCAATGCGATCACATGGCATGGCCAGTGCAGCAGTTATTTAGGCAAATGTATTCAACAGCCTTCATGTTAAACTCATTTATTTGCTAATTTATGATCCTTCCTATTGTGGCAGATGTTAATTTATTAGTGCTATTGTGCAATTTTACTGGTACTTGTGCTGGTACCTGGTACTTGTCAATGTAACAGGAAGTACAGAAAATAAAAGGGATTTAGTCGAAATCTAGCCATTTCAAAAATACGGAAAGATTCCGATGCTATAGCCCCTGCTCTGTTTTCCTGGCAATTCTTGTTTCTTCTTTCTAGTTAATAAAAAATCTTGTTTCTCCTTTGCTGCTGTGTGAAAGGCCCGCATACAGAACAAGCAGACACAAATTTACTCAGCTTAGTAGAAACAGTTTAGCTGATAACATGGCTCTATCAGAATGACCCAAAACAAACATTTTATTTTTTTTTTAATCAGGCTTTCAGGTCTACTTATATTTGTTCTAAATAGTATGAAGAGGCAGCAAACACCTTAGACTGATTCCACAGCTGCCTTCTAAAAGAGAAGGTTATTTTCAGATCTAAAACAGAACATTGTGGCCCAAGTATGAGAATGGGATATAAAGCCAGAACAGGCTTCCCTTAAGTTGTTTACCAGATGTTACAAAATTCAGTGATTATAGTTAGAAACAGAATCCACACCTTGGCTCATGCCTTCATTTTTGACTCGCAGTGGGAGTTCTGGTTTACTTCCTACCAAGTATTTTAAAAGAGTTGGCTGATGTTTAACTTCTGATGAGTTTTGTAACAACAAGGAAGTTTCAAAGGACTGCAGGGAAAAAGCACAGCAAAAGTGGTAAATGAACTCCAGACCTGTCAGACTGACAACAGTCCTGAGCATATAAAAACTGAATGGCTGTTAGAAGCCTCAGTTAAAGTAAATAATATAAGCAATGCCAATCAAAAATGTTTACAAAAAATCACCGTGCTAACTTGATAAGAAAAAAAACCTGTGATTTTGATTACGGTTGAGTGATAAAAATGTGTTGGTTTAAAAGGTTTTTGTAAGCTCCTTGGCTTTGTTCTGCATGACATTTGGACAAAGAAACTACAACATAACAAAATTACATGTGTTTGCGAAATGTCTAACTGGTTTATCTGAAAATGTTACTGGAAGTGAGGACTCCTTGCAAGGCAGGCATTTTTAATACAGGGATAACTTTTGATATTATGTTATTAAATTATTTCTTTCAGTTATCTGTATAAACATAAAAACACTGCTTGTAAAGATCGAACAATTACAGTTGGGAAACTCATGAATAATAAAGGAGTCATTTATGGTAACAAAGCATTCTGTTTCACATAAGGTATATGCAGGCAAGTAGTACACTTTTCAGCATGGATAACTGAACCCCTCAGTTCAAGTCCTTACTTATAGGAGGCAGGTCTAGCCAGGGAATCAGTGCTGCTCCAAAACACTCCTACCTTCTCCTACAAAAACAGCTGCTTGTAATTTTCTGCAGTGATAGTGTAATCTAAACTAGTGTAAAATCATTGCCTATAAAGAGTGGAAATCTGAAGTGTAAGTACAGCGAGCCTTTACTGCAGTATCCTTTGACAGGTGGATGACTGCTGCTGGAATTACGTAACCTGCTCTAAAGCTTTACCACTCAAGAAGAGTATATAAATTGGGAAGGATGCAGAGAAGATCCATACGAATGATGAAGTCTTGAAAACGTTCTTCACGGTGACAGATTTAAGAAGTTTAATATATTTAGTTCCTCAAAAGCAGTGTTAAGAAGTAACTTCATTCCAGTGTACAAGCACCTATACACAAAACAGAAATTAGACAATCCAGTCTGTCAAGCAAAGATTTACCAAGGCTGGACAAATTCTACCTTAAAGAAAGGTGCACGTCCCTCATAGTGAGGTAAATTATCCTTTGGAATAGTTCAATGACAGGTGGGATGTAAACAAATGAGGTTGGACATATTTCTAGCTCCCTACCCCAATTCTGCAAAGCAGTGGTGCATGGAGGGAAGATTTAGGGAAAAAGCAGGATAGATAACATGGTTTATTCTTGCTGTGTCCATGAAACTCTGAGATGTGTCAGTCATTATGGATCACCTACCAAGTTCTCTGAATTTACATTTTTCTGTTTTTGCTGTTATTGTTAACTGATACCATCTCTGATTTTGGGGCAGTGCAATACAAAGGGATACAAGAACAGTTACTTGTGATGTTCACATCCGTGGGCCCAACACGGCAGTCTGCACTGATAATAGTTTGTCTGGTGGGGATTGCTTATTTTGGCAATTCAGAGCAAACAATACTATTCTTTCAACAGAAACCAGTGTTAAGGTAGGCTCAAATGCTTTGTTTTGATTTCAGATGCTCTTTGCCATGTTAGCTATCACTGTGAAAAGCCCACGTTGGCACATTAATCTACAGCATGTGGGTGTTTTTTAAGCCCCAAGCTCTGGTTCAGCATTATTTGTTTTCATCAATAGTTAAATGCTGCAATACTATCAAGTGAATGAATAACAATGTTTTTATAGAGGAAGAAAATCCTCTCAAACATCAGATATACTCAGGAAACACTGCTAAGCAGCCTTGCCTGTTGCTGTTTGCCATGTTGTTTTCCAATCCCATGCCAAATTCATCTTATTTTGCTAAAGTAAGTGCTCTCATACTGACATTAACAGGAATTTCCGCATGAACAAGGCAAGAAGGAATCGGTTCTCTGTAGTAAACCATCCAATCTGGGAATTCTTGAAACCTTTGGCCATAACCCACTTCTGCTGTGACTGGTTTTGCTTTATGAAAAAATTCACAAACATCGATGGAGATGTCAGCATTTGACACAATTCCATTGTAGATTCTATCAAAATAAAGAAAGGACACCGTCTCTTCTTTTATTTGAGAATACAAAGTCAAGATTTGGCATTTGTTTTCCTTATATGGGGAAGTAATCAATTTTTCTTAACCTTTTAGCCAGTGTAAATTAGACTTATACAAAAGGTGAGATTCACAGCTCTGTGAGTACCACCCACTCTTAACCTTTAAGTATGCAGAACTTCCTGCATAAGCAAATGAGATCAAACTCTTTCACTTAGAGCACTTCCCATTCTTTCAGCCTGTTTCTCATCTGAAGTGTATTTCGGCACTTTTTTATTACGAAAGATCAAAAATCAACCAGATCTCTCTTCCTCCCTTTTGTGTCAGTACAAATGTACAATGGTCATTTACACCTGTGAGAAGGTGGTCCAACAGGAGAATAAATCTAGCATTGTTGTTTTTGATTTTTTAAGGTTCTGCTTTCCTAAGTTACTAAAATTTGGTAAAACCTCTTTATCCAAGATAGATTTTTGTCTCTTACCTGAAGCCAAAAGGCAGCAGGTGGAGGGATGTTGACCTGTCAGTTCTGCTTTATGGCAAGAAGTTATCAAGAATCTTTTTTTAGATTTTTATTACCTTAGCAAACAAAATTTCTTATAGCTAAGTTGCTAATTAATTGAAGCAACTCTACATTTTGTGATTGAAAGACATTGTTGGTAAGTTGGTAAGACCAGAAGAAGAAGACTTGCATATGTTTGCAGATCACTGGCAGGAACATACAAACCTCTGAATGGGTATGGGCAGGTTTTTTCTGTGGATATTGTACATAAGTATTCAAGGAGGAAGGGAATTCTAGAAGCTGAAGTACAAGAGAAATGTCAAAATGTTTCAACCCTGTTTAAAGTACTGATTGCTGAAGTAGGCTGCTTTCCCCTTTGGCAGTGGAGTAGGAATGCAAAGTTAAAATAGAGTTAGGGCACAGTGGTCATGAAATAGTTATGACTCCTGCTCCCTGCACCCTCCAGTAGCTCCCAGTACTTTCTTCTTCCCCTTTCAAAAAAACCTGCTTTCAACCACACTGACTCTGAAATCGAAAGGAGGGATGTTTTTGTGAGGAAGGAAGGTTTTGTGATTAAAGGACTGCAGTAGGACTTAGAAAACTATTGTTTAATTCCCAGCTCTACATCAGGCTCTAGTGTGATCACAGGTATGATAATTAATCTCTGGTGTCTTAATTTCCTCCCTGTAAAATATTATAATAGTACACATTTACTCATTCCAGCTGGTTCATCCTTTTGGGCAGAAATACCCAGAAGATGATCTTTAGACCATGCAGTGGCTACCCCAGAGGAACTCAGATCCCAAACGGAGCTGCCAGCACTAGCACAGACTTCAAAGTGGGAGAAGAATTTATGAACCAGCCTGCTTGGTTAATAATCACTGCTAGCTGAATGTCGCAGTGCAGCCATGTTCAATATTCCCTTCCTTGTGGCTCCCTTGTAATGCTGATATACATGTTTCTTTTCAGCAGACTGCAACATTTATTATTGAAAAACATCTCACTAATGCTCCATAAACTTGCAATGATAGAAAATTGATGTTTGCATATATAAACACATTAATTTTCACTGATTGCTAAATGATCCATTCAATTGCCCAAGATTAGAGACAACTAGGATTTCTACATCTGTAAGGATGAAATTATGTTTATATAATTGACTGTATAGATTATTCACACAAACTCTAACCTTCCTGAGATAAAATGCTGCAATTTTGTATGTCTGAACTGTTTGGAGAAACAACTTGTTCTTCTTCTCAGGTATTATGGTCTTGAAAGTCACAAAGAAATTTCATTTTAAACTGTTCAAAAACACAAATAGAAATTACTATTTTGACTAATGTCTGTCTCATGCAGAAAATTAAAAAGGAATAAACACAGGTTATAAAAAGACCACTGTGTGCCACATCTAAGCACTTAACTACTCTGCTGGTAGACAGAAAAATAAAATTTCTCTTCAGGAAAGCTACCATTCCTTTTTTTTCCCAATTACTAAAGCATCTGTATCTGCATACTTGTTGGTATGTTTGGGTTTCATATTTATAAAAATGAGTCACAATCCATGGAGCAATTATACGATCAACACCCTGCAAAGGGTGAATGAGAAGCAGTGTGCCACATCTAGCCTCATGTACTTACAAGCAATATTACTCATAATTCCTTTTGGTTAAATGTATACACTGTACTCTGAGAAGGAAAAGGGAATCGTGCAGTACATACAACACTCTCATCTTGACACTGTAGGTAGTTGACCTTGGCTCAGTAATCAGATCCTGGTACAATAGGCAAAGGAATGGCTTTGTCTTAAAACCAAGACCTTGGAGATTTAAGGGTGGTCCCAGAGAGCCAAATTTAATTTAGGTCCTCAGGTGCAAGATTTATTAAGTTGGGTAGAGTGAATTGCTGTACCCTACCACAGCTTCCCATCTCTGACAGTGCAGGTGTGCTTGTTTTGCTGAACCATTACTCAATACTATGCTAATGGAGGCAGAGCAGGGACTACAAAACTGTGAGGAAAACCATACACCAAAGCAGGCCTTGGTGGAGTCACTCTCATCCCTGGAATGGAAAAGATTTAGGGCAGGGTGTCCAGAGCCAGCACCTTTCCCTGGAGTGGTGGGCTGTGTCTGTGATGGAGCCGAAAAGCTAAGGTTTAGTCAGGCTTTTCAGATTGCAGGACTTAACAACTAACAGTTTGGGTGGCTCATTTTCTTGCACGAAGTGTGGGTTACCTTTATGGCTTCCTCCATTTATGTCTGTTTTTGATAAATCTTCCATGAGTGTTAAGTTTTTCCCAGTTTCCTGCCAGCTCATCTGGGACAGCTTCATGTGCATATCAGCCAAGGTTTCTGCTTGTCTCACTGAGTTGAGCAGCCTCAGGAGATCTGACTCAAACTTGGGCTCTGTGAATCTGGGACAAAGCATCACAGTATCACAGAATATTGGTTGGAAGAGACTGCTGGAGCCTACAGGCCATGGGAACACTCTTTCCTGCTTTCAAGCTCCATGAAATGTAATTCAGCTATAGCTCTTAATGCCTAATAACTGAGGAACTTGGAGGACTTCCTGTGTGCAACAGGTAAGTTTAATTCTCAAGCTCACTGCTGTATAAATAATTATTTTGATTTTTCACTTTCATTGGTGTAAAATTTTAGAACTTTAACATTTCCTTTGGAACAGAAATTCTTTTTGATTGCTAAGACAATCTTCTGAAACCTGGCTACTGCTGTGTTCAGCATAACTTAAGCGCTTTCCATACTTGTTAGATGCTCTTTCTAGTAAATGTGGCTTCTGCTGAGAACATAAAATGTAAACATCCTCCTAGTCAGGCACTTTTAACACTGGGATGGCCATGGAATCACTGTTTTCATAGTAGTTTCAAAAGTTATGCCGCTCTCATGACTAACAAAGCTGGCACTTTCAATGCTTTGTATACCAGATGTAAAGGTCATGAGCAGAATTCCTTATATAAAATAAATACAGCTAACTCAATGACACTCTTACCAACTGCAACATTAGTAACTCCACGCAAACCTAAAACAGCAAAAAGCCCAATTTAAAACCATGCTTTTTTTACCCCTAAAATTGAAAATCCAGGATATACCTGAAGACACTCAGGAGATAGCCCTACACATTGCATGTTTCCCATCTCATGTATGCAGTTTTTAACCTAAAGTGCACTAATGCAGAGAGTTTGTGAAATGGTGCATTTTCACATTGTCAAAAAAGTGTTTTATTTACAGTGTTTACATTTTATTTAGTGTTTTATCTACAGTGTATTTATTCTTAAAATGAAACAAAACACTGTATTTTGTTCTGGGTTTTCAGAATTGATCTCTGCAGGTGTTTCATTTTGTTTTGTTTTGTTTCATTTATTTTATTTTATTATTTTTGTTTCACTATATTTTCTTTATTTTAAGAGGTTTGCATATGTCTTCATCACTACCAAGTGACCTGAATTTTCTCCTTGCAGCTGACTGGTAAAATGGGTGCTGTTCAACACACATTGCACATTTGGAAATCAAGGTTTTAACTACATGAGTGTAGGACAGGTAAAGTTGAGGACAGGTAAAATGTACTGCATCAGAATGTGCATCTGTCAAATTTCTTGTGTGTTCTGTTAAATTTCAAGGTTTTAGAAACACACCGTAAATAACAGCTAGTAGTATCAATAGTGGAAATGGTTGTAGGAGAGAATTTTACATGAAAAGAAGAAAATGCATAATCTTCAACTAAGTAGAAAATTAGTTTTGTTCTCATATTATTCTAGAAGGCTGGCAAAAAAAAAAAAAAAGCCTTCATTTTTTTTTGTCTTTGAATATGCTAATGATAAACAGAAGCCTATTTTTGTAGGCATAGTCATTTTATGCTGTAGAAATGATTTGCACATCAACCCTATTAGCAGTGATTGTACCTCCATTGTGCTACTGTCCTACTTAACACTTCACATGAAATAAATTCTGATCTGTCCTTTTACCATGACTTCTAAATTTTGCGTTTTATCTTTCCAGGGACAAAACTACTTTTGCTAAGACATACATTTCTGTAGATAACCTGGTAGAAAAAGAACATTGTTGATACACAGTATGTTTTAGTGAAGAAAAATATTAAATGAAGAAGGTGATTCCGTAGCAGTATACTGATAGTTAAAAGACACAAATGATAATGGGTCCTCACTTCCTCTGACTGAGAATCTCATGTCTTCTGTGTGCAGGAGTCTTATACTCACATGGCTTCTAAATTAACAGAAATCACACACAACAGTACATTCCTAATTAGCTGTACAAGAGAAATGCTAGGAAAGCATTATACCAAACACAGATTCCTTCTGATTCATCATCTTCTAGGAAAGCTTGTTATTGTAGCTAACATGGGTAGCTCAACAAATACTATGTCCTCCTGATCTTCTTTGGCAAGGGAGATCCTATGCCTCATGCACTTCTGTGAGAGGATCATCTCTCTGTGAAACATTAAAATCAATCAAGAATAGTAAGTTTAAAATGATTATATGAAAGACAGTACTGAGGAAAGGCTAATATGATATCGAGCATAAGGTATTAAAAAACAAAGAGAAGAGAATTTTTACTGTGATGTGTTGTGATCCTGAATTTAATTCTCTTGCTCTCCTATACTGAAGATCCCTTATGATCTTTTTTTTTTTTTTTTTTTTTTTTTCTGAATCTTTACAGGAATGAGTTATGTTTGCCTTCAAGGCTTGGGTGTATCTTGCTTAAACAACTGCATCTCGGTATTGTCTTTGAGCTGTCTTCGCTTCCAACTGCATTCCCCACTCAGAGCAATAGTTTACTGCAGATCTCTGAGAAATGATACCTACTGTGCATGCCCTGTGGAAAAATAGCACTTCCGCTTTTCTGGATTTTAAAATTTGTTCTTAAAATGCCAGTTTTCTGTGTAGAAAGGGTGCGTGCTTCCATGTATGTAACTATCAAACAGACAGTAGGATATGCCTCACAACCCGATGAATGAAGAAATCTAAACTAATTCCACAATGAACTCTTTATTTTCAGGTAGCGATGAATGTATTGCTTTTCATCAATTTTCCTCCTTTCAAACAAGGAAGGGTAGAAGAGGTTTTGCCTACACATTGGGTACTGCAGGCTTCAGCCAAGAGGTGGCGTTAAGATGCAGTGCAATGTTCTCTTACCAAAAAAGCATTAATTTCTCAAAACCTGTTTTAACTACAGCATACCTGATGCCTAGGGATACACAAAGCAGTTAAGTTAATTAAAAACACAATGTGGATAAGCAAGGAATTCAATAGGCCAGTGGTCTGAGTTTAGACCAGAAAACTCAAACGATGTATGCCTCAACCAACCATTGCTTTGAAGTATGTATATCGAAGAGTCCCTCAGTTTGCAAGTTAGGATGCGTCTGTGCAAACATGAACCAACTGCTATCTACAGCTATTATTCTAGATATTAAATTAGATACTTAGATACTTAGATACATAGATGCTTAGATACATAGATACTAGATATTATCTTAACCACACTTGGAATGATGAGTATTTTAGGCACACATATGCCTCTTCAGAATATCTTCATCATAAAAGAAGGCAAGTATTTACAAACCAAACAAATGAAGCCAGACCTATTTTGAAAACAAAACAAAACTATACTCACATTTAACACTGGTATGCAAACTCTTTGGTGCAGATGAATCAACAGCAGCTGTATTAACAAAAAGAAAGTTCAGTCCAAGGAAACACTAACATCCCAAATAATCTTACCAAAAAGGGACAGAGATGAAGCTGGCCATCTCAAGGTGCTGAATTCCCCATGGAAATGTTGTACAAGTATGCACAATGTTAGCATTATTCATAGTGCAGATCTGCAAACTATCTAATCCTATTTTTTCCTGGAGATCTCTACTATTTTCTTCCTGCTATTATATTGCCCAACAGTCAGCTTTCAAAGGTAGCATAGTTTAGATGCAGTCAAGTCACTTGAGTTATGCTATATTACACCAACTGAGGATTTGAACCCTTGTCTTTAGCTGGGTAAAATAGCAGGATAAGTGCCTCAGCAGTGCTGCTGTTGATTCAATATCAAACCTGGACCTGAATTTTGCAGCTGTAGCGCATCTTTACTTCAGTATAGGAATAAGAGTTAGTGCAGCTAACTTTGTATATAACTTTATATATAACTTCTTTTTAGTTTACAAGTTAAGAAAAGCTGTATACATTTTATTTCAGCCTCTATTGCTTCCCAAAAAGTTTATACTTCAGGGATGAGTAGTACAGCTGCTATCAGTCAATGTAAAGTGGCAAGTGGTGGTGTATTAGTGATTTTCAGGTTGTCCTGAGACTCAAGGTCATCAGTTCTTTATCATCTTTCTATCAGGAGAAGTTATTTGATTATATGATTACATTGGCAGTTTGTATATAGTGTTTTCTGTCATTTGCTTATTCTTTTTTTGTTGCAAAAGGTTAAATCAAGTGAATTTCAAGGAACAAAGCCCTGTCACTCTACTGCTTCATGTTCTTCAGTAAGTCACATGTCTGTACAGGAGATGGCTAATGGAGCTGTATGTCTGATTGCATATACTTGGAGATAGCTGCAATATATGGGGAAATACAATTTTTGACTGTGGAGGGAAAAGTAATCACTCAGGAGAAGTACGATACTCCAGTTTCGTTTGAAGGACATTGACTCCATTTTCATCCAAGGCACTTTGGTGATTACTGCTAAATGTCACAGCAAATCAGAGCTTGTAAAAGTGCTCCAAACGATGTTTCAGACGTGCAGGTCTAGCTCTGATTGGAGTGAGGCCAAACAGGTAGAATTTCAAAAAGCAGCTATATTTCCAAAGGACTGGTGAATATTTAGAAGGGTGCTGGAGAAGGCCTCTAGACAACCCTGACCAGATTTTTCAGAGGTACAAAGCCCTATCATCTGCAACATGTGGAAACTCAGCACTTTAGAGCATCAAGGTATGTACAGATGAAAACCTTGATATCCTTGCATTATCATGGTTTTCAATGTTTGTGAGTTTAACTCTACAAGGAGAACCTGAAAGGAATGAGGAAGCATTACAATAGGTAAAATATGTGTTTTAATGTTAGAGGTTTCTGCTCTAGTATGCTCCAAATCTAACTTCTGAGAACTATAATTTCAGGTGGTAAAACACAAGATAATTAGAAATTTTAGCCACTGGAAATTTTGATTGGCATCTACTGTGAGAAGGTCTTTCCAGTCTGACTGAATTGTGCTACAGACGTGCAGGACTGACATTGAGAAAAGGAAAATTGAAACCTGCTTTGGAACAAAGCACTTGGCTTCTTTTATGCCAAGAATATCTTCTGTGTATTTTCTTTGGAGCTCTAAGAATGTAATAGACAAAACAACTGAAAAAACATCTTTGAGTTGTTTTCTTCCTTTTATTTTTTAATCTTCACTCCCTCATTTTAGGCTTCACCAGTTGAGAATGAAACAAGTTTCAATTATATGTGGCAGTCTTTGCTGTTCTTAATTAGTTTTGATGCTTCTGTATATTTATGAGCAATGCACCAGGACTAGAGTTCTACAGCCCTTATAGTTCTCTATTTCTGTGACATTAAGCAAGCAGTAGCAAAAGTCACTTAAGTACAACAGTATGCAGCAGCAATCCAGCCTCGGGGCACCAATATGAGTGGGATGGTCACGAACTATAGGGAGGTGGAGGTCGTGCAAATTTTAAATGTTTGTTCTGATACCATGATAAAATGATGCACTTGATTTGAGGCAGGCAGTCTAAGATAAAGCACTTGGCACTGCAAATTGCCAAAAGGATTGCTCTCCTGGCAAAAAATGATTGCAGCAGCAATCTGATCTATTGTTCTACAGCTATGTGTTATTATAAAGCTCGCTGCATGTTATCAATGTTGTTAAAAAGTCTGGGAGCCCAAGGACTGTAAGTCTTGCAGTAACCTAACTAGGGCTATGACCATTCACTTTAGTTGTTTTCATCTGCACCTGAAGCACCAGGAACTTTACACAGCTCCAGACAACTAACAGAAGACTTTTTTTTTAATTCCAAATTCTCCTTCTAGCAGTTTGCAGCTATTTACAGAAGAGAGGATGTTTGAAAAGCTCTCTCAAATGTAATTGCATACTACTGGAACTTCTCTCTAGGGTATTTAGGACTGATTCTATAACCTTCTAAACTTCCAAAGCTGAAACCTCACTGTTATTTTTCTAATGGATCCTCCCCATTAAACAAAAACCTGTCCTAGCTCTCATTCTACTTTTCTTGTTAGTCAACGGCCATATCTATCTAAACAGAAACCATTATTAAAAGAAACCAGGGGAATTAAACAATATCTCCCTTCCTAAAATTAACTCGTCCTTTTGTAGAATGGACATACTCTGTATACTTCAATCTTCTCAGCATGTAGGATTGCTTCTCCCAAAGCAAGGTTACAGTTCTGATCAAGAGGTCTACATATCTCCTCCTTTACAGCATGCTGTATTATGCCTCAGCTTTAAATTCTCCTACACCTCTTGAGTCAATGAAAGGGAGATGGAGAAAGGGTGAAGAAATTCATCAGCCAGTCAAAACTAAGGACAACCAGGGTCTCTTGGAATATCATTTCACCTTTCAACTAAAAGAATAACATCAACATTGAAGACCACACATACCTTTGGCAGACATCAGTTTCTTGTAATGAGCAGCCATGTGATCTCGAATGATGTACTGATTGAAGAACTTGCAGGAAGATCCAGGAGAAAAAACTGTAAAAGGAAAAATCTTAGTTCATTCAGTGGGACAAGAAATATCTCAAGAGATGGCTCTGAAAACATTGTAGTATTTATCATCTCTTGCTTGTAACAAAATCAAGTCTATATTCTTTCATTTCTTTCAAGAAGTAAGGGTAACAGAAGATATAACATTAAAAAGTGGTATATTATTGATATTTCTTGAATATTTTGTAATACCTGAGAATTATCGCTTGCAATAAGTAATGCACTAGCATTAGACATTATAGAACTGTGGAGAAGAACAGCTCTCACTATATAATATCTGATATAGTAAGAAACACATTTTGAAAGATTTAATACTAGAGACTAGGACAAAGAACTAGAAAAAAATGAAGAGGAATATCTCACCTCTTGGTAATACCAGGCCTAGCTCTACCTCTTTTTAGTGAGCAAAATGGACTGAATATATGCAAAGACAAAAGTGGGCCCAGAAAAGAAACCAGAACGTGGAACAGAAATGTGTTATGCACAAACTGACCGTGACACTCCTCTGAATCTCTGTCCAGCAAGATTTCTTCAGTCAGGAAGAATTTGTCTCTATATTGGACAGAAGTTCATTAGCCCAGGGAAGAATTCAGGAAATGGATAGGTATTCACTTATTTGTCATTTTAACCTAGTACGGTGGCAGGGATAGATTATTTTATTTCAAGCTGTTTCTGAACACCAAAAAAATAATTTTTGGATTTCTTCTCAAATCACCTGATAAGGTTTTTATATAGAAAATTGCTAGCAAATAATACTAAAATACAGTCAGAATACTTGAGACCAGAAACTTAACGTGCCTTTCGCCTTTCATCCACAGATACCGAATAGCCCTTACACAGATATAATCACCCATCCAACCTATTCAAATTTGGCTTTCTGACACAATGAAGTAAAAGACCATTTCATTATTCATGTCCACAAGGTAGAATTTCAGTTAATGACTTAGCTTCAAAGTCTGTATTTGAAATTTTATTTGTATTTGAAAAAAGAGGAGACATTCTGTTGGGAGTTTGGGAATCAATTCTTCTAACCTCAGTTTGGCTGCTTTCTTTCTGTGTTGCTTTTTCTTGTCTGAATTACTTGCCTACCAAGTGAGACAGTACTATGAACTGTTTTTTACTGCCAGGGAGCTTGACTACATTCAATTTGTTGTGTCATCTTTTGGACAAGCACCATAACAAAGAGTGTGACAGAACACCTAATGCCATTTTCGTTGCTTCGTTTAGTATTATTTTAGTAATGTGCTCCGGCAAGTGACTGAAGGCATGCCAGAAGGGCACTGGCATGAAACCCAGCTTTCAACAGCCTGTCCAGGTACACATCACATCCCAATGTGACCAGCCAGAGAAAGGTGGTGTTACTCCCACTCTAGGACCACTGGTTCTGATTGTTCATCAAACAAATGTGCACAGCCAGCGTGCTTGCACAGCGACACAAGAAGGTGCTGAGATATCAACTGAAATAAAGACTCTATGTTTGCTATAAAATAATGGAGAACTTGGTGGAAAATTATGACCAAATTGCACTTATCTCTTGTCACAATGAAATTCAGAGTGTGTAGTACAAGTACCACAATGGGATCTGATACTTGAAGCAGACAAATGTGAAGCTCAAAAAAATTCTAATCATAAGCATTTACCATGAGTCCAATTTCAATCAGTGAAACCACTCATGGGTGTCAGTACCAGCCTAAAGAAATCAAATAGTTAAAATCACTACTATTCTGTTCCAAAGCTTTCATGTACTTGAGACTAGTAGTTACTCACTTCCCAAAACTTCAAAAATGTAATTTTTTCATGAACCTCCTGCTGGCAAAAGTATCTGGAACAAGCTCTTCGGTAATAGGCAGCAACATCCCTAGCTGGTGTAAAGTGGGGCAGCACTAGTGAGTTCAAGTAATGCCAGTATCCTAAATCACAACAACCTGAGGCTCTTGCCACTAAGGAAAATAAAATAGTATTTTGGGAAATATCCCAAATACTTCCCTAATTGGCAGTGACAGCCTGGATTCAATATATGAAGTGAAAAAGACAGCATGACAGAAGAACAACGTGACAATCCAAACAATATCCAAGGATTAAAAGGGGATGGAAAATCCATTTATAAAAGAACATTCTTCTCAAAATAAATTACAGCTCCAAATTTGAAATGCTGAAGATGTACAAGGCACTAGTAGTTTAATCTAATTTTTTGTCTTTCATATTTTCTAAATCTATCTTGGGTCCAGAAAATTACTAACATTGTGCAATAAGAAGCATTGTGGTTATTCCTATATAAGAAAAAAAAATAGAGAGAGAGATAAAGAAATGGAAAGAAAGAAAGAAATCTCTCCTCTGAAAAGAGGACATGAAAAACCCATCCATATCTCAAAGATGTTTTAAGGATAAACACAATAAAATGGAGAGGATGGGATGCCACAGGAATACCTCCAACCCGTAGAAAGGGTTTATACAAGCACACTGGCAAATTAACACTTTTATACAGATTTTTCTTTTGTTCTCGTTTACATCTTTGAATAACTTTAGATTGAGGGAAATGTTAAATAGAAATACTCAGGGAATATTATTAGCCCTGTTTGAGGCTCTGTTTGTGTCTGTATGGGGCAAATACACGTCAGGTCAAATTGAAGAAGTCCTTTGGAGTGCTGTAAAGGCAGGCAGAGTTCTCAAGTCCATGTTTGAACAGAATCAAATTTCAGTATTTGCTGTCATCTTCCACATACAACATTTAACCTGTTGCTTTATCCAAGGTTTCAGGAGTTTTGACATTTTCTATGTATGGGCACAGATCTACACACAGGAATTTGTCTGCTTTTGAAAATCTTTCTGTAACTGAGTACTGTTGTATCTTCAAGACATTTCTGTCTTGCTTCTACATCTGAGGAGAGATCTCCAGGAAACACAGATCCAAGAATGAGATATAAAGAACGGTGACAAGTCTCTAAACACTGACTCTTTTTATTTTGTGCTTTGTAACAACTTCCCTAGTAATTTATTATAGTCCTGAATGTGTAGTTGTGTGACGACTAATTTACTTAGTTCCACTGATTGAACTGCAACAGATTACTCCTGCAAATCATGTCTGGAGAATATATCATGTCCAGAGATATAATGTCATACCATAAATCCAGTTGTAGCAGTATTAAAGTTTGACTGATACACAATGACAGTGATAAAACATGTCTTTTCTGTGTAGCTGAAAAACAAAAATATTCTTTTGCAAAACACAAGAGGTGACTTTGCTTCTCACCAGCCTGCTGGCTGAAAGCCATGACTTTTTGTGTCTTATAGGAGGAAAAGCATGTTCTCAAGAATATGTCAACTGTTACTCTTTAAAAGGCTAGTGTAACAGTGGTGCTTCCATACTGCAAATAGCTTATATTTATACCATCACTAGCTGCTAATTCCTACAAGTGGAAGTTTCACAATGTGGGGACAAAGCTACATGTACTTCTAATCAACAAATAAAACCAGTAATAATTAAGGCAACATAAAAAACTTGGAAACGCCAAATTCTTTTTAACTCTTTTTATTAGTGGACATCTCTGCAACATCCTTGGCCTTGCTTTTGTAAACTGATAAAAGCATCCTCTACCACTACAAGGAAAGAGCTATCCAGTACCATAAGCAGCAGTTCACTGTTACGGTTCTACATCTATTCGTCTGTGTACATTTATTGCCTCATTTTGTATTTAAAGCCTAACCTGGAGGGGAGAGAGACAACCTCTTCACTGCTTTTGTCTCACACCTGGCAAGGTAGAACACTTGCCCACAGCTAAAGCCACAGAGCTTGCTTCAGTGCAGATAAAATAGTAACCAGTGAGACAATCTCTCAGCACAGTGGCCCAGTCAATGCCTGACAAATGGTTTACAGATCTTCTTACTTTGGTTCAGCTTCATTATTCCAAGCTGCTCTCCTTCTGTGTGAGTAGTTCTTTTTATTTTCAGCTACAGGAAGCACTGGCAGGCACTGAGCTTCGGCTCCTGCATTGAGGATCTAACAGAGGTGTCTCTGCTTCTCTCCCTTCCAGAGAATATGCATGTATCACTTCATACAGAAACCAATCTGACAGACTGCTGAGGTGGAAACATAGTAAATGTCCTTCTGCTGGTCTTTTGGGGTTTCTTGGAAAAGGTGGGAAGAGAAGGATGGCAGGAAGAGAAGGATGGCAGGATAACACCCTGACATGCAGCACTCACTGTGTGCAGAATTAAATGCTTCCAACTGCAGCTGGGCTTTGTCAAGGGAGGGACAAAGGAGAAAACTGGGGGTGGGTGGGGTGGTTTGCCAGTGTCTAGGTAAGGACTGAAACTATGTAGATCTGGAGAAGGTAAAGCAGAAAAACATTTCTGAGGAGAGAAGCTTCAGGCAGCTGCACAGCTTTCTGTGGTTCTTCTAGAGGTGCTTGGCAAAGATCCTGAACAGGAAAGCTGATCGACTGATTCAGAAGATGAGACTTCTGCAGTAACAGATATTAGAAACACTTATCTACTTTATATCGATTCTATAATAAAATGCCTATCTCCAATAATCTCATAATATTCAAGCTCTTATTCCAAAATCAGAGCAGGTAGGCACCCCTCAAGTAATAATCTGAATACTTACTGCTACTTTTCAGACTCAGGTGTCCTCTGAAAGGCCACATCATGGAGTATGTAGGCACCGTGGTTATCTGGCACCTTTGGTAGGGAAGGAAAATGTATTGGTTACATATGAAGGAAACATTGAGTTGAGAAGTATGATCATCTATTTGCAGGCCCTGTGGGGATTGCGGAAGTGTCATCTCCTGGCCAGAATGCTCCGCTACAACTAAGACAGGTATGAAGTGGCTGGCACATTGAAATTTATTTTCCCCACCAGATTAGTTTTGTTTGTTTTAATTCCTACCAAGTAGTGCGACCACTTTGACCAGATGCTCTGTGAGAATATTCCCTATTACAACAGCCTCTACAGGGCAATTTCCCGCAGGCCACAAAAATGAGCCATGGCATTGCGCAAATGTCACATATTTTGCAACGTGAAACATCGCCTTTGCAGAACATAAATCTTCCAGGCAAAAGAAGGAGCAGCGCAGTATGCTACTGTGCTGCTTGTGCCCAAGGGAAGTAGTGGGGAAAAAAGCACAGAGTAAAAAGATTTTCTGAAGATAGTCTGTGAAATAAGTTATTAGGCTAACACAGCACAGAAGTGGTGCCTAGGAAAGCACAGTAAAGAAAGCACACAAGCCCCCTCTCCTTGCAAATAAAGGGCAAGCTGCAAGTCCACAAATTCCACCTCCACTGAATTTCACCAGTTTTATGAAAAAAGGTCCCACTGCTGACAACTGAGTCCATCTCAGGTGAGTGACAGGGTAAATTTTACTCTGTGCCTTAACAGCTGAAGGGGCCAAGATGCCACTTCACCAGTCACCTGGGTTCGCAGGAGTCAGGTGGTCACAGATTCACAGGAAATCCAGGAGATTTCAGTCCCTACCTTCCCTGCAAAGGCAATCCCTAACTCTCACTGAAATCAAGAGGAAGCTGGTTCTTTAATTTTCAAATCTGATATAAAGCCTGAACTTGAGTCCTTATTTTTATGGAACATTTAACTTTGGGAAATGATTTAGGATTTGTCTATATATAAAAGTCGCAGTAATAATTTAAATCATAATTTAAATAGATATTCTCCAGTTAAAAATCTTATTTTGGTTTAGTTTAAACCTGTTCCTGGTTAACCTGAAGCAACCAGTCAGCAGTGCAAAGTGCATTATCCATCAGATAAATTGTTACCACTTTAAAACCACACTTCAAGCTCATGTTTCTTAAGCAGATAAGCCAACTGGCATGGAGGAGCCCAAAGCTCAGCAACTTTATATTGCAAAGGGCCTTCTACCAGTGGAAACAGCTTAATTGAGAACTTATATTTGACTGATGAGATTTATGAGTTGCAAAGGAAACATCTCCTTAGAGACGATCCCAAATGTCAAAGGACATGCCAGGGGCCATCAGAATGAGAAAAATCAATGCAATTCTTCCTTTGGTTTCAAGACAGCATTGTTATTTGGGGGAGGAACCAGGAGCATCTCACTCCTAAACAAAGGAACCTTTACTTGTGTTGTCATACGCACATTTCAGGATAATATTTGGCTTCAAAGGCATTGCCACAACTCCTCTTGTATTTATACAGCTATAACCAAAACCTAAGAACAGAAGGTTTAGAAAGTGATTACAAGTTTCAGAGCCTGATTTGGTGGCACCTGACAAAGCTTTTTTTTTTTTTTTTTGACAAAGCTTTTTTTTTTTGCTTTTTTTTTTTTTTTTTGTGTGCTCAACCTTTTTCTGGAATTCAGGCATCACCTGTGGTAGCTCAGTTTTTCTCTTGTCTGGGAAAGCCTTCTTAAAGATGCAGGTGGCAAAGAGAGCCTTAACAGTGCTCTCAGAAAACAAACACTGGCAAGGCTGGTTATGAGCAGTCCTTTTTTGGATCAAGTTCTGCCACCTTAGATCACAGGCTTAAAATAAAAACAGCATGAAATAAATGGGAGTTATCTGAGTAAATGTTATTGCTTTTCCTCTGTGCTCATATTTCTAATTGTCATATGTCCCTAAGTTAATAGAATCATCAAAAGGTCAGCTTATTTTTTTATCTTTTGAAAACATCCCTCTATAGTCACAACAGGATATGGATGAAGGAAGTTACCTCTCTCAAAGCCAAGGTAACACATCAAAACATCTGAATCTTTTTTAAATTAGTGTTTTTTTTGGTCTTTTTTTTTTTTTTTTTTTTTTTTTTTGGCCTTTTTCATTTTTTAAGTGGAACTTAATCATACCTTCATATATACTGGCTGAAGACTTAAAAGCAAATTAGTTTAATCTCATTGTATAGTACTAATGATCATTTCAATTATTTAATTTCTTTTGAAGTATAAATTATCTCTGGCTAAACCTCCACTCCTAATTGCTTTCTCTTTTTTTATGCCAAATATCTGTGAAAGGCATGACAGATAGAAGGACACTGTACTGAAGAGAGCTCTTAGTCACGTGCAACTTTAGATGAGAGGGCAATTTGGTATCTTCTGGTGTCCAGCCCTATCATCTTTGCCCAGCTATGATTTTAAGTGGAAAAACATCAGTGGGAAACTGCTTTGACTGAGGACTAGATAAAATTGGAACAAGCATGTATGAAAAATGTAACCATTTGACCTGAATGCATTTAATTAGTATATGCATGCTATGGGTATTATGTGGTGCAACTCAACAATTGTTATGATTGAACACAATGATGGCAGTAGCTTTTCATCTATGTGTGCATTTACTGCAGCTCGCTCACGCAATAATGCTGCTGCTGTTGTTTGGACTCTGGTGATTTCCTCTGGTCTCAATCAGTTCACTGTCCCAGGCTCTGTATAAATAGTCAGTCACTCATTAACATACCCAAAGAATTTATAGCTGAAATTTGCAAACCAGATAAACAGAAGGCAGGAATTAAAAAAAAAAAAAAAAAAAAAAAAAAAAAAGGCATGAGATTCATTTCAGAATGAATTTCGGAATCATTCATTACTTTCTGAAAAAGAATAAGTGATTTGCTCATTGTAACAAGATCAAAAGATACAGTGGCAGAGATATGAAACTTGGTTTACTGGGTACCAGACCAGTGCTTAAATCTCAGGACATCTACTTTAAATGTTATCTACATATCTAATATGTGGCATTTTCTTTCTCGTAAGGAGAAACGCTGCAGTTCCAGTCACTGCAAGCATTTTTGACTTGTGGAGCCCTAAAAGCATCAATATAAATAAAAAATATAAAAAAGCATCAATAAAACTCATAAATATAGCCTTTGGAAGAATACTGTTAATTTTGGTCAAGCTTGTCATTTGAGCTGTAGCAAACTGAGAGATCGCAGAGCTTGCCCTGTCTCTGCTTGTAGTCAAGTATGGTAACAGAAATTGCTGTTTTGGGACAACTTCAGAAAGGATGACTCTCCTAGATCTGCCGTAAATTATATCTACCTCTGTTAAACTTGTATAAAGCACACTAGTGAACCTATACTGAATGCTCAATAGTTTCCCATCCATTTGGAAATCAAGCCCAAATCTTTGCAGTCACTAGGAAAGGGCACAAGCCTCAACCCTAGCAGAGGCTTGGTTTTATGTAATGACGTGTTCTGATGTCAGCACAGTCTCTTCAGTTTCTTCATATTGTCTGCGTTTCTGCAATACCTGGATCTGTCTCCCTACACAAATGCTGTTGCAGTTACTTACGTCTGTGCTAAACTGATTTAATTTTATTGAATTATAACAAAACAACTCAATCAGTACATGTGACACTTTGCTATTTCATATCTATGTGTTGTTATTTTAACTGAAGACCCAGGCTGTAAGTTACGGAAGAAAAATTAAGTCTCATAGCAGACTGATACTAAAATGCTGCACTGGGAATTGTTTCTATTGAATATAAAACACAGCAAAACTAAAAAAGGTGTCAGAAAAAGCACTGAATTGAAGTTTCAGGGAAGAGAGATGTTTCTTTACATGCTAGCTAATAGTAATGCACAGGTACAACATGACATCGTTAATGGCATTCAGTGAAGATGTAAGACAGACTCTTTCTGAGTATTTGAATGACGTACAATGAAACAGATTAAAGCATACGGCTAAGCAGTTGCTGCTGTGAGAGGATCACTCTCTGAAGCCAAAGGGTTTGAATTCTGTAGCTTTGTACTTGCCTCCCTTAGGCTGCTGAGCAGCGTCAGCTCCCAGACTTGCAGGGCTTTCTGTCTTGCAAGCTTTAACTCTCAAAGCAAAAGTCAGTGGCAAGTGGTATTTTTAAGAAGGTTTCAGAACCAGTCTAGGCTCTTGTACTATTATTCACTAGTGATAAAATACTCAGGTTCACATATTCATTCGTACTTAAAGATTTATTGGTGAATACTATAGCATGGGTAACAATTAATCACACATTAGGCTGTTCCATTGATGGGAATGTGGAAAGTTTGGTGTTGTTCTAAAACACAAACAGATCTGATAAAACAGAGTTAGCAGTGGAATTTATAAGTGAACGTGTTCCCAGGTGTTTCCTATTGATTGAACAAGTTTAGGTAAAAAGGAGAGGAACCTCACCTGTAGGAATGCAGATCTACAGTATATACATACAGACATATGTATACTGTATTTAGTGCTCAGAAATGATTATTAGATACACATTACTTCATAGAATAGAATCACAGAAAGGTTTGAGTTGGAAAGGACCTTAAAGATCATCCAGTTCCAACCCCCCTGCCATGGGCATGGACACCTCCCACCAGAGCAGGCTGCCCAAAGCCCCATCCCTCATCCTGTCTTCATAGCAGAGCTGCTTCAGCCTCTTGATCATCTCTGTGGCCCTCTGGACTCGCTCCAACAGGTCCGTACCCTTCTTGTGCTGAATGCTCTACTCCATTTGGGGTCTCACAAGAGCAGAGTAGAGGGGGAGAATCACCTCCCTCAACCTGAAGGCCACACTGCTTTTGATGCAGCCCACGATATGGCTGGCTTTTTGCAAGTGCACGTTGCCAGCTCATGTTGAGTTTTTTATCCACCAACACCCCCAAGTCCTTTTCAGGGCTGTTCCCAATCCATTCTCTGTCCATCCTGTATTCATGCCTGGGATTGCCCTGACACAGGTGCAGGACCTTGCACTTTTCAGCATCCTAAAATCCACATTAATTTCCCAGGGGACTGACATTGTTCTTTGTTGAAATGTGAATATCTGCAGGAGTTTGAGTCCCATGTCAAGCATCAGAAGCAGCATACACAGACTTAATCCATAACATTAAAACAAACTGAACTTACTGTTATTTGTGCAATATTTTCAAGCTGGTTGAAAAATTTCCCGCAAAACAGGACTTCCGGAGGTACTTTTTTCAGTTTGTCAAAACAGAAATATTTCTGAGACAGATGGGTTTCATCAAGCTTCAGACAAAACACTAAGAATCCCACCAGCTCACCTGTGCTGGAGCACACGGGCTCCCAGCACCTATGGCTGTAAAATGGTCCCACTGTATAGCCTGCTCCTCTTTAGGGGACGTTGGCCACTCTGGCACTTGCCATTTCCAGGCCCACTTGCTCTGTGGAAATAGCAGGGCCATCCTCTCTGTCTTGTGAACCTGGAAACTACCTGTCACATTTTGCCTTCTAGTTGAGCAGTAGGAAACCCAAAACCTTTGAGAACTCAGCTTATGCCCAGGGTCTGGGACACTCTGAGTCCTGCACACCTGGGAGACCCTGCTCTGGGCTTCTCAGGGCTTACTCTGGTAAGAAGAGACAAAAAGGCAAAAGTTCTGGGAAAAGATCTGGGGGAACCTAAAAGACAGAGCCAGATTCAATGGGAAAAAAAAAAAAAAAAAAAAAAAAAGATGATTTCAAACCCTTTTACCATTTCATTTCCTACAGCAGAGGAGTTCTAATATGCATGCTAATATGGCATCATTTATCCCCCGTAATTTGGGACCTTCCTGTGGAACTTGACTACCTCTACCAAAAGCTACCATACTTGTATTGCATGAAGACTGAGATGTTTGCACTTTGTGATATTTACTTATCTGATGCATTAAACCATGTGACTAACTATAAAGAACTTGAGGCAAATTAAGCAACTGTTACAGCTACGTAAGTGATACCCTGGAGAGCCCCTGTGAAGATAGGCATGAACCCATACCCAGGCCATACTCCCACTGATGAGAAGGATCCAATTTTAACAGTGTGCTTGTCAGCTCTAAGGCCCCTCAATGGAGCAACAAAACTTCTTTTGAAATGCCTCTGCAGTCACTGGGTGGTATCCACTTGTAGCTACAGAGGAAAAAAAAAAAAAAAACAAAAAACAACAACATGGGGAAGCAAGAAGAGACAGATGAAAGGAGGAAAGATCAGGGCAGTCCTTTCTCAAATCCCTTTGATGTAAAAAGGAGATGTTATAGGGTGTGTATCTGTACAGACAGAAAAAATAGGAACAGAAGACAAATAATAAGAAAACCATCACAGTGAACAGAAAAATTAACTGTAGAGGCTGACTCTGATCTTTACTCTCTATCTCTTTTCATTAGCAGAACAGGACACCATTTAACTAGCAATATATTTTAGAAGGATGCCTTTTTTTTTTGGTAGTAGCTCAGTCATTTTCACTCACTCTTGCGCGACACTTCTTGGTAGCTGCATATATGTATCAATTACTTCTTCTCATCCAGGACAGATTAGTAACTTCCTAGTAAAAGTTTCAAGACTCTTAAGTAAATAGAAGGAGCACCATAACTGTGTCAGCCCCTTTTTCCCAATTAAATAGCTGAGGGTTACACAAGTACTGATTAGCCTATACTCATGCCCTGCAGGATAAAGAATGACTCTCATCGGGCTTTTCTGTGGAACACAGGCCAAAACTCACCTGAAAATTGCTATTCTTTACACAGTATCCAAATGAGAGAACTTCTTACCAGTGGGGAGTCTGTTCATTAATATATAAACCCTAATTGAGGAAGAACAAATGACTTGATTGCCTGAGAAAGTAACTGAGCTGCCTCTCAAGTATGCAGCCATGCTGTGGTAGCTCAGTGGATTTCAGTGGGCAACAGTCAAGTAGTTTCTTCAATAAAGGCAGGAACCCTTTTATGACTTTCTAAAATAAGCACGTTGTAAGTGAAGCACTTCAGATCTCATTTATCAACAAGAAATACGGCCCCATCCTGGGCAAGTAAAAGCAAGATATAAATAAATTCATGCTGTCTCTTCTGATGGATACTAACCTGCTGCTGGCACGTTACTTAATTTATTTTAGACTCCTTTGAAAATTCAAGCCTTAAAATCACTTATAACCCCATGCCCCTTCCAAAATCCCCTTTCTTTTCTTCTCAGCAGGACAAAGGCTGACTTTAGCAGGATGGGTGCAGTATGGTCCCTCCGTTCTCCCAGTGTCCAAGAACTGCCTCAGCCATGGTCTATGGCTTGGAAGTGTCCCTTTCTGTACCAACTGGGAGGTCTGCAGCAGCATCCAGCCACTGATGTGCAGCCCACTCAGCCTGCAGGCTCAGCTCCCCTCCCCGAGCAACCAAATGCTTTCTCTCTGTTCCCTGTGAAGAAGGTCGAGTGCTGTGGCAGTGGAAATTTCCTTGAACTTCAAATTGCTGCGAAGGGTTCTGCTGCCCTGGCTCTGCAGCAATGTTCTATCTACCAGCCTGGAAATGACTCTAGGAATATGTTTGTAATTAGCGTGTGACTTCGAGCATCAAAGACCACGATGTATACCTTTTTGTCTTCCCATCCATCTTGTCTAGTTTAACTAGCAATTTAAAGTTTCTCGGGGCAATAACTGTCTTTCACTCTGCACAGATAGGTGCCTCACACAATGAGCCTTGATCTGTAAGATTAAAACACTAAGACAGCACAATCAGCAAGTCACGAGAACTGATTTAAGTACAAATAAGCACTGAAACATGAGACGGGAGCTGTTAGAAAACTCTGAGGTTTGTGTGTCCACCACACTGGTTAGCCAAAAATTAAAGGCCATTCTCTCCCAAAGGGCTGAGAAAGGAAAAAGGGAGGAGGGATAGTATTAAGGGAAAGTATTGTACTGTTGCCCTGTTCTTATACTTTCCCAGACATCTACTTATGGCCAGTGTTGCATACATATTTGATTAGATTAACTTCTAGTCAGATGCAGGGCAGTGCTGGCAAAATGCTTCTCTGTTCTCATACTTCTTCACTTTCTTTTCAGTAGCTACAAATTAGAAAAAAAAAATTCAAACTTGGTTTCTTCTGTCTGTATAGCTGGGTTGTTAACCCTTGCTTTGAGCAAGATAGAACTGCAGAATGAATCAGGGCTGCTGATCTCCAACCAGAAGCAACACAAGCTCTACCAGTGTTGCATGTTTTATTTACTGTTTGGGCTCTTCTGGTCTACAAGGGCTGAAACTAGACATAACGCCTAGTGAAATATATTAAAAAAGAAAAAAAAGAGAAAAAAAGAAAAAGGCACTTTACCTCATATTACCTCATACTGCAATGGTCTTACTGTTAATTTTATCTACATGCCTCTTCATGTCTAGCTGCCAAGGAATAGCAGATCTTGTATTGGTTTAAAAATAACAACGCACCTTAAATAAGAAAAGAAATAATTAAAAGAATGAAAGAGTACAGAAAAGAATATTTAAACTGAGCAGCTGGTGATTGCTGTCTCTTCTCGCCTAATTTTAGGTACTTTTTTCTTCTACTCAATTGGTTTCCCTCTGCTTATGCACATGCTTCTACTTTTTCTAACATGACATGAAAATGAGGTGTTATTGCTTGACAAAGCAAGAAATTTTAAAAGTCATTTTCTTTTCTATACAATG
Organism: Aythya marila; assembly: GCF_965140915.1. NCBI lineage: Eukaryota > Metazoa > Chordata > Aves > Anseriformes > Anatidae > Aythya > Aythya marila. The sequence goes on from NC_139044.1 coordinate 19,186,651, forward strand.
AGTAATTACTGAGTTTCCCCCCTTTTAGTCAGGTATAATGTATTGCCCAGTGAATGTGTATTCAGTACAGTTGTTTGAACTACAATGTTACATGAATGAACTACACGAATAAATCTATCACTTATGCTGTTAGGACTTCAAGAAGATAATAATTTCATTCTGCTAAATTATCATACTGTTTATTATTCTATTATTTCTACTTTCCATTTTTAAACCCACAGGAGTGTAAATAAGTGTAAATGACCCCTGATGGGCCATGTGGTAGGTCAAAGGTGCCCATCTTGAACACAAAATCTTCACAAGGGACTGCAGTTCACATCTGAAACCTGCTGGCTCACAGCAGTTAGCTGTGAGTTTCAGCAGTTCACAAAGGTAACGCAGCCTCTTCCTGTAGCAGCTGCAGCAGAGAGAAATAACAGATTGATGGTGAAGGGGAGGAGGAAAAATTGAGAACTTTTTTATGTCACTTGGGACATGCTGTGCACTGGTGGGGCTGCCAGGAAGCTTACTTCTGTACCTTCTGGACTGGTGGGGAGTCATCCACGTCAGGTGTCACAGAGCAAATCCAAGATCGGCCACAGCTGTGGCTAATTTAACACCGTAACGAGTGAAGGATAAGCACTGGATGCTAGCAAACTGGAAATTCCTCCAGAGCAGGCAAACAGTTCTCGGTGGCCAAAAGCCAATGAAGCAGCTCAGCTCTATCTAGTCATAAAGCTTCTAGCATAAGGACAGCAGGAACAGGAACGTGTCTGTTCCTACGTGCCAAAAAAACCCACAGGAGGAGGTAGGAAGCCCGATTCAGGCGGTAACTACAGAGCCAGTATAAATAACCAGTTTAGAAGCTGAGCTTTCTGTAACTTTTTAGTGACAGACATCAGGGAAATGATTGCTGTTTCTGTACCAGAACTACAGCTGATCTAGTTCATCATTCTGCTGCCAAGAACCTGCCTTTCAGGTATCTGAAAAAAAACTCCAGCAGTTTTTATATATATGTAATAATAATCTATTCTTGTCCTCATATTAGGTCCCTTATTTCAAACACCCTGCTGTTATCACAGAATCACAGAATCACAGAATTTTCTAGGTTGGAAGAGACCTCAAGATCATCGAGTCCAACCTCTGACCTAACGCTAGCAGTCCCCACTAAACCATTTCCCTAAGCTCTACATCTAAACGTCTTTTGAAGACTTCCAGGGATGGTGACTCCACCACTTCCCTGGGCAGCCTGTTCCAGTGCCTCACAACCCTTTCAGTGAAGAAGTTCTTCCTAACATCTAACCTAAAACTCCCCTGGCTCAACTTAAGCCCATTCCCCCTCGTCCTGTCACCAGGCACGTGGGAGAACAGACCAACCCCCACCTCGCTACAGCCTCCCTTGAGGTACCTAAAAAGAGCGATAAGGTCGCCCCTGAGCCTCCTCTTCTCCAGGCTGAACAAGCCCAGCTCCCTCAGCCGCTCCTCGTAGGACTTGTTCTCCAGGCCCCTCACCAGCTTCGTTGCCCTTCTCTGTACCCGCTCAAGCACCTCCATGTCCTTCTTGTAGCGAGGGGCCCAAAACTGAACACAGTACTCGAGGTGCGGCCTCACCAGAGCTGAGTACAGGGGGACGATCACCTCCCTAGCCCTGCTGGCCACGCTGTTCCTGATACAAGCCAGGATGCCGTTGGCCTTCTTGGCCACCTGAGCACACTGCTGGCTCATATTCAGCCGACTATCCACCATCACTCCCAGGTCCTTCTCTGCCTGGCAGCTCTCCAACCATTCCTCTCCCAGCCTGTAGCTCTGCTTGGGGTTATTGCGCCCCAGGTGGAGGACCCGGCACTTGGCCTTGTTGAACTTCATGCAGTTGACCTCAGCCCATCGGTGCAGCCTATCCAGATCCTCCTGCAGAGCTTTCCTACCCTCAAGCAGATCGACACACGCACCTAACTTGGTGTCATCTGCGAACTTACTGAGGGTGCACTCGATGCCCTCGTCCAGATCATCGATGAAGATACTAAAGAGGACTGGCCCCAGCACCGAGCCCTGGGGGACGCCACTAGTGACTGGCCTCCAACTGGACTTGGCTCCATTCACCACGACTCTTTGGGCCCGGCTATCCAGCCAGTTTCTAACCCAACGAAGCGTGCACCAGTCCAAACCAAGAGCAGCCAGTTTCTTGAGGGAGACGTCTTGCTGTGGGAGATGGTGTCAAAAGCCTTGCTGAAGTCAAGGTAGACCACATCCACAGCCTTTCCCTCGTCCACCCAGCGCATCACTTTGTCATAGAAGGAGATCAGGTTCGTCAAGCAGGATCTGCCTTTCATAAACCCATGCTGACTGGGCCTGATCGCCTGCTTCCCCTGCAAGTGCTGCATGATGACACTCAAGATAATCTGCTCCATGAGCTTTCCTGGCACTGAGGTCAAACTGACAGGCCTGTAGTTTCCCGGGTCTGCCCTCCAGCCCTTCTTGTAGATGGGCGTCACGTTTGCTAGCCGCCAGTCGATTGGGACCTCCCCCGATCGCCAGGACTGCTGATAAATGATGGACAGTGGCTTGGCCAGCTCCTCTGCCAGTTCCCTCAGTACCCTTGGGTGGATCCCATCCGGCCCCATCGACTTGTGCACATCTAAGTGCCGTAGCAGGTCACCAACCAGTTCTTCATGGATAATGAGGGCCACATCCTGCTCCCCATCCCCTTCCACCAGCTCAGGGTACTGAGTATCCAGAGAACATCCGGTATTGCCGCTAAAGACTGAGGCAAAGAAGGCATTGAGCACCTCCGCCTTTTCCTCATCTCTTGTAACTAAGTTTCCCCCCGCATCCAGTAAAGGATGGAGATTCTCCTTAGTCCTCCTTTTTGTGTTGATGTATTTATAGAAACGTTTTTGTTATCTTTAATGGCAGTAGCCAGATTGAGCTCCAGATGAGCTTTGGCCTTCCTAATTTTGTCCCTGCACAGCCTCGCTACTTCTTTAAAGCCCTCCTTAGTGGCCTGCCCACTTTTCCAAAGCTTATAAACCCTCTTTTTCCTCCTAAGATCAAGCCACAATTCTCTGTTGATCCAGGCCGGTCTTCTTCCCTGCCAGCTCGTCTTTGGGCACGTGGGGACAGACCGTTCCTGCGCCATTAAGACTTCCCTCTTGAAGAGCGCCCAGCCTTCCTGAACCCCTCTGCCCTTCAGAACCGCCTCCCAAGGGACTCCACCAACCAGTGTCCTGAGCAGCTCAAAGTCAGCCCTCCGAAAGTCCAATACAGCGGTTTTACTGGTCCCCTTCCTGGCCTCGCCAAGAATAGTGAACTCCACCATTGCGTGGTCACTCTGCCCAAGACAGCTCCCGACGATCACGTCCTCCACCAGTCCTTCTCTGTTTGTGAAGAGAAGGTCTAGCGGGGCACCACCCCTGGTAGGCTCACTAACCAGCTGCGTCAGGAAGCTATCTTCCATGCTCTCCAGAAACCTCCTAGACTGCTTTCTCAGGGCTGTGTTGTGCTTCCAGGATATGTCAGGGAAGTTGAAGTCCCCCACGAGTACAAGAGCTGACGATTTTGCAACCTCTGTCAGCTGCCTGTAGAATTCCTCATCCGTCTCCTCATCCTGGTTTGGCGGTCTATAACACACCCCGACCAGGACACTAGCCTTGTTGTCCCTGCCGATCCTAACCCAAAGGGACTCGACCTTGTTATTCCCAGCCTCGAGTTCTACAACCTCGAAAGACTCTCTAATATAGAGAGCCACACCACCACCCCTTCTATGCTGCCTGTCCCTTCTATAGAGCTTATAGCCAGGCATTGCAGCACTCCAGTCATGAGACTGGTCCCACCACGTCTCCGTGATGGCAACCAAGTCGTAGCCTGCCTGCTGCACGATGGCTTCCAGCTCCCCCTGTTTGTTACCCATGCTGCGTGCATTGGTGTAGATGCACTTCATCTGGGCCATTGCCTTATCCTCCGGCCTTGCCATTGTTCCCCCTAGCACAGCCCCAACAATCCTAGCCTCAGCCCCATCCCCCTTCCTACCTAGTTTAAAGCCCTCTCAATGAGCCCTGCCAGCTTCTGGCCCAGGATCCTTTTTCCTCTAAAAGATAGGGACCCGTCTGCGGCCATCAGGCCAGGTGCTGAGTAAAGTGCCCCATGATCAAAAAACCCAAGATTTCTGCGTTGGCACCAGCCTCTGAGCCACGTGTTTAACAGGTGGGCTTTCCGTGTCCTCTCTGAACCCCTCCCTGCCACCATAGGGATGGACGAAAACACCACCTGCACTCCCGCTCCATCCACTAACCGACCCAGTCCCCTAAAGTCCCTTTTGATAGCCTTGAGGCTTCTCTCTTCGATGTTATCACTGCCCGCCTGGACTATCAAAAGGGGGTAATAGTCAGAGGGGCGTACCAGGTTAGGAAGCTTCCTGGCAACGTCCCTGACCCTGGCCCCAGGGAGACAGCAGACTTCCCTACAGGTAGGGTCAGGCCGACAAATAGGGCCCTCTGTTCCCCTAAGAATCGAGTCACCAACAACAATAACCCTCCTGTCTTTCTTGGTGGAGGCAGTCCTGAGGCGCGGAGTTGACCTCCTCGCCCCAGGCATCCTCCTGGGAACATTTGCTACCTCTTCCTCACACACCGGCCTCTAAATCTCTAGGGCCTCAAACCTGTTGCGTAAGGGCACCTGGGAAGGTGGGGCCGGAAGGGGAGGATGTCGCCTGCGATGTCGAGCAGGGACCTGTTTCCATTCCTCCTCAGCTCCCAGATTCCCTCCCTCTGCCCGACGGGGACAGGGCAGGGGGTCCGCCCCCATTTGAGGAGTCTGACCTCGGCACCTCCCCTTGAGGCCCTGCAGGGAGTTACTCCAGAAGTCTATCTCCCGCTCACACTCCCTGATGGCCCTCAACCTCTCCACCTCCTCCTTGAGCTCCGCCACCATGCGGACCAGGTCATCCACCTGCTCGCACCTCACGCACGCAGTTTCTCTGCCTTCCGCCGATGGCAGCAACAGGCTCAGACACTCCTTGCATCCGGTGAATCTGCTGTTATCTTCTGAATAAAGGAAGATGTTTAATCTTCTTTGTAATAAATCTATTGGAACTCATTACAGAATACTTGATATGTCAGGTTGTGTCTTCTCTAAACACAATTAAAAGGATGAGACACAAAATCTTGATATTTATCCATACTTTGTAGTTTCAGCAATCACTTCAGCAGCTCCATTGGAATCATTTAAATTCCTTTAAAAAGCTAAGTAATGTTAATTTAAAATTTGCAAATTTTCCAACTGCTTCTCCTGTTAACCCTTTTAGTAACAAGGCCAAATCAACAACTTCCAAATTTTAAATTAAATAAAGACAGTCACTGGTATCTACATCTACCGAAAGTCAATGTGCTATTGAAGGAGAGGGCAAAATATGCCCTCTCCTTCAGATATATAATATCAGATGTTAATGATAAACTCCACCAATATGGAGACCAATAAGCTCATGGGAGAATTCTAAGCAGTAAAGTTAACATGGCATGTTTGTGTGTTTTAAGGTTGAATAACAGCTATTGCAAGCCAAAAACAATATTATAATGCTTCTATCTTGACTGACAGCCGTAAAAGCTTTCAGTAAGAATTCATTTCATGTGCAGAATGGGGCCAACCAGTTGTAAATAGCTACAAGAGAGTTAAGAATTCTCATTATTTTCATGGATCAAGGTGCCAGCACTGTCCAGATCTTTATGCTTTTATTTACCTATCTGCATCTTTATACACCATTGTGCTTTTTAGAAAAGGCACTCCAGTAGTACTTTTTATATAAATGAGCATATTCCCATAACCCAAATATGTAACCATTTCCTTTATTTAGATGGAAATCTTTTTATGTTGTTGCAAGTTCTTGATTTTTTTTTTTTAATATTATAGTAGTCAAGAAATCACCAGAATGCCTTTCTGCATATTTTTTAATGTTAGGTATTCTTCTGTTTTCCATTTTTATCCCTTACAAAATTCCTTGAAAAAAAATAGACAAGTGATATAATTAACAAATTTATAATGATTGTAACAGGGAACTACATTCGACTTTTGATTTTTCGATCACCACACACTGTAAACTTGCTTGCATCACCTCCCACTGAAGTCCATAATGATTCTGACATTGACTTCAGTAAGGTCACAGTTTGATCCTCTAGAAGCTTATGGGTGCTTCCAGACAGAAGGTATGAAGAAACACAGGGGCAGGTACATGTGTGTTTGTTTGTGGGAGCAACAGGCAGGTCACACCTCTGTCTTGTATTCAAAGGCTATGTACTCAGCTAGATTCTTCAAATTCCATCAGGGCTTGGTGGGAAAAAAAAAAAAAAAAAGAAAAGACTTTGTTGGCAACTGAAGACATTATAAAATAAACCCTCCAAAATATGTACCAAAACTGGACTATTGCAATCAAAATTTCCATTTTCTGAAAATAGCCATCATGTACTAGTAGTTCAACAAAAAAAAAATGTACATAATTACAATGAATATGTCTGAAGAGGGACTGAGAATGATCAGGTGTAGGAGTACTTTCTGTGGACATACGTCTGTGCTACTGCAGAAAAGCTCTGTCTGTCTTCATCATGGATACCCAGCTCTTTTTCTCAGAAATAAAATAGGCTATAGTAAAATAGGAAAGTTTTTATATTTGCTTTTTTTTTATTATTTTTTTTAATTTTTTTCAAATGACACAAGCCACAGGTTAAATTAAAATGCAAGAAGAGCATGCTGTAGGACAAAACAACACTGTTTCAAACTACAGCACTGTTAAACTACCAGACTCTACAGGCACATGATTTTTTTTTTTTTTTTTTTTCATTGTGCAAGCAAAAGCATTCCTGTTACAAGGGGAAATTAGTTATCAGAGCAAGATCATACAGCATAGTAGGGGAGCCCTGCTGTTACTTGCTGAAATAACGTCAGAACTGAAAGGAGGAGGTATTAAATGTAATTCCCTGCTGCTTGCTCTCTTAAGGCACAGGCAGCTCTCAACTGGAGGCCTGCTCATTGCAATCAAAGTTTGCCCTAAGAGACCTTCTCCACCATAAAGCCATAAGCAGCTGCAGCAGTGAACTATAAAGCTCTTATTAAATTTAGGTACAATTCTGGAAGTCTTTGCAAAGGAGGATCCTCATTCTCTGCTCTATTACTTCTGAAGAGGGCCCTACAGAATTTCACAGCATCTCTGACAGGGTGAGGCTGGCAGGGACCTCTGGAGGCTGGCGCAGGGACACCCAGAGCAGGCTGTGTCCAGTTAGATGTTGAACATCTCTGAGGAGGAGATACCACAGCTTCTGGGCAGCCTGTGCCAGTGCTTCCATCACCACACAGCACAGGAGGGCTGCCTGGTGCTGAGGGCACCTACTGTGCTACGCTTTGTGCCCGTGGCCTCTTGTCCTGACACTGGGCATCACTAAGAAGAGCCTGGCACCATCCTTTTTGCACTCTTCCTTCAGGTGTGTGTGTGTACTGCTAGTCAGTCAAGAGAAGGGATTGTCCTGCTCTGCTCTGTGCTGGTGTGGCCTCACCTCAACAACTGCATGCAGTTTTGGGCGCCACAGTATAAGAAAGACATAAAACTATCAGAGTGTCCAAAGAAGATTTAAGAAAAAGGTGAAGGGTGTAGAGGGCAAGACATATGAAGAGCTGCTGACGTCCCTGGGTTTGTTCAGCCCAGAGCAGAGCAGGCTGAGGGGAGGTCTCATGGCGGCCTGCAGCTCCCTCACGAGGGGAGCGGAGGGGCAGGCGCTGAGCTCTGCTCTCTGGGGACAGCGACAGGACCCGAGGGAACAGCATGGAGCTGGGACAGGGGAGGGTCAGGCTGGGGGTTAGGGAAAGGGTCTGCACCCAAAGGGTGGTCAGCACTGGGACAGGCTCCCCAGGGACATAGTCACAGCAACAAGCCTGATGGAGTTCAGGAAGCGTTTGCACAAGGCTCTCAGGGATGTGCTATATATATATATATATATTTATATATATGACTATCTCTGGTTGCTCCAGTCTCCAATTTTATTTTGCCACAATTCAATCCTGTATCGTGCTCTCCAAATCACCTCTTATCACCCTTACAAGCTCCTCCTTCACCTCTAATTAAACTTACCTCATGAATTCTTTCTCCCCTCCCCTCCTGCCTTCCTTCGGTCACCAGAGCACAGGGGCAACCCTGAGATGCCGTGTAGCCCCCTCTTCCCCTGTGGCAATGTTGTCACGGAGGAAGGATGCCTGCAGCAGGGCACAGAGTTACTCTTGGGTCCCTGGCTGCTCCTCAGGCCCCTGCTATCAGTGCTGAGGTATCTCAAAGGCACGGGGAGCCTGCTGGGGCTGAGACCTGGGCAGCAGCTGCTGGCAGGCAGCAGGGCTTCTCCTGGCAACGTGGCCACCCAGGGAGGAGCCCTGTGGCCCTGGCTGCTTGCCTTTACCTCCCAGGGCACCTCCTGAAGGTGTGGTCTCCCTCACAATGCCCGTAGGGCGTTTTGATAGAGCTTTCAGCAGCTCCTATTTATAGCTCACCTGTCTTATTTTTAGTGCTGAGTAGAGGTTTCTGCAGCGGGAAAGGTTGGCAGGGTGCATGTGGGGAGACTGAAAGAGCGAGCAACAAAACGTGTCAGCTCATCACATTAAATATTTAGAGCTGTGGGGCCGGGGCTGCTGGCAAACATCATGCTCCTGCAGGCAAGCCTCTGTGGATGGTCTTTGGTGGAAGAGCTGAAACAACCAGATCAGCGATGTTTACAGGCTGAGCAGCCCGCTTGGAAATGTGCATCCTGGCAGTGCTTCTCTGTGAAGGTGTTATAAAAAAATACAATTTCAGAAACTGTAATGCACTCCACACACTTGATGCTAAGGATGTGGTTGGATGGGCAAGGAGGCTGTAGGAAAGAAAATTTTTGTGTCATCAGAATGATATGCTACTACGTGGGATATGAATAATTGGAGCGTACGTGCCAGTCATCAAAGTGCTTAGTTTTCAATATCCAGTCTTTAACATCTTAGAAAAAGGCATTATTGCAGGAGTTCATTATTTTTTTTATTTTTTATTTTTGGAGAAAGTGTGTTCACCATGAAGGATATGTCCTCTCTTTCCTTGGTATGTTAAATTTACATTGAACTTAAAAGGAGCTGCATGTGCGTAATGAACCAACGGATAGCCCAGGGCGTACACATTCCTCACCGGGGTCCATTATGTGCATTAGGTGACCAAATGATAAATTAGATATGTGAACGCTACTCAGATATTTTGTGCAGTTATTTAAAAATGTACTTATCCAGATATTTGTGTCTCCTCCATTTCAGATTGTGTTATCTCCAGAAGAAACTGTTGAGGAGTTGGTGCCACAGATAAACTGGAACTGAAGAACCTGCAGTGGAAGAATTACAGGCCACAGTATCATGCAGAGGTTTGAATACCATAGGTAGAGCAACTGCACGGGTTCATGCAATTTTGAATCAAACCCTTCAGAGGATTCATAGCAGGGATTAAATGTGGTGCTTTCAGAGTCCAGAACATTTCTTACCATATCACCTAAAGGAATATTTAATTAACTGCTTGTTATTGTATATGCTTACTCGTGCTGTAGCCAATGCAGATGAACATCTTTGTTCCAACTAGTGAGTTAAACCTGCTATAAAGCAAGAGATGAGGAAGGACCCTGTGTGTAGCATACTGATCATTGGTGTTTATCATGTAAAGTTAAAGGGTTTTAAACATCAATAGCATGCTCTGGAAAATAGTATAAACTGCAGATGACAAGTTACAGCAGTGTCTTGCTCTAAGTTTTAAGTAGAACGTCACTGCTGTTCCAGAGTCATTTTGGTGACATCCCCTCTCTAAGGCTTTCTTGAGCCAAAGTGACATACAGGGCAAGAACATATACAGAATAAAGCAACAGCTCTACAGGAAGGAGCTTAAACTTTCAGCTTTAGAAAATTGTATTTAATATTTCCAGCAGCTTCAAAATAAAATATGCCCAGGTGGCAAGTAGAGGAGAAACTTCACCTCCCTTACAGTCTTCAGATTAAATCAGGCAACTAAACATTTTATCTGCTAGCTTCATGTCTTCTAGCAGATAACTAGAGGTGACAAATGCTCTGAAAGGCAAGCTATATTTTAAATTTCACCTAGGCAGTTAATTTGCAAACAAATAACTGACTAGTCCTTTAATTATCCCATGGTTCTGTTGGTGATAGACAAGAGCTATAGCTCATATTCCCTCAGTTATGTTGGTGCAGTAAGAATAACAAGAAACTTAAAAAAAAAAAAAAAAGTATTTTTGTTACTGAAGTCAGCACTTGCATCTCTGAATTCACACAGGGAACAGATGCGATTAGTAAGAAGATACCATTTATACACACTTGCTATTTGGGGTTGAACTGTGCTTAAGAGAAAGTTACGTAGATCCTAAGTCTGCAATCAAGAAAAGTTGCTCTTAATGTGCTGATACTTTTAGAACCTGGACAAGGCTTTTATGTCTTTTTAAACAACCACTTTTCTCCTATCAGTTTTTGTTTTGACTGAAGAAAAGGAAAAACAAAATGAGCACCTCATGAAGAAGATATAGAGCTATTTTGAAGAGCTTCCTTTACAAATGCTCCTCTTGGGATTCAGTCTCTCACATAACACAAATCTCTTGTCTGAACCATCCTTCTCCGTGAACAGGTAAGTTCTGAAGCTTTTATTGCCTTTTAATCTAATGGACAGGTTCCTAGCTTGTGTTTAATTAACATATGTTATGCTGGCACTCTTGAAAAGAGGAAAAAAAGAAGGTTTATTGGAAGCAAATTGTTAAAACAAAGAAATTGAGAAAGTTGAAGACTAAGCAAGAGATGAAAGACATCAAAAAAAAAAATGCTGGTTATCCTCATAAAGACAGAAAAAGCTGGCTTTTTTTTTTTTTTTTTTTTTTCTTTGTAGAAAAGCTACCTTTGCTTTCTTCAGACTTAGCCACCGTTTTCATTCTGCCTGTGGTAAAGTTTTGCTTACAGTTCTGATCTTGTTCAATTCAGTAGCAATATTTTCTGATGACCCTTTTCTGCAGGCATAAGGAAATGATAATCTCAGTGGCTATGCAGAATCTACTTAGATATATTTCTAAGCAATATTAGTCTGTTACCTGAAGAAAGAAATACTAGTCTGTTACCTGAAGAAAGAAATACAACTCTTTCAAAGGAATTTGGTAAAGTTGTACTCAGAGTTTGGTTTTGCAAATGTAGTTTGAGATTAAGAAATTTTTAATTCCAATTCACAAGCCAGAATAAAAAGATTTGAACTTCGAACTTGATTATTGTGACATTTCAGTTATGTTCTTATTTTCACTTTTGCTGATAAAATTCAATCAGGAGAAAACATGAAAAAGTAACAATAAATATCAGTCTTGTTCTGTAACCTTTACTCAAGTGAGTAATAGGACCAAGTTTGGGGTGACTGCTGTTGCTTTAGGACCATGGTAATGGGGAATTGCTTGGTTCTTAAAGATTTAACTATTTAGCAAAATACAAAGTTGTATACAAATTCAGTGTTGTTGGACTTTCCAAGAGGCACAGCAACTAAACAAACAATTGAATGATCTAGCAGCAGCAGGAGACCTGCTAATGCAAATACTTAGTGGAGTGACTCATAAAAACAAGCCAAAAGAAAAACATTAACCAGCTTGCCCTTCCTCTTTCCCTTTTTCCCTCCCTCCTTCACTTCTCTCCACCTCTTCTATCTTAAAAGCACAAACAGATTAACACCAGGGAATTTTTCCCTACTTCCATGAGGTACACCCCAGAGGACTGGTAAGGGAGGCAAAAGCGAGATGCTAGTTCATCTTAAAACCTAAACCAATCTATAAAAGTCTCCCTCTTGCTGAATCACTGCAGGGAAAGAGGTCTGAGGAGCTTCTCTAGCTGCCTGACTACACTCTTTAGTCACTGTCTTTGTGTACAGGGCTAGTCCAACCATGGCTGACAATGCTGGAGTAAAACAAACGTTAAGACTTACACTGCAAATGTAGTTGTGCTGCAAAAACTCTTCAGAGGCTTTAGAAGCATATATATTTATAACATAAATAATTGGAGACTCCTAACCTTTTTCAATCTTAACGAATTTGTGGGATTTTCCTAGAAATTTCTGTTATCCTTTAGTCCTTTGCTTTCCTACCTATGTGTATTTTTAGTGAACATTATAAGCTGGGTGTACTGTAATGTATTTGGATTTTTCTCTGCAGTTTTCTGTGGCATTACTACTGTAAATTTTCTTTCCAGGAAGCTGCAATCACATGAGTTTAACTAACAGACCTCTTACATTGTGAAGTGATCGCAGTAGCGAAGGATCCAATTTGAATCAATATGACATTCAATCTATTAGGTGAAGGTTACTTGCAGTACAGGAAATTAAAAATATTATTGTCTGTGGTTGCCACAAACAAATTTATCACCGAGGAAGGAGTCCATTTTCTTAAGGGGCTCTCTACAGCACAAGTCTTACTGCTCAAGAGAACAAACTAACTGCCAATGTTTAGACTACCCTGTGAACGTTAGTGGAGATTGTGCACCTTGCAAATTCAAACACACTGTAAAGACTGCAGATTATTTTTATAGTCTTTTATATTTGGTACAAACTACATACCATACAAAAATCTGTCTTCTCACTCATAACCAAACTAACCTGATTGGTACGTACAAATGTACTTACATCTGCTCATTTAGCTCGAGTACATCTTAATGATGCAATTATAAATTACTCTTCTTGTTGTAGAAATTTTAAAAGTAATGCCTATCCTTTGTGTTTCTCATCTAATATATAAATAGCTTGATTTGATTCTTGGAAACCTTTAATTTCTGGCTGCAATAAAATAGTAGAGGAACATGTTTCTAAAATACATGTTTCCAACCACTGGAAGGAAGTGTATCTTACTAATATCTTTATCATTAATTTGCAGTAATGATCCAGAATTCAAATCAGCAGGAAGGATAAAAATATAGCAACAAGCCTTAAATAGCTTGTTGACAGAGAAGCTTTAGAAATAAATTTAGCCTCAGTCGCAGCTACAGTTACCATTTGCCACTCTTTTTCTATGGCATTGTACTCTGTATTTACTATTTCAGTGTGCGTCTGCACATTGTCCCTCAAACCTTCATAGGAAACTACATGGCTAAATGCAACCCCATACAAGAAGGCAAGATTTGGGAGCTGGTGCAAGAAGTCTGTGCTCAATGCCCAGTTTCAGGGCACACTGTCATTCTCAGACTTTGTAAACAGGGCTGGTGGATTCTGCAGGTTGTAGATTCATGAAACTAATTAGGCTTTACAGTTGTAAAGTACCTCAGCTTGGATGAACCCATCCACCAGCCATATGGAGCACTGCAGTAATTTAGTCTCTGCAGTGGCACTCAAGTAGATATTATTTCTAGGGCCTGTGATGAGGTTAGGCTTGGAATGGGGGGATTAAAACCTTCACCTGGGACTCTTCTGAGTATCACTTTTCTACATTCTTTTCTTGAATCTACATCTAAACAGCTAAAGGAAGGATTAACACAGATTTAGTTTCTTTTAGAGAAAAGCAAGATCTAATACAGTTTTGCAGGTTGAGCTTCACCCTTTCCAAAAGGAAACCCAAGACTACAGGTTTCCAAGCCCTTCACGCTTAAAGAAAAAGTGACTAACATAGATGCTGATGGATATCTGTGAGATGTAATCCATGGTATTGAGGGCAAGTCAGATTATTGCTGTGATTTTTTAGTAATGTAATCGTTTCATTAACTTGTTTAAAAATAATTAGCAGAGTCTGTTTTATGATTTTTTCAAAAAATCTCCTGCTGGGTGCAGATGGGTGATCCCTGTTGAAGTGAAGTTCAGGAATATCCACTGAAGTATTTAATTCTTATGACAATGGCACATTCCATGGCATTGCTATGTCATGTGTTACCTTGGCTGTAACATTATGTTGCTTAAATCACTATGAAGCCCTCTTCTCTGTATTGTGCAAGAGACCTGGTGATTGCTTCCCAGCAATGATGAAAATGAGTTATGAGCCTCTCTGCCTTTTCCTAAAATAACAGGGAATGAATTTCATGTGGGCAAACACTTGACTCATTCTTCTTGGAACTGATAGCTTACCACACAGGACTTGGAGGCTGCTCAGTGAACCAGTCATGGTTCACAGGAAGAAGAAGCCTCCAGAGGAGCTCAGACACTCAAAGAATAACATTCCTGGCCAAAAATAACCCTGAGCACTGAAAACAAATCGAAAAAAAAAATATTGGTTTACTTGTAAATCTGTTGCAGCAACATGTACCTCCAGACATATCTGAGAGATGAATGGTACATCCATCTTTGTCTCTTCACTCTTCTGTTTCCAAGTAAAGCTTCTTTCCAACCAAGCCAATGCCATGTAAGTTATACATGGCTTATGACCATGGGTCACCTGAGCTATGTCAGCTGCTGTTGGTGAAGACACTGGTGCAAGATCTGAAGGTAAGAATGGCTGCCCTCGGACAATTGCAATGATACAATCACCTCCACAGAAGGTCTGAGAAAAGCAGGAGAGCTTAGGAAATGCCAAAACTGAAACAAGGACAGTATAAGAGAGGGATAGTCCTGCATGCAGTGCTATACAGTGAGGATGGGCAGGCTGCATGCGAGGCATATCCCAGAGAAGCATGGAAGCTACTAGATTGGTCTAGTAGCATAGTGGGCTGCAGTGCAATGCAGCCTGTTGCACTGGGAGTTTCAGCGCTGTTTTTTATGGATGTGTGTGAATGTGGGTGTGGACCTGAGGTGCGTTCAGGACACTATAAGCGGCATATCTCCTCAACGCTCATGCACTTTGGTGAACTGGAGATCTCTTTTTCTCCCATAGCTTCCTCAACTGCTATCTCCTATAGTTCTGTAGCTGACTGTGGGGAAAGTTATGGCCAAATGTACACCATATTTTTGGACCTCTGTGTTTTGTCTTGACTGACAAGCCTTCAGCAGACTTGTTGGCACAAACTAGGAAATGGCTCACTGACAGCAGAAGGAATATGTCCTTCTTGGAGATATGAAGCCTTCCTTGGATGAAGGAGCTGCTGTGTACTGCCAGCTAGCATTCTTGCTGATTGTTAAGTTTCCAAATTAAAAAATGATTTAACTCTACATGAGACAATATGTGCTATGAGAGGATGATGTGGTTTGGATCTTTATTGCACAGATAGGGAATCCTAACCATTCACCTTTTTTTTTTTTTTTCTTCTAATTTTCTTCCCTTGTCCCTTGCAACCATTCCTCTCTGGCACCAATAAAACATTCTTTCCTCCCTCACAATTTTAAATAGGGAGGTAACGAAAGTGATCAGCCTGACAAGAGTAAGGGGAAGGGGCTGGAAATGTTTGGTGGTAGTGGGAAATAAAGGAGAAGAACTGATCATTCCTCAAAGTCATTCCTTTGCTTCTGAAAATATGTAATCCTGGCACTGATGCCACAGAAAGAATAATCTTTCCTGTTGCTGAGAAAATGTTGGGAATGCCTGCTCCGAAAAGCACTTAGCATCCTTGTCTGTATGCTGACACATCAGCCTTCATTCCAGAGATGGCATGGGTCTCAAAGGAAAGAATAACATTTTTATTCCAGAATATTAGTGGCCTGAGGCTAATCTCTGTGAACTGTCTACAGCTGAAGCTCTTCTGCACTGGGAAATGACATTCATGTTGGAACAGGAATGCAGGAAATTAATGTGGTAACAAATGTGCTAAACACGGCTGTCTATATTTGTAGTTGGGCTCTCATTTGTGCTAAACCCGGTTTACCTACACAGGAAGCTACAAAGGGATTGTGAAGTGGGTATAAATGCTAGAGTCACAGGTATTTAACAAGACATGGAATACCCCAACTTAAAAGACATTGTAATGCACTTTACTGGTCTAAACAGAGGGGGAAACAAGTAATTAAAAGAGGCCATTTTTTTTTTCTGGTCATAGTGGCTTCATGCTGAGGTCAAGTTTATGCTTGATTAACACAGATTAGGAAAGCGAAAACCCCTATGCACATCTCTATAAAATAAATGAGGATCATAATTTTATATTAGTCTGTTAAAAGCAACACGCTTAGCATGGTTATGTTTACCTGTAGATATTGGTGTCCATAACCCTAGGAAACACCTAGTGCCATCTGCCCATTCTTGCAGAGGTTCAGGAGGGATCGCTTAAAAATGGCAGGTGCACACTGACAAGAAAATCCCATTTGCTAAATGTCTTTAAGGAGCACAATGCCTCTGTTCAATCCAGCCGCTATTTTTGTTAGGACCTGTGCATCACTAGGAATGCTTCCT
This sequence comes from Aythya marila, assembly GCF_965140915.1. Lineage (NCBI taxonomy): Eukaryota > Metazoa > Chordata > Aves > Anseriformes > Anatidae > Aythya > Aythya marila. The sequence continues at coordinate 19,202,922 of NC_139044.1, forward strand.
GTCATAATGCATTATCTTTGAACAAAAATGAGTTACATTTTCCTTCTGTGAGAACTGGGATCTGGAAGTACCTGTAATGAATTTGTACAATTCATAGCAAGACTGGAAACATTAAGCAGTAACTACTTAATCTTATGGCTACTTTATTATCATTTCTTTGTTATTAAGATAGTACAAATAATTGAAATTTTAATCTGGGATATTTGCTTAGACATTAAGACCACTGTAGATTCAATTCATGTTGCAGTGCTGTGGGTTAAAGATGAATTCACTGTTACAATGATATGAAATTATTGGATCTCAGAAGTTTTGAGGTAAGAGATAGAGTTGAGTTGGTTGCACTTGCTGTCTACCCACAAGCTGTACAGAGATGATCAAAAGGTTAGCAAGCCTTATATGACTCTGGTATTGCTGCATGCTAATACAAGCAGACCTGCAAAAGCAGGATCTTCTCCTGAGGTTAACCTATAACATAACTATTTTAGCAGGCATTCTAGTGCAGACATAATAAAAATAACAAGGGTATGACCTTGGGGAGTACTATAGTTGTCACTTTCTGATTCAGACTGTATGTCCTTTCCATTTAGCTTGAATAGAACTATACAAAATATTTTTAAAATGAAGGAATATGCATAGTACAAGGTAGAAGATGTTAGTGGTGTTTTAGTTTTGTTTTCATGCCGCATAGAAAGTGAGATAGAATTTTGGATATGTTCCTCAAGAAGAGGAGCCAAGAAATTCTGTTTTTAAAAACTGATACTGACATTTATTCATAGCCAGAAAGAATGAGGCACCTCCTGTGGCTTAGTTACCCCACTTTCACTAAAGGATTGCTAATGCTAAATTGTCCCTAGTTACCCTATTTTCAAAATGTAGAAGCAGTACTTATGTTATGAAAATTAACTAGATAGTGTATGACAAATTGCTTTGAAGAGAGTATCAAAGAAATTGTGTACTTTTAAAAAGTACTTGGTATTTAATAACTTATCAGATAGCTGGCTTCTGCTCCCTCTGTCTTGCAATAGTTTTGCAATTTGTTTCAATGACAGTAAGATGACCTCCGGAGTTTCTACAATTTTCAGCTATGTTTTGTTTGAAGATTGCAATGCTCTAAATAACTTCTGTATTTTCTCCAACCCCAATTCTGTGTAACACTCAAAAATAGTCCTATGATAATTCAGGAGACAAAAGATGTCCTTAGGCCCTAAGATCCTTTAACATTTTAGGTATTTTGTTGCATCTACACTCCAGCAGTATGTTGGATGCACATTTTCCCTACTTTCATTGCTCTTCATTCACTATTTGAAAAGAAAGCCAGTTGTTCTGTCATTCTGAATAGTTGTGACAGATCCACAGTGACTTCATGTGGATGTGATCAAAGTGAAATCATGCCTAATGAGAAGAACTAATAATAAACAGCATAGAACCAGTGTACAGTTGTGCACAGTTTGAGAATAAAATGTGTGCTCACTTAATGTAGAGAACTATTGTTTTGTAAGAATAATTTCCAAGCTACGGGAAAATAAATTTAAAACTTGTGGCATATCTCCTCATCTGAAAATGCAGGGGAATTTAGAGCTGCATGGGAAGTTTGTGGCTTAAACCCATCTCTGGGGAAAGTAGAAGTGTTGATGAAGTAAGTCAGGGTAAAACAGTGACAACTCATCCATTTAAAAAAAGGTAACTGTATAGTGATACATCTGAGAGGGTCTGCCAAGAGACATGATTTTTTTCTTACCCTGTTCTTGTCCTCTACTCAATGTACATACTTCTGTCTATTCTCAAAGGTAGGTACTGAGCTGGCAGGACCTTTAGTCTGGACTGCTTTTTAGGAGCTGTACCTTTTTTAGGAGCTTGTACCTCTGTGAATGGGAACAGGTTATGCTATGTTCTGGCTGTGCCAGCCTTCTGTGTCCTCACCTGATGGCTTCACACCAGCGATGGTGACCTCAGGCACTTCTTGTCTTAGCTGCTGGCAAGGCTCTGGCCTTCTAGCACTGGGCATTTTGTAGCTTTCCCATACTTTTTTCTAGTCCTCCAGATCATTCAGGTGGCATAAGTGCACTCTGGCTTTTCATGGTTGCAAAAGAGCTCTTTTTATACTTCAGTTGCTGGGAAAACAACAGGAGTACATGAGCCAGATTTCATGTGTCAGTGCCATGTGCAACAGGTGGACAGAACTTTGTGACTTTGTTCTTGCAGATGGATGCAGAGCTGTGTAGGACACTTCTTCCTTCCCCAGTGCAGACATACAGCTGCTTTCCAGTGGGAACTTCTCACTGTGTCTGCAAAAACTTCTATGGTTACAGCAGTACTTAAGTTCAGGGTTGTTCAGACCCCTGGCATAGAACGTGGTCTGTACCAAGTAAATTGTATTGGATTTAGAATCTGTTGTTGACTCTCATTTAAATCAACATATATGTAGGAGAAACAATTAAATATATTGCTTGCTAACTACACAAAAGATGTATGTATTCTATTGCATCTCATTCTACTATTTTTGTCCTTTGGTTAATAAATATAATAAACATGCCCAAGTTAAATACATTACTGCAGGATGCTAATATACTGAGGATATTGAATATAACAGTCATCCTGGACAAATGGTCCAACAGAACAAATGAAAAAGTACATAAATAAGTTTTTATGATTTGATGTGATTATTCTGTCTTAAATTTCTAGGGACAATAATTATCACTCTAATTTCTTTCTCAGAAGTCCTAAATAGCAAGATAGAGGAAAAAAAAGGACCATCACTGGAGTCACAGTCCAGTAGCTGACTTAGATCATCTATAGTGAATTTTAGTCTAGATTATTTTAAACAGTCAGTTCTTTAGCATATGCATACTTAAGGGAGTCTCTCCTAAGAGCACAAATAATATGAAAGAGTAATATAGTTGTGCTTTATAGAGGTACACGTCCATTATAATTTATAATGGTTATTATAATTTATCTGACCTTGGTCAAGCTTTAATTATCTGTTACTTGTTAGCAGACTTCTGCTTATTTTATAATAAATAGATCAATTATGAGAAATAGAGTATTTAATGCAAAGAAGGCTTGCTGCACTTACTTTTTAGTACAAAATAATAATAATAATAAAAAAAAAAATCTGTAAGCTTTCCAGCACACAAAAATGCTGAACTAATCACTCAACATTACTTTGTGTTCTTCGATAAAAGTTTCAGCATTGCAATAGAAAACAACTAGTTTATCTGCCCCATGCAATTTTCATGCAGATCCCACCTGAGCCCTGAGCTGTAAATGTATATACTTTACATAGGTTCTTATTTTTGTGCTGTACATGCTCAGGGTTGGAGTAAAAACAAAACAAAACAAAAAAAAAGAACACACAAGCACAAAAAAACAAACAACAAAAAAAAAAAAACCAAAAACACAAATCAATGTGCATCTGAAGACTGGGTTTAGCTTTGTACTTAGCTTAGCCAGGATGGTTACAAATACAGTACACGAACTCTAGAGTAAGAGTGGAAAAGTAGACCACTGTCATACATTCCTTTAAACAGCACACAGCTTCATAGATACTGCTACTTTTCTTACTTCTGCACCATGCTCTGTGGATGTCTTCAGTAAATAAAAAACCACAACAGTGTATAGGTGATGCTTACGGCCTTCTGAGTCTTCACACATTGTGGCAAGACCATCGAAGAAATCCTCTCATTGTTTCTGTCATTCTTCTGTTGTTGATCACATCATCCCTACCAAAGGCATGTAATCAGAGCCTCTTATCCATCTGCATACAGCAGATAGCCCTGAAATTTTCTGTCCTAAACCATTTGTAGGGTACAACTCTAGTCTTGTTTGTGTTGATAATATACCCATATGAGTAGTATTTCATGAGTTTTCCTGTGGTCCTTAATTTGACAGACTTTGTTGGATAGGGGCTTTTAGGCTGTCATTGTGTTTCATTTCCCAAATATGATTGAAAGAGGCCTGTGCTCTAATCTCCATATGACTGCTGGATTTTTATATTCCAAACACCCACCGGGAAATCTTAACTGCAATACGCCTAAAATGTGGCCTATAGCTTTTTGCAAAATTTATGGACAAGTTCACAAATACTAGTCATGCTGAGAGACGGTACTCATTTTAATCCCCAAAACACCACGCTGAATAACGTTGTGTCTCCTTACCTGTACACTTGTTAAAAATTATTTCACACACAACTGAACAGCAGGGCAGATGAGTCCTTGTATGAAGCTTCATATCTCTTTAAGTTTAGTGCTTGAAGGCTGTGCATCAAAGCATTTTGTGCATCATTAGTTTGTTCCTTGCCAGACTATGTGGTACCCACACAAATATTACCATCTGGTATCTTCTGTTTAAAGCAGCTGTTGTCAGAGTATTCCAGAATTTTAATCGGTATCTAGATTTCTAAATACCAAAGCCAAGATACCTTTGATCTCATTGCAAAGGGAAGAGCTTCTCGAGGTATGGGGCTGCGTTACAGATTGCTGATCTCCTTCTTGCACTAGACCCATGCACAAAAGGGCCATGTTCCGGTTCCCAGTTCCCAGATGATAATTGACTTATTTTAGGATAACTTTCTGTGAGAACATTTGCAAGGTAAGTAGGCTTTACAAGTTTGGCTTATATCAGACAGAGGGAAACGGCGAGTGGAGAGTGAAACAGAACAAGAGTTGTCCACTAAATTGTGATAGGCTGGGAATTGTTTGGGCTCTTGAGCTTTAAGGCAGTATGTAAATGAAAACCTGGTATCTTGGTTTGGTGCAATGCTTCTTGGCCTTACATTGATAAAAGCAGCTACTTTCAGGATTAGGTAGATGTTGGTCAGATCACAGTTAAATACTGAAGCAATTTGAACAGCTTTGTAAGCAGCATAATCCTAAAAAGACCAGTATACAATGTGATTTTTATTTATTTATTTATTTTTTCACAATAATTTATTTATCATTTCAGAAGGAGGCAGTAGTGGAAAGATATTGATGAAAAAAAATGGCAGGAAAGGGGCTTCCACAGCTGACAAGTAACAGGTGTGAAAATTCTCATTTTCTTGAATCACTGGGAGTTTAACTTTTAAGCTACAGAAGTAATTTAGTAGGAAATTCGGTGTGATACAGTGGTGAGAAGTAGTATTGCCTTTGCTACAGATGCAGGACTTGGTTATTTTGTGACCAATAGAAAAGTGGGTTTTTCTCCAGGGACACTATTGGTATTTTTTTTTTTTTCCAATTAGTTGAGTTTTGCCATTGGTGCAGTATATAATAGTCATGACATGTAAGTTGTAACTATAGGAAACAATGGTATATTGCTGAAAATTACAACTCTTTCTAGGAGTTATTGGAGGGGAGAAAAATGGAGGACTTGTTGCTATAAGTAGTGGTATAATGTAGCCCAGTATTTATTCCTGTCATAGCTAAATAATATTGGCATGGGATTTCTGTGAAACACAGCAGAGTGTAGGTAAGAAATCAGTGGATACCTTTAAAGAAGGTTTAACCTTGAAGTATTCACATATCAGTTCTCCGCTGTCTGATCGCACCCATTCCCAAAAACAATAAATGGAAGGCCATTCCCTTCCAAAATTCTAAATATAACATTTTTGTCCCCCTAACCCTTAAAGACTTGTTCTTCTATGCTGTGGAAATCCTGTTATTTTTCACACTTTTTTCACTTTTAGAAACCGCTGAAGCTAATGCTGTTTCTAGGGGATGCTCTGCAGGAGTGTTTTGCAGTGTGAGCACTGGGGTTCACAGGTATTGCAAAGAGAGAGAAGTGCTTTCCTGTGATTCTTCTGTAGCTTCTCACAGCTCTCCTTGCCTGCTGAATTCTTATGATTAAGGTTTTTCCACATTTTTGGCAGCTAAAGAAGCCATGTCGGCTTGACATCTGGTTGTCCCATGGAGTCTAGGAAACAGGTGGGGTACTTGTCTCTTCAAATTCTGCTTAGTACAGCATTGGTGGTGTCTTCTAGATGGGGGCTATATGTTTCCTGCTGCTTGTAGTAATCTACCTGCCTGCTTCTGACACAGCAGCCTGGATGCCCTTTCAATTGAAACTGTACTACTTCTCCACCAGGGATTAAGGGAGTGGATCTGAGCCCTAGGCTTTCACACAGCTATTGTGTCTGATCTTGTTCAGATCAGAATACAATTCAACAGTGAGCTACATTTATCCTTTTTAATAGCTCCACAGAAACAGCACAGGAGATGAATTTGGATGAATATCCTGAAACATAGTGTATATGAAGACATATGCTCTCTTTATTGCCCTTACTTATGTTTAATGCATATCATTTATTTTGTAAGCTTATCAGTCCAGGCAAGGGAGTGTGTTTCTGTAAAGCACTTTGTTTTCCCTCTTCTCTGACTTCACTGAAGGCAGAGACAAGCTGGAGGCACCCACATTCTTTTATGCATATCTACTGCTGTTCATCAATCAGAGAGCAACAGTCAGCTCATCAAGGCACTTTGCAACCTTTGTAATATGCAGTTGCTGGTGAATTTTCCCCTTCCAGCATATAATTGCTCAGTCCCTACTTTATCATGGATTTAATAAGATATTTTTCTCAAGCATTCAAGTGCTTTTGCTAAAGTACAATTATAGAGATTATATTAAGAAAGGTCGTGAGTTGAAAAAATGTATGAAGTCTTGTTTGGAAATGAGGTAATATTAGCAACGCAAATTACATGAAGTTTGGAACTTGACCAAAACAACTTAAAGAAGAGCAATTTTTGGAAGACTAAGATATTTTTTGAATATCATAAAAGTGTTTAAAGTATTGAGAATATCACAACAATGCTGATTTTAAACGGTTTTGTTCTCACACTTAAGTAAATTAAGAGTGATTATACTGCAGCAAATATGATTCTGGCAATAGAAAAACAAATATAAGTAGAAGGAGAACCAACCGAAGAGATTCTTATTCTTTAGGAAACTCAATGCACGTGTCAAGCCTGACATTTCCTATTTTCTTTGTTTAAACAGGCAAAACTAATGTGCCTCCCATTGTTTTTCCTTGTTTTTCTTGTGCCCCAAATGTCATTTCAGTATGAATAACATATATGCATACATTCTGCTTGTACTAGAAATCATAGCACTTAGCAGGGCATTCTGCTGTGCCTTACTCTGATTTATGAACTCTGGTTTGGCAGACCAGAGTTCATAAGAAGTAGTCATCAGAAAGGAGGGAGCTTACAAAGCCATGACATTTCAACAGTACCCAGCTTCCCTTAACAAAACTCTTGGTAGGCAGAACATAAACAACAAGCTGCATCTTTCAAGAGCCATTTGATGTTATTGAGTTTATGCTTGGTGCACCAGTAGCATTCTGCCTTGTATATTAGAACTAGACCATGAAAGTAGCCTGATTCTATTAGATCCGCTTGTGTAACATTTATGTTTCTTTGGGTTTTAAAAGAGATAGGGACATATGACTTTCTGAATCATATTAGACTATTGATTGATAAAGTCAGATATCTTACTTCCTACAATGGCCATGACCTAATACATGAGAGTTGCAAATAGCAGCTATTCAGATGTGGCCAACTATAAAATGCTGAAGACAGAAAGTAACTTCTGCCTGCTCTTATCACAGCTCTGAGAATTTAAACAATCTATCCATATTCATCGATTGTTAGTTAACATTATTTTAAGGAAATATTTGGAGCTATGTTTTTAATTAATATGTTTATGTTATTACAAAATAAACACAATTTTATGTACTTTTCGTAAAAGCAAAGAAATATCTATTGACTTTGAACTGCAGGTTAGAAAAATGGAAATCCCCTTCTCCCCTTCCCTGACATAAACAAGCTATTGAGATATTAAACAAGCGTATCTCAAAAATGAGAGAAGGGGAAACTGCAGCCTGTTGTGCCAAGTGCCACTGGTGGAACTAGTTCTGGTAGTAAATTTTGTTCAGTTGTAAATCTGTGTTGGCTTCAGCCCTCAGACACTATCTATGGATTTAATCAATGTTTGAAACTGGATGAATAATTCTATTTGATCTCTTTCAGCTTGTGAAATCCATCTTCAGGTTTCAGCTCCTTCATGTACTTATCCACATACTACCTGAATGCTTTTAAAACTGTGCTTGTCTCACCTCAGGAAAATGGTTCCAATAGTATGAGCTGGCTCCTAGTTCTGCAAAGGGTTCTACTTAAACAGAAACAAATCAGAAAGGCTGTGCATGGGCAAAAATGCACAATTCAGCCCTGATGTTTCAATCTCTGGATTAAGCGGATACGTGGTTGATATTCTAACAACACTGGAGTGAATGGCACAGTTCCCATGCATTTTGTAAAGAAAATGGCTTCAGGTTTGGTCCCAATTCTTGCATGTGAGACTGTAAAATTCAGAATTGCTCATACTGTTTTGAAATGCCCAGCCCTACCAAATGTCTCTTGCCAGTTAAATAAAAGAGAATGCAAAACTGACTAATGTTGTTGTATTATAAATATTTATATGAATGTTTATTCGAACTCTTTTTATATCACCCTTGTGCTACAACTTCAGGTTGGTCTGGTTGAAATATAACTTCCTTATATTAAAGAAGTCAGATTAGGTTTTCTACCTTGAATGATCTTGAATCAACATAGCAGGTGATTCATTCCCTCCTCCTAAAGGTATTATACGACTACTTAGGTGCAAGAGAAACTTGGTGAAAAATGTGATTTAGTGGTGGGGATGGTTATCTGTTTATTTCCAATTTTATGAAGTCTTGGTTGGAGCAGCTATTCTATAGCAATCCTATCTCTTGGCTAAAAAACCATCCTGCATTTGATAGTCTCTGTATTTTGGGCTTACACTTTTTGGTTCTGTTAGACCTCCTTTCCTTTATGGGTTTCAGTTAATGTGCCTTATGTCCTTCATTCCCTATTAGACATCAGTAAAAAGCTAATATTCAGTACAACCTATTTCTAAAAGCTGAGAAATATTTCCTTTTCATTTTTTTTTTTTTTTTTTAATGCTTCCTTAATAACTTTAATGAAGCTGTTTCTAGGTACCTTCCGTTCATATCCCACTCTTCTCAGTGAACACATTTAGCTACTGACATCAAGAAAACAAAATTATACATTTTAAAAACAATCAAAGTGTGACAGTTAATGGCAATGTGATGAAATAGGAATAATGTGGCTTTATTGTGGGCAGCAGAAGACTGATGTTCTTAATTATTCATTTTCTTGCTTTTAGGTGCTTGGATTTTTAATGTAATGTAATAGGTACCATTTTATCACATTGTTACATTTAGCGCTTTGAAGTGGATTTTGGATTGTTTGTGATGATTTGGTTGTTTGTTTGTTGATCTGGTAATACTTGGATGAAATGCAGGAATAATCTGTAAGGTGACAGGCTGGTGAGAGGGAAGGTCACACGGATGTACTTTGCACATTTTTGTGAAAATAAGTTGAAGACCTTTTTTTTTTTTTTTTTTTTTTTTTTTTTCCTACCAATATTGTGACAGGGCTGCTGCAAAGCTTTCCAGCAACATGGGAAATAGTATTTATTTCTGTTGCAATGGTTAGGAGTTGAGACCAAGGCTGGAGATGGACTAGTTGTTCCTATCCTGATACCACGTGATGAAAAGGGAACTTGACCTGAGTTGCATTGGCCTCTCAACATATTTCCCAGTCCTCTCCAGAACGATTGCAGCTGCCATAGCTTCTGATGGCTCTGCATCAGACAAGAAACAGGAAAGCTTCTGCGGTTTTGCTGCATTTAGCTTGCTTTTCCTAGTTGCTGTAGTCCACGCAGATGGAGTTGTCTCTTGTATTCATCCTTGCCTGTGTGTCTTCCTTCTCATCTAGTGTGACTGTTGCTAGCCTTGAAATATATGTTTTTGTGGCACAGGAGTAAGAGGACACCTCTGTATCTTTATATAGCCTTTTATTCACTGTGGAACTAGCATATGACAGGAGAAAGTGGAAACAGGATCTATTTTTGGTCTGACTCTTCCCTCACCTGGTGAATTGGAGAAGAATAAAGTCTCTCTTTCCCTCCTCAAGCATACCAGTCAGCAGCACGTCACTGTCTCATTGTAGGAGAAAATCTGCACTTTGAACAATCTGCTTATAGAACACAAATCACAGTAAGAGTCCAGTTGACTGTAAGTCAGTGGAAGAATTGTACAGTTCACAACAACTTTGCGCTGCCTTGTCCTTTTGAGTAATTTGGGTTCAGAATTATTCAGATTCAACTGTGAGCAGCGATTCTCTCCACTTACACAGAAACGACTGGAAATACTTCAGTTTACTCCTTCTTCTGCCTTCAGGGCAAAGATTATAATAAATTTCAGATTATGATCTGAGAATATATAATGCCTTCTCTTTATGGAGATCATTTTGTTTATCATGGCTACTGAATGCTAGTATGGGTTCGGCAGCTTGGTTCTTATTTATCTTTCAGGCCATTAAATGTGACATTTAACTCTGTGGGAAACAGAAACCATTTTGCTCCCCATTCTTATGAAGTCATTAGAAAGGCTGAGGTACAGCTGTAATGGCTGTCCATTAATATAATCATTATATTTAATAACAGGCAACTTGCAGGCTTGGATTTTCTTAACATCGATGCTGAGAGAACTACTAGTCCTGGTCTTTCCAAAGGACTATGGAGCTTTTACCTTCCTTCAGATGCAGGTGGTCGGAGATGTTCAGACCACCCACGCCCCCTGCAATACACTGCCCAGCAGAACTGGGAGAGAAATGTAACTATTAGAATATCTTGCTTCAACCCATTGATGCATTGATGTTTTCTGGGTACGTTTTCTCACCTCTCTATAATACGAAAGCAGATTTGAGCCTTATGGCAGAAATTCTGAGTGGGTGCTGGGGATGTAAGCAACTTATGAAGCCAGTCTTGCTCCAGAGATACTACCCGGATGGCAGTCAGACTCCTCAGAAAGGCTCATTATCATTTCCTAATGTCATATTCCCATCATCAAGCAAAACAGCTTAATCTAATGCGAACAACATGTGCAAGATGTTTGAGTGTCTGGTGTCACCTATTTGATATATAAATATTTAAATACTAACTTATGGGATATTGTTTTTCTAGCATGCAGCTCTGTGTTTTTCTAAGACACAGCAGCTATCCATCTGCCTCAAGTATACAAAAGCACCCATATTTTCTATAACTTGTGTGCTCTCATGTAATTGAAAAAAAGTTCTAGTTGCTTTCTGAAAAGTGACAGTAAATAATTCCATCTTTATGCTAGGGCTATTGAGTTATGCTGTCTCTTTCCTGTGATACAGTCTCACAGTGTTCAGATTAATCTTGTCTATACAGACCTGTTGAGCACAGTGAGTTACTGCCGATCTAGCTGTGGGCAGCATCCATCCCATTCTGTTGATCCACGGGGAACAGAACCCAGCTCTTAAAATCCTTCCTTGGCTGAACTGAAGTTGGCAGTTTACAAGCCTGTATGAGGAGATCAGCTGCTTTAGGAAAAGCTGTTTCTGTGTACTTTCGAATAGGATGATCTTATAAGAAAGAGCAAATGCAGTAAATAGCTGAAAGCTGCTGTGCGTGACTGAAACAGGACAAAATTGAATTGTTGGTGTCCCAAGTTTCTCCCTTCTAATGCTTTATTCTTTCTTCTGGATTAGCAGCCATTTTCATGAATACTCATTCCTTCCCCTAGCTGCTGGATAAGAGGCCATTTCTGAGACTGATGCGATATCTTTCAAGATGAGAGTGCTTTTCATAGAAACACAGTTTGTTGTCATATTCCTAACCATTCCCCTAAAACACAAAACACCTGTATACCACACTATAAAATGGATAGAATGGTTCGTTTTTCCTTCCCAGACTTCTTTATGGCCACAGCAAAGATTTTATTTTAACACCAACTTTGTGACCGTCAATGTAGCTACCTCACAGTTATGCAGATTTTCTATGGAGACATGGGGTGTCTTGTCTGTGGGGGAAACTCCAATTTATCAAGGTGGGTAAGTCTGCAACTCTGTTAATTGCATAGTCTACCTTATTGCCTTATGCTTCAACCTGCTCTGAGTCATCTGTTGTTCGTTTCTTCCCTTGTGAAGTAATGAATCTGTGCTTCTCTTTGTTTTCCACTCAATTCTGAAGTATTAATAGAGCCTTTTTTTTTTTTTTTTCCTTTTGAGATTGTTGATTTTAAAACTCATTTTGCCTCTTAGCCTTTCTGATGCTGTTACTGTATTCCCATACCATTTCTTTATATTCACACTTTGTCCTTTTATATGATTCCTTATCTTAAATGCTAACAAAGGGAAATTTGTTTGAATTGATACAAATTACTTAATTTCTTTTCAACTTTTATACTTTTATAGCAAGTTCATAATTCTGATTATTCTTACACATAAAAACAAGTCATATAAATGCCTAAATTAATTGTGGATCTAGTACAGTCTTGTCACAATGTAAACGATTTTCTCTTTCATTTTGAGTTCATCACTGTTTACTTTCACTGCAGCTATGGTTGTGTGCCAGTGTAGTATGATCCTATTGTGAAGCAACACTTTCCATGTTAACATATATGTGTGGATATCTGTCCTTTACAAATATAATTTTACATCTAAAATCTACAATTCAATTCCTATGTCTCTATTTTATTCTAATTTCTTAGGAGAAAACAATCATTAGCAAATAGTTTCATTGCAACTGGAGTCAGTGTTGCTACTTGTATGGTTATGCCTGTGCTGCTGCTGTTGAATGAAGGTACATATATCACAGAATCACAGAATCACACAGAATTTCTAGGTTGGAAGAGACCTCAAGATCATCGAGTCCAACCTCTGACCTAACACTAACAGTCTTCCACTAAACCATATCCCTAAGCTCTACATCTAAACGTCTTTTAAAGACTTCCAGGGATGGTGACTCCACCACTTCCCTGGGCAGCCCATTCCAATGCCTCACAACCCTCTCAGTAAAGAAGTTCTTCCTAACATCTAACCTAAAACTCCGCTGGCGCAACTTTAGCCAATTCCCCCTCGTCCTGTCACCAGGCACATGGGAGAACAGACCAACCCCCACCTCGCTACAGTCTCCCTTGAGGTACCTATAGAGAGCGATAAGGTCGCCCCTGAGCCTCCTTTTCTCCAGGCTGAACAAGCCCAGCTTCCTCAGCTGCTCCTCGTAGGACTTGTTCTCCAGACCCCTCACCAGCTTCGTCACCCTTCTCTGGACTCGCTCAAGTACCTCGATGTCCTTCTTGTAGCGAGGGGCCCAAAACTGAACACAGTATTCGAGGTGCGGCCTCACCAGAGCCGAGTACAGGGGGAAATATATATTAAAAAAAAAAAAAAAAAAAAAGAAAGAAAAATATATACAAACTTTTCACCACCCTCATAGTAAGGAGGAAATTCTTTACTTAGAGGGTGGTGAGGCACTGGCAAAGGTTGCCCAGAGAAGCTGTGGATGCCCCATCCCTGGAGGTCTTCAAGACCAGGTTGGATGGGGCTTTGGGCAACCTGGTCTAGTGGGAGGCATCCCTGCCCATGGAAGTGGGGTTGGAACTGGATGGTCTTTAAGGTCTCTTCCAACACAAACTATTCTGTAATTCTATGATTCTATGATCTTACCTTCCAACAGTACCACAGTAAGAGGGAGATGTGTAATATAGGGACTGAAGTTAGGAGCCCGAACAATTTGATTCCTACTTCTTGCAGTTCTGGCACAGCTAACGCACCTTACTTGTGTCTGCAGAATGGACTAGGATCAGTTCTACCATAGTCAAATGATGTGAGAATGAAGAGAGAGGCATTGTGAAGAATTCAGAGTGTTGGTTAGGTAGAATTCATATGTCTTTGAAAGTAGACAAATGTTTATTTAGACAAATGTTTATATTTCTATCTCTTAAGTGTTGTAAGAGAGAATTTTCCAAACTGCTGTTTTGCCAATGATTTCAGAAGAAACAGTATTACCCTGATAAGGCTTTTTTAAAGAAAAACCTTACTTTGAATATTTTTCTAATGAGATAATGATGCCGTTCTGTCAGCTGTTCATTTTTTCTTTATCCGTATAAATGCCATAGCTGCTATGAATATATAAAATGTGACATTTTTAGGAAATTTACATCTTCACAGGGAAAGAGAGTTGGTATCTTTATCTAAATCAGGAAAACATGCAGTATTTAAATAAAGATACCTTCAGGTTCAGTCAGCACTTTGGTCACAACAACCCCATGCAGCGCTACAGGCTTGGGGCAGAGTGGCTGGAAAGCTGTGCAGAGGAAAAGGATCTGGGGGTGCTGATTGATGCTCACCTGAACATGAGCTGGCAGTGTGCCCAGGTGGCCAAGAAGGTCAACAACATCCTGGCTTGTGTCAGGAATGGTGCAGCCAGCGGGAGCAGGGAGGTGATCGGCCCCCTGTACTCTGCTCTGGTGAGGCCGCACCTTGAGTGCTGTGTTCAGCTTTGGGCCCCTCACTATAAGAAGGACATCGAGGCCGTGAAGTGTGTCTAGAGAAGGGCTACGAAGGTGGTGAGGGGCCTGGATCACAAGTCCTGTGAGGAGCGGCTGAGGAAGCTGGAGTTGTTTAGACTGGAGAAGAGGAGGCTCAGGGGAGACCTTACTGCTCTCTACAACTAGCTAAAAGGAAGCTGTGGGGAGCTTGGGGTTGGATCTTCTCACAGGTGACTAGGCCTAGAGGGAAAGGCCTCAAGTTGCGCCAGGGGAGGTTTAGGTTAGAAATGAGGAGACGTATTTCTTCTCAGAAAGAGCAGTCAGACATTTGCTGACATATTTCTTCTCAGATAAACTTGTCAGGCATTTTGCTATCAATGGGTTGCCCAGAGAGGTGGTGGAGTCACCATCCCTGAGGATGTTAAAGGAAAGGTTGGACGTGGCACTTAGGGACGTGGTTTAGTGGTTGACATTGGTAATAGGGTGATGGTTGGGCCAGATCATCTTGGAGGTTTTTTTCCAGCCTTAATGATTCCATGACTTTGTGATTTATCTGAGCTTATTTAGGGCTTGTTTGCTCAGAAGCTGAGTTTGCCTCTCCAGTTCATGGACTAGTGTGTTTACAGCCTACCTATAGGACTGTTTTCAGATGTTGTGTCTGACGTGAGGCCTGAGAACTACAAGAGGCAGACAAAAACAGCTTACTGAGCACAGACTCACTGTAAAACAGTGTGTGAGCACTCCGCAGCTGTTTCAGGACAAAGACTGCTTAGTTGAAGTCAACTCCAGCAATGTCTGAAACTCATCTGTTTGACTTGGTGGTGAAGCAGAAAGCATGAGATGCTTTTGGAAGCTGCCGAGGACTGATTCTTATTTTATTTCTTCTGAAACAAATTAAGGGATGAAACTATGAGAGAGCAGCTTTGCCAGGCAAGCCCTGCCCCTGGGGCAGCTGTGTGTGTCGCTGTGCAATGGGTTTGAACCTTGGCCACCTTTGGACTTAGCCCATTTTCTCAGATACAGGGAACTGAGGCCAGCTACACCTGATATGAAAGTTAGGGGATGTCTTTAGCCTAACATTTATGGTAACTGGCCCCGTGTTAATTGTCTTGTGATGTGACAAGGGACAAACAAGTGTTTCCTGCTCTTCTTTTTTGGTAGCTTTCCATGCATTAGGTGTGAGAAAAACATCTGAACTTTCTTGAATTTTGTAAACAGGAAAGGCTTTTATTACCTTCTTCAGAGAAGAGTGATTTGAGTAATTTATTTGTAATAAAATGTCAACAGATTTATGTGTGATGGTACAAGACCAAAAAGACACTTGAAACTTTGAATATATTCTTGCATTGTCTTCTCTCAGCTCATATAGCACAACATAAACCTTCTTTAATACGTTCGAGAAAATGCTTCTGGATCTAGACATATATTGCTACTGTGCTCAAATGTATAAATTACTATGCATATGCACTGTATGCAAAGGAGAGATGTTCTGTTCGTGGTAAACCATACAAAATTAGCTGTAGTTTTTGTTCTAAAATTCAATCAGAAAGAGAAACCTGGAATTGTCTGATGGAGTTTTTGATGGAAAAGACGAAAAAGGTAGAATTATTTTGAAGGTTTGAGTATTTTTGAATTGTCTTGAAATGAATAATTCAAGCTTTTGGGGAATACATTCATAACTGCAAATTGTGATCAACACAGGAATAAAAACAACACAGATAAAAGGTTGAAACATGAAAAAACAAAATAATAAAAATAAAAAATACCCAAGCAATTTCATAAACCAGATAAACTTATGGGACTAATTATTACTGTTGTTTTTGTTTGTTTGCTTGCTTTTCATTTTGAATTGCCCTATCTGACATTGTCTTCTGGTATAAATGTATTCTATAGAAGAGACTAAAAAGACCCTGAAAAAGTTTTTTGGTAACAGGTTTGGAGAGAAGAGGGAAGAGGTAGTGAACAGAAAGGAACGAAATAAACATTGAGGGCAAAATGGATGTTGATGTAAGATCTACTAGCCATAGTACTTTTCCAGTCTCGAAAATTCAGATGACTACATGTTGCAGACTGAGATACATGAAGTCAGAGTTATGGCTGTATAGGCTTAATATATAATATATATATATATATGTGATGCAAATATAGTGATATTTCCATTATTTTATGAAAGTAAAGAGAATTTAATGTACCCCAATTCTCAGGGGATAACCCAGCATAGTTCCCATTCCTTCAGGAATTTCAAGAAAACCTGTTAATTAGTCTCTGATGTATAGAGCCTGAATCTCCCCCATCATGAATTTACACTGTAAAATCTTCATTAACTGCAGCAGATTCAGATTAAGTGAATTTGTTTAATACACCCCTAATTATTGTTAGTACCAAGTGCAGGCACACAAAATTTATACAGAGAGTTGTGGCAATTGCTCACAGAAATGAGTAACACAACTTACAGAAATGAGAACAAGCAATTTGTTTGTTTGTGTAATAACCAAATGATCAAAAATGGCCTAAATGAAGAGAATTGATCATCTGAAAGCATTTTTGTAGATGTACACGTCAGGAATACGATTTTGCCTATGGGGGGAAAAAAAAAAGAGAGAGAAGAAAAAGAAAAAAAGATTAAAGCTAAGCAATCAAAGCAGATTTAGAGCAGAAACTTATCCTATGACAAAAATCTCTCTTGATAATGTATGCCTTCATATCGCAGTGTCAGGCTTGCTTTGACCATCTTTGATACTTCTTATAGTTCCAATAACTTATTTTTGACCTAAAATTCCCGAGCCTTGGTTTTCTGTGGGATATACTGTCATTGGTAGGTAGGTGGCAAGATTTAAATGTTTGCTTTTCACAGAGAGACACACATCTGCATTAAAAGACCTGTATCATTTTAAATGAAACAGGAGCAGAGGAGCATTGTCTATCAAAATGGTTGCTGTAAGCAGTTGATTGCAGAGAAGCTGGCATCCTGTACTTCAAATGTACAACATAGAAAAAGTTCTCTAAAGAGCTCCTTACACTAGTGACTTATTATCAAATAATGCATAGCAAAGTCTGCTGCAAGGCAGATTTTCCTACAATATGTATCTATGTCTTCATCATAGTTGTTCAAAAGCTTAGCTATCAGGCTCCTGGTAAGTATAAAGTTTTAAAGTTAATCAAAAAGACTATTATGGTCTTGCTTTATTTGGTCCTTGTCAACTGTGATTCACATTTCCTGCTCTTCACTGCAAACAAAGGACCAAGAAATCAAATTAAAAATAAAAAAGGTGTTCTAATATATTTGGCTGACATCAGGGCTTTAAGCAAAATATTAAATATTTTAGAGCTTCTGGTAGAAAGTTGTGAAAGTTGGGTATGTGAAACTATTGAGGTATCTGTCATAGGAACTCAGATATGGCAGATCCCCATATTAAGAATTTCTATGAAAATTTTAAGAAATTACATCATATGACTGGCCATGAGTGCTGTAATTGCTTTAGTGCTGTCACATATGGGTCAGTTTCCAAAGTCTGGGCCAGATTACCAACCTGTGAAATTCATCAAAAATTTTTGTGTTTAATTAAATGTGAGGGATTGAGGTCTTTGTAACACAGTCTTCCGAAGCTTTTTTTTCTTTTCCTAATATGGTTATTTTTTTTTGTCTGGAGGAGCTTATCTGTTGACCATAAAAGAAGAATTATAAGTAGTGGATCAGAAATGAAGTGTGCACAAATATTCGGCTACAAGTCCCAAAGGTCAAGTCAGATTTTCTTTTACTGAGAATAATATTATTTTGTTTGTAGCTGGATGTCTATATTTACAAGTGGATTCCACAATGTTCAAGTGCTATAATTACATTAATTCTCTTAACACGTCTCCATTTATTCAAATATTTAAGATGATAGATCAGAAATTTCAGGATAAGGTTAAGGATAAGACTGATGTATCACCACATTACTTAAAATAGCATTGCTTGTCTGTTTTGTTCAGTGGCCATTATCACAACTATTCCTATTTTCTAGAATATGAAATAATTATGCTACCTATATATTTTGAAGGAGTTAAAGAAAAAATAAGCAGTATGCCTCAAAACACCGACATCTGAACTTGGTAAGTCCAAGTGCAACTGAAGTTAGGGAACTAAATAACTCAGGGTCCTTTTTCAAAATTCATAATGGAGATAATCAAAATATTGCACCACATGGGAAGGAAAAATGGATAGATAAAATAGATACAAAACTGAAAAAAAAAAAAAAGGAGGGTACAGAAAAAAAAATCAAACCTTGTGAAGAGTATGTTATTCCCTTCTCCTTTGTCCTAATAAAAAACTATTGATACAGTTGAGAAAAGATACTTGAACCAGGTTTGTGACTGCTACTTAGGAAACTCATGAATTAAAAAAGAAATCACAGAATCACAGATGTAGCAATGTAAGTCTTCCTTCTTTAAAGAATGGATCAAATTATATACTTTGAGGCACACCTGACTCTTAAAATACACTGGGGCTCTTTCAGCAGCAATTAGACTACATGCTGCATATGCATGTTTCATGTGAATGATGCTTAAGAAAGGAAGAATTAATGGGAACACTGATTTTGATCTATTCATTTATAGCAAAGAAGCTGTGGCCTTTTAAAGCCTTCTGGAACATTTGAGATACAATTATTCAATCTTTTAAGGGACTCTGGGTAATTTTCATTCAGGTTTCTGTTTCCTAACCTGTTCAATCAGCTGTTATTTGTAAAATACTTTGAAGATGTAAAACATGCTATAAATGCCATGTATCATAATTAGTAACTCACTGGTTTACTTTTATGTGTCTATTGAGTATTTTGGACAGAAAATACAGAAAGAGAACATACATGTATGTGAGAAGAGAGTATATTATGATGCAATGACTTGTTCAGAAGACTACTTAAAGAGAGCCATGAAGGAAATGCTTTATCTAAGACCAAAAGCATGGTGACTTCTGAATATTACATCACCAAATGAGGAACCTACAAGCAAGACATAATTTCTACTGTAAGTACATTACTACAGACAAATATTTAATTTAATTGAACTTTGCAAATTGTAATCAGCTTTCCTTGCTTGAGATGGTGGACTAGAGTGAAGAGTTAGATTAACTGATTAATAATTACATTGGAGAAAATGCCTCAGTGACATATGTTTCATTTATAAATAAAAGCATCTTATTTTAGTTAATTTTCTTCCTTTTGAAATACTGATTGTCTATTAAGGTCTGATTAGACACAAAGTTGTGTATGAGTTAAGGTTTGAATGGCATGATTTAGGAAAATTGCATCAGTTTTCCAATATGTCATTACTGAGAAGGCTTATTTGGGTAGTTGGAGATATCTTTAATGTAACTTTAATACGATCAAAATTCCACTATAATATGGTGCATATTTATTTCATTATAACAATATGACGATTAATTTGGATCTCGGATTAGAAAAATGTTGAGTAGACTGGTATTTATCCAGAAAACCACTTAAAACATGCTTTCACTTCAACGCATTAGTGTAAGTAGTCCTACCGCAGTCACATATTGGAGGTCTTTCTGTTTTTCCTCGGGAATTATCAGCAGGTATGTAGGTTTTGACTGGAAAGTTTTCTTAAGCCCTGAAGGAAAATCCTATCAAAAATCTGAGAGAGAAAGAAATTAATGCTCTAGTGTTTAGACTGCATGAAACAGGAAAATCTGTTTGCAGATCTCTATTCTGCTTGATTCAGACTTGTACCATAGATTTCTGAATTAGTGATAAGTCTTTGAGCCACCACAAAAGGAGCTGTTCTGGGTTCAGAACATTTCTTTTTGCTTTTGTGTATTTAGTGTTCAAGTTTTTGTCTTTTTTTTTTTTCTTCCAAAACTTCAGAAAATGTCTATTTCCCTCCAGTGTGATGTGCTTTGTTCATGAGTAAGAAATATTCTGCTTCTGCTTGGTTGTCTGTAGTCGTCAATGAGCATAAGGCTAAACATAATCTTGAGTAATTTTTTTGGATTTCTGATAAACTACTTATTATCTTCAAAAAGGAACCTTTAATACCACATAATGGAACTTGATTCTTTAATGCAGTTCAGTTGTTGACACAGTTATGAGTCTGATTTGGATCACTGTATACATTTATGAAAGTGAACAAGAATTTGTATTTATTTGGAATGCTTAATTATGCTGAAATGATATCTCCCAAAATACCTGCTTTTTTTTTTTTTTTTTTTTTTTTTTTTAAGGACCACTTTCCTTGAATTAATTAAATGTTTTATTACGTATTCTTCTACTACTCTAAGGTGTGTACTACACATATAAATGCTGAGGTTGGAATTACTGATTAAAAAGCCCAGCCTATGGTGATTTCTCCTTGTTTGACATTCCTTCATTCTCTGCTCTCTCAGAGTATCAGTGATCATGTTATTTTCTCTAGTATTATTTTAACTTTGTTTTCTGAAGCAATGTCAGAGGCTTTAGATAACATGTTAACCATTAGCTCTACATCTGAAGAAGCTAATTAACTCAAGCATTAAATTTTAATTTCTGAAAACAACTCCTCCCACCCCCCAAGTTATTTTCTGTCAAGTTTTATCCCATGATCCTAAAGAGAATGGAAAACAACCGAGGTAAGTTGTACTGAGGGACCAAAGCTGCTGTTGCACCCAAGTGCAGTTGTTCCATAGCCTGCAGCACCACTACAAACTGTCCATGACAAATGAAGAATGCATTTGCAGAGTCAGGAGGAGACCTCAGGCAGGCAGAATGTAATTACCTAACGAGAATTTGAGAAAGGCCTCAGGACCACCTGGGAAGGAAGGTGTTGTTGCAGTTAGTAGGGTGCCAGGCAGAAAATGTTAGATTATTTACTACACTGAGTAACCTACAGTGCAGTCATAATTTAAAATGATAGAACACTAAAGAGAAAAAATGTACAGTGTCAGTAATTTTCAACCTAGTAATGAAGCATAATGGAACAAAGCCATCATGCTATATTATACAATCTGCATTTTATAGAATGTGTGAATATAACTTCAGCGCAGATATTTGCTGTCTATTGGGTAAAATTGCACCAAATTTATATTTAAAAACAAAAAGTACTTTTCAAAAGAAAAGTGAAGGAAGTAACTACTCTCTCTGCTCTAAAATGGAATTGACATATGGACTTGGAGTAGGACACAGTCTTTTTCAGTATTGGTGGCATTAAATCTGAGGGGTACATTAGAGTACATCTCAGAAGAGAGTTGGTGCACCAGATTTAAAAGGAAGGTGGAGGTGAATATTAGCCATGGACACAAAAGCCTTTCCATATGAAAAATAAAACAGTGTTTATGATCCCACGTCTTTAGGGTTATTGATGCTGTTTCAATATTTGCAGGGCAGGAGCTGCAAGAAAAGCTCCTGCAAGAAAAGGAGAAAGGTGAGGATAAGAGCAGAAATAAGGAAGAATCATAAACTGCCTAATATCACAATACCTCAACTTCTTTTTCTGAGGAGACACTGAGATGACAGTCTGTTAAGAGAGTAGGAAAGAGAAAGTATTTCTTGTATTTTTAAATGCATTAACACTAGCTATTATGTTTGAAAGTGAAAGAAAATAAGTAGGAGGCTGTCCCAGAACTGGCAGCAGTTATATGACGAACTGTTCACCTTGCAAATATTTTTTCTCTAACCAAATGATGCTACTGCCAAATGGATGATGTTTTGTTCTTGTGGCCTCTGTTCCATTATTCCATTGCTCTTCAAACTTTCTAGTTTCCTAGATTAGCTAAGGAGCCACATCAGTGAACATTATCCAGCCATGTTTCAGACAACCACAGCTGTGAGGACTTAGTTTGTAGAGACTATTTTAATTTATTTATGTTTAACATGTATGTTTTGTATTTCTGCTGGCCACTGCTGAGAAATGTACTGTAGTCAAGATTTTAAATTTGGAAGTACATGTATACCAAGTGCAGGGCAGGTGAAATCTGAAAATTGTCTGGGACAAGATAATGAAACAGGTTTTGAAGAATTTTGAGGAAAAAATAGATGGATATCATTTCCTAATAACTGTAAAGTATTAAGTCTAAAAGACTTATAGACAGTACTGGCAAAGCATGTTTGAGAAGTAGAGAGGCATCATATTGAGATGAAATAGGTTCTTCATGCTCTTCTTGTATTTTAATGATTGATTACCACAGATAAAATACATAATAGCTTAATCTCTTCATATGTATAACCACTTCCTATCTCTATTAATATGCAATGAAAAGAGAAGATTTACTTCACGCATCCACTTCTGGAAGAGAAGGGAACTGCTCAATGCTTGCAGGCACATTCTTACAACATTCAACATGTTCTAATGCTAAGATCTTCAGTAAGCCACAAAGTAACATGAAGACAACTACCTTTTTGGCATCCTTCCACTGCTTTATTTATTACATCAGTCTTTATTTTTGACTAGTGGAGAGGAAAAAAAAAAAAGTGATTTAAAGCAGTCAAGGCTACTTTTTCATCATTTTTTTCCATCAATTTTGTGTTTTGACACAATATATACTACATGAAACACTGTACTTAATACATACAGATGTCCATGCATGATTTTTGACTTAAAGAGAGCACCGTGTTCTAAAGGGAGGTCAGAGTGGGCTGGGAGAGGGATGTTTTTAGTTGTGCCTTTTCCAATAACGATGAAATGCAGGATAATAGTGAGATGTAATAGACTGTTTTCAAGGATTCTACAGCAGTCTAGCAGAAGTTTGATTATATTTTTTTTCTACATCTTCCTTCATATCCCCAGGAGTTTAGGCTAGGGTCTAAAAATTTCTTTCCTAACAGTTCTGCCTGTTTAAATAAAATAAATCCTTTTACACTGCAATGATGGATAAAGTAGCTAGAAATGCAGCTTTGCAGGTGGGCGCTGCTCTCCAGCTGTGCAGTACATTTAATTTCTGTTGCCCCACACTCTATGTATAAAATGAGATCATGATGACAATACCCCCTTGCTCTTGCTTTTTGTCTCCTTTATCTAGCTGGACTGCAAAGTTCCCACAGAAGGAATTGTTTCTTGATGTGTACTTCAGTATATAAAATAAAAGGATGTGTGTGTAGGGGAGGCCCTGGAAGAACACTGTCCATTCCCAACTGTGCCTTCTTCCCAGAGCTCCTCCTCCTGCTTGATCTCAAACAGCCATGATCAGTGCCTTCTCAGCCTCATGAAAAATTTGGTGGGTGGTTTGTAGGGTCAGGAAATTTAGCCAACCAAGCTCTGTGCTGAGGCTTTAAGAGAGACAACACAGCAGTCACACCTCAGGAGGCCAGAGGTGGATTTGTTTTCAGCTTTCCTGATATTGGAATAATCTAGGGGTGCAGTTGTTTGGGGACTTTCTTCTCCCAAACAACTTCCATACACTTTGGGCAGGTTTTACATCCTGTCAAGATAAGAAATCCAAAATATTTGGACAGAACAAACCAGTGTGATTTTTGTGAATAAGCACTAAGTGAAAAGAGCTATAACTTTGAGTTTTTGCCTCCTGAAGCATTGTTGCAATTGCTGTCTTCAAAAGCAAAATCAATGGCAAAAGTTTCAGAACATCAGCCTGTCATCAGTGTTCTGCATCTGTTCCTTGTGCTTTGCAAGGAGATGGAGACCAGCTTTCTTGGTCACTATTCCACGAAGGAGCATGTAATGGATCAGGTAGATGGTATGTTCTCTGCAAATTGCTGCAAGTGTGATAGATAAGTGCTGCCCTGCAGCTGTGCAGAGGTACAGTGTGCTGCAAGGGCTTGTAGCGGTGGGAGCAGCGTGGGAGGTGAGCTGGCAGCGACCTGCCGTGCTCTGCCTGTACAGCCCAGGGAAGGAGCAGCAGGAACCAAGTACTCATCCAGGCAAGGGAGACCCCCATGTGAGGCAGAGGGTAGCTGGTGATAGAGGTTTCTGCAGCGAGCTTTCAGCTTGTCTCTGTCAAACTAGGTCAAGCTGACTTCAGCACAGCTCTGAGCTTTCCATCTCTCTGTGCTTCAAAGAACTGAAGTCCTTTCTCTGCATAGACTAAAGCAACAGCACTTTAGTAAAATAAAACAGAGACAATTGTGACAGCTTGAGTTCTGGATTGGTACTTTAATCCTTTAGCTGAAACGCAGAGAATTTCCATAGCAGCATTAATAGTCTTTGTCTTTTATTTCTTTCTGAAACTTTAGTAGAATCAGCCCTCTAAAAGGAAGACTGTCTTTAATTCTTGAAATAAATCCACTGCATTGCAAGGACATATAACTAAGTAATCAACATTTTTAATTTTAATTTTTAAAAAACTCTCATGTGTTCTATATTTTGAAACAATTAGAAAGACAAAAAAAACCACTCTCTTAAAATATGTCTTACACATTCTGCGAGTCTGCACTCTTCGATCTATAAAAAAACATGCTGTTCTTAGGCATAAAAATGATGCTCCTTTGCCAGTCCACAATGTTTTACGCAGAAACCTATCTTAACTACTACATTTATTTTAGAAAAATGTGAAAGTAAAAACAAAGCTCAGAATGAATGAAACCACGTGAGACAACAAAAAATATTAAAATGCCAGCTGAGTTTGAAGCATCAAATTTTGCAAGGTTCCAGTTAAAAATAAGTAGAATGAGAAATAGGTTGTTATTTTAAAGAATGAACTTGATTTCTTTGATCCATGATATCTAAAATGTTTTAACTAATGCCTAGGTTAAAATAAAGGCATTTTGTCCTCTACTCTGGGTTGCAAATTAAATATTGAGCTGGATGGAGTGCTTTTTTCTTAAACTGAAGCTAAAACTGCAGTTTTGTTCTTTTCCTGGATGAATAGTCCTCTTGTAGCAGATAACTATGCATGTGGCCAGCACCCACAAAGTGGCACTTGGAAGCAGATTTCTAGACTTAATCTTGGAGCCACATCTTTGATTCTGGCTTATGAAATGGATTTACAAACAAACAACAAAGACAAAAACCTAGTTGTTTCTCTCTTTCTCTCTTTCTCTCTCTGTCTCTTTCTCTCTCTCTCTCTCCTATTTCTCCCCTTTTTCTTCAGAGAAAAACAACATTTGCTATCACTTTTTATCATTTTTATCATTTGCTACCACAACTATCACTTTTTCTCTGAATAAAACACATATGTGTTAAAATGTAACTATCATGAATCATGATAGGTAGTTTTCATTACTTCAGGATATTTGCTTTTGGGAGTAATAGCCAAAAGAATTGTGATTAATGCAAGTTAAATGTATGGCAGTCAATTGGTGGTCCAAGCTTAACTTTTGGGCTGATTTAAAGGCTACTAACATCACATGGAGTGTCTTCAGAGGATTATCAGGCAGACCAATATATCCCATATTAGTTTATTTATTTGCCATGTTAAATGAAGAATGTCTGTTCCTGGTTACATGTAACAACAAATACTTTTTAGTAAAACTATTTACCCTCCCCCCCCAAAATATGCAAAATATATTCTAATATTTTTAATTTTGATCTGAATTATTATTATTATTATTTTTATCCTAGTCTCTTGGTCTCTTGACAAGTTAGAGTAGTCACTTCTTTAAAAGCTTGGTGGTGAAATCAAGTGATGTAACTAGGAAACTTTTATTTACTTTAGGTTCACGATTAATATTACAATATAAATGCTTTTTACTGACGATGTGAGGTGGGAAAAGAAGCCCAGAGAATAACATTTTTTTTTCCACAAAAACTAATTAGTAGTTTTAGAAGTTGTTGTACTGGAACAATGTATTGGACAGAGATAGAACAGCTAGAAAGCAGTTTAAAGGAATTTATAACCTCAGTTTTTCCTGCTATCTGATATGTATATGAGTCTCCATATATAAAATCAGTGGGATTCCATACAGGCATGGCAATCCATTTAGGATTGATTGACAAATAGAAGAAACCATGTTAACCTGACGTTCTAAGCCAAATATGTTGCTTATTTCTGTATTTAAAATGGACCAAACCTCATGTAAAATTAAAAAAAAAGAAAAAAGAAAAAAGTTTTAATTTCATATATTCCTTCCAGTACTTAAAGGGGGCCTATAAGAAAGATGGGGAAAGACTGTTTATCAGGGACTGTAGTGATAGGACAAGCAGTAAGAGTATTAAACTAAAAATGGGTAGGTTTTTAGATATAAGAAATAAACTCTTTACTCTCAATAACTCTTTTGGGTGGTGAGACACCAGAACAGGTTGCCTGGAGAAGCTGTGGATATCTCCTTCCTGGAAGTGTTCAAGGCCAGGTTGGATGAGGCTTTTAGCAACCTGGTCTCGTGGGAGGTGTCCTTGCCCATGGCAGGGGGAGGTGGAACTTAGATGATCTTTAAGGTCTCTTCCAACCCAAACCATTGTGTGATTCTATGATTCTATGTTCATACTGGAAATGTTGTGGAGATATCAATTAGGGGACAAGTAATTCTGACTCCTCTTCCTCAAACAATTGAATTAACATAGTCTGTATAATACTATAGTCTGAGAGTCTGTTAATACAAAATATACCTTTTATATATATATCTTTTTAACCTACAGTCACTTGAGTGATGGAATGGTGGTTGCTGAACTGTTTATTTGAAAGCTCATCAAGTTACATAGTAATCACAGAATATCCAGTTTTGTTATCCTTTATGCCATTGAGAAATGCCTGCTATTTTGTTCTGTCTTTATTTTCATTTTGTTCCAAACCAGCAGTGTATCATTGCCTAAAAATGTGGTGGTAGGTAATAAAGAAAGGCAAGTGAAAGGTCAAATCTCTTGCAAAGTAGTAAAACCACATAACTTAAATTTAAATAGAAACCACAGTATATGATCGGATATGTACAACTTATGGGTTGTTATATTATTTATAAAATAAAGAACATTATCATTAAGGGTGCCTGGGACTGTAGCGGTGTCAAATAAGGCAAAATTCCCATCGATTTGCCTTTAGATGTGTGTTGGGTTCTCGTTTGGCCAAGGTAAAGGTATTTATTTTTATTTTCTCTGTTGCATCGAATATCCCTTCTATTTTTTCCCCACAGTTTGCAAAAATATGTGTAGGAAATAAAAACTCCTCAGTGGCAGACATGCATATACAATGATTTTATCTTGCTAGTGTTGCCATTATTTCCTCAAATAGCTATTTCAAATTTCCTACCTACCACTTATTTTGTATTTGCTTACAGAAAAAAAATAGTGTATTGTGTGCACTTGTGTACACACAGAAAAACTAGTCAAATGCCTACAGAAATTCTGACACCACACTCTATTTTCTCAGATTTGTAACTTTACCTCCAAAGGACTCTTAAGAGGCTGCTCCAGGATGCTTTCAAAGCCTTGTTCTGCCCCCATTCCTTGGTTGAGGAGGATAGCTTCTGAGATGTTACAGCCATACCTGAAGTGGTGGGAGGGCTGCAGAGAATGTACCCAAGAACATAGAAACCAGGAGCTCAGATCACAACCCTACCTATGAGCACATGAGGTTGTGCAGCCTCAGTAGTTCTGAAAGCTGAATCTTCAGGCCCATTTTGGAGTCCATTCATGGTATAAGTCAAGGAGGCCATGACAACTGTTGGCTGTACTTGCTGAACCACACATATGCCAGAAGAGATCTGTCTTCAGCTCCACTATTACTGTTTCATGAAGAAAGCAGAGCCCTGAACACCTGATTACACACTGGAAGATGATACAGACTATTATGGGACCAGGGGTGCCCAGCCTGCTGCTCTCCAACTCTCCTGTTGAAAAGGAGGCAGATCAGCAGGGTAGGTCTGCAGTGTGCACATCTTGCTGGCTGAGCCTGGTGTATGTAGCCTGATCTCTCATACAAATAAATGTTTACTCCCAAAGAAGTCCAGGTAGATAGAGGAGTGGAGTGCAACATTTTGAAAAGCACAGTGAACTTGTATTATATTCTTATTTTGAAGGCGTGCGACTTCCAATACAACCTTGCTATTACTTGGAAAGAACCAGATCAAATACTGCAACTACAGCCACTACAAATTCATAAAGGAAAAGATTTCTAAAGTTTCTTTTCTTGAAGTCATTTTAGAATGCTTTGGATGAGACACTGACTACTTTCAAATGTTGTCATGGTTACTTTAAGGAATTTGGAAAAACATTAATCAAGAAGAATAGGAAAAACACAGTTGTAGAAATAACCTGGCCTGGGATTGAAGTGTGGAAAGATGTACAACCTTCTTGCTGATGTATATGCAAAAATAACACTATGAAAATTGATAGGTATCATCAGATTTTTGCTTTATTTTGGAAAACACGTTAAAAAACAAACTGTAGGAGACTGAAAGTAAAATCCTATTAATATATGAGTCACTGTTGCTTGGATTTGATGGCTTCTGGAACGCAATTTCCTGTGAATGGAACAGTCACAAGAAAATGGCAGAGAAGAGACTCACTGAAGAGCTCTGCTGAAGTAGCTCAACCCTGTTGTAGTCAGTATTTTGGAATATGAACTATGCTTTACCACCTGTCTTCCAAGCCATGATCATCTCCCCTCATACTGTCAGCAAACACACAGAGGCAAGACACTTGGAGGTTGCTGCACTCCACAGCTTCTCTTGTTCTTTGTATGTGCTACTTGGGGTCAAGTCCTTTATGAGACTGGCAGTTGCCACCTAATGTGACTCTAAAGGCATTGTGCTGGTCCTGTGACTTACTGAGAGATGGCCAGCTCTCGGCTTCAGCAATAAAGGCCACTGAATGACAGTAGAAATTAACAGTTCCTGTTCTCTTTAACGTGGGACAGAACTCTTACCTTGGTGTATATGACAAAAGTAAAATTAAATGTCAAACTCCATTGCAAGCAATATAAAAAGTCAGTAAAAGCAATGTTTCTCTGCAGATGCTTAACTAGACAGATTTTCTTCATCATTGCCTGGGCACTGCACTTGGGCTGTGGTGCTGTTCTCCTGTATAACAAGTGTTCTGGGAGCCCTTTCTTTAGCTGCCTAGGGTTGCCATGAGAGTCTTGCTTCACTCTCTGCATAAATGTGAGCTGATATTAAAAAATCCCAAAGAAGCTGATATATAACCTGTACCTTTTTACCAAGGGTAGGAAAAGATTAATTTCATGAAAACCACAAAACAAGGAATTGTTAGGAATGATATACTGCTGATATTCTTAAAAAATATATATACAAAAATTGCATCAGAAAAATCTGTCCTTTATGAATATAAGAAGAAAAAACTGTTCTAGCATAAGTAAAATCATTGGAGAGAAGAATCCATATGTTACTGGCCTTGGAAAATAAGCATACTTTCCATTAATCCTGTCATACAGAGTGTAAGGAGGTTTGGGTCCCCATATTCAATAATTTACTTCAGGTTTGCATATGTGCTTCTGTTCAACTGAGATAAATATCCTGCACAGGAGTACACCACCATGAAGATCTCATCTCGAGTGCTACTGGGTGGTAAAAAGAAGGCACATATGAATGAAATTCAGTATACAAGTTTTCTGTAAGATGAGTTATGGGTGCTGTTGCTTCCATAGGGAACTAAGCACTGGTGCAAGGAAGAGAATGAAGCATCCAGAACACAAATGCAAAGCCATGGAGTAGGGTGGATTAAATGGTCAAATTGAAAACTTGTGGAAAAAAAGTATGAAACATATCTCAACAGAGATATAATGACAGGAAAGAAAAACGTGCTTATACTCTGGAAATACATTTCTCATCAGTGTTTGTAGAAGTGTTTGGGATTTCCAGTAAACCTTAACAGACACTGCTTTCCCACTACAGAAATCCTGTTTTATGATGTGGGTGCAGAATATCTTCTTTGCAAAAGCTCAGGTATGTGGAAAGCTGTGGGGAGGCAGGACTGTAACATGACAGTGATGGCAGAACTATGAATGCTTCCAGCTGCATGATTTGAGGTTGTGCTATGACGCAGCCTGTATGATCTAGGCAGAAAATCACCAGCTCTTAAGCAGAGTGTCTGTCTCAGCACAGACTGGCAGCCTTCAGAGGTAAGAATGAAGAGAAGTCTGTTGTCTTCTCTACTGAATTCCCAGCCATCCTTTTGAAATTTGCTGACTGGGTGGGGGTTTGTCTGGGAACAAAAGCTTTGGTTTCTCCCCAGAGTATTCACTGATCCATTGGGCACTGTGCATTTGTTATTTTAAAACAACGTGAAGGTGTGCATCAGAGCTCTATTTCCCATAATCTCTGGGAAAATCGATGGGAAAGGAACTCATGCATACAGTTTACTTTTGCTGAGTTTATTCAGCATTGTATATTGCCTTACCCATGCATGGCTTTTGTGTAAGGATGTAATTATACGCTGTACTCTAGCTATGAGTGTCTTATTTGCATCGCTGCAGAGTTAGCATACAGTAATAGGATGTAGGCCACTTGTGGAAGACGAATGCCTTCATCCAGGTTGGTGGCAGACAGAACTAGACAGGAGGAATGCAGATCCGGCATAGCAGGGACAAGGCTGTATTGCTGTTATTTGCTGCCATAAATCGGAACTGGTAAATTTTTTTTTTTTTTTGAGGTGTAACAGAATGTCTTTGAAGACAGAAACAATTTTTTTTCAAGAAAAAACAACACAGGAAAGCACTGGTCTAACTGAAACTTCTCATGGGAACCTGCATTTCAGCTCCACCATGGCCACAGTAGCACACCTACCTTACTTGCTGGTGCTGGGCTGGCCCAGGCACTGGATCAAGCAGATTTATGCTGGCTCTTGAGTCTCCAGTGTTCCCAGAGAGGCTCCTTGACCTACCGTCTGCTTTCTTCTGTGGCATGTGTGTGGGTCTTTCACCTAGCTCTTCACAGAAAAAAAAACACACAAAACTTGTTTTAACAAGTTGTCATTCTTACAGTACAAAGAAGAGGACATTTGCATATATGGAAACATCTAGCTCCTGGCCAGCTGTGGTGCCAGTGTACATGCTGCCTTCATAGTCTAGCTTCAGCAATTGCCTGGCTCCTTAGGTCCTTCTCAGCAACTAAGAAGTCATATCAAGCTCTGACTTCCCTTAGATGACACACAGAAAAAAAAGGACTTTATTTACCCAAATTAAGAAGAATATTTCGGAACAGCAGAGAAAATTGGGATGGAAAATCCTGAAAAAAACAACCAGCATTTAGACAACCAAATAACCCACAATCAACCTATTCTCAGTCTTCTGATTCATTTTCCTAACTGTATCCAAAAGCACTTATTTTGTTCTCTCTGACTGCAGTTCCATCCCAGAAGGGGTTGTCCTCCTTTTCACTATGATATTTTCTCTGTTTCACATGGGAACAAGCACAGTCTCTTCAGCAATTTCCAAACACATATTATCAACAAAAGTATGTTGTAGACATAGGTAACCTTGCTAACCTTTGCAAAAATCATAGAAAAGAGTGTGGGGATTATGTTAGAAAAGGTGAAAAAGGGTTGGTAACAAAAAAAAAAAATGGAAAATGTAGGAAAAGATTGTTCCCACTGCTTTTTAAATTTGTCTTTAAAATTTTTACTTGGCACTTTGACAGCTCACAATTTAAATTTTTTCAATCATCTTAATATTTAATCACAATTTTTAATTATACTAGTAACTCCAGGCTACTTCTTAACTCAGCAATAACTCCATCTTCTATTAATAAATGGCACATATCTTCAGCTTTGACACTTACTTGCTGTGAGTGTTATGGCTTTGGTGGAACATGCAGTCCTGGACACTGTTATTGCCTCTTAAATCACAAATCTTCTCAAGTTATCAGTACAGTGTTTCACCCTGATGATGATAACTTAGTATAAAGATATTCAGTTTTCACTGTGGTTCTTAGTGTTACTGTTGCTAAAAAATACAGGAAATTAGAGAAAAAAGTTCTTTAAAAAATCTTGTTCTAGAACACTTTCTTATTTCAGAAGATTTTTATTCTCCTTAGGCTGGAAAAGGGGCACACTGGTATTTGAAAGCTGTGGATTGCAAGGTCATTACATCTCAGTGTGACAGAGAGGGCTTGGGATTATTATTATTATTATTATTATTTGATCTGTATGCCAAATTGGCTCCAATTCTGGGGTTACAGCACTCATGTGGCAGTGGTTTGGAGGCTGCTGGGGGACATGAGCCAATGGGCATGACTTCTTCTGGGATGCAAAGGCCATCCAGCCCAAATCCACAAGGGAACAGTAAATGATCTGGGACTTGCTGAGCTATCCACTCTCCCCACAGCTCTCTGAAGTGTCTGGTCTATGTGGCTCTGTGAAAATTGGAGAATGTGGCTTATGGAGTCAGGAGGGTTCACCAACTCTCTTGACCCTATGAGACCAATCTCTGTTTTTTTTTTTTTTTTTTTTTTTTTTTTTTTTTTAAAGACTTTATGTCAGATAGACCTCTATATAAGCATCTACGCTGATCAGGCTCTATTTTACAATGTGGGTTTTTTGTTCTCAGCCTCCCTGTTGAGAGATTGTTCCAGAAGCTAGCACTTCTCATGCTTTTTCTGATTTCCAGCCTAAATTTATTCACAGAATGGTTTTGTTTTTGTGCCAGCATGGTCCATTAGCTCAAAAAAGTCATTTTGATGTATCCACACACAGCAATCAGATATTTTCTCAGCTTTCATTTTGCCAGAATAAGGTAGATGAGCTCTTCCAGTTTCTTCTGACACAATCCATCTAAAAATATTTTCTGCTCCACATTGGGTTAATTTTTGTGGAGCACCAATGACTAGAGCTAAGTGCACTTTTCCTGCTTCACCAGCTCCTGTGGGTTAGCATGCAGCACTCTGATAGCATTTGCTGGCCAAACCCTCCCACATATATATTGGTGATGTTAGCAAAAATAATCAATACAAAGATGATTTAACAAGACTTCTAATAAATTTGGTTAAAACAGACTAGGAAGGTCTGGCTTATTATAGGTTTGATGGCTTCCTGCTTGAGGACCAGCAACTTTGGATTCATTGCAGGAAGAGCTAACTGTCCCCTTTCACTTATAGGTGATCTAGTGCTGATAAGAATCTCCATCTTGTGGCCACAAAACTTACTTTAGACTCAGGCTGAAGTGAGGAGTTAAGGGTAATTGGACCTTGAATAGTCTTAGGCAGAAGTGTAGCATTCTCTGTAATGCATTGCCTTGAATCAGAACAGCTCAAGAGCAAGAGGAAGACAAGGGTCAGTTTCCCTCCCTCACAAGCTCCAGTGTTACATATACCCGTTTTCTATGTTAGTTTGCATTTGTTAGTTGGAAAGACTCATAAGAATTACAGGATTCAACCTGAGCATTTTCAGTAATTACTTCCCAAAAACACTCTCTGATACACGAAGAAGACGTTGAAAAAGAAACATGCATCCAATGTTAGAAAAGTAGAAAAAAGAATGTGAGAGGTGAAGAGCCTGGAAGAGCAGCTCAGGACTACAGCTGCTGGAATCCTCTAGAAATGCATCAGGCAGAGGGACTGAAGGAGGATTTTGTCTCTTCAAAAGGAAAGGTTTCTAAGAAGAAAGGTGGGCAAAGCTAGCTATTTTATTTTTTTTCCCAGTAATTTTGGGCCAGAGGCATTGGATACAGTTTAATAGCCTACAATTATAGAAGTTTAATTACCATTTTGTGCTAAAAAATTCAGGAGAGTCACGCTCTTAGAAAGAAAGAAATTCAGAGAGGCATTAATTACCTATGAAATACCTAAAGAGAAATTTATTTAATATTTGTAAAAAACTCATGCTTTTTTCAGTGTTTATGGGAATCTTATTTTGAGATCAGGCTGCGGTGGACTTTGGAGAGCAGAACTGAGCAAAAAACATTGTATGAGTCTGACTTACCTTTAGAAGAAGCAGTATTACTTTGTCAGGTTGCGGAACAAGCTTAGATGGGACTGCATTTTTAGAATGAAAAGAGGTGACAGCAGAGTAGATTGGATGAACAAACAAGTCTTATTAAATAAATAATAATAATATTAAAAAGAAGATTGACAAAGTGAAGAAAATCTTCAACAGATCAATTATCATGGGGAGTGAATTTGCAAGAAGTAGTGTGAAAGTTTACACTTGAAGGAAAAAAATGGGGAACAGAACAATGTCTGGCCTTTGACAGAGCTACTATTCTGGAAAGAAACTAAACTAGCTGTGGGAAGCCATACCTAAAAGGAAATTAAGTATAAGTACTTTGCACAGTGTAGAAGATTGTTCTGTGGAAATTGCTCAGATAGAGACCTATTTCAGATGAGTGGAATGCCCTCTTGAACAAGAATGGAATTGTTGTTGCTTATGAACTGGATATTGATACACCAGTCAATACAAAATTTTAAGTCAATCTGAATACGAACAAAAAAGCCCAGATTGTGCAGTGACAAACTATTTCATAATAGCAGTATACAAACTAAATGTAATTGCATAGAATTTTACTTTTTATTGAAGGAGACAGAGGCAGTGTTTCATCTCACAGGGAGAATATAGAAGCTAGAAAGCCAAAAACACAGGCAGAAAGAAAAACATAGATTAAAAGAAGACAACTAAATGAAGGTATAGCAGCAAAGCAAAAAATTATAAAGAAGCAAATTTCACAAAGAAACAAGAAGATGAAAACAGTCATTACTGTCATAAGAGAATGCTAAGGAAAATGTAGAACAAAGATCAGAAATTGTTAAACATGCGTGTAATAAGGAAACATTCTATTATATCCATTATATGATTTGGAGATTTTAGAAGAAAATGTCCATGACAAAGGAGAAAAATGACCCAGTTCTTTCAGTACACATTGACAACTGAGTATGCAGAGAGCTGAGCCACAACCTGATAATTTTTTTTTTTTCCATAGGAAACTCCATATGTAATGTTTTTAAGTCAAGATTTTCTGTGTCCCTTTGATGAAAATGAAGCACTTTTCTACCTCTAAGAATTAATTAAATAAAAATAAATTCACGAAGTTTTACTTGCATATGATATGGTAATAAGGCCAACACATATCTCTAGCTAGACTTGGCAGTCTCTACTTATGAGAAGATTCTTGGTAAGGACTAGAGGAATAAGCCACTTGGAATAATTGCCATTCTGTCCATTGTGAATTAATGGGTGACTGTGGTTTGGCTTGGTCTGTACACCTATTTTTAATATTACATATAAGTGGGCTTCTATCATAGTTCCAGTTTATCCAAAACCAAGCTGTTTACACTTTTCAGGCATGCATTTTTAGTGTTTGCCTTTTGAGTTTTCATGCAGATAGCATTTTCTGAGAGCTGTGCCCTGTTGAACACCCATGAAAACTTCTTAAGTAGGTAGGCTACTTCTGTGTCATGGTATATGGGAGACCTTCTCATTTTCCTGAGCTCAGAATCAGATGCTGGCTGAGTGCCAGCTCTGTACCGGGGCAAGACCCAGGCATGTGCCAAGCCCCTCATCTCCGCGCCTCTCTGCCCAATTCCCATGCCAAGGAAAACTCAAGCCCAGAGCCTGAGCATGAGCCATGGCATGTTGCCACCAGGCATTGGTCTGAATGATCTGTGGAGCAGGACCCTGGGGCGTGCCAAGGCTTGCATGGGAACATAAATATAGCCACAGCCATAGATAATGTGAGAACTGAATGCCTGTAAGTTTTTAGGCTTCCTTTGAAGTTTATGGGAATTTGCCGGAATAAGTTATGTGTAAAAACGGTATAAAAGAGTTCAGTTGTGGCCTGTTAGGACATGGGTGCCAGTAGTAAATGCTTTATTGCCAAAATCATAAGCAGCTAAAAATGTGGGGATTAAGAATACCCCACCCAATGCCTTGCTGGTTAAAGCACTCAAAGGGAGGTAGAAGTTGTGGGCCCACATCTCCTCTCCTGTCTCCTGGGTGAGTGCTTCAGCTACTGAGTTGCACTGAGCAATGCCTTCTAGCTCTTTGTTCTCTTTCTGCCTACCTTCCCGCTTTTTAACTCTGCCCTGTCTTTCAAAATAAAACACCAAATTGACATCTGGAATCCAATGTGCAAACAGATCCTCCCTTGAGAGGTTTAAATCCTGGAGTTTGACAGGGTTTAGTCCACCTCTGTTCCTGCTGTATTGCCCAGTGGCTAGTTCATAGCGGTTCCTGGAAGCTGAGAGTTCCTTTGTAGGGTGACTGGCTTTCTTCTTTTGTTAAACAGGGAACTTGAGCTGCATATGGCATGTTTGAAAGGTGAATAACATTAGACATGTCAACACAGAGGCTGGTGATTTAAATCATTGTGTTGCCTAAGCCCACAGCCCATAAGCACTGAAGTACAAGAGGTAGTGACCAAACCTTGGATGACTTTATTTGTACTGGTGTAGTCTAAGTCAGTGGGATCACACGGATATGCAGTAAAGAGACACGGAGACATGGATCTGGACTGGGAGAAATACTGGGTCACCGCCCCTCGTCTTCCATTATTGCAGGCTACTGGACCATGCAATGCCTTTCACATACAGGTTAGCCTCCAAGAATCCAACTTGGCATTATAAATTCTGTAGCATTAAATGAATATGAGGCTAAGGAACATAAAGTTAATGATTTTACTTCTACTACATCTGAATGATAGCTATGATCTTTGTTGCGTTATAGTAGTGTATAAGCAAGGTCATTAGGAGTATATAAGGAGTGTTTTATCAAGCTTCCTGTATTTATGTCATTATTATAAACTGATTATGATGTACTAATATTATAATATAATAATAATTACAGACTATAGCTGCTAGATAAAGGAAGTACGTATAGATAATACAGAAGTATACCTATCTATAACGTGCAAGTAATATACTGAAGGATATGTTGCTGTTAGTTCATCAGTAATTGTTGTATATGGCTTTAATGTCATTTACTTTAAGAGAAACATGGTTGGGTGTGACTCTTCAAAATACAAGTTGTGTTTTTCCGTATAAAAGTTTCTGTTAAATATTCTACAGAGAATATGTGTATGTTCTTCCCTAAGCAGTCATTCTGAGTGACTGATAGCTCAGCAGTTATTGACAGGTTGCTTTCTTGTCTAAAACCAGAGGAATGTGTGGACCCTTGTACACAGTAAGCATTTGAGTAATAATGAAAGTGATTGATGAGAATAAGATTTCTTTTTACTCTTCTGTCATGAGCAACCTATTGGGATCAAGAGAACACTGGGATATAAATTAATCTTCCTTGAGTTATTCTAAACAGTCATGTGATGGGAGATTTCTTTGATCTCATTCATTTGAAATTGATTAGTTCTGTTAATTACTCTGCTTGAACTGAGTTAGCAGAAGTTTTCTGCGTGTTGCAACATCCTTGATGGTTTATCTGCTGGCATGCCAAACAAGCAAACTTGTTAAAGAATTCAAAGGGAGGCAGTGTCAGTGTGGTGTTTGCTGACTAAGACTGATGATGACTATCAGTGATAAATACGCGTCGAAGTGATCAGATGTAGTTTGTTTCTGTGCTTGGATTTTTCACTGAAACTGTCGCTGGTTAAAATGCATAAGCAGTCCTTGGAGCAGGAACTCATGTCTTCCTCTGCCAAGTGAATACAGAATCACTAAGCCAGGAGGGTTTTCTCTATAACTCTTTGTGTCCTTTACCCACCTCACAAATCCTGAATTCTACAGGAAGAATTGGGATCTCATGAGATCTGTTTAATGCCCGCTGGATTACGGCATTATTGTATATCTAAGGAGGTGGCTTGAATTTCATGCCATCTACTTATTATTCTGATGTTTGTTGAATAGGTTCTGATTAATACTAATAGTGGAAGCTAATTTTCTACCTGTTGTCTGATTTTTCCAGTAATGAACCTCAGTCTTATAAGCTAGAGGATAAACTTGGGGTGTTTGGGACAGTAAGAACAAGATGAAACACACTGAAGCATTTGCCACGTACTGAGGCGTGGTTAAGCATTTGCCACGTACTGAGGTGGTTAAGGTCTGCTAGGCGTCCTGAAATCTGTCTTAGTTCTAATTAGCTTTCAGTTAAAAAAATGAAATTAATTTATAATACTAAAATGTTAAAATAATATAAAATCAGTGACTATATCTGCAGAAAGGAATGAGAAATGAAACTATAAAACATGCTGTAGCTAAATCTCATTCTAGTTAGGCTTAAAGGTGATTTCTCTTTCCCATGTAGCTGGTAGGCACTTGAGCCAAAATACTTTCCAAAATAATTCCCAGAGCTCATAGCCACTGGAATCCGGTCCTCTCACATCCTGCCTGCCATGCGTTAGTCTTTGTTCTGTAGAGATGCCTTTGGAGTGCCCTTCTGTGGCAGCACAGGCTCAGGCAGAAGTCAGCAGGTACCTGGTTCTGAAGAAACCATAGTATGAAGGCAAGACATAATGACAAGCTCAGTGCTTGGCCTGAGGGTAAACAAGTCATTTACCTGTTTTCAGTAAAATTCTTCCTGCTGAAGGCAAAGGAGGGTAAACTTTCTAAGCACCCGTGTAAGTATATTACAATTTATAACACTCGAGTGTAAAACTAATTTTGCACCAGTACATAGGTAAGAACAATAAACAGCTCAGTAATATCTCTTAGTGACTAGATGCAATCACAGGACAGCATGCGTGGGTCCAGTAATGTGTCAGGAATTGATGATCTCTAAGTGTGGCTTGACGGAACAGGGTAAGTCCCAATGACAGGCTCTCTCCAGGAAGGCAACAGATGTAGATTTAAATTCCTGTACACAGAAGAAATTATTGGAGTCCTTTTCTCCTATATCCTGAAAGAGTTCTCTAGTCATTGCACTGTTGCATAAAAACTGGTAGAGGCGTTTATTTTATTTCTGTTTTAAAAGAAAGTGGCAACCGTCCCTACATTTTACATAAAGTTTGTTCTGCTAGCCTTCCAGAAAAGCCTTCCAAATAAACTCCCCTGAGGAGATAAGTAAGGAAGGCTTATTTTCTGGATCAATTGGGCGTAAGAAAGACATTATTGTTGAGCAGCATGGTGGGAAGTGTTTGTGTCCAGAAGCAGAAAGCTTGCTAAAGAACATCACCAGTGAAAACGCGGAAGTTAAAAGAAATAGGGTTCCTGAAGGTCACAGCTCTGCAGATGGGCACCTCTATCCAAGTCAGATGTTATGTCTGTGATGTCTGTATTCTGCACAATGACTTAGGAGAAAGGAAAGTAGCTGGCATAGAAGCAACTCCAGAACTTGAGGCAGCACAGAAATGCCATGGAAGCACTGTATTTGAGCTAGCTTGCCATGCTGAGAGCTACCAGTTTGTGTTGCTGTGAAGACCATACCTGTCCTACCTTCAGGAGCTGCCTATTTTTGTGTTGTGGTGCCACACAAGCTGACGCATGTAGCAGCTTCCTCAGAATACCCACACAGCACCTTGTGGGGGCACTTCTGATGTGCGGGTATACCCATATCCATCATCTGGATTACACCTTGGGCAGCAGATTTGCTAGCAGGATGTGGGACCTACTCCCTGTGATCCTGTAAGGTAGAAATAAGGGATATTTTCTCCTCAAGTCTACTTTACTAGTCATAGTATTGCAATCACAGTTGACTTACCAAAATCTTATAGGCAATTTTTTATGAGTAAGAAAAATCATCGCATCTTTCCTCTAAAACGAAGAAGGAAATTGCCAATGAGTCCCCAAGAATATAGTGCAAATGTTCAGCCTGAGGCTTCCTCACTCTCTGCTTTTGTTGTGTTTCTTCTATTGAGATATTCTTAGTGGATAAAGCCTTAAGTAAATTTTCCGAGTAATAATCTCCTTAATATCTGAAGTTGTTATGAGAGAGAACATGAAAAGCCAGGAAAGCAATAATTTCAGGAATTGATTTCTTTATGTTTTTATTTTTTATTTTTTTTTCCTACTAACTTCTCTTGGCAATTGTGATTCTTAAATTTGTATTTTTCCATTTTTTAACAAAAACGCATTACAGAAAATTTACTTTTTTTTTTTTTTTTTTTTTACAGTAAGTTATTTATGTTCTATCTGTTGCCAATATAAATAATTTAAAAGAAAATAGATTTTATGAAGAAATGCCATTTACTCTGTCATAAAGTATTTTGTAAAATCTCACTTTGACCACTTATGCAACAGGGCAAATGATCTTTTTGGGCAAGTGATTATGAAAATATTAAAATGTTGAGGATTCTAGAAATAGAGTGTCCTTTAAGTCCAGGCTGCTGACATATCACAGAGATTTTATAATATTAATATTAGGTGTTTTATGTGAAGGGGTCATATAAAGTAACTTTCTCACCAGTACCAGTCTGAAGTGTGTCTGGTTCCATTTGATGCCTGGGGTATTTACATCTGGGCTATATTTGTATTTGCTATTCAAAGTGGAAAATGTGGGCCAATCTTCCCCCAATAGTACCTCTACTTTCCTTAGTGCTAGAGACCAGCTTGTGATATTCTCTCTAACAAATGAAAATAAAAGATGAAACTGTACAAAGCAACAAATCAATTTCTTTGCCTGTTTGACATCAGTGGCAAGACACAATTGAAATCCTTATTTCTAGCAAAAAAAAAAAAAATGTCAAGAGATATTTGAAAACTCTCTAAAACTGAAAGGCTGAGTATGAACCTGTAGCTTGTTCTCTTGCTGGCACTGACCATAGCTTCCAGCTCAGGATTCAACCACCAAACCCCAGCTATCAAGGTCTACACTTGAAGAAAAAGTAGGGAAGTGTGTTCAAGGATAGACGTACCAAACAATCCCAGTGTACTGAGGTATGTGTCAGAATAGCAGCAGTTCATACTTCTTGCTGTCCAAGCATGTTATGAAAACTGGGTTCTGTTGATCCAGACTTCTGCCTGCATCGTGCTGGTGACATTTTTACCAAAGCAGAAAGATTCGGTCACTGGCTGGGGCAGGTGATCATTTGGAGATAAAGCTAAGTTCTTAGGGCAAATATGATACCCTGATTCTTAAAGTCAGAGTCTTCATGTGATAAGAAATTATTTTTTCAGCCTTGTTTAGGTGCTTAAAAGCGAATCTAGGAGTTTTTTTTTTTTTTTTTTTTTTTTTTTTTTTCCTAGTTTTTAAAGCTGGAACTCTGTGCTTCTTTAAATTAAATAACCATTACTTGCAACTGCCATATTTTGACATTAGCATTAGTGCAGAGCTTAGTTTCCCAGTGTGATTTGTGAGCTCTGTGCCTGGCATGAGGGGAGGAGAAAATGACAAAATAATTGAGAAGAGATAAAATAAGAGGTCTATCCTTAGAACAAGTGATCAGATTTAAAAAAAAAAAAAGACTAGCAAATGCCTGTCTTTCTATAAAAAATCTGTAGCATCTTTTCCAGATGCATCTCCATGCAGCTAAGAGCTGAGAGACTGCCAGAAAACTGTGTCTTTTGCGCACATTTGAAAATAATTAATATATTACATTGCAACTTTTCTTATGGCTACTGCCAAGTAGAATAAGTTCGATGCTTTTTAAAACGTAGATGATACTTAATGTTCTTCTTTTTCATTTACTCATTTGTATTCTTTATTTCTACTAACAAGTTCTTTCATTATCCCTGCATGGTATTTAGTAATGCCCAGGCCTGCTCTGCTCTGCTCTGCTCTGCTCTGCTCTGCTCTGCTCTCCTCTCCTCTCCTCTCCTCTCCTCCCCCTTTTCTTCTCTCTTCCTCTCTTCCTTTGTTTTGTTTCTTCTAAATGTTATTTGTGGATTACTATACAAGAAAACCACTAATACTATTTTAGGTGATTTGCAGTGTCTGTCTGTATTTTATTTTATTTACAGATTGTTGCACCAAAGGTATGCGTAATTATTTGCAGAATGCCCTAAAATGTGCATGTGCTATTTTGCAAATATAAAACCAGATTCTCAAGACATAGTTTAAAAATGAGCACCTGCTTACTTAAGAAAACCTGCTTTAGTATGAACCTTAGCCATTCTTTTGGTCAAATCTTCATGTTTGTGGTCTTACATGCATGTTCTTTTTGTTTAAAAATATTCCATGCCTTTTTTTTCCATTCTGCAGAGACAGTACAGAGACTAAGTTTCCATGTCGTAAGTCATCCAGCTGTGCCATGAAAATCTATGAGGACAGTTGCATGATTTGTACTAATGGGTGTGGACAGCCAAATATAAAATCTAGATATTACCATTGTCAGTCTCCTATTTTAAAGAGACCACAACTAGCAAAAATTAAAAATAAATTACAAACAGCAATTTTGTAGAACATTTGGATGAATAACAACAACAACAAATAACAAAACCAAAACAAACAACAACAAAAAATTGTGATCAACTCAAAGCAACACTAGATTTCCCTCAAGGAGATTACTAATTCAAAGTACTAGTAAATTTTTCCTGTGCATAAATAAACCATAATAAAGGTGACATATGGCAATTCACATTTATCATTGATGAGAATGACATTGAAAAGTTAGTTATAATTGTTGCTTCGGAAGCTGCCCAAGCATAACAGATTTGTGAAAGCAAATATGAAAAAACAGTGGCAGAACATGTGACAAATAAATCCCATTAGATCTGGTAACACGACACAGGCAGGGAGGAAACCCACTGGGAGATTTGCAAGCCAGTAAAGAAAAATACACATTCACAATATTAATTACTATAGCAAGTACTTTGTGGATCCTAAAACAACTTCCCACTTGCCACACGTGGATTAATAGATAAGAATTACTTGTGATGGAAAGAATTAGAGTGTAATTAAAACTGACAACTGAGCTGTATGAAAATAGATAGGCACATGTAAACATTTTTTCTATGAATTGATGAGGTGCGGAACAATGGCTTTTCTGCTGAACAAATAATTCATCACACTAAAACAGACGCTCAGGGTAGGTAGAACTCATTAATACATATACCAGTTGCACCACGTAATGTTTAACTCATTTAAAAATGTGAATTAAAAGTGTTCATGCATTTTTAAATATTGCCAACTGATAGGTGCAGTAATAGCGTAAGAAGTCTTCAGTCAGGTTTGCAGGAGTCGTGCTGAAGGTTCGTTCTTGTCTATGCACGTATGTTCGAGCAAGGAGTGGGAAGGAGGCATTAAAAGACTCAGATAGTGTGGATAGGATTAAGTAGGGAGTTTGATGTTGTCCATGCCACTAACTGCTGTATGGATTTCGAGAGGTGAGCAAAGGCTGAGTAGGGATTTACTGTAAGCGCCTCCAGCCCAGCACCTTCTCCATGGCCTTCACTGCTGGTGGTGGGAAGGGAGCGTGGCACCCAGACCCCCCCATCTGTCTCCTCATCCACTGGAAGGAGAAACGGGCTGCATGCCTTTAGTTTCTTGTTTTGTGTAAATTCCCTTGGAAGGATATGACTAACAGTTTAGTGGCAGAACACACTGACATAGCATGGCCCTAATGTCATAATTATCCATAAAGAACTGACAGAGATCTTTCAATGTCTCTGACAAAGTCAAGAGACAAGTCATTTTTAGGTTCTGCTGAATA
Source organism: Aythya marila (assembly GCF_965140915.1). NCBI lineage: Eukaryota > Metazoa > Chordata > Aves > Anseriformes > Anatidae > Aythya > Aythya marila. Next base: position 19,246,565 of record NC_139044.1, read on the forward strand.
CATAAAAATTGCCTAAAAATTAACCTACAAAATAAGTGCAGCAGTATTTCTTCTGGGCTCTGTTGTAATAAAACTGAGCAGCGCCAATCTTTTCACGATTGGTGAGAAGCACTGGAGGGCCACATCCCTGAAGCATCTCCGGGAGGAAGAGAGCCTAAATTACCACCCATGGGCCCAAATGTGCCTGACCCTTGTCTGAGTCTTCTCCTTCTTCAGGGTACAGCAGCTATGGGAAGCTGTGTTTCTGTGCGGAAACCCAGAGATGCTCTTGTGTTGGGAGTAAGCAGGGAGGGAAATGCCCTCATGGGATGCTGTGCCATAACAGCCCCTTGGGGATGCACAAATCCTTGGCAATTAAACATGAATAAAGAAGGCTGGAAGCTGGGATGCCTCCTATTGTGCAGCTGGATAGAGGAGAACAGAATTTGTGTCACCCAGCAGTGGGGCTGCAGAGGAACCCCTTGCTCTGGGCCCAAAATGCTTCTCCTGGTCTTGCAGGGAGGGGATGGCTCCTGTGACTGAAAATAAGAACAGAAAGCAGCAGCAGATAAGGGTATTTTTTTATGTAGGCTTTTTAAATTAGTCTTTCTATTCTTCTGGAATAACTATTTCCTTACAAGTGCGCTTTTGCCCTATCAGATCTATGCTTAGGTCATGTACAGCTGTTATTTGTATGAATATGTGATTGCTATGTTTATCGTGTCACAGGCACTTCCTCTGCCTACTGCATGCCTGCCTCTCTCGGACAAGCCTACTTTCAGCGTTTCAAAGGGTCGAGCAGCTTCCTGCAGCCGCTCTTTGTGAGCACTGTGGCCATCCCAAGCTCATGCCGCCACATTTTAAGACAGCTTTTGTCAGTCCCGTATTTTGCCAGCCTTTCTCGTGTTAGCGTGAAATACACAAACCTGTAGATACTTTGACTTGTAAGCATTTGAGGATTTTCTTTAGTTTGTTCAGATAAATCTCTTGGCACAGCAGCGAGCCCATTTGCTTTCAAGGCTGGAGCTCTGTGCTATAACCCCTTTTATTACTTAATCTCATCCACATTGGTTGGTGGTGTGTTTTGTCAGTGACACACTGCCAGTGACACGCTGCATTTGAGTGTGTTTGTTTAGAAAAGTTCAGGACTGCTACAGGCCTGAACTTTAAACCATTCAAATGCCAGTTCCAAATTTGAGGGTGAAATGGTCACACACAATATTCAAACTGTGTGGTGCATGTTACAATAAAAATATCGGCGGGCACAACTACACAGAATAAATGTTGGTGCTGTAGAAGGCCTCAAGAACATGGGAGTTGTTACACACAATAGCTTTTGTTGTACATTTTTGTTGTACATTTTTGTTGGATGGTGCTTGTTGTTAAAGGTACCATATGTGGAATGTTTACATCCCTGGTGGAAATGCGATTGCAGAGCTGAAGTCCAGTCTAAGTAAGCAGTGATCTCCAGCTGGGTACTGTGGCTGTGATCACTGTAGGTGGAAAATACCAGGCAGTTCAAAGGAGATATTTAAGATGTTCACTAGATAATTACTTGAAATAATTACGTTCCCAGGGACAGCTTTTCAGCTGTCAGAGGTAGGGCACCATTGCAGTCATTTCTGGAGAGGACCTCTCCTGCTACCCAAAATGGTTCCTGCCCGTTTGGTTGAATGCCTAAATGAAAGGCCTGATCCAAATGCTGCTGAAGCTATCTGGAAGCTTCCCATTGCTTTCAAATTGTACTCAATAAGTCTGACCCTTTTTAAACATTTAATAATAATTCCTCCATTTGCAAAAACAAAATTGGATTCCAAATATTTAGATTGCTAAAGAAAGGCATGTAGTAGTATTTTCCACAATATTTTACACAGACTCAGTGTGCAGGAAAATGCTCATGCCTGATTTCCCATAGGATGCTGGAAGAAATCCTATGAAGTGATTCTTTTCCATGAGCTAGGACCAGGCAGTGTTTACATACGCTTGTGGCTGAGACGTCTTTTGGGGAGAAGGGTGAAAGGCTATGATATTTTTTGGTATAAAAAGAGTTCCAGGCTTGAAAATCCTCTATCTTCAAGAGTCACAGGGCTGACTCCTGCCACCATTTGAGGATTTGATTCTTCGAGGATTTGGATTATGTGAACAAAGTGCTGCATGTGATGGAGGAGCTACTTGCTGTGTTGGGCCCAGCATCTCTTGTCACTCAACAGCTGCTCCATCGGCTGGTGGGATGAGGAGCGGTAGGAAAGGATTTGAGGAGAAATCGCAGAGACGCGAGCACGCCAGGGAGGAGCGGCGTGATTGATGCTGCAGAAATGGGAGTCCTAAGGAACTCGGTATTACACTCATTTGTATTATGTCACATTGATATGACGACGTGCTAAAATAAGTGGCTTCTAAAGCGTTTGCTGATGGTGCTGCTGATCTGAGCAGGATTAAAGCCCATCAAGCACCCGAGGTATGACTGCCTTTGGCCGTTGTACAGAGACAGACTCTGGTGTGAAATTCTTGCGACCTACACCCAGTTGGTATGGTGAGTAAATTCCAAACACGTTTGCGGAGACTTTACACAGTGGTGGAAGCAGTTTTGGGTTGTTCCTGGCAAATGTTCTTCTGCCTTTTAGATGAGCGCAGACCTTCATCACCTGGCCATGAACAACGGACCCGTGGCTCACATCATGCGTGGCTGACACTGGGTTTAGCCCGAGGCCAAAATCACGGGGACCAGTTCAGGCTTCTGGGGGGCAGCAGCCACAGTTCGGGCAGCACTTCTGGCGTCTCCCTCGGGCTGGGGTGACCGGCTCGGGGCTGGGAGCCAGGTGGCCGGGGCTGGGAGCCAGGTCGCCCTCGGTCCCTCGGGTGGGCGCTTGGCGAGGGGCGCGGAGGCGGGCGCGGAGCGGGGAGTGGGAGCAGGGGCGGGGGGTTTTCGGGGGCGGCCGCCCCCCAAAAGGGCCGGGGCTGCTCCGCATGCCCCCGGTGCCCGTCCGGAGCCGCGGGCACGCGCGCAGGCGGGCACGCGCGGAGGCGGCGGAGCGCGATGCGCGCCCCGAGGCACCTCGCCCGCCCCGGGGCCGGGGGGAGCCCGCGGGATCCGCGCCGCCAGCCCGCCCGCCCCTGCCGCTCCCTGCGCTCCGGACCCACCCGCCAGCCTCCTCCTCCTCCTCTCTGCCTTCTTCTCCTGCTTCTTCTCCTGCCTCTTTAACCGGCTCCGACTGCACCCGCTCGAGCCCCGAGAAGATGCCCGCCCGTGGAGCGAGGAGAGGGCAGCGGGTCGGTAAATAAGAAGTGAGTAGGAGCACAATGGCGTGCCTCCCTCCCCGCTGCCAGCCCTGCGGATGCTGCGTGCGCCCCTGCCTCCCCGCGCCCCTCTCCACCTTGCCTGGCCGCCTGCCCTGCCCTTCTTCCTTTCCTTTTTCCCTTCCCTTCCATCCCCTTCCCGTCTCCGGAGCATCCCGGCGGGGGTCCCCCGGCGCATTGCACCGGCCGCGGGGAGGGGGCGGCGATGCCCGGTGCCCGCTCCTTTGTTCGCCGCCGCGGCTCGGTGGGGCCGGCCGGGAGGGGAGGGGGCAGCCCCGGACCCCCCCTTCTTCCCCACCGCAGCCCCCATCCGCGGGGGGCTCGGAGGGTCGCCCCCGGGCACGGTGAGGGGTGCGGGAGGGTGAGGCCGGGGGTGCGCAGCGCGGTGCGGACAGGTGTGTGCAAGGGGGGCGCCGCGCCCGGCCCCCGGCTGGGAGGGGGGTCGTGTTGAGCCGGCCCCGAAGGGGGTGAGAGGGATGCGGGGGTGCCCAGGACCCCCCACTTTGGCCGGGGGTCGGGGATAGATGCTCCCCCCCCGCCCCATCCTCTGCCCCCCGCCACAGCAGGTGCCCGGGGTGCCCCTGCGGGGCCATTGGGTCCCGGCTCTGCCAACCGGGGGGGCTCCGCTCTGCCTCCACAGCTGGGCTTCCACCCCCCCGGCAGCTGGGAGCTGTGCTGCGGCCATTCAGCGTGTACTTGTAATTCAAGACAAATTAAATATAGCTTCTGCAGTCAACTGCTGCGGCCATCATCCCGCAGGAGACCTTTACCTGCACTTGATGTGGTGGATTTTTTTTTTTTTCCATTGCCCGCGTAGTTGCTGGCAGTCACATGAGTTATGGAGACACTTGATAACGCGCTCAGCTGCTCGTTTCCTAACCCTGTGGGTTTTCGTAGCTGTAAATAAAAATACCCGCTTTAACAAATGGGTGACTTTTCCAGTAAGTGCACGTGTTTGACTGGTATTTTCCGAAGGGTTTGATCGATACGCAATTAACGCTTTAGGAGCGGTATGATGAAGAGCGCATTGTTTTTATGGCTGCGTCTGGGGAGTTGCAAAGTGATCGTGCAACTGTTGTAAGAGAGCGTTTGTCGGAGCACAGGGTAGAATAGGTAAGAGAAAGACGGCTTTGCATTTTTCTGCTACTTCTGTAATGCCAAGGAAATACAGCTGGAAAGCTGCTTAGCAGTGCTTAAGGCAGTGGTGGACATAAAGAATCTCTGCAGCAAAATGCCACCTTACACAAATACGCAAATAGGGGGAATCCTGCCTTTTGGAAGTGATCATGTATCGTAAAGGGACACACACAGAGAAAATGTTGCAAATGTGGGTGTGAGTGTAAACAGATAACACTTCCCCGAGCAGCAGTTTTGTTGTAAGGCGGCATGGGATTTAAGGGAAAGATTCCACTATGTAAGAATTCCACTTGGAAGCAGTAGAATTTCTGTAATCTCTTGGCAAGAAGGAAGCTCTGTTAACACACGTTGACCAGCCCTGTAAAAATTAACTTTCTTTTTCTGTTTTGTTAGTGGCGGCACCTGACTTGCTGGATCCCAAATCGGCCACTCAGAACTCCAAACCAAGATTATCATTTTCTACCAAGCCTACCGTGCTCACTTCACGGGAGGAAAGCGATTCAGCTATTAATGTTATGAAATGGAAGACAGTCTCAACAATTTTTCTGGTGGTGGTCGTGTATTTAATAATTGGAGCGACAGTGTTTAAAGCCCTGGAGCAACCTCATGAAACCTCCCAGAAAACCACCATTGTGATTCAGAAGCAGACGTTTGTGTCTCAGCATTCCTGTGTGAATGCAACAGAGCTTGATGAACTGATTCAGGTAATCCATACGACACCTTTGTCGCCCTGCCTTAGAGGGACAAATAATGTATGGCAGCACTGCTGGCATACAGGGGGAGAGCTGTCTTAGCCGAGCTCCGTATTGGCCATGCAATGTAACAAGTGGTGAGGCCAGAAGTTGAGCAATAGCATTTCCACGCAAAGCCTCGTGGTGGAAAATCTACTGCTATTTTTAGGTCCAGTGCACTCAGTAGACAGCCTTTTCATTGAAGCCACCCATTATGGTAATTAAATGATTATTCATCAGCAATATATATAATTAATAGTTCACAAAGGAGTTGATATATTGATTTGTGCCTTACTAGGTCTGTCAATATCTGAGAAGCCCAATTCTGAAGAAGAAAATACACCATCCATTGCCTTAAAGGAGTTCTAATTTACCGTGATTGTATCAAGCTAGCTTTCCTTCCAGCTGTATGCTTCTTTTTATTGATTTTGTTTTAAGTACAGGAAAGCACCATGCACTTGCTATTTTGATCTTAAATCTCAATTTTCTGTGCTTCTTAAAGGTGCATCCCCAGCTGATGTAAATCAGTGTGTTCCTAATAACATGACTTTACCCTTGCAGGTCACCTGGCTTAGAACCATAGGAAATACTTATTTGCAGTAGCACAGAAACAGATTCAGAGCCTCGTGAGGCCCTTTCCAAGTTAAATCCCATGTGCCTGTATTCTTATGGCTATCCAGCAGCACTGCGGGGAACAGCAAGGGGCTGCCAAAAATGTCACTTCTGGGAGTGGGAGGCTGGGGTGAACAGCCAAGAGCTGGCAGGGATTGATCTTTTCATTCACAGAAACCGCGGGGCCATCTGGGGCTGTGGGGCTGGGGGTGGGAAGGGGACGAGCAGAAGAGGGTGGGGGGCATCCGTGTGCCATGGGTAGAGCAGGCTCCAGAGCTGGCCCGTGGCATGGGCAGCAGGGCCTTCTGGAGGTGGATTTTAACAGCAGATCTGGCCGAGAGCTTAGAATTTTATTTTAGCTACCTAGACCAACCTGCCTTGAGCATGGCATTGACACGGACACCTGTTTTTTTGCAGCTTCAAATACAAAGCTCTGGTTTACTGAGTTATTTTTATGACACACCACTTCTAAATTTTGAAGGCAAACTAGGAAAATGCCTTGCAGTTTGTGATTTCTGCCCCCCCCCCCCTTTTCCTTTTCCCTCAGAATTATTCCAAAAGTGGAACCCTTTAAAATGACTATTCAGCAATTCCTATCTCCATTCATCCCAACTAGGCATGCCTGAGGAGGTGCTGTCGATCTGTACAATTTTGATGCTATGTAATAAATATGTGTCAGCGTTTTTACCAGCAGAATGTGAGCTAATCTTTCAAAGAGATACACACACATTCTGATTAAAAATAATCTCTTGTAGCTAGTATAAATATCCCATATAAATTTTTTAGGTCAGATCCTGTACTTTTGAAGATAAAAATAGAAATATGGAAGCAATATTATCTTACATCATCTACGAGATGGTCCTGAAGGCAAAAAAAAAAAGTTGAAATTTGCACTGGAGTATTTAGATATTTAAGCATTTATGATTCCCTACCCAGAAGCACAGACTGGTAGTAGAAAATCACTTAATCAGCATTCAAAGCCCATTTGATGTGCTGTGTAAAATAAATGACAGCTTCAGCACAGCTATCAGTGCACAGATACCCATATCAGAATTAGTTCCCTTCTAGCTAGCAATCTTGGCGTGACCAGAAAAAACAAAGGCTTTTGGAGCATGGCAGGTGATGCAGCCACCCACAGCACGTGAATACGAGTTGGTGCTTGTGGGGAGAATTTGCTGTGCTTGTTGGCTGGCTAAATGTAGAAACTTAATTCCTCCTTGTTCCTTTCTGCTGATCAGACCCCTTCTCAGCACTGTGAAGACCAGGGCATGGAGGTAGGAAGGTGCTGTGGTTCCCCCCTTATATGGGGAGGACAGAGGCAAAAGTGAGCCAAGGCCAAGTCGTACAAGTACATGTAACTGCCTTTCTTTCTGCGGAATAAGTGATAAAGGATTACATCAAGTTGTTTAAGGATCTGGAATTAAGTGGCTTGCCCAAACTAAATAGGAAATCTGTGGAAAAGCAGCATCTCAAATAAATTTTTCTCCAGCTACCCTAACCATGGGGTCAAATTTCTTCCCACTTTGTCACAAAAGCTAAATTATTGGAAAGTGTTTTGTCTCTCTGGGCTTATGTCTGACTGTTAGTACAATATAATGCAGTGTTTCTTCAGTTTCCATTGGATGTCTGTATGAATAAAACTAAATAGTGCGTGTAAGGAAAAAGTAAATGATATTTAAGAATTCACTGAAAGATACCAAACTGAAAATTAATACGTTCTAGCGCAGTAGGAAGCTGGAATGCTTAGTGTGTGTGAAGAAAATTACAGAGCTTACAGACTATAATGTCTTCTTTAATCAAGTGTTTACATTGAGTCAAACTATAATGAAATTCATTATAAAATTTTCCTTTTGAACTTAATGTTCTGGGAATTCAGAAACTGGTTTGGCTCTTGTTTGTTCTAGTCTTTGCTCAAGGTGCTTATCATGCAAGGCATTTTCAATATTTACAGTTTTGGGTCTGCCATTTAACCCTTACTCTCAAGCAGTCTTGACCATCCCATTGACTCCTAACTGACAGTACATTGTGTGGTGGTTCAGTCAGGTGAGCAAGTTGGAAAGACTAGCCTGAGAACACAAATTTAACCAAATTCATTTGTGCAAGTGGAAAAGTCCAATTCACTAGCACACAGGTGCTAGTTCCATCGTCTATTGATAAAATCTTGATTTGCCCAAGAGCTGACTACAACACACAAAGTTGTTAGCTTCTAGCAATGTACACAGGTCAGGGAATTTTTGCTGTCTTTCAGTCTTGTTTTCTCTCACTAGTCACAAAAAGCCTTCCTGGCAAAACTGTATATGCTACTGATAAGTTTTCAACACACAGAGCTTTATTTCTCAGGTTCTGAATTCCTGAAACTAAACATTTTCACATTGATTGTGTGGATCCTCTAGGTGTGCTCAGTGGGAATTATATTTTTATATACTTTATATATCTGATATACATGTGAAGCCAGGGGTGATGGAGAGTTGCTATGCAGTGCAGAGATCATGTAAAGTGAATGAAATAGAGTGCCCTGCTGATGACAGCCAAGCAACCTCATCTGCCTCAGAAAAATGACCTGTGTTTTCTTCGTAACTTCTGGGAGGTCAGCCTAGTCCTGCAGCATTGTGTGTGTGCTGACGAAGAGGTGGTCTTCATGACCTTCTCCATTGCTGACCTCCATGCTCTGGTGCTGCAAATCTCTTTCAGTGCTCACTACTTCAGTTCCTTGTTGCCTCACCTCAATAAAATACACCTGAAATGAACAACAGCAATGCATGACCTTGAGGCCTGATTCCAGAAACCATTTTTTTGATATTCCACAAGCACTGCTATTTAGCACCAACCTTCATATGTGTGCAAGTCATGCAGAGGGTTTCTTTGCACCCAAGAGCCCATTTTTTTCAGGCAACTTCAACTCTCTTTTCTGTAGCCTGAAGCAAGTATTAACAACAATATTAAGTGGATCACTGTGTGCTCTACACACCAATGCTGAGCTTGGCAGTGCACAGCGTTAAGTGCTGGTGTACCCATGATCTACAGCTAAAGAAATCCCCCATCATGGAAACTTGTGAACATACAAATGCTGTCTGGGTGAGTCTGATGAGGATGCAACAGCCCAGCTAACTGTGTGTGGTCTCATGTCAAACTTGCGTTACTAAAGTTTCGGCTGGAAGGTCTTGAAAGGGTCTTGGTTTTTAACAGATGAGGAAGTGTTTGGTGAAAGTTGTGTATAATATCTCACACATTATAAAGCTGTGGAAGGGGGTGTGGCCAGAGACTTTGCTACTATTTCTGCTATAAGAAGAAGAACTCTTGTCAATTTTCATGGATTTTGTTTGTTTGTTTGTTTTTTTGTTTTCTCTGTCCATGCCTGTGCTCGGCTTGACCCTGACATGCCATGCAGATGACAAAATAAAAGAGCAGAGGTAGTCAGTCTGTCTGGATTTCATGTATATGAGAAAGGAAAACAAACAAACAAAAAACAAAGCAACAACTACAGAAACAAAACAAACAAACAAACAAAAAACCCGATCTTTCCTCATGGTAGGGATTTTTTACATCTCCATTGGAACTTTTTTTTTTCTCCACTAGTGAGTTTTTTGTTGACAGAAGCTGATAGAAACCTGGGAGTAATCCAAGGAACAATAAGAATTAGAGAATGAAAAAAAATAATCTCTAATTAGAGCACTTGAATATCTAATTATTTTATTCCAGCTTCATTTCTCCTTTAGTGTGTCGACTATTCCCTCCGCTAAACTTGCCAGAAAAGTTTTGAAAATGTCGGAGGCAGTTTCCAAGCTCAGATGCACAAAGTATTGTCAGGTACCCAGAAAGATCTCCTGCTGTATTCATGCTGTATACATGCACATCATGTTAGGATGTGACCAGCATTGTGTATTGTGGGCTGTCTTGGCAATGAGAGACGAGTATTTGTCCTCCTGCCAAAGAGAAAGCTGATTAAAAAAAAGAGGGAGAGGGAGAGAGAAGAGCTTTTTATATAAATAACACCTAATTATGTATTACTCAGCTGTTATCTGTTTTAGGGTTTGCCTTTATAAACCAAAATGAAAAGAAAGTCCTTTTACTCCCCAAGCATCAAGATGTTTAGTGTATTATTGTACAAAAATTGGAAATAAAAGAAATCTCAGTTAAATTATTTTAAATATCTGAAGTGTCCTAGCAAACTGGTGTGAATTATTTTAGTTATCTTAGTAACTTACTTATGAAACTTAATAAAGATTGTTAAAGTAAAAACTGAAACTAACTAACAGAACATATCTAATTTTTGGTTCTTTTAGCAGAAAATTCCTTCAAATATGTTCATTCTGAAGACCCCAACAAGTGGAAAAATTAATATCAGAATAAACAACACAATCTTTTAATGTGTTCCAAGTGCTGTTTGTGGTAACTCTTGTTTTATAAACCTTGATTCAAAATCTGAGCAAGTTTTCATGGTGCTGCACCAAGCTGTCCCTGCAGTAAAGGACTTTATAGAGATTTTATCCAGCCCCTTTTAGAGTATGTGGCTTCCTCTGGAAACTGAATGCGTACAAAAATGCACTTATATTTAAAAGAAAAAAAGAATTAATGAACCGTCAAGATTAGCTGAATTGATCTTGATCACACCAGTTGATCTCCTTGGGTTCTGCATGGCTTTGTGGTTAACATGAGAAGAAAGCTCTCAGGGTCCACAGTCATGTGCCTTGCCTCTTTGAGTTCTGTGTTTGCAAGGGCTAAATTCTCCCATTACTTTGCACTCATCTTTTGGGTTGTGAACAAGACTAAAATGTGTTTTCTATTTATCTCTCTGGAGGAAAGATTTTTTATTTTTTTTTCTCTTTATCTCTCTTGAGGAAAGCCTGATACAGTTATGAATGTCATGGGACCTACATTCCTGCAATTCTTTCACCAAACTTGTATCACCAGAATGTCATCATGTCTTCTGACGTAATTACTTGTTAAAAATGTTTTACTTCAAAATATGTATTTTCTATGACTTTGTTTCAGTAGATTGAAGTAGCTTGGATGTATTTTTCATTATTGTTAACCTCCACCATTAGCTGAAATTATATTTTTTTTCCATAGGGTTTTTTACAACTTGCATCTTAGCCCTAAGAAACTAATTTTGCTGCATCCTCAGAAGGAAGTTGTTTTATTTCAGCCAGATAAGCTCCTTGAACCACAGCCTCTCAGAGTTAAAATAAAGAAGTGCAAGCCCTTCTTTCTCTCCCAGAGATTAGAAGCTTTTTGAGCTTGCTCTCTCATTTTTGGAAATAACAAGTCACAGTTATGTAAAGATTTTGTTTTCAGGCAAAAAGTCACAGATATGTAAAGATTTTGTTTTCAGGCAAATCTGACATTTAAATATAAATTTATTTATTTAATATATTTTATTTATTTTATTTTATTTAATATAAATTTAAAATGTATTGGCTAAGCCTATTCAACTTGAATGAAATTTTATCCATTCTTCGAATTGCAATGTTGATAGACATTCTCATTCCTGTGATCTTTCTGAGGAACTTTTTGGAACTTTTTGAGGCAGTTTGCCATGTACCAACTCAGTCCCTTCCCAGCTGAGACCAGCTTAGATTCTCCCTTTTGCAATTCCTTCCAGCTTCCCCCAAAAGGAACATGAACTATCCCGTCTTGGTCTAGATCCTAGTCTGCAAGCAACAGGTGTTTGTACTTCATAAACCTTAGATCCTTGAAAAGACTGACAGACCAGCATAAAAGAAATTGATGCTGCAGTGTATTTGATTTATTTATCTGGGGATCCAAAATACTGTTGCATCATTTTTTTTAATGTACAAAGTCGTGCTGCTACATTTCAGACTTGAAGCTTACAACAAATTGCAAACACCAGTCACAGAGCTGCCTGTTAATGCTGTTTGTGAAGCAACATGCAATGCATGACATTTAAAGCAGTGAAAACATGAAGTGCAGGAACTGTAGGCTGTGTTGTTACCCTGTGCAAGTGTCTGTCCTTAGTAAGGAGTCTGCCCATCAAAGCAGGTGAGCTTGTGTATTCTTATTTTGAAGTATAGAGGTAGTCCTGGCTCTTTACCCTCCCCTCTCAGAAGTCCCCTCTTCTGTCTCAGCACAGGGAGAGAGGGATTTTTTGCCAAACTTTCTGTTGCCTGGGACCATTCCCATCATAGCACACTGTCAGTACAAGTCCCTCTTCTGTAGTTATTTTCTTCATGGTGGTTAAACCAAAAGTGATTTTTTTTATGCACATGCTCTTTACCCTTCATGCGCATAAAATCAATACAGACTTTTGGGAGAATAATAAATAAATTCTAACTATCCTTTTCATTTCTCTGTTCAAGGAGAGGGGGTTCTAACTTTTTTTTTTTTTTTTTTCCTTGCTGCTGGCGTTTTGGCTCTTACATGATATATTTACTTCAGATGAACAGTTTTACAGGACCAAGAACCTAGCTAGCTTGAGTGCATCTGAATGACAGCTTTTGTCTTAGAAGGGTGGCAGCTATGACTCATTGGTAAGTCAATTTTCCTGAGCAGCTGTCTGAATAATTCTTCCCGTCTCAAGAAGCTCAAGAAGCAAAGAAAAGCCCTCTTACCTAGATGTGTGTCTATACATATGTATATATATGCATGTAAGCACACACAAAATTTATATACACACAGTTTTTAATATATAGTTAGAAATATACATGTTTTTCAATACGTTTCTATATATTTTTAGTTCAAGTAGATTGTGAACATTGAATGAGAAGTGTTCTATGGCATGCTGGGTATTAGCTGGTAGTATAGATTACAATCATAAGTTATACAAATGAAAAAGAAGTACATGCAGTCACAGAAATACAATGCAAACATCATTGCAGTCTCTTTCAACAGTAAAGCTCTAAAGCATGTGCTTTGGGAGTCCAGGGAGTCATTTGATAAGTGTTAAAATCATCCTAGTGTGCCTCTGAACACAGAACTGGGATTTCCATTCTCTGTAAACCAAAGTACGAAGGTAGGACCCATGCAGTAGCTGGGCAGCATGCGGTATGCAGCTACACTGAAGAGAGAGGGAGAGCTCTTGTCAAAATTGCAGCAGGACAACAAAGGTGGAGAACAAAGTTTCCAAAAACTTTGAGGCATCTCTGACTTTTTGACATCACTTGTTAATTGATTGCCAGGAAGCACAAGCTAACTCCTGACAAGGTGGGTAACAGAACACGCTGCATTTTTTTATCAGCAGCATAATTTAAGGTGAATCTATTTTAATCTTTGGATAGAAAAGCTGAGAGTAATGAAATGTTGTGTTACATCATTTCAGAAAAGTGAAGTGACTGCAGTATGGTACAAAAGCATGCATTCAGAGCCTGGTGGAGAAGAAGATGAGAAGGGGCGGCTGGTTTGACATATGCTCATTTCTGCCTCTTCTGTAGATTAGAAAGTGGATGACTACCAGAGGCTATTCTCATCAGTTTATAAACCTCTATGTATTTGTCCTGTGGCAATGTGGACCCCAGAGTAGTGGATGCAGCTCTGTCATCAACAGGCTTGCTTTTGTCTTTCATCTCTGTTGACTCCTTGCAGGGTCAGAGGAACAAAGGTTGAAATCCCTGACCTAGGAGAATTGGAATTATCATTTTTTTTTCTTCTTCCTCCTCCCCCCCAAAAAAAAAACAAAACAAAAACCAAAACCCAAATCAAAAAAAAAAAAAAAAAAAAAAAGAAAAAAAACACACACAAAAAACTGCTTTTTCAAAGGCTGTTTTGTGTGATAAACTGCAAGGGTAGCTCAGCATGGCATCTTCAGACAGCTATCTGCGTGAACACAGAGATGTGATAAACCAAAACTGCACAATATATTTACCGGAAACTGTTTCTAAATTATATAGGAAATGAATAACTGACATTGAATTAAAATGAGATTTTATGTTGTCACTCCTGTTTTCCCCGTGTTCTTGGAAACAGGGTGAATGCAGTGTTTATGTTTTTGGAACTCAGGTCCTGTTTTTAAAAGTAACACAAGTAATGCCTGGCCCACCCATTCTGTGCTCAAACATCTCTGCCTCTTTTCACTGATGCTCTACTGAGGCTTATTCCTGGTTAGAGGTGCAAAACCAGGTAGTCTGGCTGTAGTTCAACTTAGGACCTGAACAAAGCTTATGCCTATGCCTAAAATACATCACAGAGCTAGCCTAAGGGTCCTAGTGACTTAAAAAAAAAAAAAAAAAAAAAAAAAAAAAAAAGAGAGAGAGAGAGAGAGAGAGAGAATTAAGTTCCTAAAGTTTTTAGATATTTGAAAATGTTATTTCTTTCAAAAGAGCCCCAAATTTCACCATTATAAAGACAAGTAAAAAGCAAGTAGTCAAAAACCTAGTATTTTTACTGAACAGACGTAATAATATTATTAAAACTATTTCACATAGAGACAGACCATGATTGGATGCTGTCTGCAGGGTGATCCCTCCTCTGCACAGTCCTCAGTGATCTCATACAAAAGAGATAAACAAATACACTCAAAGAAGGCAAGACAAGTGAAATAATCTACATGGTTTAAGAATGGAAACAATCCACATTCCTATTCTAGTGGTGAGTGGTTCTGTAGTATTGAAGTGGAACTGAGGTTTAAGCCGGAATTTAGTTTGTACATGGAATACTAATAAGAAAAACTAGAAAAATTCCCTCTAAGGCTGTCAATTAACTGTATTGTTGTACTTTTTTTAGAAGCCAAGAAATTCCAATGTTAAGATAGCACAAAGCCTTTATCAGCTACAACCTACAATAAATGTGAAGATTATACAGAGTTTTCATGATTTTGACTCTTTTAGGATTGAAAATGCACAGAGTTAATAATGGTATTTTATAATTTAGGATATTCCAAAGGGCTCAGAAGACAGAAAAAAAGGTTATAAAAAGAAGGAAAGTCATGCCAAACTTGTGACAAATGAAATGGTTGTGTTTGCTCTTGTAGTAAAGCATCAGTCAATAAATAAGGCTGAAGATCAAGAATAAAGTGACAGAGAAAAGTGGACCTAAGAGCACTAACAATGAATAACAACATGCTTTTTAATCATAGAGGGTGAGATCCCGGCTCTTGATGAAGTTGGCAGAAAACACTGGCACAAGACTGAGTTTTTATTCTGTGCTACATTTGTACCTTTGTATAGTGGAGATGATCAAAAAGAAATATCTGCTTTGCAGATATTGCCCTGAAATGCATGTATGTTAGGAATTGTCATATATATTATTTTCTCTTAGTATTTTGGTTAGGAATAGTCTTAGATGAGGACCTGTTAACCGGCACTGACCAAACTAAGGAGGAAAGATAACTGCTGATCCAAAGAATTTAAGATGAATTTACCCTCCCAGTGAAATCCAGAGGCAACATTCAAAGACTTTATGAGATGTTGTTATTGATCACAGTAAACCTGCGACTTTGCTGCTTTTAGGCCTGTCATCCTTCCTTGTTAGTAAGGAAGACTTACGGACAGCTCTGAAGGAATGTAATGTAATATTTAAGACTAGCTTCTCCCAAACATGGCAACCACAGAGAAGAAAGCATTATAGTGTGTATTTGGAAACTTAATAACCAGATGATAAAGAAAGCATCATCTGGCCCTTTCTGACTAAAATTGTATTTAAAATAATGCTTAAGGTAAATCAGTAAAGGTACAAAGAAGGTCAATGAGAATACTGGCAATAAAGAAATACTGATGTACAATATTTAACAGGTTTATTTAAATAGGTAAATACATTACTTAATAAGAAAGAGCCTTTAACTTGGAAAAGAGGCAGCTGATGGGTCTACAAGATCATGAATGTATTGGAGTAGACAAATAAGAAATTTCTGTTGAAATGTTTCTCATAATATAAGAACTTTATTATGAGGAAGCACATACTAATCTCAAAAAGGAAGTGCTTTTTTAAACAATCCACAGATAAATTGCAGAACTCACTGCCACAGTATTTCTTGGTTCCCAGATTGCCACAGGTCTCCAAAAGTAGTCAAATTCTTGGTAAAATGATCCACCCAATGCAATCTTAACACCATGATGCAGATGCAGCCTTCCATTCAAAGTCCATAAAACTTCTGGTCTGAAGCTGTGTGAAGAAAAAGCCACTTTCCTACTTGCCCTAATTCTACATCCTTTCCAAATTAGCTGTTGGTTAAAACCAGACATCAGAATGACTAATTGTCTTTTGTAGCCATATGTTGTGTTTTGTCCGGTCTGACCCACTGACCCAACAGAACAGTTTTGGGTTAAGTTGCTTTTTTTTTTTTTTTTTTTTTTTCCTGGAATTGTAGTATATTGCAGTTAGGAAATGCATGGATGCCATGGATCTTTGAGCAATTCCAATGAGCATATCTTTCACAGAAAAGACACTGATGCAGTCTGGCTTCAAAACTTTGTGGTGGTGATACAAAGTTCTGAAAACATTTTACATCTGGATCTGCATAAAAATTGGTCTTGTTAGACTGCCTAAACAGGTGCATTGTTCTGTATAGGGCATTCATGCAGTACACTAGACTGCAATAAAATGTGAATGGTCCCATAAAATTATATTGATCCAGTGCTTTACCATATGATGTCCTCAGTGGAGAACTCATTCTCATTTGCAGGTACAAGGACATACGGTGAAAATTCTTGGTTCAGTAAAATGAAAAAAAAAAAACAAAACAAAACTCAAAATGTATTCAGTAGGCTTCATAATGCACTAGGGTTTGTAAGTCAAAGGAATATCTGTGATG
This sequence comes from Aythya marila, assembly GCF_965140915.1. NCBI lineage: Eukaryota > Metazoa > Chordata > Aves > Anseriformes > Anatidae > Aythya > Aythya marila. The sequence goes on from NC_139044.1 coordinate 19,263,023, forward strand.
TGTAAATTCTGAAATCAGTACAATGTCTGGTTTCCACATGGGGCTTAGTCTGTTGTGTCCCTTCCTACAGGAATGTAGACACTTGTCAGTACTTATTGTTGCCAAGTTGTAGGTAATGTACAAATGTAGAAGCAGCATTATTCTGCAAACCCAAAGGAGAATTAAACTCTCTTCCTCTCCCTCTCCCCATCCTTTTCTCCTTCCTCAGTAGGACTGAAAAATCCACATCTTTGATGTCTGCTTTTCTGGTATTTTAAAGCATTTTAAAATGAAAACAGTTGAAGGTATAGAAGATAGAGTGTGTAAAGTCCATGTAAAAGTACCCCAGCTTGCTTTCTGTTGACAACCCCGGGTGCTGAAAATGGCAGCAAGATCCCCATGGCTGTAGAGATGCAGCTGTGAATTTGGAAATGGCTGCTTTGTGCATCTGAGCTTTGACAATGGCAAACTGGAAGCGGGGGATTTTGGTTGAGATCGAACCACTACAAATTGATAGCCTGGTGATCCCAGCACTGATATTTTGTCATGTCTGTCCACAACAACTTCCACGGGCATTGTTTAGAAACAAAAATGGTTTCATTAGCAAATTATTGATGTATTTTATGATTCAAAATAATAATAATTCTGCAAAACAATCTTCCTCTGAAACAGTGGAACAGTTTCAAAGGGTTTCAGTTTCAGAACAGTTTCAGAAACCAAAACAGTGGGTTTTCTGCCCACACAGAAAACATTCTGGTCTACCCTGTCTTTATCTGCAAAGTAATTTTTGGACAACTCACCAAGCAGAAAGAAAATGTTCGTTTTAGCTATGCAGGATTGCTTCCTCTGTTGTTCTTTTGTTAAGCACTAATTATTATTACTATGATCATGATTATGAAATAAATCCTGTTTTAAAGTTTCAGAATGAAATTATAGCTTGCGTTTCTTAAAATATTTATTGTGAGTTTAAAAATACTTTTTCTTGACATGTAGTGTTTAACTGAAATGCTGCTGGTATATACCTCCAATGGAGATAAAACTGCACAGGAATCCTCTTTCATGATAATAATTTACAGTAGGTGACATTGCCAAAATAAGAAATGTTTTGTATTTCTCAAGACTCTGAAAATGCCACAAATGTCATGCTTGTTCATTTCAGCTGCTGGAACTGAATTTTTCAAGGACGACATTTATGAAGTATATAGTTGTATAAACTTGGAGATACGTGTTTAGTACTTGACTCTGGATTTGTTATTAATATAGTGGAAGTTTTATAATCATAAGTGTAATTATAAATCTTTAATTACTGAATCATATGTTCTACAGAAGTGTTTCAATTAATTGGAGTTAATTTGATCCGAAATAATGTATGGAAATTTTTCTTTTAAAATGACTGTGTTTTAACAAATACATCTGCTTACGTAACTCAATAGAGGAATATTTGGGGAAGCTTTACTTGCAATCCTTTGTCTAATGCATCATTTTATTCACCAAATAGTTACAACACTTAAAATAATTGTGTTTGTCATCTAGTTAAGGTGACTTTTATGGACTTTGTGGATTTTGTATTCATTTTGTGTTAGGGGTCTAGAGCTCACAGCTCTGCAGCCTGCTGACATGCTCAGGTGTGCTCTGAAGTTTAATTCCTATCCTGACTGAGTGATAAAACTCAAACAGCCCAACACCCATTCTTTGCTGGTTTATTGCTTTGGTTAAGTAAGTGACTTATCAAAATACTGTGTAATGTGTATTAATATCCTTGTTTCATGAATATTGACAAAAATCTTTTTAAACTTGCAGCAAGTAGTGGCAGCAATAAATGCAGGAATCATACCTTTAGGAAACACATCTACTCAGATCAGTCACTGGGACTTGGGAAGTTCCTTCTTCTTTGCTGGCACTGTTATTACCACCATAGGTAGGACACAGCTTATTATCTTTTCATAGTAACTAAAGAAACTCTTTTGATTTCAAATGTGTGCATATATTTGTCAATGGTATATCTTCCAAATCTTTTTTTTTTTTTTTTTTTTTTTTTTTTTTTTTAAGCAAAGAGTTACTTTTTAGCTGCAGAGGCATATGTGAGAGCTCTCTTTAAGGTAGCTGAGTAAATGACTGCAACAGAAGAAAAAATGTTGCTGTAGGTTTCTGTGAGGCGACTAGAAGAGGCTGTGGAAACATTTTCTAGGGGGAATTTGGTCAACTGTGTAATTGTAAGTGTTAAATAGGGCATGATTTAAAGCACATGTGCATTAAACCTTGATGGAGATGTATGGAGTTTCAGGTCTGTATAATCCCACTCTATGTTTTCTCTGTTTTGATTAAGATGACAACATGGTAAAGATTCAGTTCAGTGTACTCAGTTATGAGCACTGTATTGATGGACGGACTGACAGTCAGGGGCTTACTTTGAGGCTTCTGTTGCATTCAGGAAGGACCAAAGCTGTACGGTGATTTGTCCATAGACACAAGTTCAGTGAGCTTTCTGCATCCTTTCTGCATGCAAGAGCCACTGTCCCTCTGGGCAGGTGTGAGCAGGAGCAGTGTTTGACCTTTCAGTTTCTTCCCCTTGACTAGAATATAGTGCACACGGTAGACAGTTCAAAGATGTAGCATAGCTCCCAGGTCACAGGAGGGGCATCCACAGAGGGGGATATAAATTTGAAGAAATCAGATAAAAACAAAATAAGACCTACATTGTTAGAATAATGTATAAACAACTGTTTCACTGTTGCACTTATTATCTCTGTGTAATACTTATATGCACATTGTGAAGGAAGGGGTGTTCTTTTCACATACCTTTGTTTTTTCTTTGTGTACAAGTGCAAACATAGTTTTGTGTGTTTGTGTGTGTACATGCCTATGCATACATATAAATATTGTGTCTAGGTAGAATATTTTTTCACATCCAGTGAAACTACAACACAGATTTAGTGAAAGCAAAGGGTCAAATTCTGACTTTACTAAGGTTAGAAACAAACTCACTAATTTTAAGAACTGAAAAATGAAATTTTATCAGATTATAACCAAGACAAACAAAAGCTGTGGAAGGATAGCTATACAATCAATCTTATGTTATCTTCTGACAGCATGAAGCTTGATGTTGTAATTTTAGCCTCTATTTTAAACTGCATATTTATTAATACTGGCCAATGTCTTTTGCAGTTCACTATGTTTTGCTTCTAAATTACTTACCCCTTACTCTTTAGGATATTTTAATGAACGTATATCATTGCAAGTATGTATCCATGGTCCTGTAGAAAGTGCTTAGCATTTGTTTCAGTTGCAAATAGGAATAAAAAAGTAGGAAAAATGTCCAGGGAATTAAATGATTCAAAAAACTGTCTGAAAGCAGTGGAACATTTTGTTTCACTATTTCATTTCTAAATAAAACTTTAAGGTCCTTCAGAATCAAAATGTTTCCTGATTTAATTTATTGACCTGATACCACCAAAACATGTGTCCTGCTTAGAGGAGAGAGGGGCATCTGCAAACGGATCCAGTCCTCTGGTCTGCTGTCCCCAGGAGGCAAGATAACCCAATAGGAAATACATTTGAAAATTAGTATTTCAGGTCATTTCTGCAAACCAGAGTAGTCAGAAGGTCAAACTAGACAACTCTAAATCTTTATTTCAGGTTTTGTGATAGAAAACGTAAGGAAAAAGTCTAAGAAAAAGTATTCTGAGAAATATCTTGGCTTTGGACCAACCATGCTTTTCATCAGAAAGCCTTCTGATGAAAGCTCGCAATCAGTTACAGTTTTTGGGTTTGTTTCTTAGGATCTCTGAATTGTATGTGTACATTAATACTGTTGCATATTTGTTACTGTCTTGTTGCTGTGAACCATCTTCCTGATGGTTCAAAGGGCTTGCAATGTGACACAAAAAGGAGGTGTCATGAAAAGCCTTTGGAATTGTGGCTCTCCCAGAAAAATGTTGATGAGCATGATGGTTGGCTGTATTTTCACTATTCTTTATATTATGACAGGCCATCAGCTGCATTTGTGTTCACAACGTGAGCTTTTCATATATGAGTAACCTTTTGAAAGTGAAGGCATTCCTTCCAACTTGGGGGCATATGGTTATCATAGAATTTGATATTTGAAATTCTCAAGAGTCTAAAAATGCAGTTTATGAGCATCTCCAGAGAGCTGCTGTAAGTTTCATCCAAACACTATGGATAGATACTCTCTGTGGACCAAGACATGACCTTATAAATTCGGAAAACAGCTTTGCAGAAATAATTTATGAGCAATATTTATAAGTATGAATAAAATTATAAATATTATGTCCTTCAGACTGAATGCCTCAAAGAAGTACTTGAATAGAAGGAAAAAAAAAATTACTACCACCTACAGAAAATGATAGCTTTCCAGTGTTGCAGCAGATTCTCTAGTTTCCCAAACCTCTTATTACTATAATTTTACCTTATCATTAGCCCACACACCTCCTGCTGATATCTTGGAATCCAAGAAATTTTAGTGAAACCAATAGTTTATTTATGGATAGTTTTTTTTTCCAAACCTTTCCTCAATGACAGTACCATTTGTATCCACCAAATATTTGGTTCCTGGGGAGAGGAGATCATAAATAAAGACTTTAGCACTTACCTAAGCAACAAGTATTGTCTTACAGTTACTGTTATTATTGTATTATACCAATGGCAAGCATGTAAGTGAAAAATCATGACACTGTATTTCAGTGGCTGTTGGCAGAACCATGTGTCCTTTCTTACTGCTCTGAATTTCCTGTAGGCTGCTGAAAGGCTTTCTGATGGTGACGTGTATTTACCGAGGGTCAAAGCCAGCTAAAAAAAGCAGAGGTAATACTAGAGAAAGCATGGTGTGGCATTTTTTAACTATTTTTAAAATTCTGTTTTAATCCTTCATATTATCTAGTAAATGTTACTGTATGTATAATAAAATTTTAAACTCAGTTTTACTAGAATATTATTTGCCATTTATTGCTAGATCTTTCCTAGGAAGTGGATTTAATACAGAGGCCAGTGTCAAACAATTTCACAAGACTCTATTTAATAGAAAAGATCCTTTTTAGCCTTTTTGCCATATTTGAGAGGACTGATTTTGGCTTTGCATTTATTACTGTGCAACAGCATCAAGAAGCTACCTTGTGGGTTATAGGCTTAGTTTGCTTAGTTAGGTTTTCTTACTTGTGGATGTGTTTCTAGGATAAATATGGCTCATCTCGACAAAGAAATATGGAACTATGTGATTACTCTGTGTGTATGGAACACTTTCAGGTAATCCCTAAGAGGGAAAATGGTAACAGAGGGATATGGGAATGCAGAGGTTGTTTGTGAAATATATTGTTGCATTGTTCCCTGGGATACAATGTGCTGCGAAGCACAGAAGACACTCTTTTTTTTCTACCTGAAAATGCCATTATTCACTCAGTTCTGTTCTAAGACCACATGTCTATAGAAAAGAAAGAAAGAAAGAAACAAACAAACAAAAAACAAGATTGAGGGGAAAAGCATAAAAAATGGTAACTCAATCAATCAAATCAGTCAACTAAAGACCGTCATTGCCTTGGTTTGTTACGTGACTATCGAGATGGGAAACTGGCTGGAAATAGTATTGCATTCTTAGTTAAAATCTAAAGAAATTCTCGCCTAGTTTTGTGATTGGTTTTATTCAAAAACCAGCTGAAGCCGGTGCTGAGGAAGGATGGTAAATAATCTTTCTGTCACTTTTTTTTTTTTTTTTTTTTTTTCTGAGGGCTCATAATTGTCCTTCGATGTGCATTTTTATTCTCTAGATTGTTTCCTTCAATAGGTTGCTTAACTCAGAAATGCACAGTTAGCCTCCCCAGCAATTTATATCTTAGGTCCTGAGAAAGTTTCTTATGGGCAACAGGGTAGGGAAGGAGACCTTTCTTGCTGCAAGCTTGAGACCTTTATCTAGAAAAATCAAAAAACAAAGTAGACATGCCAAGATATTTAGTTTAGTGGCCTTTCTCATAAGTGACTGCTGTCTCAGCACATAAACAATGTCAGAAACCATATAATGAAAACTTCTAGTAGACTCCTACAGATCAAATAGCCGTACTATTTCTGCTGTTATTCCAGTTGGTCTGTAATGACATTTTCAAGCACCACAAGCAGATATATAGTAGAGATGGCACTTCTTTGGAGTCCTGTAAGATGGAGTATCTTGAATAGCAGTTGTGAGTGTGTCAGGAATCCCAGCAACCTCCTCAACAGTTGTAGTTTTCAGGAGCATGTCTTTCCAAACAGAGCTGCGTCTATGCAAGGATGAGTTCTTGGAGCTCCTGAGTACCCGAGCACTAGATGATACTTGGCAGCTCTATTGATGTCCAAATCCCAGAGTTCTTAATAACTTTCTCAACAAATCAAAAAGGAAGAATACATAATTTCTTTTTTGTCCTTTCCCACTTTCAATTTATTTATTTATTTTTTTACTAGCCCTTGATTTTTGAACCCAGGCTTCCCATAGGCACTTGAAATTGAACCTCTAGAGAAGTTCAGTTCTGACTGAGCTTTAAGTTAGCTTCATGTAGCTACCTACTGTAGTACTGCTATGTTCTTTGGGTCCAAAGCCTAGCAACGATCATTGCAGAGTGCAAAGGAATATGAATCTTAAATAACAAAACCAAAACAATAATGATGATGATAATAATAACAACAATACAATTATTTCTAAATATTTCTAAATATTTTAGGGAACAATTTTGAATAGCAAACAGGTAAAACTATGAAATATGTTTAATATTTTTAACTAGAAATCTGAACTCAATTTGTCACTTGATTTGCAATTAGTTATGTAGGTTCAAAAGCAATTTCACTGTAAGGAATACTTTTTCTGCCATTTTCCAACTGCCTGGACACAAGCTTCTCCTGTGAAGTCAGGCTATTTTAAAAGGTCTTATTACATTGCCTATTAAGTTGAAAAAATAATGAAATTCTGCTGATAAATCTGACCCTTCTGGCACAATTTCACTGCCTTTTTGAAATACAAAGTAAAAGAATAATGTGTTGATAACTGAAATACACAAAATATGTTTGATGTTTTTGAAGGATAAATACTGTTGGTAATCTAAATGCGTTACCTGTTATGCTAGATAATAAAGATAAAAACTGCAAGTGATGCTGAAAAAATTGTTCCCTTAGTTCAGAAAAGTAGCAAGTATCACAAATGTATCTTAGAATGTTTTTTGCTGTCTTTGTTTTTGTTTTTGTATCTGCTTTTGTCACCAAAGAAGAGACTGAGTTTTTCTCAGCTTTTCTTGTGGTGTGTAATTTCACTAAAACAGAAATAGTAACAACCATCTTTAAAAACAACAACAATAAAAAGACCTTTAAGTGTCCACTTTTTTTTTTTTTTTTTCCTAAAAAACTTTCCCTCCAATATCTCCTAAACAAAATAAAGTGTTCAGATTATCTTAAATGTCGATTTTTTCATATTTTTCAGTTAGCTACCCCTCAGACTTTTGAGTGGAGTTATGGACTCCTTCAGACTTTCTTTTCAATCTTCTTCTGTGATTCCTGCATAAGAGACCCACATCTACCATACAGCACAGACCACATGTTGAGAACTGGAGCAGAACTAGGCTGGGAAGACAGTACACCTTGGTTATTTCCAAAAGTAGATGCTATTGAGGATGACCTTAAAAAAAATTATTTCAAAAGATTACTCCAGTTTGCTGGATATCAGAATATAAATGCTGGGGTTTCTGTGCCTTGTGTGTTTGAAAGGGAAAAGTGGTGAAACAAACAAAAGAGAATGAAGTGCAAAGGCAGAGGTGATTGAGGAAGGGAGTCATGAAAACCTCCTAAAAGTACATAACATAAAATATATTTGCCTGAAAATTATTCTGCTACATGATTTTCCCCATCAGATCTGCATTTGGGACAATGACTTACGTGAGCTTGGCTTCATGGTGGACACTGAAGCACATGCCTTTTGAGGATCTGTTTCTCTGAAGGTTCCTCAACTCAATATCATCTTCTTTGGCTCCCTTTCAAATGCAACAATTTAGGTTTCAGTAAAGTAGGGCCATGGATCTTATGGATCTTAGCTTGGATGCATGTCCAGGTTTCATATAGCTCCCAGTGTAGGTGTACCAGGGGGAAAGCTGAGTATAACCAGTTGGTTAGACCAGCTGTAGAGCAATGCAGAAAAACAGTGGTTAGGAGTTAGAAGATGAAGATGCAGTAGTGAGAGATTGCTGGGAAATGAGGTGGAAATGATCCTTCTGTCTCTTACTCTATGGAGGAGTCTGTAGAAAGTAACAGTAATTTCATATCTGCTTGCAAAGTGTGTTAAATATGTATATCTCATTTGACCAAATATTAATGGAAAGAACAAATTTGTTTAAAAAAATCCCCCAAGATCTCTTCAGAATTCAGTCCTTTGTCTCGGTTTGTGCTGTGCCCCCTCACTGTGGTTCCAGAGAGAAGATGGTGGAGCTAAAACTGCTTTTTTCTCTCCTTTTTTTTTTTTTTTTTTTTTTTCCATTTTATTTTTTCTCCTTCAATTCTTTTATTGCTCCTGTAAAGAATTTGACCCACTTATTGGCAGTTGACAAATAGTGGCTCACTTGTGCTCTGAGGATTTGACAACAAAATTCTCCAGATATTTCATCCTTACTGAGCATACTTCCTTCCAGAACAGTACCAACTAAGCAAGATTTCCTCTGTAATTATTTCTCCAAGGAACAGTGAGTAGAGAGCGTATTACTACCGTGCCCTCAATTTTCTCCTGCATTTGTTCAGGCAGTATGAAAGAGAGCTTATCTGACTCCAATGGTGAGGAAATAACACTTGGACCATACGAGGTTCAGAAGTAATAAATTAGAATAACACTGCTGGGAGTTAGGGGACCTGGAACAATGGTGCTGGAAACACTATGGTGAATAGCTGAAAGGAAATAATATTAGATGAAGAGCTCAGTCAGAGACATTGAAGGATTGTGTATCAGAAAAGGTGTGAGTAGAATGAGAGAAAAGGTGAGCCTCACTGACCACAAAGACTGAGACTAAGAGAAGGCGAGGACCAAGTTTTCCTTGTGCATGCCAGAATACCTCACAATGCTAAATTTGGCTCTAAAAGCTAAGAAATGTAAGTTTATGGCATGGTACACAGTTTTAATTGCACAGATACTTGCTATTTTTTCTATTATCTCCTTTTTGGTACACCAATGTTTGACATACAGGTATCTGATAAACTGGAGGCACTTGCATGTTCTGTGGGCCATATTCAAAACAGAAAGCTTATGATATTTCTTGTGATATTGTTACTTCAAATTATTAGCTATATCAGAAAAGCTCAGGCCAGTATAGCCTCTTAGTAGTGTGAATGTACAAGGGAATTTCTGTTGACATGACAAGATTCTGGAGAGAAACTTTACAATGGTTGGTATAAAGGAATGCTGTCTCTTGAGAAAAAGCAGTAATATCAATGACATTTTGTATCACCTTTCATATCTTTTTTTTTTTTTTTTTTCACTGATTTTTTTACAAATTTTTGGTCTTTTAATATTGATTTAGAGGATTACCAACTATTTACTTGCCTTGTAAAACTGAATTTCCAAATATATTTGTACTCTGAAATATTTTTTTGCAGCCACTGGAATCTTTTCAGCATTGACATGAATTCATTAAAAACTGTTTTTGTCCAAGTAGCCTTTTTATTTTCACTGAGAAACATCCTCCTAGGCAGCACTGGTGATTTTATTTTGGTTTGGTGTCTGTTTCTTGTTGGACCTTGCAAAGGATGGAGATGTAAGATTTCTACAGTTTGATGTGCATGCACATTCTAACCTTTTAATTTTCCTTTTCCTAAGAAACAGCAAACAGTTGTGTTAAAACAAATTGCCAGGCACGCAACTTTCCATGCTTCTTCTGCATCTTCTGTAATTTCCTAAAAACCAGACTACATGGTTCTGCTCTAGTCCTGCTGTGGAGTGAAAATGTCAATTTGTCAGTTGTGGCACAGTCCCCAATTTACGCTGCAAATGAGCACTGAAATTTTCACAGCTTACTCTCTTAATGCTCGTGTGCTAATGGAACAGGATTTTATTTTCTTTATTTAGATTTCTCATCATCAACTGATCAGTGCAGGGTTTCTGAGCCTACCAATTGCATCCATTTTAATTTCCAAGTTCCGAAAGCTTGTTGTTATCAATAAAGGAAAGGCTGCCAGGAAGAGGTGCTGAATACAGTTACACTGTTTGCAGAACACTAGGATAAGTGAAATTATTTCCTGCTTCCCTTTTTGTTTATTTTCATAATTACATCAGTAGCGGTGCAACTAACCACGAGAACCTCAAATCCTGAAAGCAAACAAGAAGCACAGGATTTGGGAAAATTCAGAAAGAAAAAAAAAAGTAAACGTTTTGTGCTTTGTTTCTACTAGCCATGAAGTAACAAAATTGGAGCCACTGAGTGCACAGTGCTTAGAGATCAAAATAAAAGCACTTGTATTTGTATATCCCACCAGGATGATCTGCTAGTAAACTCTGCTTTGACTACGTTAATCTCTTTACCATGATACACTGCTTTGTTCAAAGCAGTTTGCACTTACTATTTAGTTGAGCTAATCAGGACCAGCTTTTAAAAAGGGGATGGCAGCCATAATCAATACCAGATTTTTTTTAATTATTACTACTCTCTAACAATCTAAGATTAGCATGTTGGGCAGCAACCTGCTTTGAAAGTGAAGCTGATCATCTCAGCTGGGGTTCCTACATGCTGATTGCTTTAAAAAGCAAGGCACTTACCTAGCTGCCTTTTAGCAGAAAAGTTCTGGGTTCTGGAAGCTAGAATATCTGTTGTTAAGTGGTTTTGTGAATCTGTGCAAAAGGCATATTGTTTTATATCAGGTGAGAACCTGCCCACTGTAAGGCATATTGTTTTCACAGAATCAGAATCACAGAATTTCTAGGTTGGAAGAGACCTCAAGATCATTGAGTCCAACCTCTGACCTAACGCTAGCAGTCCCCACTAAATCATATCCCTAAGCTCTACATCTAAACGTCTTTTGAAGACTTCCAGGGATGGTGACTCCACCACTTCCCTGGGCAGCCTGTTCCAATGCCTCACAACCCTTTCGGTAAAGAAGTTCTTCCTAACATCTAACCTAAAACTCCCCTGGCTCAACTTAAGCCCATTCCCCCTCGTCCTGTCACCAGGCACGTGGGAGAACAGGCCAACCCCCACCTCGCTACAGCCTCCCTTGAGGTACCTATAGAGAGCGATAAGGTCGCCCCTGAGCCTCCTCTTCTCCAGGCTGAACAAGCCCAGCTCCCTCAGCCGCTCCTCGTAGGACTTGTTCTCCAGGCCCCTCACCAGCTTCGTTGCCCTTCTCTGCACCCGCTCAAGCACCTCGATGTCCTTCTTGTAGCGAGGGGCCCAAAACTGAACACAGTGCTCGAGGTGCGGCCTCACCAGAGCTGAGTACAGGGGGACGATCACCTCCCTAGCCCTGCTGGTCACACTGTTCCTGATACAAGCCAGGATGCCGTTGGCCTTCTTGGCCACCTGAGCACACTGCTGGCTCATATTCAGCCGACTATCCACCATCACTCCCAGGTCCTTCTCTGCCTGGCAGCTCTCCAACCATTCCTCTCCCAGCCTGTAGCTCTGCTTGGGGTTATTGCGCCCCAGGTGGAGGACCCGGCACTTGGCCTTGTTGAACTTCATGCAGTTGACCTCAGCCCATCGGTGCAGCCTATCCAGATCCTCCTGCAGAGCTTTCCTACCCTCAAGCAGATCGACGCACGCACCTAACTTGGTGTCATCTGCGAACTTACTGAGGGTGCACTCAATGCCCTCGTCCAGATCATCGATGAAGATATTAAAGAGGACTGGCCCCAGCACCGAGCCCTGGGGGACGCCACTAGTGACTGGCCTCCAACTGGACTTGGCTCCATTCACCACGACTCTTTGGGCCCGGCTATCCAGCCAGTTTCTAACCCAACGAAGCGTGCACCAGTCCAAGCCACGAGCAGCCAGTTTCTTGAGGAGAATGCTGTGGGAAATGGTGTCAAAAGCCTTGCTGAAGTCAAGGTAGACCACATCCACAGCCTTTCCCTCATCCACCCAGCGCGTCACTTTGTCATAGAAGGAGATCAGGTTTGTCAAGCAGGACCTGCCTTTCATAAACCCATGCTGACTGGGCCTGATCGCCTGCTTGCCCTGCAAGTGCTGCATGATGACTCTCAGGAGGATCTGCTCCATGAGTTTCCCTGGCACTGAGGTCAAACTGACAGGCCTGTAGTTTCCTGGGTCAGTCCTCCGGCCCTTCTTGTAGATGGTTGTAGGTTTTATACCAGGTGAGAACCTGCCCACTGTAAGTCTCCCTCTGTTCAGTTTGTTTACTTTAAATTACGTTGATATGGTGGCCATGGTATGTCATGGCAATTTTTATTCCTGTAAACTAAACTCTGAAAAAGATTGCTTACATTGCATGGAGGTTTACTTGGTCATCTTCTCCCAAGCCCCAGGAGCACCTCTTGGTGTCCTGGCTGGTTGGTGCAGGGGAGTGGCAAGTGGCCAGGGAATAGCTGTGCCTGGGTATTCAGTGTTGCACTGAACTGGAGAACCAGCATCCACCAAACAATAGACTCAATTGGTTAGGATAGACTCTTGGCTACCACTTAACTCAAATGTGTGAATGTGATCCAGGCTGTATCATTCCAATCACTATTACCCACGTCCTGAGCCAGCTTTTCACCAGTGTGCTTGCCAAATGCATTTACCTCTAGGAGGTAAATTCTCAGGCTGTGTCTAGGTCAGGAAGGTAGCTATGCTGCAGAAACATCTAAAACTATGTTCAAAGAGCTGGCAAACAAGTAAGAGTCTAACATTAATATGTATTTTATCAATTGCTTGTTTGTCTGGAAGTGAGGTTTATGTTGGATTTGAGACTGCTTTTTTTTTTTTTAGTTTCAGTGCTACATTAAAATGTAAGTTAAGTTTCATTGCATTCTTCCCTGTGTAAAACAGTATAAAGATCACCTATGTTTTTTTTTTTGTTTGTTTGTTTGGCTTTTTTTTTTTTTTTTTTTTTTTTTTTTTGTGGCTACTTTTTGTTTTAGCTCTAACTGTAGAAGCACAGGACATAGAATTTGGTTCTGTGAAATTAAAAAATGTCTTTCAGTTCCTGTTTTTTAAAAGCTGCATACAGTATCTAAGACATTCAGTCTATATAACCTGATATGAGAAAGTACGTCTTAAACTCATGGGTTCTGTTTTAATGATATTTGAGATATCTTTCTTTTCACATTCTTTGGAGGAAAAAAAAAAGTTATACTGACAGTCTAGAATGACTTAGGGGTATCTTGAAGTGAGATATGGGTAGTATAAAATCTGATGTGTTGTGCCCCTGGCATTAGGGTGTAAAATAGCATTAAAGTATCACTACAGTGTGTGAGAATATCCATTAGCATTTTATAATAGCATTTCTTTTTTTATACATTGAGAACTCTCTGCATTTTATAGATTTCTCATTATTACTAGCTTGGTTCCATTAAAAAAAAAAAAAAGTCAAAAGCAACAAAAAAAAAAATCTGACCCACAACTGGAAAAAAAAGGAGGAAAGCTAGTTGTAAATGTAGGCAAAGAAGAAATTAAAAAAAAATACTTTTTTCTTTTTTCTTTTTTTTTCCCCAATAAGTATTTTGCAGTATTGAATCCTATGGCACTTTGGAAAATCTCATCTACTGATCTCCATCAGTTGGTGTGACTACAAGTGAAGTTCCAGGGTGCTGCAGGCTTGATTTGCTCACGTCTCAGTGTGGGTTTAAAATCCATATTTTTCAGCAGTACAGTTTTATTTCTACATTAATATGAATATAATCTGCATGTGCAATCTTTCAGATAAAGAGGATAAAATGTGTTGAAAACTGATTTAAACAGCTAATGAAAGTATAATTGAGTACCAAAGTTATTTTCTGAAGACTTCATTCTTTTCATTTGGGAGGAACAGATATTTGGTAGTAAAGCGGGTGATAAAAAGGACTCATGGAATGTAGGGTTTAGGTGACAACACAGAAAAGTCCTGGTCATGCTGAGTTTGACCAATGAATGCTTCAATGCTTTTCCAGGTGTGAGAAAAGGGGTGATGTAGGCTAAAGGAAAGACAGCTGTCTTCTACATAGTAGCTAATAATAAATAAATATGTGGGGTAGTAGAACTGTTAGCCTGTAAAACATATGATATATATGTATGATTTTTTTTTTTTCTTGAGACATTCATGTGTGAGTACTGGTGATTAAAATTTTAGTCTGGGCTTACATATGAGGATGATGAATATCATAATCTCCTTCTGGTTAACCTACCTGTTTAGTTCTAGCTAAGGCAGTCTGATTGGTGGTTTTTATTTTTATTTTTATTTTTAGCTTTTTTTTTTTTTTTTTTTGAAAAGAAGCAGCCAGCGGTATTCTTTGATATTAATAAGTGTACCTTTTGCATTTTGGTTTTGTGGGGACAAATCTACAGACAGTTTCACCATTGTGGTTTCACTAAAGATGTGCTTTTCTTGCTTTTCTCCCACTTGTGTGGGATTCTGATGTATTTTGCTGGACTGTTACCCACGGGCTGGAAAATGACAAGAATAATTAAAGAGAAGAGATTACTTCATATAGACATCTTTACTGTGAACGTTTCATAGCAACCGCACAAACTGTGTAAATTCAAGTCTTACTTGGCAAACAGGAATTTGGTGGTAATCAGTCACAGTGAGGCCTCTCTCACCTACAGTGATCTTTACTCAAAACCAGTTGTCCATCTGTAATCAGTAATTCACTATGCTCAGGTACTGTGGGTATGGGCATATTAATTTCATATTTAGATAAATAGAAATTAACAAGCAATCTGAATAGGAAAAATAGCTCAAATCTCAAGAATTAAAATACTTTACAAAATCCATCAAAACTGTTTTTCTTAAGCTTTGAGTATAACTACTTTTTTTTTTTTCCCCACAGAATTTGCTATTCTTTTCTATAAAACATGTTTAGGTATCAAGTATTAAGACTAGATCTGGTTAAGGACAACGTTATTTGAAAACACTGCTTTTCTTATCTCCCAGCATGCCATGAAGATGCCTGAAACTGTAACTAGAGTTAGGCATGTCACTTGGGTTTTCTCTCCTCTCTGATGGCCAGACTCCAACTCCTGAATAATTATTTACTTGCTGTCATCACCTGTTGCTATATAAATTTTTTCATCTCTCTTCCTTTCTCCAGGCATGTAATCTGAATTAAATACTTCTCAGGAATAGCCTGGTGCCACTTGCTACTTGTCAGGCTGACAAACTCTTTTCTATCATTGGGATTAGTTGTACAACTTATTTTAGTTCATGAGAGCTTTCTTTTAAAAAATTGAAACAACAAAAAAGATGGTTTCTATTAAATCTTAGTAATTTGTTGACCCATATAAAAGTTTACCATCTGAAAAGACTGCATTGGAAGGAAACTTTTTGCTCATCTACAGTTGCTGCTGCTTTTTGTCCAAAGTCAGAATATATTTTTTTTCTCCTCCTCAACTCCCAGAATTAGGCATAGTGAGATTTATTTGTTGACCTGTAATTTTTGCATGCTTCCATCATTTATATCATTGGGTCATATGTTAGTCATGACCTGCTCGGTTTACTAGCATTCTTTGGTTAATACGGCACAAAACAGTTTTCAGGGGAAACATGGTTGGATGACCTTTGTTTGCAGGCCTTTGACTATTTTTGCTGTGTGATCCATCACAGAAAACAAATGATTGAGAAAACAGCATGGTGCTTGCCATCAGTTGTTTGGATCCCTTTGCTGCTCTGCTCATATGTCTGTCTTGCTTATTTGGATCACAAGCTCTTTGAAGCAGTAGTAACAACACGATGGAGTATCCCAAGTAGCTGTATTGCTCAGTTTAATTGATGACACATTAAGGACATGTTTTACAATATACAGCTAAAATTGCTAAATTTAGTTCTGGAATCAAGAAAAATTCGTATATCAAAGATCCCTGAGATTGTGTAAGTTAGAAGTACAGATTCTTTATCTAATTTTATGTGGTAGTTGAACAATGTTTCAAGAAGCAGACTAATTTAAGAAGACTGAAACCTATTTTTTCAATGTAGTAGTGAATCTTTTAATCTTGATAATCTTTTACTTAAATAAGGGAAAGCGAAGGTAGAGGCCATTAGAGCCTCTAACTTTGCTTTTTAAGTAGGTGATATTTCCATGGCCTTTGAGCTATTCCCCATAGGAAATAACATCCATAATTTTGTTAGCTTAGAAAGTTCTTTGATAACATATTGTTGGCACACACTCTAACATCATAGCAGTTTGACCATAGCAGTTTGGCAGTCTGAGTCTAATTTTAGATTTTGACATAAATTTGCTGAAACACATCTGGTGTCACCAAATGCTGTTTCAAATCCACCAGTGTCATTATTTGGTTAAACCTTTTCTCTTCTTGAAACTGATCTGAAGATAGCAATTTGTGCTTTTATTATACCACAGATTGATAAGCTTCACTCTGATCAGAAAAAAAAAGATTTGCAAAACCCAGCATTTTGGCTCTTGGTGGACAGCTTTGAGAGCTGCTTGGAGAAATGGCTTCAGGGAAATATATTTGCTAGAACTCAGTTAGTGCTAGGACACCAGACCTGTGGCAGTGCTCCTGGTGGGGGCAAAGAAACTTCTGCTCTATGGCTTGCTCTGTTCTTTCCCTGATATAAAAAAGGATGGTGAATGTGAGAGGAGATATGTTAGGGGGTGTAAACTTTGCTCCACACACTGGACTGTGTAATTGGAAAGTGTAATTCAACAGCTTGAGAACAGAGAACCTCTCTGGCCACATGTCTGTCTACTGTCTGGTTAAGCTCTGGCCAGAGAAAATGTGCTTACCAGAATAAGAGTCCATTATCCAATTCACTGCTCCATTATACACTGTCAAGACTGAGAAATTTTAATTTTTTGGTGTCTCATTATGGGATTTACTGAGCTTCAACTGAGCCCTGAAGTGGTATTTTCTTAGGCTACATAAAAAAGTAATTTAGTTTTGCATTTGTCTGAAATACTGTATTTTGCTGTAAGGTGATTTGTAGATTATCTGTGTGAAGAGAGATCTATAAATTTGTAATGACTTATGACAGATTAATATATTGTTCATCCTGGTAAATAGCTTTTAAGTCTGCACTTGCAAGCATCACATGCAAAATAATCACCCTTTTCTTCTCTGAACTTTTGACTGCTAATTAGTAATTGCTGTTAAATTCTTCAGAATTTTCATGTGTGCAAATATGAAACATAGATTTGATATTCAGCTAAACTGGTAGTCCCCTTTGTCTACTATAAGTCAGTGAAGATTTGGAGCAGTCATTATTCTGTACTCTTTATTCTGTGTTTTTATTCCCACAATCTTCAAGCTATGTTTTTCTCATGATTGGATGAAAGGAGCAGTAGCCAGTGTGGTTCTGCAACAGTAACTGAAGAAGATATTAATCGGTGTTGTCAAAAATCCACACATTAATTGAGCAATTATTACTAGAGGAATATTAGTATTAATAGAGTTGGATGAGAATGAAGATGCTGAAATGCAAAGATTAAAGATGTCATGTGAAATACATGAATTTCTGAAGCTGTCATATTACCAATGGAGTGGTTTTGGTAGGTCTAGCATAAAAAAAAGGGGAAAAAAATCTGTATACTTCTACTAAAACAATTCATTTAGGGTTAGTATATGGGTCAAAATATTTAAATATTTATTTTTGTTGCCATATTTGCAGGAGCAACAGATGTTTACATGGACAGATTTATTACTGAGCAAGCAAAACTGAACCTTGTGTCCAAGGGTACAGTATAAATTTGTCTGGAACTTTGTGCAGTACATTTCTTTGGTATGAAAGAACATGAGTATGTTGCAGAGACCGAGGACCATGTTCCACTTGAAGAGCAAGATTGCAGGAACCGCAGTTGGCAGATATATCGAACTCCAAGACTGAGTATTTGAGCTTATAATAGAAATGATAATTTACAATCTTAAATTCAACTTTTTGTTTCATGAAATTTAGTAGAATTCAGTAATGTGATTACTCTTCTGTAAAAAGAAGTAGGATTCGTAGGGAAAGGGAGTATCTTACTAGAGCCACTCAAAATAACTGGAAGTACAGATAAGCTTTTGAAGCATAGCAGGGGAATGTTTCATTTACCCTGAATACTGTTGTTTTTCTAATTCTATCAGGTACTCTACTAACGATCATTACCTTTTCCTATCACCTTATCCCACTATGTTCTTTTATTATTGACTATATAAGTACTATTATTATGCCCTTCTAGGAAATGTTTGAACCATGTTGCAGATGTTCAGAGACTCATGTCCACACTCTCATAGTAAAACATTTAAAAGTTCATTATTCTTTCTTAATTTTAAAAATGAGATTTCTGGAATGGTATGCTGCTGAATCATCATACAAATGATGGTCAAGTATAACGCTGGCAGTGTAAGTGCAGACAGACTCGCATCTGTGCCACTCAACTTTTTTTTTTTAACCAAGTTTAATGTTTACGGCATCTCAACCTTAGTGGCTATCCAATATTTTTCTGTGAGTGGTAATTTACAGGGATGAATTTGAAACAATCATTTTCATGAAATCTTGAAATCAAGAGAACAGGTTTAGAAAAAGTAAGTTGAGAGATGATTCATAAAATGTAATGAAGCAGTCAAAATTATTTGTCAATCAAATCTATTTGTATTGCATCAGTTTCCACAGCAGAAACATCCCTTCTTCAGACTCTGGCTGGCTGAGCAAGCCCTGTCATGTGCTCTGCAGCCATGAAAGGGCAATAAAGGTGGGAAGCAGAGAAAGAACCAGGACAGCTTTCCCCTAGAACTAGCAACAAAACACATCATCAAAATGATGAGACCCATATTCAGGTCTTGTTATCATTAAGAAGTTCTATATTAGAATTTGAGATGAATGAGCTCACACTTTTTGAACTGATAGCTTTACACTGTGGTGCTTTTTGACTCCTGTGTGTGCATATATGTCTGTGTCTAACATTGTCCATGCAAGCACCCTGCCAGCAGTGAGCAGAATGTCTTTTCTGAGGACAGAAGCTGTGATGAGTTTCAGAAGAGCAATAAATGGCTCATCACTGGCTGGCCAACCACTCCTGCAATTTTAAGATGGTTCATGTGCTGGCTGTAAGGTTAGTACTATATTCTCATTCTCATATACATCCATAAAGTTCAGGGGTTTTCAGAAGATAAATTTTTGTGTTCTACTTAGAGCACATCTCTATAATGCTGGGATAGAAGAATGAGGTATTGAAAGCTCCTGGAAGACATGAAAGCTCTTGGAAGACCAGATGCTTGTTAGAACAGCATGTCACTAAGTAGTCACGCAGAGACAGGATGGCAACTTTGCAGACCTCCATGGAAATGCTCCAACAGAGATCTGCTCATTAACAGGCACCAAAATAACCATAGCAGGGGAAGCTGGAAAAGCAGCTGGGATAGAGAATACTTTATTGATGAAGGACCACTGGATGCAGAATAGTGCAAAGCATGTTCCAGCTCTGAGGATGTGCTATGCCTCTCCCTGCCACGTGGCCTTTGGAGAAATTGTGAAGGAGAGACACCTACCACGAGCATCAAAACTGGGATGTTCCCTCTAAGTTGTCTGGAAGCTCAGGCAGGTGCTCTTCATCCTGTATTCAGTGTTTTTTCCAACATTCCCCCCTTCTCTCTTTTTCTTGCAATCTTTTCATCTCGTGTTCATCACCACCTGCTTTTCTTGGCCTCTTTCCCATCCACCCTTTGCCTGACCTCACCTGGAAAAGTAACCACAGAACTAACAGAACACCTCGAAATGAAGGACTGTGACCAGCATCTGAATGGGGCTTTGAGATGGTTGTTGGCACCATTTGGAGATGCTTCTTTTTATCATGAAACATTTTTAAAGCACTTAGTTTTTGATCTGTTCTAGTTGTCAGCTACTAGTAATAAATTTGTCATGTATAATATATTGCATATGGAGCTATCACTAGCATTATGGCTAAACACTAAGCCACAAACTTATAGGGGAACTTAAAATCACAAGATTCCAGGCAGAAAAGGAGACTTGACCATATTGACACATACAGTTAGTAAATCAGTAGTAATCAGATGGAATCATATCCAACCATGAACATTAAAAAAAAAGAAGTATGAAATGTGTTAAAATACTAGGTCCTAAGTCTACAAACACTTCTGCATATGCCTGACTTCAAGACTGTGAGGAACTTTTGTGTGGTGAGCTCTCATGGAGGAGTGATGATGTTGAGGGCAGGAGAAGACAAGTTGTGCTTGGTGTTTCCAGTGGATTTGGTATTTGCTAGTTCAGTGATGTCAAGTCCCAGATTTTTCCACTCTTGTGGAAAATCTTTTTTTCCCTTGTTAGTGGTGTATGCATTCTGTACTCATGTCATTTTGTGTTTCCTGTGAGTCAGCCTTTAATATTAATACAAATCAATATAAATACATTAGAAAAAATAGTATTAAACAAAATCCTTCAATCTGGTGAATACTTCCAGGATCCAATATAAAAGTGGTTTTACTGAAACTATCTCTAAGTTACTCTTAGTAACTAACAAAGTTAGTCTTAAATGTTTCTTCAAATCAGTGCCATTCTATTTTTCTTTTAGGTATTAGATGAGTATACCTTAATACTGCCTCAATGCTCACTGCCCCTCTTTATCCTTTCATTTACATGTCAGAATTCTATTTTTCATAGAAATTGTATATTTCTATTGAGTTAGAGGCTTTCAGTCTCCACAAAGCATGTGAATTCAATGATCAGCTATCATATACTTCACTTATGGTGCAGTTGCTACCCATGTTTGTTGTATTTTAGACGTCACCCACTAAAGCCAATGACTTGGTGTAGAGCAGAGATGCTGAGTTGAGACCTTTGTGGTGCTTTGAGTGCTGCATATGCTGCCCTAGCTAACAACGCAGGTAGGCTTCTAGCCCAACCTTTGAAGGTACTTTTGCATTGGCAGGTTTCAGGGATTTTCCATCACTTGCTTTAAGAGTGAGCGAGATGTTATTTTGTATGGCAGTTTTTATGTTGTAGGGCAGTGTATGGGAACAGGTGTTCCCATAATTTATCCCAGCTTGCTCAGAGCTATTGGGAATTAAAATAACTTCACTGGAACAGCAAAAGACCTCCACAAGGATGTGTTTTCTATGTAAGAATATGAAGATTTCCTGGTATTTGGCTACAATACCAGGGCTCAGCCATTTGATAAGAAGAACTGTATAACAAAACCTGTATGCAGTAAGCTTTTTAAAATTTTCTTACTGCACAAATAATACAAAATTTTTTAAGGTATGAATGTATGTTTACACATGTATTTGCATCATGGTCTTTTAAATACATATATGCATTGGCATCTCAACAAGCATTATGTGGCTTTACCTGGGGACCTACTGTCCGTATCCGCTGATAAGCGCATGTTAACAACTTTTTGTTCATGCAGAAGCTTCTCTGCATGAACATGATGATGTAAAGGTGAAGTGGGGGCACATGAAAGAAAGTTTACTTATTAACCTTGGATGAAAAACTTCTGCCTCTATTCTTTCTGCCCTTTGCATTCTCCCTTCTTTCAAGCCTCCTCAGCCAGGGCTTCCCTGAGACTTGTCTAAATGATGTTGTTTCCTCTTCCATATTAGCTAGTACCATGTGGCACAAGGGTGGTGGTAACTGAAGCCAGAAACAGAAATGTTGATGGTAAAATCACAGGAGGGTGAGTGGCCCAGGACTGTCCTTTGTGCCTTTTTAGAATAACAGTGGGGAAAAAAAAATGCATTTGGTGTGGCCTCCCTGAGGAAGAGAAGCGAAGTTAGCAGAGTGTCCAATTTTCTTTCCTGAGCATGAAAAACATGGAGTAATCTAAAGTAGCTGACTCTGTTCATCAACATGCTTAGGGGAAGAAGCGTTATTACTTAACATTCTTAATTTTATTACAGTACTGTCCAAAGGCCAGAGTTTGGACAGTTTGGAGCTCTACTGAATTTTTCATATGTTAAGCTAAACAAACGTATGACAATATTTTTGCAAGGAGATTTTTATTTGTAAATCAGCTTGAGACTGGTAGGGGTTAAAAGGAGGGAGACAATAAAAGAGAAGCATTAGCCACTTTGAGGAGTGTGCAACTTTTTTGTCCAATCCTAAACATTTGATTTGGACATTCTTCATTCCTTTCTCACTTGCACAGGTTTCCCATATTTTTCACCCCTGTTACAGGGGGTAACGGTACACTTCACCCTAAAACACCAGTGCCTAATAAGAAAACACATTTCTCTTTTTTGTTCTTGTTGCTGACTAAACGTTGTAGTATGCAAAGAAGATATGATTAGAAAAAACTTCTTCTTCTGAGGATATTTGTATGTGTAACATCAACATTTGTGTAGCATCAGCTATGTGTATTTCCAAGGCTAAATTGTTCAACTGAGTGGTCATTTGAGTGTTCAAGTTTCTAGATTATCAGTTTGTTGAAATTATAATAATAATGCTGTAGAAAAGGCTGGTCATGCACTACATGTTCATTAGAGCTCTGTAGTGTTTACCAGCAGTTTATGAGCACAGGGCTGTATGACACAGCTGAGGCACCAATGTGGTTTTCAGCTGAAAAGAGGTTTCACTGAAAAACTCCATGCCAGCATCTGTTAAGGACAGATTGGATTTCTCCACTGCAGACATTAGATTTACAATTCTTTTTTTGCAGTTCTTCTGATAGATGAAAATGAGCATCTGGAGGCTATTGTTCAGGATGGAAGAAGTAGCATCAAGTGGCTTAGTCATATGCAGTAGATTTTTTTAAAAGATGTGCAGGGAAAGAATTGTGGTATGTAGAGCCAATTATTCTCTCTATAATATTGAACACAGCTATTTCCAGTTCACAGTGTGCTCTATGCTAGGAGGAAAATTGGATTGGCATTACAGATTTTGTAATTTTATGGATCAATATAACCTGCAAAATATGTAGTTAAAATGGTCCTTCCCCCCCCCCCCCCCCTTTTTTATTGTTCATATAACTATCTGAAAATATGCTTATCACAAGGAAAATAATTTACCCTTGAGATTATCTGTACAAAGTTGTGATAGTATTGTACTTATGGTTATTCTCAGAATTGATGCTTTTTACCTGGGAAACTCTTCTCAAGATAAGGAAGGTGATTCATATATTTCATGAACAACATTGTATGATATTCATGCACTATTATCTACCCATGTTGAGGATCCTGCTTTTAAAATCTGATTACAATTCACTTTTTTCAATTCCACAAGTATGAGACTGTCTCTTGGTGGGCAGAGTCATGATTTTGTCTGTTTGTTATTCTTTTTGTGTGTATTTTTGCACAATATATGTGGATCATAAAGGCAGAAGTGTTAAAGCTTAGTCTTAATATCTTTTTGGAATGGTGTTTCTTTAACTAAATAAACACACTAATATGAATTCATAAAAGTATCAGTTATTGCATTACTGGAGCAGTTTGATTTAGTACCATTGTCTGAAGTAATTTTTTTGAAGTGAAGACACATCTGTTGCACTTAATTTTGTTATGACATTACATGAGTGTAATAGGTGGCGTGGAAAGAATAGGTTACAGTTATGAAGAATATTTGTGCATTCTGTGTTTTGTGAGCCTGCCTGCATGACAGCCCCAACCCTACATATGTTCATAATGGTTATTCCAATTAGAGAGAGCATTGTCCCACTCAACTCTGCTTCTGTGACTTTGGGAGGCATGCATAAACACTTTATTCTACTAGGAAAATGCAATTGGGAATGGTATTTCTTTTGAGAATGAGTTTCACCTGTAGGCATTTCATTAAGAAGTTATTTCTGTTGCAACCTTTCATCTGGTTTCACCATTCTAAACTGTAGAACTAAGAGGACACTCAAATTGCATAGAACTGTTTTAAAAACATTTCTAGTCTATTTATCATTTTAATACATTTTAATGTATGTAGTGCTGTAGTATTTAGATACTAAATAATCTAAATTGCCAACGGTTCCATCTGGAAGAACAGTGAGTGTCATTCATTGATTTATAATTCTTGCTGTCTGAGTGGCGGAAATGCATTTTCTGTTATGCTTAGAATGCTAAAATACTTTATACTGATTTCAGGAACTATAGTACGGAAAATCCCTAGGTCCTAGAGTTTCATCCTTCTTGTTGGAGCTGATGTTTATTGGATCACAGAAACACAGGCAGCTAATCTTTTAGTCTTTTTTTTTGTGTGTGTGGAAAAAATGGCTGGTGTATAAGTCCTTTGACTGCAGCTTTAACACCTGGGGTGCAGTGGGGATTTCATTACTGGCAGGTTAAGAGTTCTAAAGATTTGTTTTAGTATGCTGGGTGATTAAAAAAAAAAAAATCACATTTGTACATGATCACTTAAAGACTCAAAGTCTTGTGAGTCTTGGTGATGTGGATAGACATATGATAACTTTCATCTATTCATGGTATGTGTAAACAAAGAATTCATGTGATAGTTTTTTCTCACAAGTCACAAAACTATGCTGGAAAAACAGAATAGCAACAAGCAATTTGTTTTCCGTTTTTGTGCCTACAGATGAAGCTGTGACACAGCAAACAGACACAGATTGCTCTCACAAGCATTTCTAGTCCTGGGAAAGAGGTCCTGGTTAAAGCAAGACAATCTTTAGACTTCAGTTAATAATAATTAACTTTGTAACAAGTAATTAGCTTGTTAAATTTGGAGGATTATGGTGCTCTTTTGAATGAATAGTGTGTAGTGGAATCAGCTAATTGTAGTGGAAACAAATGAATTTAAGCTCTTTAGATAGACTTATAAACTTTCCTTGATTTCCAAGTTAGGTTTCACTCTGGTTGCTTTAGCAAATGAGATCTAGCTAGCAGAGGCAGCTGGAACATGACATATTTTATGGGTACTAACCTTTGCAATGATACTTCTATATTAAATTAAAAAGGAGGCAATTTATTTTGCTAACATATTTGGACACAAACTACTTTAGTTTCCTTATTCAGAATAAGTGAAAAGTAAGTAATATGGATAAGGGAAAAGTGCATTTATTCTATGCTTTGTTTCCAAGTTTGTGTGGTTCTGCAGGTTTCTGCAAACATGCTTATTAGCTGCTACTGTTTATTTATCAAAAAAAAAAAAAAAAAAAAAAGAAGAAACCATTATGCAGCATTTCTCTTGTTATAAACTATTCAGCATCAATAGTTTTGGTTATGTTGGTGTGATTCTTCAGGGTGATATATTCCTAAATAAATACTGAAACCTTTGGAAGGAACAGACAAAAGTGTGATGAGTAATACAAGAGTATTAACCTAGATATCTTATATCTGGGTTTTCACATTATCCCATCAGGATAATATGTGGAATAATCACAAATACTTATTCGGGATGGAAATGCTTGCAAACAACAGTAATTTTCTAAATAATAGTGTGAACAAAAGCTATATATGTAAATGATTTAAGTGTTCTAAAAGACACTGATTCAGATATCCAAAGACTGATCATGAACACTGATGCAAAATAGTAAAAGTCTAAAAATTTTCTGACTAATATTATACTAGAAAATAAATTTAAGGATAATTAATGTAGACTTATTTTTATGTACAGGATTTTTCCTTAAACGTAGCAGAAGGAATTTTAGATTACATGCATATTTACTGTTTCAAACTGGAGTGACTAATAATGGAATTCACAGCAACTAAAACATTAATGAAACTTTTCCTACAATTAAGGATGAGTCCGAGCTGGTAGTAATGGAGTAGTGTGGACCTTTAGTGAGGCTAAGAGTTATGTTCTCTTTTGCAATGCATTTGAGTGCTATAATAAAAATAGAGGAAAAAAATCAATCCATGTTATCTGCAGAAATACTGTTAAAAATATTACTCCTCTACCTCCACCTTACTTCTTTGATTTTTAAGGTTTAATAAGGTCATAGGATATACTGTAATGAAAGTAACTTTTTCTCATACCAGGAGTAGTGCTATTAAAAGTCATTAGGATTTACTGTTCTTAGATTGCATAGCTGCTGTGCTGTTCATATCTCTATAGGCTTTAATGTTTTATAGGGAGAAACACAGTATTATTTTATTCAGGAAATGGTTTTTCTTGTCGTTCAGTTCAAAGATGTATCGTGCCTTTGATGAAAAGGAAGATGTTGTTTTTACAAGATGTACTGACACTTAAGAGGAGACAGCAAAAAAAGTAAATTGATGCTTTTGTGTTTTAAAACTGACATATGGGTGAAGAGGCTTGCCCAAAGTAGGAACTAGATCAAACCTGAATCCATTAAGTCTGAAACTTTTATTTATATTGAATGACAGTAATATGTGCTCCCCCAAAGTGATGTCTCTTTCCTTTTCCAGCTCCACTTTGTTTGGCAGCAGTGATGCACTCCAAGACTTCATTTTTCTCTGTATCTTTCCTGAGTCATCTTGTACTTTCATATGGCTTGGTGGACACCAAA
The DNA here is from genome assembly GCF_965140915.1 of Aythya marila. Classification (NCBI taxonomy): domain Eukaryota; kingdom Metazoa; phylum Chordata; class Aves; order Anseriformes; family Anatidae; genus Aythya; species Aythya marila. The sequence goes on from NC_139044.1 coordinate 19,289,496, forward strand.
GGGCTTCACCCTGCAGGGTGTGAAATGCCCACATGTAGTTGGGATTTAAATAAGACATAAGGCTTTTAGCTCCTTCTCACTTGTGGAGACCAAGGTCAGAGAATACCTGGAGGCATTTTGGGAAGGCTGTGGAAGAAGGAGGTTGTGCCTTATGCCTTGCAGTTGTGAGGGAGAGGAGCACTATACATTTGAGATGATTTCTTTTAGCTAAGTTCTCCAGTTATTTTCCTTTTGATTTTCTTTTTATTTAATAAATAGCTTAGAGTTTTTCACCCCTAATATATGGGGACTGTTTACTCAAGAAAATAAGTCATAAATAACTCCTCTCACTTTTTAAACAAATTTTCACCCCCTTCAATTTCTGGAGAGGTTTAGCTGGTGTGTTTGGTTTAACTGAGATTGTATTACACCTGATCACACCTGATTTCAGGAACTAATACAGATCCCATAGACCAAGCAGGACTCAAAGAACTTTGTTTATGGAGTCAGTTCATTGTACGGTAGCTGTTTTTATTCTAGCCTAGGGTTTTGGGTGGTAGGAGAAAAAATGAAATAATGTCTGAGAAATGTTTTTTACATGTGGTTGAAATTATTGTTCTGTTTGGAATTTTTGGTTAGAAGTGCAAACTTTTGTGATAAATTTCTTTATTATTTTCAACATTTCTCCACCTTTGGACTTCTCTTTTCCAAAGAATTGCATGAGACTCTCCACTGTGCTAGCTTACTGAGTGGCTTGGGTGAAGACATGAAATTAAGCTGGGGGTTGGTATGATGCTGGTGAGCCACAGAATTCCCAGGTTCCTCTGCCTTCTGCTCTGACACCCACTGCAGAAGAAAAAACCCACACCTGCATAGCTTAAGGTCTCTAAAAATTGCAAGCTATGGAAGAAGAAAATTAGTCTTTGCTCCTTTGAAGGATTTTAAATATTTTTGCAGTCTTGTAATTGCACTTTCTTCAATTGCTAGGATAATGACATTATAACAAAAGAGTTTTTTGATATGCAGTGTGAAATTCTGGGAAATTAGAGAACTCGTGACAGCATGATTTCCAGAACTGATTTCTGCCACATCACGACACTGTTGAAAATCAATTAAAAATCTGTTAAGCGTTTCATTTGACAAAATATATATATTTGTCCAACTTTGCAGGTGTATATGCTGACAGTGTGAATATTTAAATGCTTGCTGAATAGAGATAAATTTAAAGGTATTCTTAAAGTTTAGCACATGCTTACTTTGCTGAATCAGGAATATAGCCTATAAGTAGCTAGAAGCTGAAATGTGAAGTCAGTAGAAGTTACTTATGCATGGTGGATCCTTCTTTATGTTATTTTCTTTAACGTTTGAATATTAGTACTGATTATAAAGATTACTTGAGGGAATGGAAAACCAAAGGACAAATGACCTCACACTTTCAAACCATTTTCAAAATGGTGAGCCACAGTGACAAAAACTTCTTTCTTTTTAAAGAAAGTAAATCTATGAATTGAGATATTTAGTCTTTTGTTTTAGAAATTTGATAATGTTCTTTTTTTAACCTTAGCTATTTGAGGAATTTTTCTTCTTACTACACTGGTATATGTTACAGCTATCTGTGTCAAGGCATTTGTATTACTAACTATTTGATGCTTAACAAAACAACATTTATCTATCAATATAGGTATGCTTTACATGTATGTATGTACATATTTTAACCTTTTTTAACCTTGAAAAGCCCTTCTTTCTGCCTGCCTTACTAAGATTAAGCAATGAGGTAGTTAGATAATGTGCAACAGAGGTTTTTCCCCTTACTATCAGAGTCAGTTCTGTCTCCTCCAGCCTGCTTGCCCTTCCCCAGAATTTCTCTGCCTCTCTGTGACTCAGGGCAAAGGATCTGGATATATGGGCTGTGTAATTGTAGTTTATAAGCAAGAATAAACATAGGAGATATGCCCCATCTTTTCTGTCAGAATTAAAATTGTAAAACATTTGTGTTTTTGAACACTGAACTCATGAAGCCTTTGTGAAGATGAAAAAGGTTGTGTGAAGAACAGTTTAAAGCTACAAAACAATATGTTTTGAGATGTCTTGAATATGTGATTTCACTGAAATCAGTGTGGGATTGCAGAATCTGTGCTGAGAACTGGTGGTGCAGAGCCAGTTCCACCAGAGAAACTGGATACTCTCACCATGAGGAACAGCAGTGCTCCTGGAGAGGCAGGGCAAGTGGTAGAGACTTTATATATTTTAGCTCTTAATTTAGTGCTGTATGTTTGCTGTTGTCCTTAACTTGCATGTGTTTTTGCCATACTACTTGTAGGAAACAAAAAGGAAAGGCATTAAAGAAAGCTCTAAGCTCTAGGAAAAAAAAAGGTATTTCAGACTTCCACTAAAGTTAGTGTCAGAAACTTACTTATCTATTTATAATTATTTTGTTAGTGCATCTAAAAATCCACAGTTTTTGTTTTTCTTTGGATCACGTGTCAATGTATTTTATCAATACATTGATATTTCTGATGACTTTAGTGCAGAATGAGTGTTATTTTTATCACATTTGCTGTGTGTTTACACTTGGTAAGAAAATGTGGGTAGTAAAACTTCCATGACATTGTGAGCCATTAACTTTTTCTTTAAAGTATGTTATTATTATGTTGCCAGTTGTGTTAGTCAAACACATTATTCCCATGGAGCAATCTCACCTAAAGGAAAAAAGAGACAAAACAGCAACAAAAAATCACAATAAGTGGGAGTTTTGGGCTTTTGAAGCTGATTCAATCTTACTCAAATAAGAATTAGAGGTAAAAAAGGGTCCAAGTTATAACACACAGACTACAAAAAAAAAAAAAAATGGAAAAGGGACAGAAGTCTTTGCTGGGCAAAGTGACAGCTAAATGAATAAGGAACCTGTACCAGGGGGCAGAGCATCTGATGTTTAAGTTTTTAAAAGGCTTTTAACAATTATTACCCAGTTCCTTCAGAAATTGCCTTAGCAACTGTATGTGCATTACTGAATGTGGCAGCAGCTTCTGCATTCATAACACTGAGACTTTGTTTACAATGCTCCTTCAGCTCCCAAACATAGCACTTTGACTCGAAGGAAACTTGCTTCCCTTGAATATATATATAGCCTGTTATTTGAAAAAGTTTTATTGATTTGATTACCGTTCCCTGAGAAAGCAGATGAAAAGAAACCACTGAAAGGAGATTAGCTTCTGTTTTGTCAATTCTTGAATATTACACATTTTATTAATGTCAGTTTAGGTTTTCCTGTTATTTTTCATAGTTGAAAAGGTAACGGAGATTTTTTCCATTTTTTTTTTTTTCCAGGCTTGAGACAGAACATTAGAACCTTCAAAATGATAGATTGATATTGTTGTGACACAGAATTATGGACTAGTGCTAAAAGTCAGAATTTGTAGGTTGGAATCCAATAATACCACAAGAAGTGCTGTGCTGAACGCTGATATTAAGGAAATAACAGTACTGTGTGACAACATCCTTCCCAAATCACTGGCTAGAGCTATTTGAAGAACTGGCTTCTAGGAGCTATAGTGACCAGTAAAGAAATTATGCTGAACTCGTGTAAGATGGATTTGAGGTTTTATAACAGGCCACAGTTTAAAACAGAAGTACCTGCATCTCTTTGTTATTGCACTGGGTGCTTCCTTCAGTGGGATTCAGGCTGTGACTTCAATAACTATGTGCATAGAAAAGTATTTTCATTTTCAGTGTGGAAAATTAACTTGGAGGAGAGCTAGCTGTATGATCCTAACAAGGATCCACAGGCAACAGCTTGTGGGCAGTGGCTCTAAGACACAGTAACTTCTGCATGCATTTGTTGGAATTTATGTATGTGTGTAACATAAAAACATCATGCTTTTATTCAAGTGTATTAATATCTCATTCAATCAAGTGTTCATACTTACAAGTAGTCTTTGTCTTTATTCAGCCTTCAGATTACTTTGCACTGTGCTCATGAACATGTGCATGCATGTGTGCCTGTGCCCAGCAAAAAGGAGAGGCCATAGATGCACATAGTCACACACAGATATCTGGTCAGCCTTGAACAAGTTCAGTGAAGGTTCTCAGATTTTAGAAGTTAAACTTTCCTTAGTTTGGTGTCATTGTAGAGTCATTGCATTGTCCTCATCCACAGATTCAGTGTGAATTAGGGACCTAAATGCTACGGAGGATTTTGGACTTTGTGCTTCAGTTACCTATTTATGAAAAAGGGGAATATCGGTTCTCTAGCTACCTAAAGATGTTATGAGGATATATATATGGGAGACTGAAAATTCTCTTGCACTATACTTACCGAAGTCATAAAAAATGTGACATATATCTTTAATTATACACGTGTATGACATGGACATACACCAGTGTATCATATTTTGGAGAGCAGGGCAGAGTTAGAAAGAAGAAAGGAAAGAGGATTGGTGTAAAAATACAGTACTTACCATGCAGTGAACAAGAAGGTGCAGTTTTGAATTTTCTACAGTATATGCAGAGATTTCCACAGAGACAGTGTGGGTACACACAATACCTTCTTGTTTGATTATACTCACATATGACCATTATTTCTACTAAAAGAGATACCTATCTATGAATAAGTGCATATCTTTGTCTTGGCACCGACACTCTGGCATATGTTTAGATGCTAATCTCTGGAGCCTGAATGGCACTCCAAATGGGGGAAAATAAATAAACATGTCTTAGCTACTAGAAATTCAGTGAGGTACCTTTCATAAAGATTTTATCAGATAGCTCCTTAGGGCCTGGAAAAAGCGTCTTTTGATCTCTTAAAATCAATATGACATTCAGTATCAAAACACACATTCACCCTTTGAAAAGGGTAATCACTGTAATCAAGCTGCGTAGTCCAGCTGGATGCAAACCTATGGCAATATCACTGCCTGTTGCATGAGTGCCAGGCACAGCCACCAGGCAGCTTGAGCTGAGGGCATGGCAGCCAGGTTGTCTGGATCTGACCTCATGGTTCAGCAGCAAGGAGTTCAGCATCTTCTCAGTCTGTGCAGTCTTTGCAGTACCAGGTTTCTGTAATCTGTATTCATGTAATTAAGGATGTGCATGTTCACCATGGAGTTTATCTTTCAATATTAACCTGTTGGATGAATTGCCACATAGCTGAGCTTACAGCTGAGAGCAGTTTCTCATATCTCAAAATATGTGACATTATTTCTGTATCATTCTCACTGTTCGCTACCTGGTGAACAATGTCTTGTGTAATCTCAGATATGTCAAAAACAATGGGAAAACATTTACTTGCTTTTGAATATACATTTTCTTGTTAAGAAAGAAAATGTTTAAAACCTTCCCCAGACCTTTCAATCCCACTTGAGCTATTTGATACTAATGAAACATAAGTGGTGACATTTTTCCAGTCAATTTTGCAAGTGAAATGTAGTCCTAGAACTCCCCAAAGCACCTGTAATCGCTCACATAAGAAATGCTTAATTGTAGCTAACTACTTCCAGTAGATACCCTTCTTTGCCCAGGAATTCTCCATTAAAATATATTAATTTGGAGTCTCTATTCTTCTATCTCTGCTTTGAAAATGGGTATCTAAAAGAGCTTTCTGAAAGAGTGAGATCCCAGTGAACCACAAAGCAAAAGGATCTTTTCTCTTTTTGAAAAGGAACTTAGATTTTTTTTTTAAACCAATTGCCAGTCTAACTTTTTATGAAGGCTAGAATGCAAAGACAGTCTGATTTCTAAACCTGAACAAAAGTGCCTCTTGTCAATTGTATGAAATATAAACTATTGTCTCTCACAGGAAAAAATCTTCAAACACTTTCTGTTTTGCTCAAAACCAATAATGCCCTTGAAGTTAGCACAAAGTTACTAATTTCTACTCAATAGTCCATCTATACCAGATAGAAAAGTTAGACATCTTCATTCTTGAAGAAGTGTATTAAAAAAGAGAGGATATGAGGGGGGAAAAAAAATACATATTTCCCATCAAGTCTCTCCTGAGGTTCCCAAAAGCAATTTGCCATTTGAATCTTGGGGGCTGTAAGAGTTGTAGAGCTGAAACCATAGAATATGTTATTTTGGTGAATGGAGCAATTAGTTGCAAAGTATTTACAATGGACTTATATTCTTTATTCACGTAAGCATTCGGCAAGCTCTTTTTAAAATGCATTTCTTGTCCACAGCTGCTTGTCAGAGACAGCATATTCTAAATGCACAAAATCCCTTGGGTGTTAAAGGCATGTTAGGTATTTAGCAAGACATGAAAGGGATTTGGTGAAACTAGGAGGCAAATTGTGCTCCTGGTTATGGAAGGGAAGTGAGGGGGGGGGGGCATTAGGAAGGGCCGCTTGTAAATGGTACTGACATTACCTTGGGTGAAACTTTGTTCTGTGCTGCTCCTGCCCTGTGTGGGGAGGGGAGGTGCAAGGTACACAGTGGCAGTCCTGTGGCCCAGTGCCTGAAGTGAAGATTTCCTTTGGTTTTACTCAACAACAGCATTCTGCTGATTTTCCTAAGAAATTAATAATACTTTTAAAACTTTTTTTTCTGAGACAAAGCCCTCAGGAATTACAACAACCATATGAAATATAAATGTTTCCTCTCCCATTACATAAATGATGGATTAGCTTTTTGCTGAAGAAACCAAGAGAGTAGGATGTAAGGACAATTTTTGTAACTCGTGAAGTAGGCTGTGGTGTGTGGCAGCAGACTGTTATGAAACATGACACTCCAGGAAATATGATTAATGTGTGATGGAAACCCCTTGGCGGATCAGTTCACTGAAGCACATGTCCTGTCGTGATAGTGCCATGGCTTGTACTGTGTGCAGTGAGCATCTGGCCGGAGATAAACTGTACTGCCTGCTGGAGTGTTATTTTTTTCCAGCAGTGTTTGTGAGTTTTTTTTTTTTTTAAGTATAACTAATAACACTAGACCTTCTTTATGTCATTTATGGAAGAAAAGCATTTGCCATTTTCATCAAAAAGCAAATCCTTGCAACAATTTGCTTTTTGATGAAAAGCAACAGTTTCAGGGTAGAAAAAAAAAGTCCCCATCCTTTTCTGAAGCAAAATATGCCTGTGATTTAGAGCAAGAATGCATAGAGCTGAATGTGAACTTCTTGTTCTCGTACCGATTAGCAGCAGATGAGAAATATGCCACAGCAGCAATCATCTCTGTAATAGCTGTGGGATGCAAGGAAACTGCCAGTTTGCTTTATGAAGTAAAGTAAGTAAAATTGCCTCCTTGGCTTGTGCTTCACTGGGCTGGTATTTTGTCACTATTATGCTATCATTTTTGTGGAGCTAGTGAATACAGTTCTTAAACCAAGAAAAGGGAGAGCTATTTCCAAATCCCCCAATATGAATTTTATAAATCTGGTGTATCCAGACTCAGGTTCTGAATTGCATTAAGACTCTGCAGGAATTACACCCTGGCAGCTATTCAAGCTCCTGTTGCTGCATAAACAGAGATATTTATGAAAACAGAGTAGCTTGGATCTGTTTGTCTCTTTTTGGTTGGTGATGAGCTAATTTTATTTTAAAACTCAAGAGTCTTTCCTGCTTGGTGTATGAATGCACAGAGTGAACTCAGTGGAGCTGAAATTTCCTGAATTATAATAATCAGTAATTTTACCTCTGGCTCCAGGTTAGGGAGGAACGCTAGGTTAGACTAAAGGCGCTCTGACTTTATTCCACTTGACTGAGTCAGGCATTTTTTGTGCATTATATTACTGCAGGGAAGATTTACAAAGGTGGAAGACTCCACGACTTGCAATTGATGATGTTTCCTGTAATTTTGTCCCTTATATTTAACTGACTCTATTTAAGAGACTGTATTAGTTAACATTTTGGGAAAACTTTAATATCAACATAATTTTCCTCACTTTTTTTAATTTGTAATGTAACTAAACTCTATTGTGACGTTGCATTTGTTTTTCTCATGATTACTATTTCTAAACAGATATTACAGCAAAATATCTAAGAGTAAAATATATTCCAAATATGTTTTTTTTTTTTTTTTTTTTTTGTTTTTTTTTTTTTTTTTAGTTAGGTTAACTGAGGGGTAGGTCTCCTGTGTACTGAAAGAAAAAAGTTTTGGTTTAGCTTACCTACATAACAGCAGAACAAAAAATTAAGGTAATATAAATAGGTTTCATGAAGAAAATACATATTAAACCAATATGCTCAAAATAGTTTTTAAAAAAGAAAACACAACACTTATAGGTGAGATATTCATTAAAAGTGCTTTGCTTTGTAGAAGCTGGTGGTTGGTGTGCATGAATACTAAGCTATTTAAAAAAAAAAAAAAAAAAAAAAAAAAAACGAGCATTTTCTCAATAGAGCTGATAAAATTTGTCAGCTTTTTCAAAGGAAAATGGGATCTTCATTGAGTTTTATATGTTTATATGAAAAGTATCTTTTACGCGCAATTTTAATATTAAAGATAAACAAATGTCTCAATTACTTGCTAAAATATTTTGCTTTTTATTCACAAGATATCTTTTCTACAAAAATGGTAATTTCTTTTAAAAGCTTTTGCTTAATTTCTCCATGGAAAATAATCCCTTTTTTTTTCTGCAAAGTTCTCCCTCTGGCCTCCTTCAGACTGCACATTGTTGTGCTGAAAAGTGAAATAATTTCAAAAATACTGATGTGTTATTACTACTGCCCTGCTACTCCCCCAAGACTTCAGAGAAAAAAAAAAGAATTAAAATGAGGACTGATGCTCATGAAACAGTGCGACCTTGGACATATCTCCAGGACTGATGTTTAAATGATATATTTGAGGGCATTTCAAAGACAGTGGTGTCTAAGGTCTTCATATTTTGGGATTTCTATTTAAAGTAGAACAGCAGCAATGGAGGTATCATGGGCATATCAAGGGTGTGTTTTTTCACAGGTTGGTGAAAATTATTTCACTTTTCAAATGGAGAAGAGTCCTGAGCTGTAAACTGTCTCTCAAAGCTCTGTTTGCAACAGTGAAAGAACCTGAGCCTTTAATGAGTGTAAGCAATTCCATTTAATTTAGAGAATCATATTTTGATCACCCAAATGGTTTCTTTCAGGCTGCTTTGCTTTGAAGCACAGTGCACCCAAAAATTGTATCTTGTTTTAGAGTAATGCAGCCTGCAAATTAAAGTCCAATAATAGATGTTTCCAGAAAACAGAGGCTAAAATATAACTTAACCAATTTGTGTTAACTACATGTATTAAATGTGGAAAGTTATAATTTATTAGTGTATATGTGTATATATAAAAATATAAGATTTATTTCTCTAATGATTTTTTTTCTCCATATTATGTACACAATATTTTTTAAAAAAAGCACAACACTTTAATTTAGTTCAAAGAGGATTATACAACACATTTTTATTTGATTTTTCACGGTGTTTACTGTATCATATGGTTAACCTAGGACGTGTTTGCAACTGTTCTGTTCCTACAGTCCTTTTAAAATGTTAAGTGTAATATATGTAATTTCTTTTTAAGCATCTCAAGTTGTTTGTAATTTAGGCTTTGGAAACATCTCCCCACGCACACAAGGTGGAAAGATATTCTGTATCATCTATGCCTTACTGGGAATTCCTCTCTTTGGTTTTCTCTTGGCTGGTGTTGGAGATCAACTAGGGACAATCTTTGGAAAAGGAATTGCCAAAGTAGAAGATACCTTCATTGTGAGTATGACGGCTGCTTGCTGTTCTAAATTCAACAAGTGTAACACACAGGGTATAGCTCATCCTTGTAACCAAATGTCTAGCAAAAGGTACAGAGAACGCTGTAGAGTCTGTACATGTTGAACATTAATTGAGAATCGGATGCAGTCCAACATTTTCTACAATAATGATGACTGCAAAGAGCAAGATCCAAAACTTTTTTTTGTTTTGCCCTTAAAGTACTCTTAAGCTTACTGTGGTGTTTACCTTTAAAGACTATAATATAGACTGTGATAGGAAATCACTGGCATGTTGAGATGGAGGAGTGGAACTGTAGGGGTAATACATGGAAGTTATTGCTGCTCTGGGTTGATTCACAGAAGATCTTTGGTGTCAGTCTAAAATCACAGTCCTTAAAAATCTGTACACAGACATCAGCAAACTTGAGGAAGCGTCAACAGCCTGCAGACACCTATGTTTCCAGATTTATGGGGCTATAGGTGACTAATGCTTTGGGCATTCAAGGGAGCAGGAAAGACAAAATGATACAGAACCTCCTTCCCAACACTGGACTCCTGTTTGAGGAGGCTTTGGTCCCCTCACTGAGCTGCAGGGTGTTCTACAGTTTTAAGGTATTTTCAGCTTCTGCTGAACCATGTAGCACAGCCTGTTGAGATTCATGTCCTTCATTTTGTTTGATCCACAGATCTTTAATTAGTCCACACAGCATGGCACAGCTTAAGTAGAGGAAGGGACCCAACAAGACACTACATAAGCTTGTGCAGATATTTATAAAGTTAAGACATAGTCAGTCCTTAACAACCAAATGCCTTAAATTATAGCAGAGGAACTTCATTGCTTATCTTAAAGTCTGCTTTACACATGATACTTTGAGTTCAGAATCAGAAAATTTTAGCAATATCATACTTTCTTATTACAGTAATTAAAAATATTTTTACTGATATTTTTGATGCCTAGAATAAATGACACAATGAAATATAAGAAAATGAGTTAAGTATTTTATTAAACTTTAATGAAATGCTATAGGTGTAGCTATTACTATACTATGTTCAAAACATTGATGAAATACTATGTCATTTGATGTGTAGAATGTATCATATATGGTGAACATGTAGTAAGTACCATAACTTCGTAGCTGTTTGCATCAAACCAACAAGTGTTAAAAGGACTGATTTTTTTTTAATGAAAGGCAAACTGGCTGTGCTGATATATTAGTTTACATATATATCATACGTACATAAATATATCATACAGACATATGCTGATATACATGTATATGTTTACATATGCAATATGTAAACACAACCTTGAAAGCCAATGTTAGGAAAAAGCATAGCTGTTTTTATATGTGTGTGTTGTTTTCCCTTTCTTTCCTTTTTTTTTTTTTCAGTTCCAGATATCAGTTCCAATCCTAATTAGTTACTGATAAATAACATTTAATTTCCACTGAGACTTGGCTAGAAAGGGCATGAACATTCCATGAGAACACATTTTTATCCTTTCTGTTTTTCTGCTGTAACTGAATTTTAGCTTTTGCATAAAGGTACAAAATATGAGACCAATTTGTTTGTGTCTCTTAGGCTATCACTTAGAGGGATAATGGGTTTCCCCCTTTTTTCCCCTTTCCTTTGTTTAGTAGTGTATATACACAACAAAGATGCCCTAACACAAAAAGAAGCAACTTGCCTCCTTTTGGCAATCTCTGAATTAAAACACTGATCTTTATGTTGCAGTCTGGAACACTCCTTCATTCATTCTTTAAAAGAAGAACAAGGAGACACTGATGGGTCAGAACAGGGCATTTACTGTTGCCATAACCTGACCAGCTACTGGGATTTGGGTTACAAAAGCTAGACTTTGGTCCTGCTGACTGAAAACATATTTTCCATTGGCACTTAACATAAATAAAAGAAACCATGAATACAAGAAACCATGCATCGTGAATAATCTGGTCTCTTTTTGGTCTGCTTTTTTTAAAGGTTACAGTTTTATGCAGCCCCTAGTTTCCCTTAATTTAAAGCAATATGCCCTGGATGCATGGAAAACTGTGGAAAACTGTACTGAGAGGAAAATTGTCAAATTGGTAGGGCATGTCAAACATGACTTTGCAATGGTCTGTTTTAGATTTGGTACGATTAGAAAAAATAATAAATCATTAATAGTTTACACAACAGACAAAACACTTTTCTCATTAAATCTAGAGATGATCTCAGGCTGCGGAGAGCTAAAAGTTGGAGGACAGAATTAGAATTCAAAGTGATCTTGAAGATTTTGAAAGGCAGCATGAATATATAAGATTCAGTTCAAAAATGACAAATTCAAAAGACATGAAAGAATAATGAAATATTCAATTACATGTCAATAAACAGTTGTCTGGGTGCAGTTTTGTAGTGATGTTCTGAGGCCTCTAGGGGCTCTTCAGCTAGTACTGGAGAGTGTTGTACTGTTGTGAGAAAGTGTAGGTCACAGTTAAAGGCTTAAATAGGAGTATAAATAGATTGGATGAAAGGATCCTTTCTTATGTTCTGTTTTGCTGTAGTATGTCTCACTTTTTGTCCAGTTTTGAGAACCACATCTAAAGAAATGTGTGTATTGGCTGGATGGAGGTGAGCGATAGCAACGAGAGTTGAGTGGGTGAGATTAGACTTGAATAAGTGCATTTTTTTGGACTAAAGAATATATGACAGAAGACACTGTAAAAGCTTGCTGGAAAGAGTGAAGTAGCAGTTGGTCTGCCCTGGATGAGACCATAAGTAGTAGACTTAAACAGAAGCAAGTGAGATGCAGGGTAAGCATTGGGAAAACTTTCTACTGAAAATAAGCTAACCTTGATTGCATTGCCTCACATGTCTTGTATGCCGTGGCTTAGGTGTGGTCATTTTTAGTTTTGAGTAAGGTTTGGAAGAGAAGATCTCTTCATGTCTATTTCTATTTCAACTCTGTTTTCTATGGTTTTGCTTAGTTATCTCTTTCATTAAAGAGAGAGATATATGATAAAAATACACCATTTTTATTTAGTTATTCGTGGATGCAAAAAAAGCAGAGAGATACCAGGTGCGAGCACTGCTTGAAGCTTACTCAAATTTTGTCCTCACTCAAACTGTATCATGATCAGCTGTTAATATTAATGAACGTTGCACAAGCCATCCACCCATCTGACCACAAAGAAGAGTCCAGCACTACTTTGCATTTCCTGCCACCAAATGTTTCCTAGGATAGTCATATTTGCTTTGAAAACACTTTCACAATAAAACAATGCTTTGATTTTTCTGTTTGAGAACTAGAATGTCCTCTTGAGCAATGAGGTGCTTATTGTAGGTGATAGGTGCTTATATATAGCGGCACAGTTTTATTAACAATGGGTTTCCTCTCTTTCTCCTTCCCTTTCTTCCATAGAAATGGAATGTGAGTCAGACAAAGATTCGCATAATTTCAACAATAATATTCATACTGTTTGGCTGCGTGCTGTTTGTTGCTCTTCCTGCAGTTATATTCAAGCATATAGAAGGCTGGAGCACGCTAGATGCAATTTACTTTGTGGTTATCACTTTAACTACCATTGGATTTGGTGACTATGTTGCAGGTAAGATTTTTCTCATTGCTCTTTATCTCATGAAATTTTGCACAGCGATGTATGTTTTGCATTTTTATGTCTTTTGGGGGGAGCAGGGGAACACTGACACAATGATGGCAGGGGTGGTTTTACCATTCTCTCCCAGTTTTATCCTTCATCGTTCTTGTGTCAAGCCCTGAGAGACTGCCACCTTGGATCATGTGGCTGACTACAGCCACTACACTGACTACAGGAGGTGGGATGATGAAACAGTCTCCCTCTGACTACATATACTCCTTTTTTTCTCTGTTGTACTGTTAAAAAGATGTTTTACCTGATTTTAGATATGTTTTGGCTTTACAGATTGAGAGAAGTACCAGAATAATTACAGTATTTCAGTCTGCTAAGTATTTTTACTTTAGCAGGAGTCCTTTAGCGTCTCATTTTGCTCAGTTATATATGAAACTTAGTTTTTGTGTGCACATTTTGCTTTCAAAGTGTTGTTCCAGATTTATTCTTCTGCTGTTGAAATTATGTTTCTGTTTTATCTTTCTCTACTTTGTTTGCTCTGTATGCATTTGCCCACGTGTGTTTTACAGTATAAGAAGTTGTAGCACAGCGTATAGATGACATGACCAACACCTGGTTCTATTAATCTAGACTGGATTAGTTAAAAATAAATTAGACAAGTTCAATTTGAGAAATAAAAATAAGCTTTTTTATTATCTACACCATTTTTTATTTCTTGAAAAGGTGTAAGATCTCAGAGTAGGACAAAGTATGTGCTGTCTGTATTGAGAAGGTGTGTTGAGCCAGTGAGCTGGTGTGGTTAGGATTACAAATTCAGCTTCATGCTATGAGTCCGAGACTTGCTTTCCTCAGCCAGATTGTTCTTATTTTGATTTTGTCTTCAAGAATTTGTGGTTCTGAACAGATTCTGACTAGCACCAAATCAAAAATTTATGCTATTTCAAAGCTAAGAGTACGGGTGCTTTAGACTTTCTTTCCTTTGGTGTACGTGTGTGGCAGGGAATAAAAATAATAATGTATAAATGCCTGGTTATATTTACTGTAAGAAACCATGTGAAATGGCCCACTTTACTCTAACTGGAACACCGAGTACATTCATCATTACTCTCATTATAAAATTTCTGCAGATTTTCTATTTGTAGACCACTTGATATTGTAATTTGTTCCTACATGATGTCTGGGTTTTAATTTTACCAGGAAACACGTTCCCTTTCTACAGAATGTTCTTGAATTATGTTGATCTATACCTTGTGGCCTTTTATGGTCTTTTTGCATATTTTTAAGTTCTGCTTTAATGGTGATATTGAAATGCTGTGAATATTTTCTATTTACTTTTAGAGCAATATGCAAGACACTCATTCATTCTGTAATATGTTATTGCCTTAGAGTTTCAGTGTGTAGGAATTGGACTCATACTTGAAGTGAAGGCTTAAGCAAAGAGGTTTAGACCATCTCCATCATCACCGTGAGGTTAATGTGGCCACTAGATTGTCAACTTCATCTCTGACAAAAAAAACAATAAGCTTCATTGTTATCATCTTTGTGTGGACTAACATACTCAGTTGACAGCAGATGACTAGATGACTGACTCCTGCAGTTGACATGCAGGAGAGAAGGGATGCCATCCAGAAGTACCTTGACAGGCTTGAGAGATGAGCCTGTGCAAACCTCATGAAGTTCAACAAGGCTGAGTACAAGGTCCTGCACATGGATCAGGGTGACCCCAAGCATGAATACAGGCTGGGAGATGAGTGGGTTGAGAGCAAACGCAAGGAGGTGGTGGTGGATGAAAAACTCAACATGAGCTGGCAATGTGCACTTGCAGAAAGCCAGCCATATCTTGGGGTGCATCAAAAGAAGCATGGCCAGCAGGCCAGGGGAAGTGATTCTCCCCCTCTACTCCTCACCTGGAGTAGAGCATTCAGCTCTGGGGCCCCCAGCATAAGAAGGATAGGGGCCTGCTGGAGTGAGTCCAGAGAAGGGTCATGAGGAAGATCAGAGGGCTGGAGCACCTCTCCTATGACAGGCTGAGATAGTTGGTTTTGATAGTCTACAGAAGAATAGGCTCCATAGAAACCTTACGGTGGTCTTCCAGTACCTAAAGGGGGTCTGTGGAAAAGATAGGGAGCCTCTTTATGAGGGAATATGTAGTGATAGGACAAAGGCTAATACTTTTAACGTAAAAGAGGGTAGATTTAGATTAGATATAAGGAATAAATTCCATCATACTAAACTATTTTAAAAGGAAAATTCACACTGCAAGTTTTAAATCAAGCTGATAACCTAGCCCTTAAGACAAATGTTTTCTTATTAATTTTGAGAAAACGTGCAGAATATTTTGCAAGCTACCAAATTAGTAAGCTGTCTTTATGATTTCTTTGTTTCATTGTGGTGTTTTGTTTGTTTGTTTGTTTGTTTGTTTGTTTTTAGGTAAGCCATAACCACCTTGTAGGCATTAAATACCATTGGTGTTTTGTTGTAGACCTTAACTAGAACACTCTAACACAAAAGTTTAGAAAAGCTGAGTGCCAGAAAATAAGATGAAGCAAGTAGGGATAAGGCATGTGTTAGTGTAAATGGCTGTAGGTGAGGTTGTCATGATGGAACACAAGTATTTCATCTGGCAGAAGCATCTGACATCGTTGTGGATCTAGAGCATGACATTTCTTGGTTTTGGTTTGTCACAGTGAGTCGTGCATCAGGCAGAAAGCTACTGCAGTCCACTTATAAGTGCTTAGGTGAGCAGCCACTTGAAGAGGGAAAAAAAAAAAAAAAAACAAAAAAAAAAAACATTGACATTAACTTAGTCCTTTTTTTTTTTTGATTTTTTTTTGTCTGGGAAGGCATGTTCCTTAAATAATATTTGGAGTGTAAATTGCCTTCTACCACTCAGAAGAATAGTCAAAACTAAAGCAGAGTGTCATTTCAGTTTGCAATTATAATGGAGTGTACTTCTAGAACAACAACAACAAAGGCAATTCTTGTAGCAGATAGGAGCTCCATGGGATATTTCATAATTATGTATGATAATTATGTATTATTATATTTTTTGTTTCATAAAGTCCCCTCAAACAAAACAAAATTCCTATTTGAGAATTTCCAAATATTCTGGTAATTATCTTATCTTTCTGGGAACTGTCATCCCAGAGGAAAAAACAAGTCTGAAAGTCCTGGATAGTAATGTCATGGCTGTGATAATGGGTTAAGAGAAATATTTCTCACAGTATTTCTCTTTTCACTAACATGGAATTGGCTGCTGCCTGGCACCACTGGATTTGAAAGCCAGAGAGAAGCCTTGGAGAACTTTTTAAGAAGTAAAGGAGAGTGTTTCCAAATAGCTGTACCAGAAGGGAACCAACAGGAGAACATGGGATTATGGATTGTAATGGTATTAAAGGTTGTAGGGCTGGCTCTTACAATATAAATTCTTGTACAGTTCTCCAGATTCTTTCTACAAGTGTCTTCTCATTTTTACTGGAGAACAAGCATTCAGTTCCCAGGAGCCACAAGGCCAAAACATCCTCTTTTGTACTGAGAATCTAAGTTGCCATTTGGACCCTATGGAAATTTTAGCTTCAGTTTCAACTAGCAAGAGAAGTCCTAAGGTAGATGTAAAAGGCTGATCATTAAGGGTGTGTGCAAGGAGATAAAAGGTGAACAGTTTTTGTACTGCATGTTCAAGAAAATACATGGATAGTATTCCAAAAAAAAAAAAAAATACCAACAAAAAAAGATTTTTTTTCTTTTTAAGTGGGGGTGGGAGGTGGGGTTGATTTTTTTTTTTTTTTTGATGGGGAGATTGAATTTTTAATGTATTTTTATTCTTTCTTTAAGAGTTTTTTTTTTTTTTTTTTTTTTTAATAACTGAAGAAAGTCTACCATTGTAGCTTTTCACACACGCAAATACACACAAAGCAAGTAAGAAACTGTCTCTTGAAAATCATGCCAAACTGATTTAAACATAGCTTATCTTGTTTTCAGGGGAGACAATGAATAATACTACAGGAAAAAAAACAATCAAGCTATTATTATAAATATTCAAAAAGAGGAAAGTAAGAGGACTTCTCATGTCATTTTTTAGTATAATGAAAGATAATGTTGTCTACCAATGTTAGCAATGAGGTCAAAATATATGTAACATGACAATGCATTGGTCATATGTGCAGATAAATCCTTAAATATTTCTGGAGGAGATAGTCTAGCAGCTATCAAATATAAAGTAGATCAGATGCCCAAACTTGACAGAATTATGTGAGGGTCAGAAATATTAATAGCACATCAGTAGTCTGTTTCACTAGCATAATGAATAAGGTTATGCTGCAATCAGTCCAATTTAAATAATCACAGAGTTTTGTGAGTCTTCAATTTTAAAATGTTTTCTAAGGCATTCTTTTTATTTTTTTTGTTGATCTGTGATTTTAGCTTATCGCTTCTTTACTGTTTTGGGCTGTAATTGAATTAGGTTTATTGCCATTTTAATATATATATATATATGGGTCTGCTCTGAATTACTTGGAGGGAGAACTAATTTGTAGAACACTTTCAGAATTTTAGTCTCATTTAACGTCACTGAACTGAAACATCTTACCTTCCGGTCATAGCAGTCCTATTGATCTGTGCTCTTTCCTGCTGGCATTGTCTTTTTTGGCATTCAGAAGTGCTCTTTGTCACCTCAGGAGTTCACATCTGCTATAAGGGCTATATAGTGTGAACCATGTAGGCTGTTTTAAGCTTAAGTCAACGTGCAGTGTTTCACTCAATTTCTGTACAGGACAGTGTGGAAAGGGTGTTTTATAGCTGTGCCCTGTATTCTGAAGTAGCTCTCCATTTTCCACTGAGTGGTATCAAGTAACTTGTATAGCCAACGTTATATTCTTTCTTGCAGATGGTGCAAATGTTGTCTTGTCCCCAGCATGCCGCTTCTTCAGGTCTCTGCATAAGCTAGCCTTACTCTGTCCCTTTTTGCAGTTCTTCGAGGTAATTCCTTTCAAGGTACAGGGCCAAACCTCCATGTTTCTTTGGAATGGGACAAATGAAGTTTCTGGATTATGCCAGTTGCCCATGGTGCCAGGTTTGTCATGACTGATGGACAAGCTACTGATTGAGGGATGGCTACTTGTCAAACTTTGATTTAAGTTGTGCTTAAATTTAATCACTTTTTTTATGCTCAGAATGTGTACTGTTAAAAAAATAATAAAGGCCATTCCTGGTCTGAAGGGCTAGTTTTGGAATAACACAGAAGTTTATGCTAACATGGAATTAAGATACTCAACATCAGTTTTTTTCATTCTTTATATTCTTATAGTTTTGAAGCAAAAATGTGAACAAAAAGATACTTTAGAGATAATTATTCTAAAGTCTCTAAATCTAGAATTCTGTGTTTGTGTCAGCTATGAAAGGATAGAGAAAAGAGTGGCAATGATAGATAGAGAATACTTTTTACTTAAATTATGTAATTGTTTTATGTAAATATATATATATACATATGCATAAATTTAAGCCCAATCATGTACCCTATAAACAGAATCTGTCCTAATGTACATGTATGTCTGAAATCTTCTTGAATGCCATCCTTCACTAAAACATAGAACTTCTTACCTCAGAAAGGAAAGGTGCTTGGGCCATAAAAAAAAAAAATCTGTCTTCCATGAAAAATCCTAAATCATTTAAAAGTTGTTTGGCAGATGTAAGAATGGTGGTAGCAGCAATCTGTGATGAAAGATAAATCTGTGATGAAGATAAACGAGAAAGCTCTTTGATTTTTTGTTGATTTCTAGGGAGTTTGGAATCAAATCTGTACCACAAAACATCTCAGCAATAAACTGAGGCTGCTCTTTGTAAAGATAAAGGCAGTGAAAATTCTAGTTAGAGCTGGTGCACACCAGTTGACCAAATCTCTGGGAAGGTAGATATATATCTTTTGTTTGTTTAAAACTATTTCTGGTAAAGTCCAAACAAAGTCAGACAAAAGTTTTGTCCCCTGGCCCACAAAACAAGTTTTGCCAAACATTGAAATTCAACTTGCTTCTCAGCATTTTGCTTCCTAAGGCGTTATGTAAAATCTGCTTTGCAAAAGACAGATGATAGCATTACTAAAAGTGGTGCTATGAAAAATTCATGCAAATCTATCATGTTGATATGCTTTTTACAGTGTTACTGGTAAATTCATTAGACTAATTATCTCACACTTCAGTACAAATATATTTACGTGTACATATACATACACAAATATATTTGTACACATTTCTGTATATTGCAATTCAGTAGTTAATGAATTTCATTTACTTTGAACTCAGTACAGTTGATTTTGATTTTGTTTTCCTACCTATGATATTGTGTTACTCTATGACACTTGAACATTTCTGCTGAATTCCTCCAATAGTTACAGAAGACAATACTTATTTCAGGATGAATATCCTTAGGTATATCTTTCTCCCTGGTCTTCCATTAAATTGAGACCTCACCAGGAGTCCCTGAAATTCATAGATTCAAGAGCTGATGAAGACTTCAGCTGTCTAACCTTTCTAGAGGGTCCCTTGCAAACTTTGGGAAAGCTGAACTCCTTTGGGCATGGCTAGATGGAGCCATCTCCTGGTCAGACAGCAGAGAAAACTCTTAATTGAAGACCTGATCTGGTAATTAACCTTGCTGTAAACAAACTACATATACATGATGAAGGAAGTGCTGCCTGCAGACGGATATATTTGGGTTCCAGTTCCCACTTACAAACTTCACACCCTGGAAATTAGAAATCTGGCGAGTGGATACCTTACATTGTATGTCTTTGTGCATTGTATGAACATACGAAGAATGTGAACCAAGGAGTGTGGTTCAATGCTTACTCCTGATAGAGCTAAGACACGGTGGTAATCAACAACTTTTTTGAATGACAGCAGGACAAGTCATCTGTAAATCCTGTTTTACTGCATTGACGCAAGGTGGATGTTAACATATTTATTTCTCTGATATTTTGCTTATCTTGGGGTGTGACAAACTCAGCCTTTTGAGTGAATGGCTGTCTTCTGTTCCATTCTGATAAAGCCCTGTCTTGTACTGTATTTGTGACTGTACAAGTGTAGAAGTATTCATTTTTGCAGTATGGATTTCATCTCTTAGGCAGTTGAATAAACCACTACAGCTCAACAAATTTTATTTATGAAAGGGTTTATTGACATGAGAAAAAATTTCCATCTATGAGGAATCCCACACTAAGATACTCGTCAGTAAAATTCTTTGTTTGCATGTAATCTGTGTGGTGATTAGATAACAAGAGCTAGGAAGAACACTGCTCTTCATGAAGGGGTGTAAAGAGCATTTTCTTTTGGCTGTTTCAGTAAGCAGACATGCAAATTTCTGTTTTCAGCAACTCAGATGAAGAGTATTTTATTTGTCATAGTATAGCTGATCTGCAAGTTTAAAACTTGTGTTATTGTACTGCAATATGTGAAATGTGAGTTACTTTGTGTTGTCTGAGAACTCTGGATAAACATAACTTCATTTTATTTTTTTATTTTTATTTTGGGGGAGAGTGGAGGGTAGAATAAAGCATCTGTTCTTTATAGTTGTATTGGACCTAAAAGTTCCATTACAGACGTCTCTGAAATTTATCCTTTTTTACTTCAACACTTGGAAAGAAGAAAGTGTCTGGTTCTTATGGCAGCGGGATTCAAAAAAAAAAAAAAAAAAAGTTGCCTCCAGCTGCCAGATATTTTATCCTCTTACTTTTTTTTTTTTTTTTTGAGTATGATCAGCTCACTCAAGTCCCTGTAGCCTGGTTTCCTCTTCAGTAAAAAGGAGATGGCAATGTTTGAGTGCCCAACAGGGACATTTGGTAATGCAGATATTATTCTTCTCTACTAGGGTTAAAGGATTCATGTAATTGAGATGTGCTTCTAAGTCTTTGCAAAGCCAGATTTCTCAGCATAAGAACATACTCCAGAACAAAGCTTAATTTTGTACTGCATGTCTATTTGCAGCAGGTGGGAAATCCTTTCATTCAAGCTGTCCTCAATGACCTTAAGCATCCTCCACCTTAAGTGATGGTATCTCAAAAGCTGAATCAGTTTGTCAGTGTTCATTTTAAATATTGTGAAAGATTAGGAACTATTGTGTACATTCGCATACTACTGCTGATCTCTCTTTTTATTTTTTATTTTTAGAAAAAGAATTAATTTTAAAATAGTTTTGCACCTATAACAATTAAGTGTGCTTTATTCTTAACTTCATTGTTTTTCAGGGGGATCAGATATTGAGTACCTAGATTTTTATAAGCCAGTGGTGTGGTTCTGGATCCTTGTTGGGCTTGCTTACTTTGCAGCTGTCCTCAGCATGATCGGAGACTGGCTAAGAGTCATATCAAAAAAGACAAAGGAAGAGGTAAGAACATTTTGAAAGGAGAAGAAATACTGTTTTTTAAAAACTTTGATTAGAAATCAGGTGAACTTACAACCCCTTTTATTCTTAGGGAATGGGACAAAGCTGTCTGTATATTAAATATATGCTGCAGCTCAAATGGAATTGTTGTAGCAGTCTAGTCCAATGTATAGTGAATTTTATGTGGCTGCATATAAATTTAAGTAAAATATTGTTGAGTGGTGTTTACACAATTATGACTGAGTTAGAGGAAGATTTATCTGAAAGAATTATTCTAGAAGGTAGAATAGAGTCGGTGATTTTTGAGGCAAAAAAAATCATTCTGCTTTCGTTGTTTCTGTATGGAATGCAGATATGAAAAAACACAACACTGAATAGTTATATTCAAGAAACCTTTCATCATTTTACACTAAGAGAATGTTTCCTATTATTTAAGGTATTGAAATGAATTATTTAAATATTCTTGGGTGTATTTTAATATAATTATCTTCAGCAGCATGCATAGCTATTAGTAGTCAGGTGCGTTGTAAACGTGTATTATTTCAATAATGATACAATATTTTACCGTGAATCTTTTTTTTTACTTTTAAGTGACAAAATTTACTTCTGTCACTTAAAATATTCTGGCTTCTAAAAATGTTAGAGGATAAATAAAACTTTGTTTGGTGACAATTAACACAGTTCAAGTTTCACTAGAAGTTTCAGAAATATATTAATTTTGTTTTAAGCAACATATTATTTCCCTCTAATTTAACTTCAGTTCCTCTGCACGTGTCAGTTCATTTGTGTTATTTAAATAGAAAAAATCTTTTTTGGTGAAATGAATGGTTACTGTGCAATGGCCTGCTACTTATATTTCTTTAAATTGTCTCTGTAGCTGTAGGGCATGGCATCAATATCTAGATGTAATCTTGATGTAAATGTAATCTTGACATTGCTTGAGTTCCCAAAGTCCTTACTATAAAGGGTAACTTACACCCTTACATCTTCACTCATTACAGGCTCCTTGGATCATTCAGGGTCCCTGCCTCTTCCTGACCAAAGGGCAGCAGTGATAGTAAGAGCAGGCAGGAGGGTATGAGATGGGCACTTGGGCAGGATTGCTAAGTCCATTTTGAGATCTGTAGCTTTTTTGCATTGCTCTTGCTATGCTTAGAGCTCTTACAGCTAGTGACAGCATTGTGGCAGGCCTGTTCTAAGGAAATTTTTGCTAAGAATTTCATAAACGCTTATCACAATAAAAGAATCAGGAGCTAACTAATGAGAGAATGTAGCTCCAAAGCAAAGGACAATATTTATTTGATCAAATTTATTTAAAGTATGAAAACTCATCTTTTGCCTCTGCTCTGCAAATCTTAAATTACATTTATAGTTTGGTTTACACAACTAGCTGTTCTAGTGTCCTTCACAAATATGGAGTGGGATGTATTGCACAAGTGTTCTCATTTCCAGATTCAACACTTCACAGGATCACTATCTTGTGTTCTGGAAGAGCACTGAGGGCATCTTTATCAGTCAACCTGCATTATCTCCACTGTCTGCAGGGAAACCAGCAGATCACTTCAAATGGCATTAACCTGTATTGTTTTTGTGTATTATTTTGAATTTAAGAATTAATTCCATCTAGCCCATTACTTAGTCTGCACTGAGAAAAGTAAGAGTTGGACAAGTACATGTGGTGTTTCCCTATTGTCTAACTGTTCACAACTTGGGTTATTTCCTAAACTGCATTTAGTTTCAAGAGTGGTATTAGTTCTGGGCTCCCCAGTACAAAAAGGGAGACAGGAATCTCCTGGAAAGAGTCCAGAGGAGGGCCAAAAAGATGATACGGGGCCTGGAGCATCTTCCTGATGAGGAAAGGCTGAGAGACCTGGGTCTGTTCAGCCTGGAGAAAAGAAGACTGAGAGTGGATCTCATCAATATGTATAAATACCTGAGGTGTGGGAGACAGGGATTTGGCCAACATCTTTTCAGTGGTTTGCAGGGACGGGGCAAGGAGTAATGGTCACAAGATAGTGTATAGGAAGGTTCCACACCAACATGCGGAAGAACTTCTTCACAGTGAGGGTGATGGAGCACTTGAATATGCTGCCCAGGGAGGTTGTGGAGTCTCCTTCTCTGGAGATATTTAAGGCCCATCTGGACCCCTACCTGGGCAGCAACCTGCTTTGTCGGGGGGGGGGGGGGGGGGGATTGGACCTGATGATCTTTTGAGGTCCCTTCCAACCCCTTCAATTCTGTGATTATGACTAGGGCACTATGACTTGGGGCTATGCAAAAATACCTTGTTCAGGCTTCACTTTGCAGCACTTCCTCATGCACTAGTGACACAAGCTAGTTCTTCATGCTACTTCCTGAAACAAATCTGGTCTTTAATCTTACTTTTCTCATACTCTTCTATTAGGCAGTAAGATCTCTGGATAAGATGCTATCTTGACTGTATAATTGTACATAGCACTGAGGGTTTAATCTTGTTTAGAATGTCTCATTATCCATGTTATTATAATGATAATGTATTAAGAATGTTTGAATTTTGTCTTTTTTCTTATACTGGAGACATTTCAGTATAGGCTAAGAAACATGAATTGAACAGTCATAGATTTCTAACATATTAAGTATATTCCTAGTTATATGAAGCAAAACTCAAAATTTCCCAGGTTATACAGCACAGCGCTATGCCAGAGTTTCTTTCCTCAGGCACCAGGAATGTATCTCCTCTTTCCTCTTTCCATTCTTTCTCACCTTTGTAGCCTAAACAAGCATATTCATTTTGTCTACAAAAAGGAAAACATAATTCTTCAGATATATCCAAATTCTCTTGGCTGATGCGGGTATTAAGGATTTTGCTGTATACAAGTGTCTCATGTGTTTTAGGTTAGATTAAAGACAGACATAACATAATTCGTACCATTTGTTCAATTAATCATATCCCTGTTGTTCAGAAATATTCCCCCACTTTTTAACCCATTGCTTAAGCATGTCTGAAAAAATGCATAACAAAAAATGTTCTAGCAGTAACTACTACAGTGTCAGAAATGTGGGAACAATTTGAGAAAACAGAATCATGGCACAGTACTATTTGTGTGCTAGTTAGGAAAAATGAAATATTTCTGGATTCTATCCTAATTTTGTAAGAAGAAATTTGTGTTCAAATACAGTGTATTTTGCTGTGAGATGAACTGTTTGATTGAACAGAAGCATTGTACAAGTATTCACTTTACAAGTAACGTTTTATGACTTTAAAACTGCTGTTCTCAGCTCATCTTTGCTATCTGTCCAGGAAAATTCGAGTGAAAAAGTTGAGACAGTTCAGTGGAAATGTAGTCATTAAATCTCTTCTTTGCCAGCAGAAGCCAGAGGACACTCTGAATTTCTTGAATTATCTGTTTTTTCAGTTAAGCTTAAATTTATGATGGTCTGTTCCAGCTTCTGTGGATGCAGATTATAACAGAAGAATCTATCTGTAGTTCAGATAATAGAAATAAGTGCAATGGAAAATCCTAGTCATAAACATGACTTTTTCTTTTTTTTTTTTTACTGTTTTTTAAGGAAACATTTTGTCAGTTTTTGGGGGGAATAGCTCATTATTCCCAGAAACAGCCTTTAACATTGGAAGCCATGCTATATACTGAAATCTACTAAGAGACAGAGGCTATGATAAAATCTGTAGGATATATCACAAGGATCACTGAGTCCAACTCCTGGGATCCCAAAATATGACCACCCTCCACCCCAGCAAAACAAAAAATGTTATTGTTTACTTGGAGTACATATTATGTAAGGAAACCTCCATGTTCCAAGAAATTGTTGATTATGATTATCATCTAATTTCCTGTTCACATTTTTCTCTTTACTAATGCCATTTTATTGTTCTTAAAAGCAGTTTATATGAGGATTTGTGGTAATAATGCATTATATTCAACAAATAAAAAAAATATATATTTTTTCATGATACCACCAGAAGAGTTTCTCATATGCAAAGTGGAGTTAAGATAAAAAATAAAATAAAAAATAATCTGGTCAGATATTCATTGATCCACAATAATGCTGTATTTTGATATTAAAATGCAGATAGCCAGAATGTCTTTCAGTTACTCAGGTGGCCTTTGTCTCCTGAAATATTCTTGAGAGTTTTGAATGCCTCAGATGGGGAGGGAAGTGAAAGACAAGTAGAGGCAGAAGTGGGAGTTTTAGAAGGATAGATCTGCTGCTGGAAGCAGTTCATACAGTAAGATAGATGAAGTGTCAGAAAGTCATTGGAACATGCTGTGTGTTAAAATCTTAAGTAGGCGATCTGTCTCTGAAGTTCAGCTTCAGAGTACTAGCTTGCCTGAAACTCCCCCCTATTCATTATTCTCTGTACTCTGATTACTCAGAGCACTTACATAGTCTTCTGATTTTAGTCGCTTTGAAAGGTAAAATTTCAGCAGGATTTTTTTTTCCTTGTCATATTTTTCTTTTACCTCAGTATGCAGCAGCTTCTGAATGTCAGTGTTTCCTGCAAAGATGCCTGCCCAATCAAGAATCTTAGTTATTTAGGCTATAATTTTCAAACTCCCATTTATAAGATTAAGTGCTTGCATCCCTTGGCCTCAAGTTGTTTGTTGGCGTTTGTTAAGCTCTAGTCCATTCAAGCTCTAGACTCCATTTAAGTCAGTGAAGATGTGATTAACCTCCACTGTAGATTTTAACATCTGAACTAGTCATCTACATTGTCTTTATAGTCACTGGAAGGAAATAACTGTTTCTAGTATGATCTGTTCAAATTTTTTAAGGTATCTACCTTAAGGTGATGAATTATATCCTCAAAGAGCCTGTTCTCTTTGGCATATATCAAGAGCCCACATGAATGACGTGTGTTAGATATCAGCTCAGTTTGGACAAGTGATTTTTCATTCTGGGTGTCGTTCCTTTGAATTCAATGACATGGATCCAGCTTTAATGACCAAATCTAAAACTTCATGAGAAATAGCACATTCATTTCTTGTGAAAATTCAAAAGATAACTGTTATCTTTGGTATTTATAAACAATTTGATTCATCTGAATCATCATTCTGTTTAATCCTTGGCACCAGTGGCAGATCTGTCACTCATGTCTGTCAAAACAGAATTAGGCTTGTCATGATGATGCCATGGAAATTATTGCACTCTCTGTAATATTTGTTGTCTTTTCATTTTACTATAGCTTAAGGCTAAATGCGTTCATACAGCATAGGGGGCCCAAACTTAAAGAGAAGGTGAATCTCTTGTATTTCCTGAATGTAGGCATTATGCATGGAAATGGTACGGTATCTCTGTCTTGTTTTATTATTTTTATTTTTTAAAGGAATTAAAATTAGTCATGTCTGACTTGACAAAACAGCTGAGCCAAATTTGTTGCTCATCCATGCTGAAAACACTGGCCTTCCTTTCTCCCTCCTTTATCCTCTGTCCTTCCCCTGGCCTTCTTCCCAGTTCTCTGTAGTATGTTACACTTCTGACTTAATAATATATCTGGTGCTTATTTAATTGTAAAATGAGTGGACTCAGCTTGCTAGAAAAGGGACATAAGTTTTGCAAGACTTCAGTGAATTCAATCAGCTTAGCAGGCAAACAGGCCTCAAAACCTGCTCTGTGAGGGTATGTGACTGAGGAGGAAGGAGGCTAACAATGAGCTCTTAATTTGGCACTTGCTATTTTATGAGACAACATCCATTGAGTTAGAAATGAAACCGATCAGAATAACTCTTCAGCCTGGTGATTAGAGGCTTTTTACAAAGATATGAACACATTGCTGATCCCTTGCATGTTGCCTTAAGCAAGTTGCCTTAAGGAAAACAACTCAGGGCTTTTCCTTTTCTTACAAACAAAACAGAATACATTTCAGTAATGCTAACGATTGTCTATTCATAAGTTCAAGGAGTTGGGTAGAAGAACTTGGTGCGAGCATGTTCCTAGCAAGTGCTGAATCAGAGAAATATTTGTAGGAGGCAGTCATAGCGCAAAAGCAATTGCAGATGAAGTCCTTTTACATGAGTGGTTAATGGGGGTGACACAATTCTAGGATGTGCCAGCAGGGGATTGTTGAATTTCTGTAGGAAAATGGTGTTACTACTGCAGATGTTACAAAAAGGAATATTGCCAGAAAACAGTCCCTAGCTCTGTGGCCTAAGAGTCAGGAAGAATGCAGAGCTCTACAAAAAATGGCAAAAAAAATAAAGAGCTGCCTGAAGAGAAGTCTGCCTAACTTTTAAGTTCTTCTCCCAGTCCATCCAAAATGTGCGGAAATGTGTATCTGAGAAAGAATTGCAACATAGAAAAAAATTATTGTTTCTAATAATTTGTGTCAGATGGGGAAGAACATGAAGTATTAGGTCATAAAATATTTGTGTAATAAATGCAGCTCTAGGCCTCCAGTCAAACTTGAATAGCAATAGGACAGAAAAAAATAAATAAAAAGATGGGACTACATCCCTCCATAATTTTTCTCAGTCTTAAAGACATAGAGTGGTATTAATGTAAGAAAAAGGAAGAAATGGCTGACCTGATTTTGAATGAAATTTGATCTGAAATTTGATCTAATTCTAAAAGATCACGAGTATAAGCTACCCAGTTGTTTTCTAGGTCCTGCCCTTGCAACAGTCTGGTACTGAGTTTCTGTGTTGATCACTCTTTTACAAGTACACCACTGTACTCTGTACAATAAGAAATTTGAAAGGATACATTATTCTGTTAGTCTGAGAGAAACTATCTGCTGATTGGTTTTGACACTTTATTTCTTGAGATGTCTTTCTTCATAGCTTTGTGTACATCAGACACATGATGCCTGCTTAATTTAGTCTCAAATTCACTGCACACACAAAGGTAACACCTATGTTGTTATCATATTGTGTGGCTTATATTTATATCCTACCTCTTAGCAGAGGATACTAAAGCTCTTTAGAAATGCCTATGTTGTTATAGTAAGTACCAGGTCCCTAAGTGATGTTGGTGTGGTGTTGATTACAAGAGAAGTGCTACCCAAATACACCTTTGTTAGCAACTTGGGCACAGTGCCTGGCAAGGGAAGGTGGGCACTGAGGGCTATTGAATTTGCAAAAATAAAACTGGAGCAAATTACTTACACTTCATAGCAAGATAGAAATTGATTAAAGAGTTCTGTTATAGCAATGGCATTTCTCAGAGTTATTTATACACGAAGACTCACTGAATGTAGGTTATCACCATTTACATTAGCAAATCTTAATTTTATTTTATTTTTTGGAGACAAGATGTAATTGATCCTTTAAGCCATTGAGACAAATGTACCTGTGACTTAACTGTATTGACAGAGTGATATTTAGTCTTGAATGTCTTCAACCATAATCCTCATCATTAACATTATTGAAGACTTTATTATTATTATTTATTTATAATGTTTGTAATCTCAGAGCTTGGATATTATTAAGACAAGACACTAGAACATGTTAGCAATAATGAGTGTGTATGCATTTGATAACTTTCTTGTGGGAAACTCTTATGGAAGAGTCCTCGGACAAAGCCAGTTCAGCAGAATAACCTTGCATCTTCAAGAAGCCATGTTGATAATGAGGAAATTATGTTTTTCAATAATGGATAAAAAGGACTGAAGACACTATGGAATACTTTTTGTTACAAGGGGTAAACACAGTTGAAATACTCAGGTGGAACAACTTTAGTGCAGCTTTAATATTTCACAGAAATATTACTCCAGATATCGATACTGGAAATTTAAGGATTAAGCAATTTTTGGTGGGACTTGACCATGTAAATACAGTAGCCAGTCTTTATTTAGTACCAAGTCAAAATTAGGTCTTTTGTTTTTATGTTCTCTTCAGCATATCTTTATAAGGAGAAAAAAAAAAAAGTTCAATGAAATTATGAAAGTTATCTTTTATCCTGTGGGAGAAATTTGAGAGAGCCTTTCAACTGCTTGTGGCTTGGATTTTGTTATGCTTCTAGTATAATTCTCAAAATGTTTGCTATTTCTGGCTGCAGCAAAGTCATGGGCTATAGAGAATAGACTACATATTGGCCTTCTGAATTACATTAGGGTCAGCTGATAGAGCTTCATGTAAACTTAAACTTCCTTGTGATTACTTCTTGTGATTCTTGTGAGTGTAATTCACACCTACCATGTTGAGAGGGGTTGGATGCTCTCTGAGGTAGATAAAAACAGCTGAATAGAATGACTGATTTTGATAGGAAAATATAATCATCTCTTTTTTGTTATGCCTGAAAGTTCATTAGCAAAGTGGAACACTATGGATGGAGCTAACCAGACCAATAGCTTGTGTGCAGTAATAGAATATAAACATGTAGCTCTATGTAAAGAGGTGTCTGATAGGCAGTATCAGGTACCTAATATGGTTGGTTTATATTTCTGGAGGAGGAAAAAAAAGAGGTAAACCAAAGCAAAAATGTGGTGACTGTTGTATTTGGCTCTGTTTGTGATTAAAAAAAATAAATTTGTAAGCTACCTGTTTCTATTTAGTTGAATCAGACCATGAGAGATCAAAAGGGACACTTCTGTATCTGCCATCTGTCATATCTCCACAAAATATACTCACACAGCTGCCACCATAGATGTGTCTCCACAACAATAATCAAAATTTGCAGGCTCTCTGCATTCCCATTGGGTAGTGTGGTTTATTTTATCCAAGGTATCAGATGTTCTCATGGAAGTTATGTGGGTGAAACCAAACAGTCATTGCTCACTGGAATGAACTCACAAACATTATTTATTAAAGGATTGAATAATCCAGTTACCAGTGGGAGAGAATTGTTCCCAAAACACTTCTGACCACCATGTCTACAAAAATATCACTATATAATTTAAATGTTAGTCCAGAAGATGCAACTTCATAAAACAGAACCTTTCCCCTCTGATATTTGGCTTTAAAAAAAGGGATACCTGTCAGGGGATCCAAAAGAGAAAACTACTGCTTGATTTGTACTGTTCAACTTGAAATTTAAGTTCGGTGGCTTAAAAACTTGTATAAGAGTTCTTTGCTATAGAGCTGAGGTCTGGGAATAACAAAGGAATGGAAGACAGTGATTAAACTCCTGGGAAAGCTTGGCATAGGTATCTTGTTAGTGCCTGTGGTCTTTCCTCTCTCTTGTGTTAAAGACAAGTAAACAAGAGTCTTCTCTACCTATTCACCGATTATAGCCCAATGGAATTAGCATATTCTCTAATAATGCTATAATTAGAAAATGCTAAACACCATATACTGCGAATGTGAATTTATTTACTTTGACTATAAATTCTTGATATACAGGAAAAGAATGGTGATCAATCAAAATGTCTGTGAAACCTATCTTTCCCTATTCTGCAATGATGAACATAAATTTTGGGCAGAAAGAAGTGGCCTATGCTTCCTTAGGCCTGCAGGAAAGTGAGAAGACAGACAAACCCTCCTACAGAGAGTCAGCCCATCTAGCAGCTGCATTGTTAAATACATCTAGTATCTCTGTACCTACATTTTTTTTTAATTTCACTTTTTTTAAGTGGGACTTTTTGAGAACAATTTCTGAGAAGGCTGGATGAGTTTCTTGAAAGCTAAGACAAAATGTTATGTACTCTACTCTGCTGCTGGGATAATGTGACATGTACATGCTCTTTCTAGTTTTGTTGCTGAGTAGCATATAATGGAGAGGTTAATTGGATGTGTTATTTTTAAGTAACAGAAAATTACATTGAGATAGAAAAAAGATGAAAAACTTTGGAGAATGCATTAAGGATAAATGTTAGAAATCATATACTGAGGAACATCTAGAGCATTAAGAACAGTAAGGAAGGCCACTTTTTTCCCCCTCCTAAAATGCAGTCAGAGGTATATCACCTGGTAATTTTTAATTGATTTTTTTTTTTTTTTTGGTTTGCACTAACAGTATGACCATCATAAAGTGTATGAGCCCTGCATACCAAAGGAAACAACATAAAGGTACAGATATCAAATAAACTACACACTTCATTTAGAAATACATATAGTCTCATTTTCTTGCACAGTGTATGTAATGTCTATGTTTTGTTTAGTACTTAATGGTATAGTTCCTCCTAGGCATATCTTTCATATCATACCTCTGAATTCTATCCAGGCAATGATATCTTCCCCTTCTGTAAACAGCAGAAGATTAACTGGTTATACTTCAACATTGGAATTTTTCAAGAATGACCCTGAGAGAGAGAAGCAAACTAAGGCAAAGTCAGAACAGTGTGTATTCACTTCAGTCTATTTAAGGAGGTCCTTCTCTGTTTGCTTGTTTGTTTCAATTTTATTTTATTTTATTGACCACAGCTGTGACTTAATTCAAAGTGCAGACTACTCATATGTAAAGGTTATGGCTACATGACTTGTA
Organism: Aythya marila; assembly: GCF_965140915.1. NCBI lineage: Eukaryota > Metazoa > Chordata > Aves > Anseriformes > Anatidae > Aythya > Aythya marila. The sequence continues at coordinate 19,321,460 of NC_139044.1, forward strand.
CTGTCCAGACCATACTTAATAGGATGAGCAGTCTTCCTGCATATTGGGCAGTTCTGTTTATATAATTATTTGGTTATCTGTTCAGAGCATGTCCAGAAAGGTCCTCAAATTCCTAATAAATATAAGGAATTAGAGTAAACATAATGAAGAACAACTCATGTTCTTCAATACCTTCAAATATTTTTTTCTTTTAGCAGTAGCATCCCCTTGGGCATGCTTACATTCAGGATTATGTGATTGGCCTCTATCCAAGATCTGAGCTCAGCTAGAAAACAAGAAATCTAAAACATGGTAATGAAAATCAATAGGGAAGGTGTTGGTCTCACCCGTGGTACTGACTGAGAGACCCGCACCAGTTTTATGTTGGTATTTAGATATTTTTTGTCAGGAACAGGAGAACAAGTGATTACTTAATGTCCATGTTTTTTCCTAGGCCCATTAAATTCAGGATGTCCATCTTTAGATAATATTGTTGATAAGGTATCTGCAGAGTCCAGGAACTGTTTCATCATTCAGAAAGTTCATACAGTATTCTTGGTGTATAGTTTTATTTATTTTTTTTACACTGACTTTAACAGGAATGAGAAGCCACACTTCAAAATTGCTCAGATACTGTTTCCACTGTATACTGGTTGAAAAATTGTGAAATTAAAAAGCTGACTGGGTGGCTGCGCCCAAAGAGTTGCAGTGAATGGAGTTAAATCCGGTTGGAGGCCAGTCACTAGTGGTGTCCCCCCAGGACTCAGTACTGGGGACAGTTCTCTTCAATACCTTTATTAATGTTCTGGATGAGGGGATCAAATGCACCCTCAGTTTGCAGACAACACCAAGTTAGGCATGAGTGTTGATCTGCTCAATGACAGGAGGGCTCTGAAGAGGGATCTGGACAGGCTGGACTGATGGGCTAAGGCCAACTGTGTGAGGTTCAACAAGGTCAAGTGCCAGGTCCTGTACTTGGGACACAACAACCCCAAGCAGCATTACAGGCTGCAGGGGGAAGAGTGGCTGGAAAGCTACCCAGTGGAAAGGGTCCTTCAGGTACTGCAGAATCTGAAGTTGTGTGCTGTAATGAGGTAAGAGAATTTGAGAAAAGTAAATAAATGTTACAGAAGGTATGTAGAGATTTTTTTGAGCAGCATAGGCAACTGGCATTTCAATCGCTTTGCATAAAAGATTTTGTGGCTGTCAGTGCCCAGATGAAGAGGAGCTATAATGCGGTATGAAGAAATGTCATACCCTAAGGACAGAAAGAACCTGAACATAAACAGAAATGTCCATATGGATAAAGGGAGGATCAAATTTTGAGAGCAAGTTGCTTATGTTCACTGGCGGTTGAAAACTGCACATTTCTTTTTCTGTAACCTTTTGTACTTGAATCTGTAAGTGCTATGGAATTGAGAGTTTTATTCTGAAAACATAACATTTTGAGTGCATTTCAGTTCACACAAAAGCAAAGCAATAATTTGGGGTACACAGAGTTCACACAGCACTGAACTTCTAGTTTCTCCTGCTGTGCCAATTACCTCTGACTTACTATTAATGTATTTCAATTCTGCTTAGCAACAGCACAACATTTTTCAATGTTTTCAATGATTTTAATATAAAGTTGAAATTGTGCCAAGCAGCATCATAGCTCTGGTATATGGACAGATATGATTGAGGCCACCATGTTCATGTTCCATATCACCTTAATTGGAACATGAGTCTGTCTCCAAAAGGCATATCTAATGATGTTTTTCATCTAGCTGCATGTATTTGCTTCCCTAAAGAAATCTAATTAGAACTTAGTAATTAAATATCCTAACAACTACAGTTTGAAAATTCTCCAGAATAACTAACATGCATGAGTTACACTGCCTGTGCAAGACAGCTCCATCACCAACATGTGGTGAGGGGGACTGGTGGGGTAATTCGGAGTACGTACTAAAGGTTACATGTACTTGCTATTGTCAGAGGCATGGCTAGCTGTTTTTTCTTTGCTGGGAGAACAAGAGAGAAGCAGAAACTGAAAACTATTAAAAGGCAGGTTAAAAAGGTTAGGGGGAGGCAATTCAAGATGCTTGTGGCTTCCAGTAGGTTGCCAAGACACAATTTTAAAACTACTAATCTGATAAAATCCATTGAATGTGACTATGTGAAATGGCAGAGGTGTGTATATGAGAAAAATAACTGGAATGCTTACACAACTGGTGAAAGCTACAAATATGCTGGGTAGAATAGAATATATACTGGCTAATTGCTCCCCCGGCCAGTAGCATGGTCCAGAATCTGAGCAGCCTGCCTTTATACAAGATTTGGAGCAGGACAGAGCTGCCCTGGGGTGTGAACTGATACTTTTTATCATATTTTTATTACTTGTTTACTACAAATAAAAATATTGTAGCAGTTGAAATGTTTCAGCAGTACAGATTACATTATTTTCAGATCTGAAGTGCAGTGTGTCTGATCCTAATTGCGCAATTTAAATACTAATAATCATTCAGCTGAGAAAATCCTCTGTGTATTACAGATAATAATCCCTGTTTTACAAAATATACATAATGGGTCCACATTAGTCAACGGGTGTAATTCATTGAAGCTGAGACAAATGTAATAAAATGACCTCTGGGTAAAGAGAGTTTTTTGTTTTGTTTCTGGAGGGGGGAAGTTTTCCTGAGACCTTGTCACTCCTGAGTGAGCTGATTATTTTTTACTTTCATTATATTCCTGTTTTCCACTGTACTCTAAAGCATGAATAAGCCTTTGGCCACTTTTCTCTGCTAGCTTACCCCCCGTATTTCTCTTTGTTAATTTTTATTTGATTTCTGTGCTTGCCAAGTCCAAGCTTGCTTGCCAGTGATTGAAATTCTGGACTGAGCAGTACCAATTAGACTAATTTATTTAAGTGGGTTAGTTCTTCTAAAATGCCTTGCTTTGGAGTTATATTTATCAGCAGTCTATCTTCCCTATGCTATACCTTCCAATTAATAAGCTGCCCACAGAGACAAGATTTAAAGAAAAACGATCTATTTTCTTAGCCCTTATAACAAGATAATCTCCTCAAAATGTGCCTCCTTTAATTACCTATATAACTTGATATTGTAATGGTGCTTTGGTTGAAATACAAGAGCAAAAATATAAATAGCATATAAATTACAAGGCCATAGTTCACCTCTGACTGTTATATGGGTAAGCTGCCAAGTCCGTCTCATGATCTGTCCAAGGATGATGAGGATAATCTGAGTCTGTGCCAGCAGCTGCCTCCCTCAGCAGTAGTCTCAGAGTTTGGGCTTATAGGATATTGCATTTTTCCCAATACTGAAACACAGAAATGGTGGAAAGGAAACTTAAAGGGTAAAAAAAAGTGGTAGTTTTGATGAAAGTTTAATGAAAAATTGGTAGTTTTTAATGATAGTGCCTGTTATATTGACAGGCTCTATAGAAAAGATACATAGAGTGAGGGAACAGGAGCTAAGTGTGTGACAGGGATGTACATGCACAGAGTCACAGAATAGTTTGGGTTGGAAGGGACCTTAAAGACCATCCAGTTCTGACCTGCTGCCATGGGCAGGGACACCTCACACTAGAGCAGATTACTCAAATGTATACATACAAGAAAAGATAATGGTTGTGCAAACCTAGCACCTTGCAACCAAACCAACCTGACTGGAGATCTGTGCACGAGAGGGGAAATGCCACCAGCTGTATAGTAACTGTACCACAGCCCCGTGTGCTGACTAGCGGCCTCCATTTACTCTGGGTGTAAATGGTGACAGCTCCAGGAGTCCCACACTGCTATTGTGTGTGAGTTGTTTTAGCATGTCACTTCAGAGGAGTCGGGGTGGTAAGCAGACATGTTGCTGACATGAAGCTGTCACTGTACTGGCACTGTGTTCGAGCAAGCACAAAAAAAAAAAAAGAGAATACCAGCAGCTGATGCTTTCATTTATAAAAGCTTTTCTGTCTAAATTTAGAAAAGTCTTTGCCAAGTCTCCTAGGGATCTTTCTGCAGACAGTAGAAGTGCTCATAAATAACCCTGCACCCTGGTAGCAATACATAGCACAGCCTGGATTGCTGGGATTTCAGCATCCCCTGACCAGCTGGGTACTGTGCAGCTGGCAGGGCTCCAGAGCATCTCGTTGTTCTTCGCTGCCTATAATTCAATAACAAACTTCAGCAGAAAATATATATATATTTTTTTAATTTTTTTTTTTTTTTAGAATTGCTGTTAACTCTTCCCAGTGCATCATTTTTTCTTGTTTAGTTGCTGTCAATAAAGAAACAAGTCTGTGGGATGAGAAATCTGTACCAATTGCAGCAGCTCTGCCAGCCCAGAGACACATTGGGCTCACCAGGCTTTCAAGCCTACATGGTCTTTAATGTGCTCAGCCAGGTTATGCTTTTTTTTTTTTTTCTTCTCATTTTTGCCGCAGGTAGGGGAATTCAGAGCCCATGCTGCGGAGTGGACGGCCAATGTCACTGCAGAGTTCAAAGAAACGCGAAGGCGTCTCAGTGTGGAGATCTATGACAAGTTCCAGCGGGCTACCTCCATCAAAAGAAAGCTCTCCGCTGAACTTGCTGTAAACCACAATCAAGACCTGACTCCTTGCAAGAGAACCCTGTCAGTCAACCATCTCACCAGTGAGAAGGACATCTTGCCAGCTCTTACAAAGACGGACAGCATTTATATGAATGGTTTGACACCGCACTGTGCAGCAGAAGAGATAGCCGTTATTGAAAATATTAAGCAGCTGTGACTTTGGATCCCACCCCATGAGAAGCTCTTGGCTTAGACTAGCCATATACCTTTTTTTCTCCACCCTGTCAATGATCAAAGCTAATAGCATTTTATATGTGTGCATGAGTTCCACAGAAACTACAGTCCCAAGTTACCATCACATCTCTTCAAAGACACAAAGATGAATGGCACTTCTGTTATCAAAAGATGCTGGAACAAGCAACGTCTTCTGCCTTTATCTGCCCAGACTGTTTTTCACTTCTCCTAATGTGCCATATGGCCTAAAGAATGAATCACACTTGTTTATGGTAACAATGTAGCTTTGAGGGATCAGTCCTTAAAATTTCAGGGTCTACCTTACTGAGCCTAGGAATGGACCATATATGGACTACAACACATTTGTAAATGGCAAGAAATTCTTATGCAGCCTTTTACCTAAGAAATTTTTGTCAGTGCCTTATCTTTTGAAGAACCAGAACCTCTACACTTCCTGTATGGTTTTTGTTTGTGTGTTTTTCTTTTTTTTTTTCTTTTTTTTTTTTTTTTATGAGAAGTGTATTTTCTTTGAGCTTTCATTCTTCCTGAAATGATGGTGTTTTAAAGGTGTCTGTATTGAAGATACCAACCAGCATGAATGAATGCCAAAACTCAACAATCATCAAATGATGTTCTTAGCTCCAAATTTAAAGGCACTGCAGTCTTAGAAGTTTCAAACATGTCCCCCAGAAGCATTTTGTTTTACTCAGGTCCAGATGATACTTGTTCACACTGACTTGTAGAATTTGCAGACCCTATTTGGTCTTTTTTCAAGCAGTGTTTTTCAAGCAGTTTTTTCTCTGTGTCAGGTGTACCAAAAAAAAAAATAAATAAATCTGCAGCTTATCAATCACTAAGTTATTTGGTGGATGACAAGCAAATAAATATGGCTATTTTAAGGAGAGGCAGGATAGGCTTTTAATTGCTGTATTCTAATAACCACATTCAGAAAACAATGCAGAAAAAAAAAGTGTTTTTTAAGAAGCATAAACCTTCTGCCAGATATTCGCTCTGTGACGATGATTCTTAACTTCCTCTTTAAGTCAAGTCGCACCAGATGCCATATGATATTTTACACAGGAATCCTGCTGGAGTGCTTTCCTGAATGTCACACTGTACAGTGGCTGCCTGTGCCGGAGCTGTGACTAACGTGGGAATGCAATCGAAACTGGTATCACTGTGACTTTGTACATTTAAAAAGAGATGGCTCTGAATATAAGTGCAGGCATGAAGAAGAGCTGATAAATAGCACAACCTGAATACTGGTGATTGTTCGGAAAGGATAGGCTGACGAGAAGTAGATCTAAACCAGACTCTGGGTTTTGTTTACTGGTTTTAAGAAAACACGTTAACTTTGATTTTACGTCCTCTATTTTGCTTATAGGTGTACATGAGATTCAGAAGAAATGCAGGATGGAATGGATAATTTTACATTCTTTTCTTATGTTAGTCTATTGTAACCTGGCTGTACATAAAATGAATTGAACAGGCCTTAAAGAATAATTTAGGCTCTGTGAAAATTAAAACAAAAAAATCAAAAAAAAGCAAAACACAAAAACAAGGCTTTGCTGATTGGGCATGATTCAAGTGGCAAATCTTACAGCATCTCTGACCATTAGATAACATGCAAGATATGAATGTTAATGTTTTTGGATGCTTAGCTTGTTTTCTAATAAATATAAGTTAATATGTAAATTCAGTCAATTCAGTGTAAATATCAGTCAGTTAACATTTACAGAGAGTACGCTTTTAAAATTAAAGAAGTTCCATGAAACAGCACAGAGCAATGCTCTTATAACAAAGACCCTTGTCTCCCCAGCACAGTGTTCTGAATGTCCACATGGCAAGAGTTCATCTTGCCATGTATAAACTGTGAATTGTAATGAAAAATAAAGTTTTTAATTAAAATATGTTTTTCTGAATCTCCTGCTTGCTATAACTGGAATGCTGAGAAATCATTTGTGAAACTGATTTTGTGTTTTCACTGGTTAGAGTATAGCAGTTTGCCACCTTCTTTAATTTAAGCTGGTTTAGCAATAAAGGCTTGACTCATCCAGCACAGGAATATATTTTTTTTCTTGATATTAAAAATAATGTTCTTTGGATGCTGTACCCAATCTTGTGTTTCTTTCTGTTTTGTTCAAAAACTTGGGAGGATAAAGTTTATTCTGTCACGTGCTATGGAGCTGCTGGTGATCTCTGTCTTTTCACTGATGGAGATGCGGGATGCTGTGCTGGTGGTAGCCTTGTGCAGAGGTGTGTGAACCAGCAGCCCTATGGGCAGTAACCTGCTGCACCAGAATAGTCATTCCGACAGTGGATGATTTACAGTGGCCTCTCTATGTTTTGGCCAAACGATCATTGACTTGCAGCTGTGTGGTGGTAAGTAAAGACTAAAGAGTGTTATTTTACTAAATTGTTCCAATCTGATTTGGATGGGATATCTCAGTGCCTTTTGGAGGGACTGGTAATGTTCAATGTTTACCGTATTTGAAAGCAGATGTGATATCTTTATAAGGGTGCTGAGGCACAGGAACAGGCTTCCCAGAAAAGCTGTGGATGCCCCATCCCTGGAGCTGTTCAAGGCCAGGCTGGATGGGGCTTTGGGCAACCTGGTCTAATGGAAAGTGTCCCTGCCATTGGTGGGAGGATTAGAACTGGATGGGCTTTAAGGTCCCTTCCAATGCAAACCAAGCTTAAGTCCTTGGATCAATCTTACTAGTTTGTATCAATTTACCAACCTATAACAGTGAGTGCCTACATGGTTTCTTTAATTTTAAAGAAACTTTCAGTCATTTCAAGACCTGCTGAAAAGACTATATTGTTTCAAGAATTTATGACAATATTAGTAATACTATGGATATGTGTTAAATACATTGAGCATTTATTTGTCTTGATTCTTGCATGTGATTTCTGGGAAAAGAACCCTTGTTATTTATAAGACTTTTTTTTTTTTCTTTCTTTCTCTCTCTTTTTTTTTTTTTTTTTTTTTTAACTTCAGTATTTGATCTAAAATACCCAACCTTATCAGAGATCTGTCTGTTTGGAACAATACATTAACAAATAAAATCCTTAACTCATAAGATTAATAACTGAAGAAGAAAAGATGCAACAGTCCAGCTGGGGTAAGTATGTAGAGTCATCATAGGTCTAGAGCCATTAGGTTTATTCCAAAATCTTTTTCTCCCTCTCCAAGTACAGTGATAGATCTGCTAAGGATGGTTAAGTGAAATTACAAAATTTCATGATATATGTGAAGATCTTTCTTTTTTCTCCTGTAAGAGCAAACTTTTTAATTAAAACCCCATGCCTTTCATGTCTCTGGAAATCCTGTGTAGCTCTCTTTTTTCCGTACCAAATGTGGAGCAACAAAAACAGGAATTAAGACTTCATGAAATTCGACTTGTCCTCCTTCCTCTCACACATGTGATGTTTTCAGACTATTGGGATGCTTGTTACTTAAGCAAGTTTCTGAAAATGGTTATTTCAGTTTGGTAAAAGTTTATTTTCTCTTTTACTGCCAAGCAAATACCATAAATACAGATGTTGAAAAATAGTTTGAATGATAGATAAGTTCTAGCGCATTCCTATATGTAAAGGCACATTTGCCACTTAACAAAATAGTTTATTTCTCAATGTTAGAAGAAACATTAATAAAAATTATCTGGAATCTGTTGGAGAAGTAGCTAATCTGTATTGGTGGTTGTTGCCTATGTTCTGCCATGCATAATAATATACATATTTTTTAATTCTCTGTTGTAATTTGTATCCTCGGACAAAGTATCCAAATTGTCTACTTTGGTCAAAGCCTCAATTCTTCATTAGCCCTGCATAGGAGGCAGGGAGACTGAGACTGAGTCACAGAGAATTTGTTCTATGCCCCATCCTTGCTCGAATACCGTGGGAAGAGCTTACTTTTGCATTTCATCTTTTTTTTAAACTCTGGGCTGGCTGTCCCCCTTTTCCAATATTTAGGCACCCTTGTCCCCTGAGTTGCAAACAGCCTGAAAGGGTCAAAGCCAGAAGCTCACTGAACCTTGTGAAGTCATGCCTTTCTCTCTTCACTCCTTCCTGAATTATTTTTTGACGCAATAGGAGGAAAGCTGGGGAGTAACATAGGAACCCACAGAAGTGCTAAACCTCCAAAGGGACCAGGCTTGAACTGGAATGGACCTTCCTTAGGTCACTAAACAAACTGTGAGACCAGGATGGCAGATGGGAGAAAATCTGGCTTGTGTGTTTGTTTTGAGTTCTTGCTCTTCCAGCATCATTTCTACACCACTGATCTCTAAACAGGAATACAACATGTCCAGTAGAAGAAGAAATAGAAAGCTGCTCTACTTACTCAACCCTACATGCTCATGACAAGTCTACATATGTATATAATTTTATTTCCTGTGAAGGAAATTTTCCTGTCAGGGAAACTACATATAATGTCGAAATACAGCAGTAATATTTCTAATAAATTACTGTCATACAGTTATGGGGTAATTACCTTTTATTTCCTACCTTGCAGTGTTGTTTGAAAGGAAAGATTTTTATATATTTAAAAAAAGTATACATTTTACATGAATTTGTCAAAGTTAAGTTAATTATTTTGTCATAGAAATGCATGTAAGATTTTTGGTTTGTGCTGCCCTGCAGACTTAAAAAAAAAAAAAAACAAAAAAAAAAAAACAGCACAACCTTCCTGTGAACGCTATGTTCCATTTGGGAAAAAAAGAGAAGATGCTGATTTACTGTTATGAGAAATAAAAAGCTGTTGGGCTACTCATAGATAACAAAAATGTCACCTCTTAATTTGAACGAGCATTCTGTACTTTGCCAAATTGTTACAATTGTAAGGAGCCTGTGTAAGAATCAGTTATAACAAGTTTATTGCACTTTAAAAACTTGGAACACTTCAATTCTAAGCCATTGATAATTATGCATTCACAAACTTTCAGAGGATTACGTTGAATAAGTTTATGAACAGGTACTTCAGTTATTGCAGAACATCATTTTTTTCCTTATATAAACAGCTAATATATTAGCTTATACAGCTTTTTATTCTGGACCCATGTACCTGTGCTTTCAATGTGCATCAACGTTGTATAATCTTAAGATGACTAAAAAATCCACTTTGGTAAATTCAATATTGTTTCATGTTAAATTAGAGTTTTGACAATGTAGCTCAATTTAATATCAGTATCTTAGAAAAACAATAGACATCACATATTTTCATTAATTTTAGCACTCTACATTTATGATATAATAAATAATCCTTTTTTTTTTTTTTTTTTTTTTTTTTTTTCCTGTTCTAATTGTTTCTGAATGTTCAGCTGTTTTTATGGTCTAGCTGATATAGACAGATAATTACAGAGAAAACAACTAATCTCTGGTTTGTAAATAATACAGTATGACTAGGCTACCAGTATTAGATTTCTTTATGACTGAGTTTGGGATAATAGTTTGTGTTCTGTCTCCACTGTTGCTAATTATTGTTAGGATTCATTGAACACTGCATATACTTTTTTTTTTTTTTTTTTTCCTGTGATTACCTCAAGAATGTTTACGAATACCCTCACTGAGAAACTCCTTGAGAAGGATTTACTTTATTAACCCCTGTTATTAATTCTAGCTAATACCCAAGAATATACAGTCAGATTTTCATCCTCCAGAGGAAGGTACGTGATATGCCTATGTACTATTTGTCATAAGTAATAAATAAGAATATACTTCAGAAGATAAGCTGCATCCTGAAATGACTTCTTCAATAGCAGTTTAATGATAGTTCTTAATTTTTTTTTCTTTTATTATTAATTTGATTCTTCAAATAAAACTGTGAGGACTGAGAAGTTTTTCTGGGGAAAGCATCTTTCACATTAAGTATAATTTAGTCTACTTTAGCTCCAGGGAGATAGAGACTAACTTTGCTGGATGACTAGAAATATGAATCTATTTGTTAATAATTTTCTCATGGGAACATGAGAGAATCCTGTTGGATCTGCCTTTTATACTAGTCACAAATTTGCTCTCATTTTATATGGATTTTGCATTTTATCTAGGAAAGAAGTATTGTATTCAGTATTCATGCATACTAAAGTAGTGTGATGTCATTCCTGAAGATTTTTGTTTGTTTTGTGTTGTTTCCTCCCCCCAAGAAATTGATTTTGTTCAAAGTTTCTTTTTATTTCCTACCATAATAAATGAGCTGATAGATGGGTACCAAATCCAGCAGGAGTATTACTGGAATGTAATACTTTGAAAGGGACGAATATGGGATGTATGTGTTCACATGAAGCAGAGTGCATCACTGCAGTGGACAATTCCTGATTGAAGCCCACTAGATCTGACAGAAATCATGATCAAGGAAAGTTCTACTTTAGCATGGCCATATGGCATGGCATATCCTTCTGCCTAATGTATAGAGTATTTAGAATACTTTATGTCACCTGTGCCTGCTCTGTAGCAGGAGAGAGGAAATTTTACAACTGCAAAGGCATTGTATTGTACAGCTGGCCAGGATATTAGCCTAAGAGTCACAGTCTAGGCCCTTCTGGACTGCAGAATGAAGAGCCATAAAGTCTGAATGCTTTTTTTTTAATAGAGAATACCTCAGTGGTTTGTAGTGAAAGGAGGATTAAAAATTAGGCTCCACCACGAAAAGTTGAAGTGGGAGTAATATGTCATGTACTATTGTGCACTTTATAAAGTGGAGGTGGTACAAGCACAAAGACCTTTTCATTTCCCAGTGTCCTTAGAGACTGTCAGAAGAGAGGCAGAGTGCAGTCTGCATTATATCAGCTTACTCTTGCTCTTCTGCAACACTTTTGCAAGCTCTGAATGTGCACTGGCTATGAATGTATTACACCCTTCTGGGTGCCAGCTAACTAGCAAAGACCGGGTAGCTTGAAAGGGGACAAACTTCTTCTCTTAGTCATACTCTACAGGTAGAGTAATAAGAGAAATTTTACCTTTTCAATATAAAGCCCTTTGAACAGAGTTTTGTGTACAGATAGTATTTTGAAAAAATCAGACTCCCATCTGCTCTGTCAAGACCAGAACAGAAGCTGCAGTTTTGTTTTATCACTGCAGCTGTATGCTGCTTGTGAGCTTGGCCTGTCTTAACGTGCAACAGTTTAGTGCAAAATTAGCAATAGAAGTTGTATGTATTTTATACTTGTGTAGGCTGAAAATATCAGAAAACAGTTCTTTAGAAACTAATAAAGAAAAAATTCCTCTAAACTCTCACTGCTGCTTGGTGATCTCAGAAGCAAAGTTTAGTTAGGCCTGAAATGAGTTTTTATTGACAACATAGAGAGATTACATTCCTGCATTCACACATCAGTTTATACTCTGCTAACCTCAATGATGTTTTTCCATACTTGCTGTTGTCTAACAGAGCCTACCACAAAGAGTAAAGGATTACAATGTAGAATATGTAGGGCCTGTAACTACAGAGCATACCATAAAGCTTTCTTCTTTTTCATTACAAATCCAAACCCAGTTACTCTGTACTGAAAAAATGAATGTAGAAATGCATAACTACATGTAGATACAAAGATATGTCAGGGTACTTTCCTTTCATTCTTTCTTTTAATTTTGTTTTCATTTGTCTGTAGACTATAGTTGCTTCATGCATTTTTACATTTTCTAGTTACACCTTGCATAATAAACATAACTCATTGAAACAAATTAATGTACTGTGTGACTCTTGTTTGCACATTTCTGATCCTATTAGAAAGGAATAACACAATATCAATGCAAGTGGAAAGGTTTATTTATGTAAGAAACATATAAGGAACTGTAAAGTTGTACTAAGCACCTGTTTTTTGTTTGTTTGTTTTGTTTGTTCTTTTTTTTTTTTTTTTTTCTTCTTTAATACACAAGAAATATTGAAAAAATATGTTGCTCCAGATCTTGTGGCATTGCGTGGTGTATGAAGAGGACAATATGATCATGTGCAGCTCCATGGGTTGCCTTTTCCTGCAGCGCTTCAGGCAGTGGTTGGGATTGCATGCAGCCAAAATAAAGCTGTTTTGCCATCTATTCCAGCTTTTCACTTTGTCTGCCTGCCAGTATGGTAACTCTGCAGCTAAAAGTACTTTGAAGTTACAGAAAACTGGCCTGAAAGGATCTGGGGGCAGCTGCAGGGATTACACCATGTTTTCCAGAGTTTATAATCCACTTGTGCTATTAGGGAGCTGTGCAGGAGAAGTAGTTTGATAATTGAAATATATAATCACTGCAAATATATAGCTTGGGTTGAAAGTGTTTGCGAGCCTCTCTGAGAGAAATAACCAAAAATGAGTTCAAAGTAGCAGGGACAATTCTCAGGATAGTAATTATTTCAGGAGCTTCTGATGATCAGTCTGTGCTCTGTCTGTGCTCTGTATCTGAGCTATATTTGAAGTGAGTGATCCTTAAAGCAGATCCAGAGCATTACAAATCAAGATTCTCTGCCCTTTCCATCTGACTTTCTATCCTTCCATCATCTTACAGATGATGTGAAAAGGCAGAACTAAAAACCATTAGCCTGAAAAATCATTAGCCACAGAATCACTTCAACAATTTGGAAGAATTCCTTCTTCCTCGTTCTTTTCTGGCAACGTTCCACAGCTGTGATGCTCTCATTTCTCTCTCCCCCTCACTTCATTTATTTTTATTTTTTTGTTTTACTATTATTATTATTATTTTAATATTTGTTGTGTTGTACAGCAGTTAAAGAGGGGTCTGTGAATTATTAGGTTTCTTTGCTCTATTTCAGTTCATGGCTGATTCAGAGAGCAGTAATAAGAAACACTTTAGTATAGTTAACACTGTATTGGGATGTGTCTTTGAAAATAAAAGAAAGTGTGTGGAACACCTTACACAGAAAGCTTTCTGCATTGTCTTTTGTTTTCTCTTTGCTGCTGCCATTAGTGCCACGTTCATAGCACTTGCTTCCCCTCATGATTCAGAGAAGTAAATCTTTTTTAATTATGATATTAAAAATTACTGTGTATTTGTGGATTAGGATAATACTTTAATTTTCAACCAATGCGTATTAGTGGGAATGATTTGTGGCTATGTAATGAATAAATAGGATCGCTGTAGTGATAAGTACAGAAACCACAGATAATATGTTAATTTTGTTTGTCATGTTAATTTGAGAGCACTTTAAACATCTGTCAAGTCACTGTAATGACAAGCATGTAAAATAAGAACCAGCACTTGGGGTCTGGCCTTCTCCCCAGAAAAGAGCTGCTGGATTACCAAAACTTCATAGTGCTAAGCTATAAAGCAGTGCTCATTAAATGTCACAATTTACTAAAAATAGGCAGCCCTTAGAGTACAGACTCTTGGAGAGACTATAAAGAGGAATAGACTTTAGACCTACATTGCAAGCTGTAACAATGGTTATCTCCTTATTCCCTTTCACGCCAGATGACAGGAATTATTAATTGACTAAGAGCTATGCTGCCAAATTTCAGCAAAACACTGGATATGGAGCCACTTTGATAAATGAGGTAACCAGATTCTAGACATGCTTCAGAGGTTCTGTTCCTGAGAAATCTGAATACAGGGGCAGGTACATGAAATGGGAAAAGATACAAGAGAAAGTATAAAAGGAAAGCTTTATTTTGAGCATTGTTACCAAGACTCAGAAGCCCAGGAGGCAGAGTCTTTTTTTTTTTTTTTTTTTTTCATCAAACAAACTGTCACTGGAGGAAATGTAAATAAGCCTGTTTCCCATAAGAAGGCTTTTAAAGGGATGTCCTTCCATCTGTGCAGGGTATCAGGCCACAGTCTCACCTCTGTACCTCTTTGACTAACTGTCCCCCAGTCCCCTCCCAAAGTATGGCAAAAGAGGATAGTTCTATCCAAAAGAGCTGAAGGATTGGGCAAGAAAACAAATACGATGTGTGGAGATAATTTCAGTGCTGTGTGCCTCCCTATGTTTCTAAGCTTTAGATGCAGTGTGTTGTTTAAGTGCCTGTTCAAACATTTTTTAAATCCCCTTCTTGAAATTATACTTCAGTCTAGCTCCTGAATAGAAGCAACACACACAAAGTTTTCTTGTAGCTTCTCATTTGCTTGTCCTGTTTAACCTCATATATAACTATTACCACTGCTTAGGCTCCTACAACCCCCAGGGTAATACTATCTTTAGAAAAAAGTGGGAGACCAGGACATCGCAGGAGAGGGCTTGCTTTAAATCAACCAGAAGTCTCAGTTCTCTATTCACAAAGGCACGATTTTTTTTGCAGTGAGGGGGGGCTTATTAAAAATGCAATTAACTGTAATGATATTGCCAATATGCCCAAATGTTCATTCATCTTAGCACTTGAGGCTACAAAATCAAGTCACTCACATTGACTGCATGTTTACTGGCAGAACCTACACACTCAGCAGTAACTAACATTGGCAAAGGAATTAAGTACACCAGAGCTAATGTAAAATGGAAATGGAGCCCTGGCTATACGAAATGTGTTGCTATTCTAACACACCAGAAGAAGGACCCACCTTTTTTAATGTGACACAGAAGGCATTTCCTTCAAATTGTAATGGGGAAAACTGACATTCCCTATTTTGCAGAGCAGCCAAACCTTCTGAAGCTACATTTCCACCAAGAGTACCTGTCCCATCTTTGTCAGTCTTGTCTTATCCCAACTGAAGGAGTACAGATAGGCTGGCAGATGAAGGTACAACTGTATGTTTTGTTTTGTTTTTTAATAAATTGAGCTATGAAAAAGAAGTTAATAAAAGGGGAAACAGCTTCACCTTCTGCCTCCCGTGATGTTAGGTGGCCTGAAGATCTTGTCACAAGCTTCAAGCCACAGAACAATGGTCACAGGCCATGGTAGCACTTTTCTAAATGGAAAAAAAATGTACCGAAAGAATGTTTTTTAAGGCAATCTTCATACATATAAGATCTGCTGAGGAAAGGGCACAATATAGATACATTTTGGTTTGTGAATCATGTGGAGATTATGTGAGCACAAGAGACGAGCTTGGTATATCATGGGGAGGGATTGATCCATTTTGCCTTGCCCCATTTTTGAGTGACCTCTGTGCAGCTGAATTCTTTCTTTGTTTAAATAATCCTACTTACTGCCACTATTCGTTTGCTGTAGAACAAAATTAGCATGCATTTATATAACTTTTAGCCCTCAGCTTTATTATATTACAGAAGTTTCTTTCTAATTCATAAGACCTCAAGTTTAAAATACCAAGCTTGACATGAAAATATATGAAATGGCAGAGAACGAGAACAGGCAGAGATTTCTGATCAAATGAGTGAATGCTGAGCTTTTCAGCTAACATGAAAGACTAATTTCTGAGGTGATTCTTAATAATTGATGCCTTCATTTGGTATAGCTCAGAAATTTAGGTCCAATAAAGAATTTATGTACCTAAAAATAGTCAACACAGAACTTATTTCCCATAATTTTGTCCCCATATAGAGACACCAAACCCTGTGCATGTGATTGAGGCCCTGGAGCAACACAGCAAGTTTCTCAGATCAGCAGACGATCGTCACCTCAGCCTCCCCAAAATTTGCAGGGCTGTATGTGACTCTGCTAACGATGCCGGGGCCATAGCAGGGGAGCTGAGCTCTCTTCTGCCATCTGATAGAAAGCAACAGGATTTGCTAACCTACAAGCTGCAGTTTCCTTCATCTCCATGTTGAATCTTCCTGTCTAGATGCAGTTAAAAAAGGGAAATTTTGGAAATAAATGCAAGTGTTATAAAGATCTATCTGAGGATGCTGAGATGTGCTTCTTCCCAGTCCTTGAGCTAATGTTACCACAGTTTTGTTTTGTTTTGTTCTTCCCAAAGCACTTAGCAGGACCATTTGATGTGTAGTCAGAGAAGGTGAAGCAGATTCTGGTACCAGCCCTTTTTATACAATAGCTCTTACCCAGCAGCTCTCTGGGAAATTGAACTTCCTTTGCTGGAGGGGATAAGTTCACATGTCCCTGAAGAGCAGCTGAACTATGGGGCAACAGGTCAGGCTGTCAAAATAGGATTTTTACTCCTCCTGTTTGAAACTGTACTGGTGTGCAGCACATCGTGGAGGCAAGGAGATGAAAGCTCAGTAGCTCAGATGCTGGTTAGTCCTACAAAGCTGAGCCCTTTTGCTGACCCACATAATGCAAGGTGATGGGCAGACAATCTGTTTTGGGGATGGATAATAGCAGCCAGCTCAGTGGACTTCCAGCCTGGGAGAGGTCTCTGGGTACTAGTCTGAGTCAGGCTGCTTCCAAAACATAGCCCAACTCCAGAAACCTGGGACCTCACTGTTGAACTTCTCAGGAAAGGACCCTGGTGGCTGAGGGGAGCAAAGGACATCATTGGGCCTGGGCCCCACCTGAGTCTTTTGGTTTTTCCCTTTTTGATAAGTTTTAGAGCCGCTGTGAAAACAAGGTAGGAGAGAAAGAGGTTTCTCTGAAGTAGCCAGACCAAAATGATTTGGCCAACCTTCTGGTTGAAGAGGTTTTGTGATCTGCAGCAGGACGTGGCTGTGGCTTCATCAACCTCCGCCCCTGGCAGCTGTGGTGGTGGAGGTGTTATCAGGTGCTGATAAGGCCTCCTAGGTGAATGGGCTACATGGGGATTTGTCAGTATGATTCCTACAACTGTAGTATTCCTGGAGAACTGTAAAAAATATCCCACTGTCGTTTTGTAAGCAAGATGATGAGTTCAGTGGCCACCATACTGCAGAGAAAGAAATCAAGGAGCAGTAGCACGTGAATCAAATGCATAAAAGGAAAGAAAATTAGCTGTGCAAAATCAGATGAGTTGCCTGTTTCACTGCTTCACATTTGCTATGTTGACAGTTTACTAGAAAAATGCTTTGTCAAGTTTATTGCTGAAGGCTATTTATTCAGTATGTTTTTTTTTTTTTTTTTTCCAAACATAACTGAGAGCACAAAACAATTATCAGTGTGCAACTTGCTTCTGTCTTTCAGAAGAGCAGTCAAGCAAGCCCACATTTTAGTACAGAAAGAAGAAAGGTCACATGCAAGCTAACTTTCCTTCAAGTTTCCCTTCTTTTTGGCCTTTTCTATTCTATTTTGTCTTTGATCCATAAAGATAGATTCATCTGTACTGATGCAGCTTGAAGAGTGATACCTAAAAATACGTAATCATTCCCAGTTTTATTCTTCTTTCTGTTTGTGTGTTTTGCTTTATTAAAAATAAAACCTAAAAATTGTGCATCTGCCAGATGCAATGTCTTCCTCTTTGTGCTCAGTATAAATACACATTCCTTCCCTCTTTGTTTTATCTCATTTTATTGACTCTTAGAGGCACAAAATATCTGTCCAAGAGTAAGTTGTCACCAGTCAAGAGAAGTGATAAAAGCTGATGTCCCTGATTCTCTGTCACATGCAAGTGATCCTGGTCGGACTGCTTGGTCAAGCATGTCTTAGTGTTTGTGGGAATATGTGTCTGGGAGAGAGAGTGAATGAAATCTACGACAGAGTGTAAGTGACCAAAATCTACTTAGAGAGATGGTAAATAAAGAGCATCTTCCCTATTTCTGAAATCCTGTGCTGAGTTTTGTTACAGTATTGTTCCTATGTGGCTAACAAGCTATCTAGTCTACGCAAGACAAATTGGACATTTCCAGCAACTAAGCAATAATTTAAAAGTTTCTTAGATTCAACTTGTTGATATTTACTTGAATCAAGGCTGCAGTGTCCCCACTGAGTCCTAGGAAGTGTTCATTGGTCTGAAATACCTCAGGTGATAGAGCATCACTTCTTTGAAATATTTGCTTCATGCAATGCTACTTTAGCAGGAAATTGACTGGGACAAGGACTGAAAAAATAATTTAGAGCACCTTCTGTGAAAATTTAGAAGGTGGTCTGACAATCTCAAAAACAGGAAGTTAAAAGCTGCTACAGGATTTCTGTCACTATGAAGTCAGGCATTGTTTTCTGTTGCAAATTGATGGGAGAATACACCCTCTGACATTAAGCTTCTATTCATCAGTGCCTAATTCTGGAAAACACAGCAAGTACGTCAATGAAGGCAACTAGTTGGTGAGATGATAGCATGACTGGGACTCTGTAAAGGCTCATAAAGGTTTTGAAGCCATGGAAATAAAGCTGTGTAAGTGTCTGGTAAATGAAAGTTGTCTCTCTGGAGAACAAAGTCAAAGCTCTGCAGACAACTGAAGTTGTCTATTAGACTATTAGACTATTTAGTTATATAGAGATTAGTTGTGGAGTGCCATGAATTTAATTCATGCCTGATACTTGAATACCCTTATTTGCAAATCCAGAAACAGAGCAGGTTAAACAACAAAACCTGAATTTTCAAGTCAGCAATTTTGAGCTTCTATCCAATAATCTGCTTCTCTTGGTAGTGATTAACTTTATGAGAATTGTGGGAGCACCTGCTTCTGCACCTGGGCTTGAAAGCTGAAAACAAAGACAAACCAGTTGTAGTGCTTCATAGATAAAAGGATGAGATGATGGCTTTCTTAGTGATTCCAAGCAATAGGTAGTGTTAGTGCACTAAAAGATGGAAGTATTACAGTGGATAAATGTATAACAGTATATTTGCATTGTTTATTTCCAGTCGTAATCTTGCTATTAATGAAGAATGAAAGGGGAGTGGGTAGAGAATGTTGCTAAGATTTTACCTTTGAAACACCAATTCTCTGTTCTGTTGACTTTTGATTATTTTTGAGATTGATCTTAACGGATTAAAAATAAACCAATGTCCAGGACAGCTCTGAAGAGTGTTAGGACATTAAGATATATTATTTTGTCAAGAGGAAAGGACAAAAAGAGGAAACAACACCAGCATAATGGGCAATATGGTCTCAATAACAGTACAGCTCTGAAAGGAACTACAACAGTTTTAAGTGTATTTGCTGTTGACAAATACTAATGTTGGCTAGAAATTAATGTAACCGAACCACTGAGAGAGGGTAATTGTAGTATAATAAGAAAAATGCAACAATACGATAACAGACCAGGATTTGAAGGAACCATTAGCAACACATTTCAACATTTCAGCAAATAACCAGTCTTCAGAAATGTAGTTTTATATAGTTTCATTTCTACCATCAGTGAAAATAAAATTATTGAAATTTCCAGTGAATAACATCCTCTTTGATCTGTTCACTTTCTAAATTATAACCAAATTATAATTCATCTGTATAATCTAAAGCTTGTCAGAATTTCATCCAAATTTAGTTTTTCTTTTAAACTATAGAATAATTGTCCTGTTACACTCACTACAAGTAACAATAAAATCTGCAAACCTATTCAGCTTTCTGCTCTTCTGGTGCTCTAAGTCTGGTTTCCAATTTTGGTTCTTATTAGCTTAGGCAGGCAAGTCAGTAGGAATTAAATGTGAGATCAGTTACATGCTGCATTTCCTGGTATTTAAAAGTGCTGATAAAGCCCATTATGGGTTGTGTGGATTGAATGTCATTAGTTGCCAGACACCTTTGACTTCTGTGAGCTTTATATCAGGGTTTTGGCAATGCCTTTGAGAAATGTATACCTTCACCTGGAGTTACCATTAGGTTAACCAGTACCAGAAGGAGGCTCTTTAGAAAAGAGGAAAGCCCTTTGTGCTCCAGGAAGGCCAATCCACCCAGATATGGGATTTGTATGTGAATCATTCCTTTATTCATCCACTTTCCTCAAACTGAAATAGGATGTGAACAGTGGAACAGCATGGTGACTGGAGAAGTATCTGGTCATTTCATTTTACTGCTAGAGATTAGATAAAATGTAATGTGAACTAAGGTCACTTCTTTTTTTTCACCTAATCTTGAGTCTGCTGTTCCTGAATGATGTGAAAATGTATAGGTCACTTTGTCACTTTTAAGGGGCAAAATCTTAGTCTGCTGAAGTCAATTGGCTCCCAGATTTTAATTATAGCTTTATTGCCTAGTCACAGCTAGAATGTTTTAGATGATGTCCAAACCAAGTGATTGAAGAGACCAGATAAACCCTATGGTGTTTCTTAGTTTCCTTAAAGCCATCTTCAAGAAATAGTGCAAGCATCCTGAGATACAGCATGCTGATTAGAATGGAAGTTCAACTGTTGTGCTGTTTTTATTAAAGCCTTGCTTGTCCTTTTTATTTATTTATTCATTCATTCATTTTTAAAATAAGGTCTATAAGGGAAAGTCTTAGAATGCAATAGTTTTGAGGACATCAGACATTGATTTATTTGTTCTTGTTTATTTTCTGAGAAATAAGAAAGCATGGAAAGCCTTGCAGTCTGGATAAAATGAGGTTCTTCACCTCTCTTCTATCAGGGTACCAAAACTACAAATGTTGTTCAAACCAGTTTTGCTTTTTGTTTTCTGAATCTTCATCTCACACCAATGGTGGATGATGGTGTAAATGTATAGCTATCTGTCTGATTTGGAAGTTAGCCTGGATGTTTGGTAATGGCAGCATCCTGTTTCCAGTGCTTCTGGATGTACTACTAGTTGAGTGTACTTAAAATCACCCCTCTTTGCAAAACCTGGGTTTATATGAAACAATATAAATATCCTACAGTGGAAAACAAATTCTGTTTTCAAGCTAAAAAACTAGTGATTTTTTGGTTTGTTTTTTTATGATCAGTTTCTGATGATCCTTTCTTCTTTCTTTAAACTGGCACCGTTGCAGTCAATTTTACAGGAGTAAATGCACCTTTGCAGTAGTGACAAATCTCTGACGTATCAGCACTAGTCTTGTGTTGCAAAAGGGGGGATCTTTTTATAGTTTGGTCTCAGCCAAACAAACTTGTCTTAGCTGAGAATTGTGCTAAAGTGACAATATTTATTTTTTTTTTTTTTCTGTTGTTGACTCCTTTTGCTTTTATATTTCAATGATTAATGTCAGGATAGTATCCTTTGAACCAATAAGTTGGAAGTTCAGCTGAGAATATTTATTTTTCTCTGGATCATGTCTGTTTTAATAAAGGATAAAACCCAGAACACATATGCTCCTTCAGTAAGGTTACAAGAGTTTTCATGACGGTTTGTTTGTTTGTTTGTTTGTTTTGTTGTTTTGAGTTAGTTTCCTCACCAATTAAAAAAGTTTGGAATACATATTGCACTTTCTCCTAAGATGGGTATTAATTTGCTGCTTGCTGATGATCACTTCTGACTAAGCTCAGGAACTGTAACTGTGTTGATGTCATTGGATTTAGTAATTCAGTGTCTGATTCTGCTTTTAATTTAGGTGCAAGGACAAGCAGTACAATTTAACTTCTGGTTTTGATTTTTATATTTATAGTTGGTAATCTTAAGAACTGGACTCTACAAGGCTATTCAGGGTTTTTCCTCAAGCTTTGAAGTTAAAATTTAATTACTGTACAACTAATTCTTGAATGGGCACCAGCAACTTGACAAGAATGATTTTTTTTATTTTTTTTTTTTTTTCTGTTGGCTTTCAGAAGTAGTAAGTAGAATAACTGGCACATTTTTGTTAAAATTACTTTGAGCTCTAGCAGTGTACCTAGAGATACCTGATTTGGTTGAAATGTATCCTTTATTTGATTTAAACTAAGGAAATATCTGATTCACCTTGCAGAGAATTCAAATCACTGTGGTCATTTTCAGAGTGGTAGATGATCAAAACCATTTAAATCAGTGCTATGGAGCCTAGATCAAGGTTTTAAGCCACTTTAAGCAAGTGAGCTTTTAGCTGCTAATTTCTGAAAGCTTATGTAGTGTAAATTGTGTCTTGGAAATTATATTCCAGATCTCACTGTTCAAGATTAGTTTGTAATATAACATTAGAAAGCAGATACATAGAATCAAACATCCTGCTCATCTTACTCTGAAATCTTTTTCAGATTTCATGTTTCAGAATCTAGAAGTAATGTAGATCAACTGATGTTGCATGGATTTCCCTAAAGACCTCTGCAACTCCACTGTAAATGCAGAGTGAGCTTGTGGTAGCAATACACTGTGTATGTTCATTTGTGTGCTGTGCTCGTCAATGGATTTGTGCTCTAATACGGGGCTTTCCTGCCAAGTATATATCTAGAGATAGAAACAGTTTTCCAGCAGTTTAACAAAATAGAATCAAGGCTTATTGAACAGGAAATTAAGCCCCATTAACAATCGTAAATGGATGTCCTACTAAAAAGTTAAATGCTAGAGGCTTTGTTGTGTATTTTGGAGTAAGGAATAAAAAAATAAGTCTTATGTTCCTCTTGAGAGAAGAGTCTGAAAGACTCTTGGGGGGAAAATGAAGCTGCTGATTATTGAACCTGTGCTTATTATATCAGTTCAGGTTCATCTTGCTTAGCTACAATCATATAAACCTAAAAAAAAAAAAAAAACTTTTACTTTTCTAAATGCCAGAGAGGAAAGACTTGTTTTGAACTACCCATCAAATTGATTTGGCCATAAACTTTAGATAAACCCTTCTATGTTGTAATAATATCTTGCACTGTAAAAGAAAAATCTCTACATAATACAACACACACAAAAAATAATACACACAATAGCATTTAATTCTATATTCTAATTATATAATGCATTGTAATGTACATATAAATAAAATGTGATGTATACTATTTGTTCAAGAGGAGAACAGTTCCCTTCACTTAATTCAGTTAAAATTCCTATTCTTTAAGTTGCACTGTAGGAAGGAAAAAGATCGTATTTTATTTTAATAGTTAACCTAGCCGACTGTGTCTGGCTTAAAATTTGATTTCTCCCAAACTTTGAAAGTATACAAATACTAAATTTTGTTTCAGATCAAGCTCAAGAGTTTTCTCTGAAATCCAGAGCAATTTTCAAAGCCTACATAACTGTTCCTAATCAAAACATTTTTGTTGATGGTGCATGGGTTGTTGCTAACACTTTTTTGCTAAGGTAGTTTTTCTTAAGATCCTTTCAGTGAAGACCGTTTAATCAAGTTAGTTATTTCCCTGTGGAATTGGAAAAAACAAAACAAAACACAATTTGCTAACTTAGCTGCTGACAACTCATTTGCAAACCAGTAAGCCTAGCTAGTTGAGCCTTTTGCAGAGTCAACTATAACTTCTGCTAATTAATGTGACATGAAAAACTAAACATCTAATGAGTTGTTTAGGTATGAAAAGTATAAATAATGCTTCAGGTCTGAGCACGTCATCCTTCTCCCATCTTATATTGCCTTATTCTTCAATAATTAAGCTCAGACTTAATCAAAGGCATTCTGAGCCAGCTTTTTGTACCATACTACCATACTAGCTATGAAAGTGCAATTCTCCGTTTTGTTTGTTTGTTTGTTTGTTTGTTTTTTAATCTCCCTATTATTAATGAACAGTAACTACAGTTGTATTCATGATGGAGGCCATTCACTTCTTTTGTATATATCACTTGGCTGTTATGCACCAACTTTTCTCTGCACATTCAAGCAACACTGGGTGGTGGTGAAGTGGAGCACACTTTTGTGTATGCTGGCCTCACTTCATAATTTTGGGGTGGTAGCATTTTGTCATAGAGAACCCAAAAACAGCGAGATGGATTTCTGGTGGAGATCAATAAAAATTCTTTAGGTGATTAGCTATATTTATTTCAAAACATATAGCAACAAGGAAAAAGTACACAAAACCTTTAAGTAGATAATGTTATGTGTAAACATATAACATCATATAGAGATTAGCCAATATTTACCATTTGCAATCAGAAAAGTAACACTATGTATTCAAAAGCCTTGTAAATAAACTTCTGTTTCTCTCCACAGGCAGAGTTCAAACAGGCAAGTTTGAAGTTTTTAGGCATTTTTTAAAATGTCCAACTTAATTGCAGTTATTGCTGTTCAAGAATACATACAAGCATATATAATTATGTACAAAAGAATATATGCTTCAATTTTCTTAGACAAAAATAAATAAATAAATATCAAAATCAGGTGTTACTTTTAAGTTTAGTATTTATATTTTTCTCCTGACATCATTTTCTGGGGCAGAGCGGGAGGTGGGTTGTGTATTTTGTTCTTCTAATTTTGGGAGGTAGTTGTTTTATCTGAAGAACTGAAGTTGCTCCAGTTGTTCTATCTGAAATTAAATGTTCCCTCCTTAGAGAACAGCAGTTCCCAAGAGAACCTTTTTACTATTCAGCTTCCATTTCTTTTTGTAAGAATTTCTTTTTGTCAGTAGTCATTATACCTGCGCTGTGTAGCTATTGTCCCTCCCAGAAAGCAGAATAAGAGTTGTCGTGACTACATACCTTATATCCAATCAGCCATTTCAATGCTTTGATGCACAAGAATGAGGGGGGAAATGGTATGTATTTGGGTGAGAGTATCTTTTAATTAAAATAAGCAATGTTTCTGAAGTGATGATTATGTTTCTGAAGTGATGATTCCTGAAATAAATGGCCGTAAGAACCATAACCATAAAATATCTTTTTTTTTTTTTTTCTTTCTTTTTCAGCTTCTAATGCTCAGAGAGTCAGCCAGTCTGTAGTACTAGAAGTCCATAGTGGTTACCTGTGAACTATGTCCTTGGTGGTGAAAATGGCAACAATGATTTTTGAAGTGGTTTAAGTGGTACAAAATAGAGGCCTGGGTTCTGCATGCAAGACTTTCTTTAGAGATGTCAAAGTCTCAACAGCTGGAAGAAAACTCATCATTTTCAGTTATTTTAACAGTGACATAGTGTTTCTGAGTCTGCACTGGTATTCTTACACTATCGTGTGGAGCAGGGGAAGGTATGAAGATGAATAAATATGCTTGAAAAGCTATGAAGTAGGTAAAACTTTCTACAGAACCAGTTTTCCCATCGTATTTTTTCATTGTTTATCCACGTAAGTCAGATAGTCATGGTAATAATGGTCACGGTAATTCAAGTAGTCTGCAAACTGTACCTAAATGTACTGCTTTGTGGGAATAGCCCATGAAGTAGCTGTTAAGGGCTAGAATACGCTCAACTTCTTTCTTAGTCTAAAGGATGTATGAGCTCTTCAACAGGAAGAACTACGTTATACTCTCTATACACAGAAAGATTTGTAGACATCTTAGTTGTCAAAGTCCAGTTAAGACTCTACTAATTACCTGCAGAAAAATGACTCTTAAAGACACCTCTAATAAGGTCTAGGGAACCTGCATTCTTGACACAAAATCCATTATGTGATTAGGATTTTGCAAAGTCATGACTAACTGCAAGTAGGGTATTGGAAAAGTTCCCTGATGTCTTCTGTTATGTAGTCGAGGCTGGCCGCCTTGCAGCCGCCGCAGCCGCAGCACCTGTCCAGGCATTACGGGGGCACCTGGGGCCCTCAGTCGGCCAGGGCAGGCCCGAGGCAGTGGCGCGGCCAGGCTGCGGGGGCTCTCAGAGGCTGGCAGGGAGCAGGTGGTGCCAGGGCCACAGCGGCTGCACCCATGGCCTCTGCCCAGAAACAGCCCTGGGGTGGTGGCGCCTCGCAGGGCCTGCCGGGCACAGGGAGGGTGCCCAGCACCTTGTAACTGCCCACAGCACAGCTGGGGTGGCTGGGGGAGCTCCTGTGGTGGGACATGGGAGGTCTGTCCCTTCCTTCCGAGTCCATGCTATGGACTAGCGCAGGAGCTGGCAGGACTCATCAAGGAAGGGGATAAAATGGCTCGCCAGAGAAGTGCCCAGGAAAGCAGTGCTGAAGGTGGCAGTGAGGCAGATGCCTCATCTGAAGTGCACCTACACCAATGTGCGCAGCATGGGCAGCAAACAGGAGGAGCTGGAAGTGATTGCGTGACAGGCTAACTACGACCTAGTTGCTATAACTGAAATGTGGTGGGATCACTCCCACAACTGGAGTACTGTGATGGATGGCTACAAGCTCTTCGGAAGGGATAGACAAAGAAGGAAGGGTGGTGGTGTGGCTCTTTATATAGGATATCCCCAGTTGGAAGGGACCCACAAGGATCATTGAGTCCAACTCCTGACTCCACACAGGTCCACCCTAAAATTCAGACGATATAACTAAGAGCACAGTACAAACACTTCTTAAACTCTGACAGGGTTGGTATTAAAGAGCTTTTTGACGTTGAAGAGCTTGCAGTTGGGAATGATACAGTTGAGTGTCTATGGATAAGGATCAGGGGAAGGCCTGTAGGGGTGACATTTTGGTGGGGGTCTATTACAGACCACCTAATCAGGATGAATAGATGGATGAGGCATTCTGTGAGCAGCCCACAAAAGTTGCACAATCGCTAGCACTTATTCTCATGGGAGACTTCAACTTCCCTGATATATGCTGGAAGTATAATACTGCGCAGAGGAAGCAGTCCAGGAGGTTTCTAGAGCATGTGGAAGATAGCTTCCTGACACAGCTGGTTCAAGAACCTACCAAGGAGGTGCCTCGCTAAACCTGCTCTTCACTAACAGAGGACTGGTTGGTAGAAGTGAAAGTTGCTGTCTTGGGCAGAGTGACCATGAAGTGGTAGAATTTTCTGTCCTTGGTGATGCCAGAAGGGTAACTAGTGAAACTGCTGTCCTGAGCTTCCGGAGGGCAGTCTTTGACCTATTCAGGCCACTTATTGCAGGAGTCCCTTGGGAGTCACTCCTGAAGGACAAAGGGGTCCATGAAGTTTGGATGCTCCTCAAGATGAAAACCTTATAGGCACAGGAGCAGCCTGTTCCTGAGTCCCGTAAGGAGTGCCAGAGGGGAAGAAGACTGGCATGGATGAACCGGGAACTTTTGTTGAGACTCTGAGAGAAAAAGAGAGTCTACGTCTGCTGGAAGAAGGGACAGGCTACTTGGGGCAACTACAAGGAAGTTGCTCAGATATGCACAGTGGAAGTTAGAAAGGCAAAAGCCCAGCTTGAAGAAGGGCCGTAAGGAGGATGTGGGGAAGTAGAGGCCTGTCAGCCTGACCTTACTTCCAGGGAAGGTTATGAAGCAAATCATCTTGGATCAGATCACATGGAACTTGCATGGCATTCAGGAGATCAGGCCCAGCCAGCATGGGTTCACAAAAGGAAGGTCATGCTTGTCCAACCTCATCTCCTTCTATGGCCATGTGACCAGACTGGTAGATGAGGGAAAGGCTGTTGATGTAGTCTACTTAGACTTCAGCAAAGTCTTTGAGATGGTCTCCTGCAATATTCTCCTGGGGAAACTGGCTGCCCATAGCCTGGACAGATATATTTTTCTCTGAATCAAGAAATCACTGGAGGGCCATGCCCAGCGGGTTGTGGTTAATGGAGTTAAGTTCAGCTGGTGTCCCATTACAAGTGGTGTCCCCCAGGGGTTGCTACTGGGGCCTATCTTGTTTAATATCTTTATTGATGACCTGGATGAGGGGATTGAGTGTACCCTCAGTAAGTCTGCAGATGACACCAAGTTGGGAGGTAGTGTTGATCTGCGTGAGAGCAAGGTGGCCCTTCAAAGGGATTTGGATAGGCTGGACTGCTGGGCTGAGGCAAATGGGATGAGCTTTAACAAGGCCAAGTGACAGGTCCTGCACAATAACCTCATGCAACGCTATAGGCTTGGGTCAGAGTGGCTAGAAGAAAAGTGTGAAGAGGAAAGGGACCTGGGGGTGTTGATCAATGCTCAGCTGACCATGAGCCAGCAGTGTGCCCAGGTGGCCATGAAGGCCAACGGCATCCTGGCCTGTATTAGAAATAATGTAGCCAGCAAGAGCAGGGAGGTGATAATCCCTCTGTAAGCAGCTTTGGTGAGGCTGCACCTTGAGTACTGTGTTCAGTTTTGAGCCCCTCATTACAAGAAAGACATTGAGGCCCTGGAGCATGTCCAGAGAAAGTCAACAAAACTGGTGAGGGATCAGGAGCAGAAGTCTTATGAGGAGCATCTGAGGGAGCTGGGATTGTTTAGTCTGGAGAAGAGGAGGCTCAGGGGAGACCTCATTGCACTCTACAACTTCCTGAGGGGAGGCCATGATGAGGTCAGCCTCTTCTCCCAGATAACTAATGATAGGACTTGAGGAAATGGCCACAAGTTGCACCAGGGGAGATTTAGATTAGATATCAGGAAAGACTTCTTCCATCAAAGAGTGGTCAGGCACTCTGGAACGACCTGCCCAGGGAGGTGGTGGAATCACCGTCCCTCATAGTGTTCAAGAAGCACCTGGACAAAATGGTATGAGATATGATTTAGTAGCTTAGTGGGTAATACTGGTGATAGGAGGATGGTTGGACTAGATGATTTTGTAGGTTCTTTCCAACCTCGTGTTTCTATGATTATAACAGATAGAGCTACGCAATTCTGGGAACAACATGGGCTGAAGGTCTTGCAGGAACTCTGCTGTGGAAGGTCCTAAAGACTGAAAACAAATTGTTTGAAGAAGTTGAAATATGTAATGCTCTAAGAGGAGGGGTTGGATTTACTTAATATACTTTTCTTTTTTTCACTTTGCACCTTACTTGAGGAAAGGGCCAGTATTTTGTCTCACTAGTAAATTCTTTAAAATAGCAAGCCGTGAAGGATCCTGAATATTTCTCTGGAAAATGGCACAAAAATGAAGAATACCTCACAGTTCTCAATTCAATATAAGTACCCCAAAACATACAGGAAAAGCACAGAATGAAGCTGAGTGAGGTGAATCATGAGGGTGCTCACTCTGTCAAGGCACAGGAGGTGTCCCCAGGTTGATCACTGCCATTTTCTTCTCTGCTTGCCAGAGAAGATAGCAGTGGCTGGTGAGGCAAGGAGCAAAGCCCTGCTGCTGTGTTGTGCTGGAGCTATTGCCTTCCAAAAGAGACCTGACTCACCCAGGGCATCTCATCTTTGAGCAATGTGTAAGGGCACCACTAGAGATGGAGAGCTGAGCTCAGTTTCTTACCTTATATTGAACTGCATTTCATGCTACATTGAGCTGTGAAATGCTGGCTGTGATCTGCTGTTCTAAAACACTATTGTATCCTATGTATTTTACATGCTATTTTAAATAGAAACCGTATATCAGAGCAACTAATATTTCTTAAAATTACCACGAACTTAAAGCAAAGTTACTTCCAGGCAAATACACTACTTCTTCCCACCTGTTTATACTGGCTGGTAGAACAATACTTCTTGTTGCATATGTAGAAAGAAAACAACTGAATCTAATACTCCCTGGTTGAATCTAGGAAGGGTAATATCTTTCAGCTGAAAGAGATTTGATTACTTGGGACTACAATAATGATCATTATGAAATCATGTGTTCATATCCTTGGCCTTCTTCCAAGTCCCATTTTATAGTTTGTAAAGTATTCAGTGTAGACTAGAATACTTCTATGGTTAATTTTGCTGTTGTTATTTATTTACTTTTTGTTTTTAAATCCAAAGTGACTTTGATCTCTTTGAACAATAAACTAATATAAGTGGAAAACCAAGAAGTAAAGGCACAGGTCCTTTATGTTCTCCTAAATGCCTGTGAATGCAATAGGACGTGCTAAGCAGAATGAGGACTGAAGCTGATATTTAAGTTCCCTCACATTCCTGCTCTCCTAAATTAATCTTTTTCTGTCCAGTGTAAGTTTAGAGACTTATTTTCTGATACCAGAGCAACGTTCCCAGTTGAAGTAACAATGACTTCAGAAGGAACTGGTTTGGTTCCTTGGTGTAATCTGTAAATTGGGGGGGGTGTGGGTGGAATAAATTCACCTTCTTCTTTCTCAACTAATTTTTCTGTTGTGCTGAAAAGATGAGAGGAAAAACATCAAAAACATATTGAACTAAGAAAAGAGATCAGCATTAACTTCATCTCTCTGAAGGAGCCAGTAAGCAGATGAAAAAGGTGCAAAAATATGTTTGCAAGTTGCCCTAATATTTAGACGTGCGTGATTGCTCTATTGACGTCAGCTGGCAGGACAGGATGGCATTCTTCCAGAGCACTTGTTTTTTCTCTCATTAGCAAGGAAGAGCTATCAACCTTTTTTTTGATATTATGTCTAATTGAAGCCACAGCTTCTGCACCATGTTTTCATTTCCAGCTACTTGAAAGGATCAAGGCCAAACTAAAGAGCCTCCTGTGACTTGCAGAACATTAAAGCCCATAACCGCTGGGACTGATTTTAGAACTTGGTAGGTTTGTTTTTTTCCTCTCCAAATATCTTAATGCTTTATGGAAAAGCATTGTGGGACCCAAGTTGATGAGCCATGTCTCCTTTTTTTTTTTTTTTTTTTTTTTTTTTTTTTTTTGTTTGTTTGTTTGTTTGTTTCATTTGGCTTTTTATTTTCCTCCAGATCAAAGCACCTTAGCAGAATGTCTTTGATGTCTTTTTAGCTCTAGCTGTATTATAAGCAGTTTGACAGAGGTTTGTTTTTTTTTTTCAAAAAAAAAGCATTTGTTAAAAAATAATTTTCCAAACAAGACAATTTTTTGCTTAAGAGGCTAAGAAGCATGCACGGGGTAAGGCTTATACAATTGGGCTTGCTTTTGATTCCATGCTCAACCTTCAAGGAATGGAGCACTTAACCATGCTGTTTTTTATTCCTGCTGCCTTTTCTTCTTGAGGTGCTCATACATTACCTCTCAGAGCCTCCTCTCACCCTGACAGCAGAAAGCCTGCTTATTCCATCAGAATTGAGACTTAAACAAGCGTGAAGCCTATTGTAAGGAGGAGGAAAATCAGGCCAAGTGTGTTTATACTATGAGTTGTTAATAACAACAACAGCTCTTGGCTTTTGTAAAGCACATGTCAAGCAAGGAATGCAAAGTGCTTTTAAACCAGGCATTAATTAAGGCTGACAGCCTCCACCCTCTTCCCTTGCGATGAGGTTAATACAAGCAAGGGCCTTTGATTGGCTTTTAAACTTGCTTCCCAAAGGGTGACCTGTGCTCCCAGCGATGCAGGGCAAGGAGGGACATCAGCTGTGTCCCTCCTTGGGACAGTGATATAATACTCACCTAGCCTTTGGGAGCCAAAAGTCTTACGTGACCCAAAAAGCAACTTGGCTTTAGGGTCGGGGGGGAGGAGGAGGAATTTCTGAGATGGATTTTAACCTGTCTCTAGATGTGGCTGTTGCTTCTTAAATGTCAGAGTTGGGACTCAGTCTGTTAACCCAAGGAGGGAAGAGACAGATTGCTCACAAGGTAATTGGGGCATGGTGATATGAAAATCTCAGTCAGGTTGTTGCTCTTCTCTGCTGGAATTGACTGTTCTGCTGTTTTGTTTATTGGTAGAAAAATAAAAATTAAAAAAAAAATATCTCTGGAGATATGGAATTAAATAAATTAATAATAATAATAATAATAATAATAATAATAATAAAGTCTTAAATTCTCTTCTAGAATACAATCACCTTCTCTTTCCTCCTGGCCTTTAGAGGCTGATTGCTTCACAGATCCTGGGTAAAGCGCAATTAGGCCTGCTCAGTCTTTGCCCTTATAGCAGCAGAATTACAGTGGTAACTTCTTAAAGCAGATCCACCAGCACCAGGTATTTCATGGAATTGTGCCCTTAGCACAATAAGCAGTGTATTGCTAATTATGATACTATTAAGAAGTGAAAGTACTTTCACAGACCATAATAAAAGAAGACTTTGCATTACAACTAAAAGAAAATGAATTTTTATTGTTCATGCTTATGTTAATGTTTGGCTTCCTTATTAGTTATAAACCATTATTTTTGGCCAGTGTTTTCCTGGCATATTGAAATGTATTTGCCAGCACAACAGTGAGACTTCTTTGTCTAAAAGTACTTATAAAGAGGAGCTGAAAATCATGAATGCCGCCCTTCGCTCTACTTTCAGTGACTGTAGAGGGAACTATGACCATGGAAGCTTGGAAAGATGTGTTATGGACGTTGTCTAAGTTAGGTATTGATGTTAGGTGCTGTGGATATGATCCTCTAAACCGTGATACAATGCAAGCATGAAGGCGTTGGTAAACTTCCACTGGATTTAGCAGGGTTTGTACCAAACCAAGGTTTCACAGACTGACCTAAGGAGCCTTGCTGTCCCTGTACACAAGTCTGAATGTTTTCATAAAGACGTAAGACTTCCCTTAAGCTGTGACAGGGATCCTTTGGGCTATCCTAAGCATCTTACAAATCCAACAGAAAACAACATACTTCTTTTGCTCGATTCTTTTTCTACTGAGATTGTGAATTGAACTAACTTACCATGAGGGACCTGTGGAAGGAGGTCTGATGAGTAATAGATAGGTTTGTACAAACAGACCTTGGATACCAGTTGGAGGGGAAGCAGTGGGACCCGTCTTTCTCCTGACAGCATTGGGTTGTAAAATTTGTTCACCCCTCTGCAGGACTGCTCTGATGTTGATGTTGAGTGTGCTGCAAATCCCATGTGAAGATGAAAGTTAATTTCCCAGTGGTGCTTTGCACTATGTGAACTCCATCATTGATACGTACTGGAGTGATGAGCTATGCAACACTTCAACTATTACATGAAAGCTGATTGGGGGAAAAATAGTGAAACTGTATTTCAATGCATAAATGTTAAAGAGAAGAACTCCTCATTTGTTTACCAGAATGCCCTCTGAGGTGCAGTGGCATTTACCAAAGTGTTTTCAGTTTTGGAACCTTCCAGTTTCTACCATGTTATCACATTGCTTCTGTTAGACTCTCTCTTCTCTTTTGTTTACACATCAGCTGTTATTTGATATAAATCAGCTTGTTGAAGAATATGTAATTTATAAGCTGCTTTGGAAGCTTGCCAAGTGAAACATCAGCACACAGAGGGTGTTAAGAGTCTCTCAAGTAGTAGATTATCTTGAAAAAGACCATTTTTCAAAGGGAGTATGTTTTGAACACATAAGTAAAAGTTACTTTGTAAGAAGTAGCTAAAAATATTTAGCTAGACAGAAATACAAATCCCTGGATTAATTATCTTAAATCCTTCAGTAGGAAATGTTACTGAATTGAGAAAACTTGCTAAGTGTGTTGTGGGAATATAAAATATATTAAATTAGATTTCAGATTTCACCTTCCTCAAAAAGTTCTTTGCTAAATACTTTAACTGGAGCAGTCAGCCCCACAAAAAAATTCCTTTTTTTTTTTTTTTCCTTTATTTATTTTTATTCCCTGTGCCATGAAGATAAACAATACAATTCTTGGGTCAAACTCCAGAATCTGATTGATATTTCTACTCACCTCACCCAGCTTGGAGGGAGCCTGACTGAATAATACCAAGGTTATAGTTGATAGATTTACTACCTTTAAATGGCACAAAATACCTTTTTAACATCTTTAGATTTTAAAGTTCTTTTAGAGTATTCGTAACAGCCTGATACAGATTGCCATCTAGACCTCCATACTAATTGAAATGTTCTAATATGCCAATTATTAATTATTTTAACATGGTTATAAATAATATACAGAGTATAGTTGTTTTACTGTTTTTTTTTTTTTTTTTTTTTTTTTTTTTTCTTGTTAATCTTTCAAGCATCTGAGAATCCAAACCATGGCTTATAAATTAACAGATTCCCTGGGAAAAGAAGACATAATGTTCAATGGTATGAACACTACTGCATTGTTTTATTAAAAGGGAAAGGATTTGTTTAAAAAGAAATGAACTACAGAACTGTATTTGATGGAATTAGGCTGAAATAAAGAGCTACTACATCAACACCTTTAAAAAAAAAAAAAAAAGGCAACTATTAAGCAGTGTATTTTTAACATATGAGATGACCACGCATGCTCAGTTTTGACAGTGTCCATGTTTTTGTTGTTGCTGTTTTGGTATAAGTAATTATGCAGAGAGCAGACACAGTCTGTTTTGTCCTACACCCTGGCCCTACAATGGGCCATCACTTCTTACTTCAAAGGAGAGTATTCCAAAAGAGGAGAGATTTTTTTCCATATTAGTCCTCTCCCTGATCTTTAAAAGCTATGATGTGTGGTCATCCCAAGGCTTGGAACCTTCCAGGCTTTTATAGCTATGACTGATGTAACTTTAGGAGGAACTAGTTGATTTCTTCTACTACAACTGAATTACTGATGTAGTATTTGTGTATTTTTGTGCATTTTTTTTGTGTGTATTTTTGTGCATTTTCTATTAATAATGATCTGGATTACAGCAATGCAAAGATGTGAGAGAACTGGTGATGTGAAACAACATTAAGTGATGCTTGGAGAGAGGGAACACTTCAATATGATTTCCACTTACAGTTTAGTAATAGAAGCAAAAATGCAGATACAAACACCCCAAACAGAAATTATGTTAGCAAAATGAGGTTACCTTTTGCGTTTGCTTTTGTACCTCAGAGTATGTTGTCCACCAACTGATAGTGAATTTACAGCCCACTGGTTTGGCAAAATCAATGTTCCAGTTGGGCAGCTCAGCCCTTGAAATGCATGTTAGATATGCCTTACAGCCATTATTTCAGACACATTTGTAATAATCCTATATAATGTATATGTACTTGGTCTATATAGACAAATAATTCTGAATAGTATGACTCAGCGCAGCAGTATCTGTAAGGAGTGTATTTTGACTTAGAGGAGTAACTTTTCAACTTAACATTTATCAATATATATATATATAGATTTTTTTTTTCTCAAATAGGAAAAATACCTAAACTGTTTTCATCTCTTTGCTGGGGGGGAGAAACACCAGGATTAAGAAAAGAACAATTACAATACATGAAGGAATTGCAATATGAGCAGTGTGGGAATATAATGACTTGATTAAAGAAAGAAGAATGCTTACAGCAGACTCTCACTGATTTGATTTATTTTCATAGAGTCCTTCCCTCCTAGGTAACTTAAGAATGTAACTGGCTATTCTGAACCTACTTTGTTAAGCGTTCTCCCCATTTCATGTTTCCTGTGTATGGCACCTGAGAAATCTGAATTTATATTGAATTGTCAAGAGTGCCAGTCACACTAACGATGAAGTATAGAGTCCTCGTGGTTTATTTTCTGTCATTTACTGAACGGTGAATTGCAATTCATAAAATCATTTTTTTTTTCTCACAGTGTACAGTGCCCAACATTACTATGATCATTTGATTTCACAAATCTGATTATGTTCATACTATTTCTGAAACAAGACATTTCCCTTTCTGTTATCTTGGCTAATACAATTTCCAATGTGCATTTAGAAGATCAGAGAACATCAATGACTACAGCTGCTCCTATTTTTATGGTTAATATTGGTCATGGTTCTCCACAGCTAGAGATGACTTAGTTATCTGCTTCTCATTATTAAGCCTTATAATAACATAAGGCATGCTATACAATCAATTACAATAAATGACTTTATTGCCAATATCTAGCAATTTCCTGTAATTCTTATCTCAATTATTTTCAACGGAACAAATTGCCTAAGGGAGATTATGCATGTTTTATGAGTGGATCAGCGTGACCTTAAGGCTGCAGGGGCAACAAATGAAAATGGGTACAGAGAGTCTTGAAGGTCCTCAGTTGTCCTTGCTCATTATTGCATCTCACCATGGGAAATCTGAAAGGTCTCCAGCTTGGTTGGGCACATCATAGTCTTGAGTCCCTCTATAGACTGCTAGCGAACCAGCACATACACGGTAGTCAAAGAGAGAAGATTATGATTATGTTGAAATAGGAAGAAAACAAACAAACAAACACATATTTAACCATTTCATTTGTTTTCTGAGTGTTTTGCTATTCCTCTGAGCAATATGAACTAGAACAGTGTTTGAGAGAGGACTGAGATTCTCCTGTCACCTTTCTGCAAAATAGTAAGTAGAAAAGATCACAGGAATTACACTGAAATGATGCTAGCATTTGGCAATGTGCTATGCATGAATTTCTGGCTCTAAAGAACTAGGCTGACATGACAGGGCTGTGCTGCAAATGGCCATCTTGTAAATGCGGGGAGAAATGCAATTGCTGTATCAAAGAATGCTTAATCTTGACAAGGAGACTAACAAACCATGGAGTAAGTTCATTTTAATAAAATAAATTGAAACTGAAAGCAATGGAATAATTTGGCCTAAATCCTGTGTGTTCCAGGAATTAAAATGGAAAAAGAGGTCCGTATTTCAGTGTCAGAGACTTAACTAGAAAGTCCCTATTCCTTTCCTATGTGCTGCTAGTTCAAGAGCAGTGAGACTGTAAAACTGCTAGAGATCCTCCTGCCACTTGCACATCCAGCCCCATTCACAAATTTCAAGGCTCTGATATCAGGCAAAGAGCTGCTGTGCTTTCTCTGAAGTGGATAACACTTGTTGCCATAATCCCATATTTGATGATTATCAAAAAGTGGTACAAAAAATACAGTATAAAAACACAGCCTCCATATGGAAATTGTACCAAAAAGAAGCATGGGATTATGTACCATAAGGAGCTACAGTGACATCAATAGTTTATTTACAGCAAAAAGTGAGAATTTGGGAAAGATTTATTGGACTAGGGTGAACATACCATTCAGTATGGATAAGGATATAAAAATGCCCAGAAATTGCTGTCTTCGAATTAGCCCAGACTTCAATTAGTTGTCAAAAACAGAACACCTGAGTCAACTAATTGTTGTTATAATGAAGACAAACTCAAGCTTTCCTGTTCATTATAAGAATGCTTCAAATGGATTTTGCGCTATAGAAAATTAATTCATTTTAATGTGACAGGTCTAATTATCAGAACTTCTTAAGTTTTTCTGTAGTGATAACTGAGGCTTGAAAATGTATTATAAAAACATTTTTGTATGGTCAGGTTTGAACAGGCTTGGAAAGTGGTACAAGAAAATAGAGCAGGCTAACTAGAGAGTAAAAGGGAAATTATTTGCTATTCTTTACAAAGATGAATTCTTTATCTGTTTCCATTCGTGCAAAGTGGAAAAAAATATAAATCGAAGTAGGGGAAAGTAATGCAGTTTTAAAGTAAGCAATTTTTATGACAATAGGTAGATCATTGTTTGCTTTCAGTTTTCTGATTTATTTTTCAAAATGGAATTGAAAGTCCATTTACTGGGACCTTTTTAGGTCAAATGAAGGAAGAGTTTAGGTTTGAACGTCTATTCCTTTTTATTCATTTATTATTTCTTTAACTTATTTTAAATGTTATTTCCATGCATGAATAACATTTCTGTCTCAAAACAACTTTCAGTGTTGTGTAAACTGAGGTAGAGAGAGGGCAAGTCTGTTGAAGATATATTTTGCTAAATAAATCGTAATGGCAATTCCATTGAAATATGGTTTGCTAATTAGAAGGATGCAGAAGTCAGGGATCTTGTGTACATGGGCCCAAACTCATTCCACCTACCTAGGGGCTCACTTTAAGTGCCCAACATCTTCAGGCTGCTGGGTTAGCAGAGAGCTGCTGGGTTGGATGTGTTGCCCCCAGAGGGCTCTCCACATTGATTGTGGAAGGAAGATGAACAGATGGGTTTTAGGCACCAGGAGGTCTGAGCCCTGAGGGTCAGAGGCCAAGGATCAGGTCTAAGAAGTCCTGAAACATGATTTTCACAGGTTCTGTTTAGATGAACAGCTTCAGTGATTTCAAACTTGAAAGCTTTTAAAATGTCTGTACTCATATTTAAAGTTCATTCTATTGACAGTGCTTGAACATTTTGAAAGTCTAACACCAAAGTCTTTTTTTTTTTTGGGGGGTGGGGGGGTGGGGAGCAGAGTGGAGTGGGGCATAATTCCTCGTGGACACTCAAAGGAGTTGCAAAATAATAATAAAAATTAGGTGAAGGAAAAGTTCCTTCTCTTAATGTTTGTTGTTGTTTTTGTTGTTTCTTTTCCATGCAGTCTTAAAATAAAGGTCACATTTTCTGTAAATAAACAAGTAAATAGTGTAGTCAGAGGTCACGGGGTTAGATTTTGAAAAGTCCTACATAAAGAAGACATCTCAGAAAAGCAGATTTAAATAACTATAATGTCAAAAAAAGTAATTCTGATTGCTATATTCTTTATCTGTCGTGGCTAGACAGATGAAAATCCATGATAGTAATTTTGCCTTTAGGGTCATTATCCTGTTTCTTTTATTTCTTTATCTATTTCTTTATCTATTTATTTCTTTTACTTATTTATTTATTTATTTATTTATTTTAATATATTAATATTAATATATTATATTTTAACCCTAACCCCTAACCCTAACCCTAAACCTAAATATATCCCTATATATATCCCTTTCTAATCCTAAATATATCCCTAGGCGGAATCTGAGAGGAATTTGAAATAGGACCCCAGCAAAGGTGTACAAAGCCCCTTTCGCCCATCAAAAATTGCCCCCAAAGGAAGACTTTGGGTACAACTGAACTCCCCAGGGGAGCCTTTACGCAGCCAACCCGGGGACAGGACCCGACCTGGGGACCAGAGGACGGTGTGGAGTATCGAACCATGGACCCGGGACCGGGGTCCCGACTCGACTAGGGTACGCGGGGCGGTGTGGGGAATCGAACCTGGGACCCGGGGATGGGGACCTGAACAGAACCAGAGACCCGGGCCCGTGTGCGAATCAAACCTGTGACCCGGGGCCAGGATCCAGACCCGACCCAGGGACCAGGGGCGGGAGAGGGGAATCAAACATGGGACCCGGGCCGGGGACAAGACATGTCCCAGTGACCTCGGACCGGGGTCCTGACGTGACCCTGGGGCCAGGGGCAGGAGTGGGAATCGAACGCGATACCAGGGACAGGGGACCCGACCGGACCTGGGGTAAGGGGCAGGTGTGGGGATTGGAACCTGGGCCCCGTTCCTGGGCCCCCGAGAGACTCAGGCTCCCTTCTCTGTTGAGTTCGGTGCTGCCTAGCCTTAACATTTTCAGTACTCAGTAGCGTCCCCCAGGCTCTTGTATTTTGAGAGGGATTGCACTCCCCTTACATCATATGGGAATCCCATTTTTCTGTCTCAAGAGTGAATGTTGTAAGGCACTTGTAAATCATTGCAGATTGTCGTTGTTGTCCATTGCCATGTAAATTAAGGCCATGTGGGTACCTTCTACTATTTCTTTTTCCCTTTCGTTTGTTGTCTGTGTGATAAATGTTCATCTGATTTGTGTCAGTATGGAACAGTGCTAGGGCCGCATGGTATGATGAATGTGACCTTCTGTCTTACATACCCTTGTATAACTACAAGTCTAAGAAAAACAGAATGGTTAATGTATATAGTTCTTGTACCTTGCAAAGGAATTCGTGTCACTAGAGAGCAGTTCTGTCTGTCTCTGGGTCCTGCACTGGCAATTTAATTCTTCCACAGTTGTGGTTTCTTCCCTTTCCTCCCAGTGTCCCTGTCTCCCCCTCATTATAGTCAAATTATCAAATCTTCAGAAATATTCCTCAAATCCATGAGCCTATTTGCTTTTGTTATTCTAAACTCATTCCTAACAGTTACAGCCTTTTTGCCTTTTTTGTGGTTGATTTAGCACTGCTATAGATGTGACTGGAGTGTCCCTGTGAATGGCCTGTGAGGAATGTTTTAACTACTCGTGAAGTGTCAATAAGAGAGCTATTTGTGTTTGTATGTTCTTACTTTGAAGTCTCTGATGTCTGGGGGTTTCAGAACAACTGCTAACAACTAGTGACTGTTATGGTTTCTGAATGGGACACTATGCAAGACCCTGATATCTGGCCAGGTGGCCAGGAGATTAAGGAGAAGAAAAAAAAAGCTGAAGGACGGCTAGGAGACAAAACTTGCAGGGGATGCTGTGTAAGCTTTTGACATGCTGCCAAGGAGTACAAAGGGGAAGGACAAGAAAAAAACCTGAGAGGAAGAATACGAGCCTTCAGCATGAAAGACCTGCAGAGACCCCCAGGGGGACCACCAGAGACTGATGCGCATGCTCCAGTAGGAGGGACTGGATCCCGGAAGCTAATTATAATAACCCAGAGTCTTTTAGAAGTAGTAATGAATATGTATTAGTCTAGGAGCAAAAAAATCAGCTACTTGATGTAACTGGTGTGCGTCCTGGTGGAGCAGAGACTCCCAGTGCACCCAGCGCTGTTTGCTTACCTCTATTCCTTTAATAAATTGTAAACTTTGATTATAATCCTATTTTGAAGACTGAGCAATTTATAACATCTGGTTCCTACCAAATATTACACATTTGGTGAAATGCCTTAAAACAACATTACTTTTTAATTAACAACAACTTTTTTTTCTCTCTCTCTAGGTCTGCCAGTAGCTGACAAAGTAGAAAGGTGTGCTTCTCTCTCTTTCTTGTATAGAGTTAGAGGCAATGCCTGATATCCGGCCAAGATGGACAAAGGACAAGGACAAAGCCTGGGAGGAAGACTACGAGCCTTCAGCACGAGAGACCCCCAGAGGGACCACTGGGGACTGATACGCATGCGCCAGTGGGAGGGTTTGGAGTCCAGGAACTAATTATAATAACCCTGCCTTTTCCAGAAGTAGTAATGCACATGTATTAGCCTAGGAGCAGAAAAAGCTGCTGCCTGATGTAACATGTGTGCGTGTTGGAGGAGCCCAGACCCCCCCGCGCACCCAGCGCTCTTTACTTGCCTTTTATTAACCCCATAAATAAATCTCATAAAACTGAGTTGACTCAGAATTTATAACAGTATGATGAAAACTGTTGCATTCCAAGTTGGGAAGGGGAGAGGAAAATATTCATGTACACGTGAGAATTGTACTCAAACAGCTGATTACACCTTTGCACACACCTTTTAAGGGAAAACTTAAAACCTGAGAAGCAACAGGCAGTTTTCTACGTTTCCTGATATGATAACAAGATGTATGATATAGGTATGATATCATCCTTTGATATCATACCTATAGTCTGCTGCAGGCTAAAAAGTAGCCTGTGCCTCAGGTACCGTTTTATGCTTTTGCTTTTGTTACTACATCTCTGTAAGTCTTCAAAAGGGAAATGAAATTATCCTACCCAGAAGAAACACCGTCCAGAAGATACTTGAGTTGTTAGGGCCTGAATTCTCAATGAAACCAAAGGCAGGGATCTTACTGACCTGGAGAAAGAGGCTTAAATCTCTCCTGGCTTGTTTACTCCTGAAGGAGCGTGAAAGAGACACGTGTCCTTGTATGTGAAGAGGAGGTGAAGGAACAGCTAGTGCAAGGAACACACAAATCCGTTGCGCCAGACTAATAGGTGGTTGTTTCTGAGCTGGGAGACTGCAACAGAAACACAGAATTATCTAGGTTGGAAGAGACCTCCAAGATCACCGAGTCCAACCTCTGGCCTAACACTAACAGTCCCCACTAAACCATATCCCTAAGCTCTACATCTAAACGTCTTTTAAAGACCTCCAGGGATGGTGACTCCACCACTTCCCTGGGCAGCCCATTCCAATGCCTAACAACCCTTTCAGTAAAGAAGTTCTTCATATTATCCAACCTAAACCTCCCCTGGCACAACTTTAGGCCATTTCTCCTCATCCTGTCACCTGGCACGTGGAAAAATAGACCAACCCCCACCTCGCTACAGCTTCCTTTAAGGTACCTGTAGAGAGCGATAAGGTTGCCCCTGAGCCTTCTCTTTTCCAGGCTGAACAAGCCCAGCTCCCTCGGCTGCTCCTCGTAGGACTTGTTCTCCAGACCCCTCACCAGCTTCGTTGCCCTTCTCTGGACTCACTCAAGCACCTCGATGTCCTTCTTGTAGCGAGGGGCCCAAAACTGAACACAGTACTTGAGGTGCGGCCTCACCAGAGCCGAGTACAGGGGGACAATCACTTCCCTAGTCCTGCTGGCCACACTGCTTCTTATACAAGCCAGGATGCCGTTGGCCTTCTTGGCCACCTGAGCACACTGCTGGCTCATATTCAGCCGACTATCCACCATCACTCCCAGGTCCTTCTCTGCCTGGCAGCTCTCCAACCATTCCTCTCCCAGCCTGTAGCTCTGCTTGGGGTTATTGCGCCCCAGGTGCAGGACCCGGCACTTGGCCTTGTTGAACTTCATGCAGTTGACCTCAGCCCATTGGTGCAGCCTATCCAGATCCTCCTGCAGAGCCGTCCTACCCTCGAGCAGATCGACACACACACATAACTTGGTGTCATCTGCAAACTTACTGAGGGTGCACTCAATGCCCTCATCCAGATCATCGATAAAGGTATTAAAGAGGACCAGCCCCAGCACCGAGCCCTGGGGAACACCACTAGTGATCGGCCTCCAGCTGGATTTGACTCCGTTTACCACGACTCTTTGGGCCTGGCTATCCAGCCAGTTTTTAACCCAACAAAGCATACGCCAGTCCAAGCCAAGAGCAGCCAGTTTCTTGAGGAGAATGCTGTGGGAAACGGTGTCAAAAGCCTTGCTGAAGTCAAGGTAGACCACATCCACAGCCTTTCCCTCAATATTAGATGTAGGACTAGAAGGTGTTTTGAGCAAATTTGCTGATGGCACCAAACTTGGAGGAGTTGTAGACTCAGATGAGGGTGGAAAGGCCTTGCAGAGAGATCTGGGCAGATTGGAGAGCTGGATGATCACCAACCGCATGAAGATTAACAAGAGCATGTGCCGGGTCCTGCACCTGGGACAGGGCAACCCTGGCTATTCGTACCGACTGGGTGACGAGATGCTGGAAAGCAGCCCCGCAGAGAGGGATCCAGGGGCGGTGGTTGACAGCAAGTTGAACATGAGCCAGCAGTGTGCCCTGGCAGCCAGAGGGGCCAACCATATCCTGGGGTGCATCAAGCACGGCATTGCTGGTCGATCGAGGGAAGTGATTGTCCCGCTCTACTCTGCGCTGGTGCGGCCTCACTTCGAGTACTGCATGAAGTTCTGGGCAGCACAGTACAAGAAGGACATTAAACTGCTGGAGAGTGTCGAGAGGAGGGCGACGAAGATGGTGAAGGGCCTAGAGGGGAAGCCGGATGAGGAGCGGCTGAGGTCACTGGGCCTCTTCAGCCTGGGGAAGGGGAGGCTGAGGGGGGACCTCATTGCAGCGTACAACTTCCTCGCGTGGGGGAGTGCAGAGGCAGGTGCTGACCTATTCTCCGTAATCACCAGTGATAGGACCCACGGGAACGGTGTTAAGCTGAGGCA
The DNA here is from genome assembly GCF_965140915.1 of Aythya marila. Classification (NCBI taxonomy): domain Eukaryota; kingdom Metazoa; phylum Chordata; class Aves; order Anseriformes; family Anatidae; genus Aythya; species Aythya marila. The sequence continues at coordinate 19,364,973 of NC_139044.1, forward strand.
GGGAAGGTTTAGGCTGGACGTCAGCAAGAGGTTCTTCACCGAGAGGAGGGTGGTCGCACACCGGAACAGGCTCCCCAGGGAACTAGTCACTGCACCAAGCCTGTCTGAATTTAAGAAGCAATTGGACCGTGCACTTAGTCACGTGGTCTAAACTTTTGGGTAGACCTGTGCGGTGCCAGGAGTTGGACTTGATGATCCTTATGGGTCCCTTCCAGCTCAGGATATTCTATGATTCTATAAATAGTGTAGTCAGAGGTCACGGGGCTAGATTTAGAAAAGTCCTGCATAAAGAAGGGATCTCAGAGAAGAAAATGTAAATAACATTAATATCAAGAAAAGGAATTCTGATTGCTAAATTCTTTATCTGTCATGACTAGACAGATGAAAATCTATGATGGCAAGTTTGCCTTTAAGGTCATTTTCTTTTTTATTCATTTCTTTTATTTATTTGTATTGATTTTTTTAACAGGCTCTGTATTAATTTTGCTCACAGAATGACTAACAGAAATATGACCCTTGTGCACCTTTTGTAGTTAATTCATTAGGTCAGCTGTAACCACCAAGCCCCTTGTCAGGTTATTTCTACTAGCAATAAGGAGCAATAGACCTTAAAACTTTGAAGCCAGGTAGATGAGCTTATTCCACAAGGTCTCTTGGCTCTACCCTTGTTAAGTGAAACCTGCCAGGTGTGGGTCATTTGACCTTTGCTATATAGGAAGCCTGAGGACTTGTTGGGGATTTGCCTCCCCAGGGGAGACTGAGGCTTGGGTAGCCTAGGGTGTTTTTCTCTCGTGGTGAATTGGTCTCTGTGTTCCCTACTAGGCTGCTTTTCCTTCAAGATTTCTGCCCTCTCTGTGAAATAGTTTTAGAGACTCTATGAGCTAGTTACGTTGGTGGTGCCTTCTTCAGAAAAACCCTGATGGCACTATTTCACTGCGAAGCACTTTGGAAGTGACTGGAGTTCAGAAGACAGCAGGTAAGTGTTCCTGGGTTCTGTGGTTGTTACTGCTGAGGAGTTTGAGTACTTACTTCACCTTGTCTGTTTTCTGTGAAATTACTTAGGTGGATTCTAAGCAGGGTTGCTGGGGCGCAGGGTCGCTGGGGCGCAGGGTCGCCCTTTTCTCCATCTGTAGCCTCCTTCCTGCATCCAGAGGAGGAGAAGCTTAACGTCACAAATCTCTTATGCAGATCATAAACCCCACAAAGTTAAGGTAGTTGTTCATCTTGGACAGGGTACGTTTGAATCCAAAACTCATCTTTAGGATAGAAGCAAGCTCTTTATTAAGCCCTTTCTGTTAATAGGAACGTGAGTCTTTCTGCCTGGAGCACAATTCAACAGAGCTGTCAACCAGTTCTTTAGCTTTGAAGGTGCTGAAATGGACCCTGGGTTAAAAAGAACCGGTTCCCAGCCTGCCTCGAAAGGCTTAGGTTTAGTGCTAAAATGTGAGTTTCCTTTCTGGTACGTGAACATCCTAGCCTTAAGATTTTCAGTACTCAGTCGCGGTCCCCAGACTCTCGTGTATTGAGAGGGATCGTACTCCCCTTACCTAATGTGGGAATCCCGTTTTTGTGCCTCAAGGGTCAATGGTGTAAGGCACTTAGAAATCATTGCGGATTGTGGTTGTTGTCAATTGCCACGGAAATTAAGGCCGTGCAAGTACCTTCTACCCCTTCTTCTTCCCTTTCATTTGTTGTCTGGTTACTACACAATATTACCCATTTGGTGAGGTGCCCTAAAAAAAAAGCATTACGTCCTAATGTTAACAACTCTTGTTTTTTCTTTCTCTAGGTCTGCCAGTAGCTGACAAGGTAGAAAGATGACCTCTTTCATTCTTGTGAAGTTAGAGGCAGTGCCCATTTAAACTGTGGCTGAGGCTCTGCGATGGTGCAAGTCTATCTTACTCCTTCAAATTCAGTGATGCTGCCGGAGTTTTCAGTAATGAACTTTGAAGGATTCAACCACTCTAAAGCTTTTGGACAGTGGCAATTATCTGAAAACATTGCTACAGGTTTATCTTCTTTGTCTACGTTTGTTTGCTCTCTCCATCTCATTCAAAGCAGTCAGGACTGGTTTGCTTCCCCCTTCTCTGGAAATTTGCACTAGGAACCATTGTTAGAATCAGAATCCTGATCTGAGAGCACGATGAAAAATGTTGCACTCCAACTTGGACATTGGAGAGGAAAATGTTCATGTATATGTCAGTATGGTACTCAGACAGCTGCTTACACCTTTTAGCTTTTAAACCTGAGAAGCAACAGATAGTTTCTACGTTGCCCTCGGGGATAGTGTACTCTTTTGTACTTTGCTTCTATACAAACAGCTCAAAATTTTAAAGTCATGTTGTCGCTCATACCACCAAACAACCTTGCACGGCATTACACGTTCCCCCCCAGATAGATCTTGCCCTGAATGCGTGACCAGACAAGGAAATAATGCTGGCACGTGAAACGAACTCGTAAATACATCTCTTTTTGGCTTGTTTTGTTTTGATGCTTTGTGGGGCTTAGCTGTACTTCAGTGAGAAGAATGTCTTCTGGTGTGAACTGAAATTATACCTCTATGCCACAATGTCCCTCTCTTCTTTTTTTTTTATTTTTTTTTTTTTGGGGGGGGGGTTTGGGGAGGGGAGAGGAGGGTGTTGATAATTCCTTGTGGCCACCTGAAGAAGTTGCAAAATAATAAAATTTAGGTGAAGGAAAAGTTCCTTCTCTTAATTCTTGTCGTCGTTGTTTTTCTTTTCCATCTGGTCATAAAATGAAGGTCCCATTTTCTGGCTTTTGGCAAAGTGCAAGCGTGCTGAAACCGTTCACGTTACGTAGACTGTATTTGTCTGAAATGATAATATACCTATATCTGCTGCAGGCTCAAAAGCAGCCTATGCCTCCTGGACCGTTTTATGCCTTTGCTTTTGTTACTACGCCCTTGTAAGTCTTCAACAGGGAAATGAAATTACCCTATAGAGAAGAAACACCATCCAGAAGAAACTTCAGGTGCTAGGGCCTGAATCTTCACTGAAACCAAAGGCAGGTATCTTACTGATGTGAAGAAAGGGGCTTCAATCTATCCTGGTTTGTTTACTAATGAAGGAGCGTGAAAGAGATGCATGTCCTTGTCTCTGAAGAGGAGGTGAAGGAACAGCTAGTGCAAGGAACACAAAATTCAGTTATGCCGAACTAACAGGTGGTTGTATCCCAGCTTGGAGACTGCAACACAGAATCACCTAGGTTGGAAGAGACCTCCAAGATCATGTAGTCCAAGCTCTGACATAACACTAACCAGTCCTCCACTAAGCCGTATCCCTAAGCTCTACACCTAAACATCTTTTAAAGACCTCCAGGGATGGTGACTCGACCACTCCCCTGGGCAGCCCGTTCCAATGCCTCACAACCCTTTTGGTGAAGAAGTTTTTCCTAACATCCAGCCTACACCTCCCCTGGTGCAACTTTAGCCCATTCCCCCTCGTCTGATCACCAGGCACATGTGAGAACAGACCAACCCCCACCTCGTTACAGCCTCCATTAAGGTATCTGTAGAGTACGATAAGGTCGCCCCTGAGCCTCCTCTTCTCCAGAGCGAACAATCCCAGCTCCCTCAGCCGCTCCTCATAAGACTTGTTCTCCAGACCCCTCACCAGCTTTGTTGCCCTTCCCTGGACTCACTGGAGCCTCTCAATATCCTTCTTGTAGTGAGGGGCCCAAAACTGAACATAGTACTTGGGGTGCGGCCTCACCAGAGCCAAGTACAGGGGCACAATGGCTTCCTTAGTCCTGCTGGCCATGCCGTTTCTTGTACGAGCCAGGATGCTGTTGGCCTTCTTGGCCACCTGAGCACTCTGCTGGCTCATATTCAGCTGACTATGCACCAATACTCCCAGGCCCTTCTCTGCCTGGCAGCTTTCTAATCACTCAGCCATCTTCAAACTTCCAGATCTAGAGGAACACGTTGGCTGCAGCCTAAAAGCCAAGTGTACGGAAGCTCCCCCAAGCCAGCCAATCTTCTCCCCGTGACCTGCCAGAAAACAGCTGTCCTGGTTTCAGCTAGGATAGAGTTAATTTTCCTCCTAGGAGCTGGCAGGGGGCTATGTTGTGGGTTAGGATGAACACCCCGATGTTTTAATCGTTGCAGAGCAGTGCTTACACCAAGCCAAGGACGTTTCAGCTTCTCGCTCTGTCCTGCCAGTGGGCAGGCTGGGGGTGCAGCAGGAGCTGGGAGGGGACAGATCCAGGACAGCTGACCCAAAGTGGCCAAAGGGGTATTCCGTACCATATGGGGTCATGCTAAACCATAGATAGGGGTGCCTAGCTGGGATGGAGGTCCGTCTGCTTGGGGGTAGGCTGGGCATCGGTCAGCGGGTGATGAGCAATTGCATTGTGCATCACTTATTAAACTGTCTCTGTCTCGACCCACAGGCTTCGTTTTCCTATTTCTCTCCCCCATCCCAGAGAAGGAGGGGGGAGGGCAAGCAAACGGCTGTGTGGTGCTTAGCTGCTGGCCGGGGGAAACCACAACAACAGCAATGTACTCATGTAACCAAATTAGAGCCAAAACTTTCAGCCCGGTCCTTGACCTGAATAGGGAGTGAGGATCCGGAGCCTGGCATTTATACGTGATAGTTTATATGCAGCCAAAGTAAATACTGCAGTCAGAGGTCATGGTGCTAGATTTCGAAAAATCCTGCATAAAGAAGAGATCTCAGAAAAGCAAATTTAAACGACATTAATGTCAAGAAAAGTTTATCTGATCGCTATATTCTATATCTGTCGTGACTAGACAGATGAAAATCTATGATGGCAAGTTTGCCTTTTAGGTAACTTTCTTTTTTCTTTATTTATTTTATTTATGCATATTTATCTTATTTTAAGAGGCTTTGTACTAATTTTCCTCACAGAATGACTAGCAGAAATATGACCCTTATGCACCTTTTGTAGTTAATTGATTAGGTCAGCTGCAACCACTAAACCCCTTGTCAGGTTATTTTGATTAGCGATAAGGAGCAATTGAACCTAAAACATTGAAGCCAGGTTGATGAGCCTATTCCACAAGGTCTCCTGGCTCCACCCTTGTGAAGTGAAATCTGTCAGGTGGGGATCATATGACCGTTGCTATATAAGAAGCATGAGGAGACTTTGAGGTTCAGGTTATTTAGGGTGCTTTTTCTCTTGTGGTGAAACCTGTGTTCTCCAGTAGGCTGCTTTCTCTTCATGTTTTCTACTATCTCTGTGGAATAGGTTTAAAGCCTCTATGAGCTAGCTACATTGGCGGTGCCTTCTCAGTACAGTAAAACCCTCATGGTGCGACTTCACTGTGAAGCAGTTTGGCAGTGACTCAAGTTCAGAAGCTGGCAGGTTCTGTTCCTGGGTTCTACAATTGTTTAATGTTGAGGAGTTTGAGTACTTCCTTCACCTTGTCTGTTTTTAGTGAAATTGGTTACGTCGGTTCTAACCTCTAATTCTAATTTTGAGAGTTTAACACTAGTGAATGTATTTCTGTGTATGAATACAAATGAAGCTTTGCCTTATTGAAAACCATGTTATTTAGTCCTACGTTAATCTTGATAGAATCTTGAAATAGCAAAAAACATCTTGATTTCTCAAACCATACTTATTAGTAGAGACCTTAATCACTGGCTTAATACTTATATTAATTGAGCCTTAACTTTTAAAATGAATTGTTCTCAAATGTTTTTTCACTTTGGGCTAGAATCTTTCTCTTATGTTTTAGTATAGGGAAAGCTTGATTAGGAAAACACTGATTTCAGGACCTCCTAATAGGCCATCCTTGGAAATAGGTTCTCCATGCATTATTTTTGGAGAGCTGTTGCCTGGATGAAACAGTTTCATTAGGTATTATCTTCAAGCATACTGGACAATGACAATATACATGTATTATATGCTTTTGAAGTAGATATATCCCCCTGTGAAAATCCTCAAAACTCAGTAGTCCATGTTCATATATAAAAACCTCCAAGAGGATCCCTAGAAGACTTTAAATGCACTGATACCTTCATGCGCTAAAAATGCTATGGAAAATGTGTTTTATTAACACTTGCTTCACTGGGAGGGAACTTAGTTCAGGGCCTTCTGGTCTTTAGCTTGATGGGGCCAGGATATGAATGTTTTATCAGAAATTTTCCAAACAGGAAGGGACTTAGCCATTATCAAGCTCATCAGTGATAAAGCAGAAGAATGTGGGGGTATTTCATTTTGAGCCTTGCACCTGGAGTTTGAGAGCTCATAAACAGATGGGTTTCTTCTCATTTTGGAATCAGCAGTCCTTATGAACCCAGCTTAGGCATCCTGAACACCTGGCATGGAAACAACAGAAGTGCTCGTTCAGTGGACTTGGCCACATCAGGATACTTTGATTTCTTTTTGGCAGGTATGTCTTTTTATTTTTGACTATTCAGTGTTTTTTAATATCTCTGACTACTCTAAAGAAACATAAGAAAAACCCAAAGGGTTCAAAACAATTTTGCATTTCTGGGAAAATAGTACTCTCAGTATTAATGTAATTGTATGCCTACAATTTAGAACTAGACCTTCATGAGACATAACAACAGTGAAAATATATTCATATCAACTCAGAAGCTTTTTTTGTTGTTATTCTCACTCAATGATCTCAAGTGTGAGTCTTAAGACATAGAACTGAGTTTCTGGTGGAGTTTCTGATGGAGGTGGGAATGCCCGTTCCACCTCAGTGTATTCTGTTTGGCATTGTTGTATTTTTTTACTCTCACATAATCTTAGTTCTTTATAGTTGTGACATTGCTAACACCTTCTCAAAACACCAAGAAAACTGGGGTCTAACCACATTAGGAAATAATCAGTACAGCTATGATAAAGCATGCTTTTTTTTCTAGCCTTTGTGGAAACAAATAATGAATTTTATAATTAAAGGGTACTCTACACATAAAAGTACTTAGCTGACAACACTGTAGCTGATTAAATTATGATATAAATATATCCATACCAAATTTTTTCTCAACCTTTAATTTGTCATGTACATTCTAACACAAATCTAATTTTATTAACTACTTCTCTCAGTACACCAAAACATATAACACTTCACAAAGGTTGTGTTGATGATTCTTTACAATTAATGAACTGTAAATCATAGCAATTATTGGATGTGTCCTGTGTACCAGGACAGCACATAGTACACCTAATATTAAAACATGACTTACACTCATGTATCATAATCATCCATTGATGAATTAATAGCAAACATCTTTCTGAGACAAGATGTCCATTGCTAACTTTTACAGCATTTACAGCAAGTGCCCTAGAATAGGGACAGTGTCCCTAGATGACACCTTCCAGTCCAATGTGTTCTAGAGAAGTTGAGTAAGTATTGTTACCAGGAGCAACAACATTTTATATTCTTAGCAATCTGGTGCACTACTTGACTTAAGCTGTTTAAGTGGTAAGGGTTTTTCTACTCACACTGTTGCAATAAAGGTTTTCTGTGACCAGACTTCTTGCTAATAAAAAAAAAAAAAAAAAAAAAACAGAGGGCGCTGCCAATACAGGAAAAGCCTCCATCTCCACATGAGATCACTTCCATAGAGTTTTACTTGAAATTACCAACTCTGTGGTTGACAGGAGAGTTTCTATTTTCATGTTCATTTCAGTTGCATTGCTTTATATACATGTGTATGTATATGTACATACATAAAAAGTAATTATCACCTAAGAAGCTGAAGTTTTTGACCAGTTTCTATCAGTTTCAGGAAGTATGTTGCTAGAACAGGAATTGGTATTTCATTGTGGTACATGGCAATGATACCCAGGACATAGATGTGTCCCTAAATGTACTTCCATTCTTTTACAACATATCAGGTGAAATCCTCACCCTGGTAAAGTCACTGCAATTCTTGCAGTCAATCTCAGCAGATTAGTGATTGATCTACCAGACTGTATGAACCCCCTGTAATGAAATGTTTCATTAATATTTCTGGGTAGTGAACTGTATTTAAAGGGCATACATTGTAGTTTTCAAAATTAAGTTACTCAACAAATGGATCTAGTGTATTTCTGTTGGAAAAATCAGAGGTGACCACGGTGTCTTTGGAATAAGATGTCTTGGAGTAAAAATGCTGTGCTAATTTATGATAAATAGACTGACTTTCAAATCATAGTAGAAGCTGCTCAACTCTTTTCAAAAGGCGTTGTAAGGCAGTCTGAGGATCTCATCTAGGTTTTATCCCTGGTGGCTGAGAGCTGGGAAACGTGGAGCCAAAGGATATCTGGAGGATCAATAATCTGTAGATAGAAATCACAGAGGATGTCTATATCAGTAAAATATAGGACATGATTTTTGTTTCCTGTTACAGAAGGTTCTTCAAAGCAGTGCTACATTTGTACATATTCCCAGATATTGCATGGGGAAAATAAAGGGGGGCTAGTAGGGAGAAACATCGCGGCTGAGTTAGCGCAGCCGACTTTTTGTAATACAAGCTGAAAACCCAGGTGAAATAGTTCAGTCTTTCCAGATTATGTAAAACAAACTGTTTACTCAGTTATTAGTAGAAGTCAGCAAACTTTTCTATCTTTTGAGTAAGGTTTTGTGTTGTTCATGAATGTATTTCAGTATGGGTGATTCAAAATAAATGCTAAAGCATGAAGTTTAGCTGTAATAATAAAATCTCCCACCATTTTCCTTTTTTGCTTCTGTGGTGAACACCCAGTCTTTGAGCCACCACATGTTTTTTCCAAGGAGGTTTCTGTGGCCTAGTACCAGACTTTGACCTCTTATGGGAGGATGTATTGTTATTCCCCTGATTTGTATGGTGAACTGAATGTTTCTGCCTCCACTTCAGACACACAACCTGTTTTGAGACAGAGAGACAGGAAGAAATACCAGTTAAGGGTATTTTGATTAAACAGGACTTGAAGTTGGCATTAGAAGTCTAACAAATGTCATCCAGTTTCAGGGCATTATTACAGCCCTCAGTGAGGTCTGCTGAATTCAGGACAAAGCCTTACTTTGTGGGAGGAATGAAAAGGCTATAAAATCGGTCTACTCACAGTTGTGAATGCATCATCAGTGGGATCTGGGAAGAGACCTCCAGGAAACATGAGATGGCAAGAAGCTCAGCTCTGTGGCGGTAGGTAAAATACTCCCTCCTGCCCATTTCCAGCACACTAAGCCACTTAACATTGCTAGCAAGAGGACAGGAATAAACAGATACAAAGCAGATGTTGTACCTGGAGCACAATTTTACACCACTTTCTTATTTACACATCCACCAGACAGCCCTGATGAATCTGGTGGCAAATGTGAGCAGATTAAAATGTCTATCTTCAAGAGAAATCCTCCTATTAAATGTAGGTTTCTCTTTCACCAGATATATTTTCTGTCATTTGTAGTTCATTGTTTTAAAATTAAGTATGTTAGCTAAAAATCAGTGAATCCAATGCCATGTCTTGTTACAGAGGGTATGCATAATCATAGAATGCTTTGGAAGGGAGCTTTAAGATAATCTAATTCCAACCCTTTTGTCATGGGTGGGACACCTTCCAATAGAATCGCAGATATAAAATTGAAATAGGGGGTCCCAACAATACTGTACATATAAGAAACAATCTAATAAGAATAAGAAACAAGCTAATATTTAAACAGTTCTTAGTACACATACCTGTCACACACAATTGCGCGCACACAATAAATAATAAAGAAAAAGGAATGTTTCAATAGTTGTCTTCTCAGAGAGGCTGTGTGACTTAAAAGTAGAAGTCTGTATCATGCAAGGCTGAGGTGTAAGTTGAAATATGTTTGCCCATTCTTTAATTTTTTTCCGGGAAAGAAAAGAACTTTTCTGTCCTGAGTGGTTAATTAGACTTCTTTCATGTGGTCTTAAAGAGTAAAATCTTTAAAGGCAAGTGAGTCAGTATGTTGTCAGCAATGCAAAGTACTGCTGACGTATAGTATCTCATGAAAAGTGATGTATGCAAGGTTGGCCATCTGCTAGAAGGAACTGCAGGACATAATGATAACTTATTTGAGGAAAAGAGAATAATCAGAACTAAAAAAAAAAAACAACAAAAGGATGACCCCCCTATTGTAGTAATAAGAGCACAAGAGGTAAAAGGGCATGCGTCATGTGACTGGTGACTGTTTTAATGTGATAAATCCAGGACCTTTAGCGATGTCCTTAAATTCACTGCTTTCAAATTTCAATCTTCCTGATTGTGAAAATAACCTTGAAGCACAGAATATGAATGAGTCGTGTCTCTTCAGTTTAGCTGCTCCAGACTGAAAACAAAAGGGCAATGTAACTCCAAGTACTGATCAAGCAGCAATCTTAGAAACAGGAAGAGTTAGCCTCTTTTTTGATCCTCAAGCTAGCTGCTATTTCATGTTTTGGAGGCCAAAATGTCATTATTCCCAGCAGAGATACAGTGATGCTTATCAGAAGGAAGTAATGGTCTGAATCCCTCACTTGGACTTCTGTGAGGCTCTTATGTACTGGTGCATATTCATATACCAACCTGTAGCTCTGCTTGGGGTTATTGCACCCCAGGTGCAGGACCCGGCACTTGGCCTTGTTGAACTTCATGCAGTTGACCTCAGCCCATTGGTGCAGCCTATCCAGATCCTCCTGCAGAGGTTTCCTACCCTCGAGCAGATCGACACACACACCTAACTTGGTGTCATCTGCGAACTTACTGAGGGTGCACTCAATGCCCTCGTCCAGATAATCGATGAAGATATTAAAGAGGACCAGCCCCAGCACCGAGCCCTGGGGGACGCCACTAGTGACTGGCCTCCAACTGGACTTGGCTCCATTCACCACGAGTCTTTGGGCCCGGCTATCCAGCCAGTTTCTAACCCAACGAAGCGTGCACCAGTCCAAGCCAAGAGCAGCCAGTTTCTTGAGGAGAATGCTGTGGGAGACGGTGTCAAAAGCCTTGCTGAAGTCAAGGTAGACCACATCCACAGCCTTTCCCTCATCCACCCAGCGCGTCACTCTGTCATAGAAGGAGATCAGGTTCCTCAGGCATAACCTGCCTTTCATAAAGCCATGCTGACTGGGCCTGATTGCCTGCTTCCCCTGCAAGTGCTGCATGATGACTCTCAGGAGGATCTGCTCCATGAGCTTTCCTGGCACTGAGGTCAAACTGACAGGCCTGTAGTTTCCCGGGTCTGCCCTCTGGCCCTTCTTGTAGATGGGCGTAACGTTTGCTAGCCGCCAGTCGATTGGGACCTCCCCCGATAGCCAGGACTGCTGATAAATGATGGACAGTGGCTTGGCCAGCTCCTCTGCCAGTTCCCTCAGTACCCTTGGGTGGATCCCATCCGGCCCCATAGACTTGTGCACATCTAAGTGCCGTAGCAGGTCACCAACCAGTTCTTCATGGATAATGAGGGCCACATCCTGCTCCCCATCCCCTTCCACCAGCTCGGGGTACTGACTATCCAGAGAACATCCGGTATTGCCGCTAAAGACTGAGGCAAAGAAGGCATTGAGCACCTCCACCTTTTCCTCATCTCTTGTAACTAAGTTTCCCCCCGCATCCAGTAAAGGATGGAGATTCTCCTTAGTCCTCCTTTTTGTGTTGATGTATTTATAGAAACGTTTTTTGTTATCTTTAATGGCAGTAGCCAGATTGAGCTCCAGATGAGCTTTGGCCTTCCTAATTTTGTCCCTGCACAGCCTCGCTACTTCTTTAAAGTCCTCCTTAGTGGCCTGCCCACTTTTCCAAAGCTTATAAACCCTCTTTTTCCTCCTAAGATCAAGCCACAATTCTCTGTTGATCCAGGCCGGTCTTCTTCCCCGCCAGCTCGTCTTTGGGCACGTGGGGACAGACCGTTCCTGCGCCATTAAGACTTCCCTCTTGAAGAGCGCCCAGCCTTCCTGGACCCCTCTGCCCTTCAGAACCACCTCCCAAGGGACTCCACCAACTAGTGTCCTGAGCAGCTCAAAGTCAGCCCTCCGAAAGTCCAATACAGCGGTTTTACTGGTCCCCTTCCTGGCCTCGCCAAGAATAGTGAACTCCACCATTGCGTGGTCACTCTGCCCAAGACAGCTCCCGACGATCACGTCCTCCACCAGTCATTCTCTGTTTGTGAAGAGAAGGTCTAGCGGGGCACCACCCCTGGTAGGCTCACTAACCAGCTGCGTCAGGAAGCTATCTTCCATGCTCTCCAGAAACCTCCTAGACTGCTTTCTCAGGGCTGTGTTGTGCTTCCAGGATATGTCAGGGAAGTTGAAGTCCCCCACGAGTACAAGAGCTGATGATTTTGCAACCTCTGTCAGCTGCCTGTAGAACTCCTCATCCATCTCCTCATCCTGGTTCGGCGGTCTATAACAGACCCCGACCAGGACGCTAGCCTTGTTGGCCTTCCTGCCGATCCTAACCCAAAGGGACTCGACCTTGTCATTCCCAACCTCGAGTTCTACAACCTCGAAAGACTCTCTAATATAGAGAGCCACACCACCACCCCTTCTGTGCTGCCTGTCCCTTCTATAGAGCTTATAGCCAGGCATTGCAGCACTCCAGTCATGAGACTGGTCCCACCACGTCTCCGTGATGGCAACCAAGTCGTAGCCTGCCTGCTGCACGATGGCTTCCAGCTCCCCCTGTTTGTTACCCATGCTGCGTGCATTGGTGTAGATGCACTTCATCTGGGCCATTGCCTTATCCTCCGGCCTTGCCATTGTTCCCCCTAGCACAGCCCCAACAATCCTAGCCTCAGCCCCATCCCCCTTCCTACCTAGTTTAAAGCCCTCTCAATGAGCCCTGCCAGCTTCTGGCCCAGGATCCTTTTTCCTCTAAAAGATAGGGACCCGTCTGCGGCCATCAGGCCAGGTGCTGAGTAAAGTGCCCCATGATCAAAAAACCCAAGATTTCTGCGTTGGCACCAGCCTCTGAGCCACGTGTTTAACAGGTGGGCTTTCCGTGTCCTCTCTGAACCCCTCCCTGCCACCATAGGGATGGACGAAAACACCACCTGCACTCCCGCTCCATCCACTAACCGACCCAGTCCCCTAAAGTCCCTTTTGATAGCCTTGAGGCTTCTCTCTTCGATGTTATCACTGCCCGCCTGGACTATCAAAAGGGGGTAATAGTCAGAGGGGCGTACCAGGTTAGGAAGCTTCCTGGCAACGTCCCTGACCCTGGCCCCAGGGAGACAGCAGACTTCCCTACAGGTAGGGTCAGGCCGACAAATAGGGCCCTCTGTTCCCCTAAGAATCGAGTCACCAACAACAATAACCCTCCTGTCTTTCTTGGTGGAGGCAGTCCTGAGGCGCGGAGTTGACCTCCTCGCCCCAGGCATCCTCCTGGGAACATTTGCTACCTCTTCCTCACACACATCTTCTGTTTCAGAAAATCTTCTGTTGTTGATGTTGTTGAGGAATGCCCAACTTCATGGTAGGGACAGAGCTGCACAGGGCCCTTCATCCACTAAAACTCTGCTCCTATGTGAGCAGGTATGTAAGATTTATCAATTTTAAATGTGCTTACACTATTGCTCATATATGCAGAATCTTCTCATCTTTAAATCATCAAGTCATTTTGTTCCTCACAGAAATAATGAACCACAAGAGATGCCATTAATTATGTACCCTTCTTGATGTCCTAGATTTAGAAATGGTGTGCTAAAACAATGTTTTTATCTATCGATCATCCTTTAAGCAAGAGTTTATCATACTTCCACAAATAGTTCATCTGCAACTCTGGCTAGTATAAAGGTGCTTCCTGTCTGCTTCTCCACAGTAAAAGTTTATTTTCGTTCCACGCCAGTTGGTCCATGGGGTCAGTAGATAAAAGTTCAAAGTGGCTAGGCATGCCTTGTGCTGGTCTAGAAAACTGAAAGTGCTTACACTTTTCCTTTGCCCAAACAAAGACGAGAACTTTATTTCTGAATGTGATAATATCATACAGAAGGTAGACAGTCTGTGTATATATACTTTAGTATGTATGCTACCAGGAGGACCCACACTGTTGTTTACTGTCTCTCATCCAACAAAGAACTGGATAATCTGTTATGCTTCAATTGCTACTAATTAGATATCCATATTCTGACTGATTTGGTGCTATTTCTGTTCCTTATATTTTACAAAAAAAAAAAAAAAAAAATCCTAAATCCAATTATTTTGTATGTAACCTAATTTCCACTAATGAACAGCTGCCAAAAAGACCATTTCATCTGACTAGTGTAATAACAATTTGCTAATGGACAGTGGTATAAGTGAACTGTCCATCATACAGCACTTTCTTAATTAAAACAAAAAATGCCAAATATTTTCCTTCTCCTGAGTTTGATCTTGCCTAAAGAAAGCTGAACGTGCTTTAAAAAATCACAGTAAGTTTATACACGAGATCGTGACTGATACATGACTCGGAAAAGGAGCCAGAAATCAAGGAATGTTACTGCTCAAAATCATCTTGATACTTCGTGCTGCCAAATTGTTTACAACAAAGAGTAAATTAGGTGATAAGGCAGTTCTCCATAGGAATGAGTGCACAAAGATTGAAAGTGACTTCTTGAAAAGTCACTTAAGCCTGTGCCAGAGGACAGGATGGATACTCAGGCCAAGATCAACACAGGACTCTGCAACCACAGTGCTGTTGGGAGACAGTGCAAGGCTCAGTCCTCCTGACCCAGCAACATGATGTCTAAATTCTTATCCTTAAAACCAGGCACAGCATGCAGGTCATTTGTTGTGAAATCTTGAATGGTAAGGAGAGTGTTTCAGAATGTGTTTGTTATGTATTTACCTTACAATTATTTAGTCTTAAGAAGTGGTGTTCTTTATGGCTGAACTATGGCTGCAGGGCTAATTTTATATTTCCCACATATTATTTATTTATTGCTTTAAATGCACCAGCTATGTTGCTAGAGTTTTCATGTGTATGTTCTGCTAGAAACCTGTATTTTGGAATGTTTCAAAAACAGAGAGACCGATTCTTCAGAAGACAGTTCCTTCTATGCCCTGCCTGTGTTCACCTGCCCTTTGAGAAAGAGGGATACCACAGAGTTAGAAGATGGAATAGAGCAGAGGGAGTTTGAGGTGTCAGGTCAAAGTCCTTAAAAAAGAAAAGTGTGAGTTATTAGCTCTGTTAGCTTGCCTCAGGAATTGCTGTTTTTTTTTTTGTTTTTTTTTTTTTTTTTTTTTTTTTGTTTTTGTTTTTTTTTTCCTGACTTCTCTAAATTTTTGGAGAGATGATGGTTTCCTGTGTGTTGGCAATGTGTGCCTTCCCGGTATCTTCACATCCTGTGCTGGGGGCAGTTTTCAGCACTTTGCTCCCCTGCCATGTATTACTGTGCTTGCAGTATGGTCATGGCAGGTTTGTGGGCAGCCCAGTTATTGCCTGTCTTTCATAACTTCAGGTGGGACAGCACAGAAACCTCATGTGCTTTAGCTCATCCCAGTATCTGCAGCACCAGCACAGTGCCCAGATAATCACTTTTATCCTTGCAGGATTTTGGCAGCTGGTTGCTCCTGCTTTCTTTCAGAGCCCAGGAAATCCAGAATTTCTTTCCTAGACCAGGCAGAAGCAGCCATTACTGTAGCAGTGCCAGGAGCCAGATTTATATGATTGTGAAAGTGAAATTACGAAGAAAGGGTTACCGTGAAAAGAGGGAAATGGGTGTGTGCAAGTTTCTTGTCACTGATTTGTGCATGGAAGAGTTCGAACCACATCAGACCAAGCAGCAGGGTAGGTAGAGGCACAGTAGAACTGGGATGAAGGATGGCTTCTGCTTGTGAAACTGTGCTGAGTGCAGGACTGAGTGCTGGTGTGGGATTAAAGCTAGTTTAGGAGGTTGTTTAGTTCAGCATATTAGCAGCGGCACTTTTCCTGTATGTAGATCCTTTTAATAATGCCCAATATATGGCAATTTTCTCTTTCTGATGTAGATCAGGCAGTGTTCTCTATGTACCTTCCACCGTTTTACTGTGATAACATTTTACAGTTCTTGATTTACCATACTGTCTTTCAAAGAAGATAAAGTGCCTATCTGTTTTAAAATGCTTAGGTCAAATGATCTGGGTATCAAATGCCTTTTTTTTTTTTTTGATAGCCCACATTGACACCAGATGCAAATTGTCCATGGTCATAAGTTTAGAGATTCTTATAGTGAAGCCCACCTAGATGTAACGGAGAGTAGAAGCAAATGGATGTGAAGTGCACTGTTGGGCAGGAAAGGATGACCGTGCATTTTAAAAGTTGCTGGGTCCCTTTTCGCATGATTTGGATGCCCCAATTCATTTGATGCCATGTGACTGTTACGCTACTAATTTTCAGCCTTTTTTCTCTTTTTTCTTTTTTGATTCCCTCCAGGGAGGAGGAGGAGAAAAGCTTATGAAACCATGCTGCACAGGAGCATGATTTTGCCTGTGTATCCATTCCTTTCCTAGAGGCTTTTTGAATCCATCAATTGCTTTCAATACAATTTAATGGGGGATCCAAGCACAAAAATATGAAGTTTCTCTAAGGCCCATGAAAACAGGTAGTCAGATAAAGGTGAAGAATTACTGTGGGTCTCTTACTGCATGGCAGTTGGAGCTCGGGCTCTGTTAGGGGGTCCGTGCAGGAGGCAGAACTCATAAAAATGCACCCCTGGTGGCAAAAGCTTTAGTCAGAACAGGTACCTGAGACAGAAATCAATAGGAAACCTGGCTTTATTAGCACTCCTGCTCCTTAACCTGTTTGTTTTTCCTTTACGTGTTGCACAAAAGCTTATTTACACCACTAAGCAGTGGTTTTAGCAAGCGTTCACATCTCACTGGCCTCATTTTGTTTCCTTTTATATATTCAATAAAAGGTTCTCCTCCATCATACACTCCAAATCCCAGCTATTTCCTAGATTGATTTAAGTGTTTTCTACCTTGCACCTCATTATATACCCAATTCTTATTTACAATTTGGTGCACGTAAACAATTTATTTTCTGGGTAAATTACTTAAGGTGGTTGCTGGTACTTAAAGAAAAGTTCTGTCAGACAGATGGAGGTAGGGAAGCAAACAGCCTTGAAAAGCAGGCAGATGTCAGAAGCAGACAAGACAAATAGCCATGATTTTGTTCACGTGCTGTGTGGGATTTCAGGCAATATAGAGAACCTCTAGCCTAATTTAGTTAAGGTTTCTCACTGATGGCAATGAGAGTATTTTTCTCCTCGAGTGAGGACTAAGTGAAAACTGAAGGAGGTTTGGAACTATTTGCAGTTGTTTATGTTTTTGCCCACCAAGATACTTTTACGTTTATTTGCCCTTCAGCCTTAAATTATGTATGAGGGAGAGGAAGTATTTTTTGTTCAATTTGTGCAGTGTCCTGTACCATGTGATGCTGATCCATGGCTTTAGCTTGCATATCATATTGATGTGAAATAAGGCTAATAATGGCAGCAGAAAGAAGCAGCAGCATCTTTTTTTTTTTTTGTGAAACAAATTATATGTTGGGAAGCGTGCACAGACACACCAGAATCTGTGGGCTGAAGGACATTAGCCTGCAAAACTAGGAGAGCAATGTTACTGCTGGTGGCTCTGGGACTATAGCACTGATTTTCATTGTTATTTCTTTAGAAATGTGAATCTCTAGTTTAACACAACATCATGTACTAAACTCCGCAGCATGCAAAACATGTCTTGTATCAGCCAGGAAATATTCCCCTGGATACTTGGTAGTGTAGTAATCATAAAAAAAAAAAAAAAAAAAAAAAAAAAAAAAAAAAAGTAATGAGTTTTTTGAACCTGTATTGGGCTTAGGAGGGCTTTTAGCATGTGAATCACCA
The DNA here is from genome assembly GCF_965140915.1 of Aythya marila. Lineage (NCBI taxonomy): Eukaryota > Metazoa > Chordata > Aves > Anseriformes > Anatidae > Aythya > Aythya marila. Next base: position 19,382,716 of record NC_139044.1, read on the forward strand.
TAATAATATTTTCTGATGAGCATTTATCGTGGCATTTATCGTGTAGAGGACCTAAGAGTGCTCAAGAAATTCATACAAACACCTGTGTGGTGCTTGTGGTGCTTCCTTTTTTTTTTTTCTTTTTACATAATTCCAAGGCTAGGGTTGGCTGATTTTTTTTTAGAAGTATAGCAGTGCCAGTGTAGTAGTGTGTCCAAAAGATTCAATGTTCTTCATTGGAAGCACATGAGATTTCTTTGTTCTCACAATGTTTTTATTGTACTAATCTTCAATTTATGCCTTCTGTTACCTTGTTTGGAGGCAAGGCATGGAATTGTTGAGACATGAAAAGCCTTCCCCTCTCAATCCAATGTTTAGCTCACTTTTTGTTAACTTTTGCAGACTGACCACAGATAAAATGTGAAAAAGTGTTCTCACACTCTTGGCACCACAAGGTGTATTTTGCTTATATCTTTATAGTTAAACTGGTGGCTGGCTTTAGGGACAAGACTGAATTCTCTCCCCCAACATCCTTAGCAGATGAGCGAGGCTTGCAAAAAGGTTTATGGTTCTTTTTTAATTCTTCTTTAGATCTTACAGTGCCATCTATTTCCAAAGTCATCTTGGAGTCATGTTTAGGAAATCTGAGAGGGGTCTGAAACAATGGCAGTGCCTTTGACACCTCATGACATGCTATGGCTGTAGCATATGATGACTTGCTGTAGTCAATACCTTTGATGCAACGTGCTGGGAAGGTGCTATGTGTGGTGAATTGTTGCCAAGCACAAATTGCTACTTCAGTTATACTACTTCTTAAATGGTTTCTCACATCCCCATGAAATACTATGGTCATGTGTGTAAATGCATTGCATAGTTCAGAGCTTTGGGATATTTAAAGTAGCATTTAATTCCCTTCGTGGACAGACTCTAAGTTTAGCACAGTTTATAAAAAAAAAAAATAATAAAAATTGATTTCATTTTTAACTGAATTGGAAACAGTTTAGTGAATATGGATGCAGGCAGATTGTGCTGACTGTGAGGATAAGTTTGAGTTTTGTATCTGCTGAAACTATAAAAATCCTAGCATGAACTCAGATGATGCTGGATGTTGCTCAATTTGCTTTAACTAGAAGTGTCTGCAGAAGATCAGATCAATTAAGACCGTCTTTGAGGGCATAAAAAATGCACAGTCCTATTCAATTACTATTGAGCTTTTAATTATTTCCAGGTTAAAGTGAAATGAAAGATTGTACCTGGATTTTCCCCTCTGGAACCAGCTGCCCTTTACCTGGTTAGGAGAAGTGCAGGTGGTTCAAGAAGATGCAGACTTTGGGGTCCAGGCATGAGCCTCTGTCATGAGTAGATCTGCTAGTATAGACATACACTGTTTCTCTTATTGAAGATACTCCACTTAGTACAAAAGATTGCTTTTGGAATGGGCTTTGAAATATCCCAGAACAAAGCAGTACATACTATCTCTGTACCACAGAGCCGCAGCATCATTTTGGTTGGCTGGGACTTCTGGAAGTCCAAACCCTTTGTTCATGCCAGGGCTAACTCAAGAATTAATGTCTTGTTTTCTCTTTCCAATAAATAGTTAAAAATAGTTAAATTATTTCAGCACAGAATTAATTTTTGTTCCCTCTGCAATATTATTTGGTTGGTGTCATTATAGTGAAGTATGTATTTTCTTTTTTTTCCTCATCTCACAGTTATGGGTTTATTGACTGCTGAAAATAACAATTATGAATTGCTGTCAATGCAAAATATGGGCTACTTCTCTATGTTTGAGACCCCAAACTTTCTCTAGTCTAGAATCCAAGCAGCTCGAACCATCTTATTATGTAAAAATGTGAGATTCAGAAGATATGTCTGACATCTTTTTGAGGTAAGAAAACACAGTTTCCAAAGAAGCCCTATAATATCTAATAATCTCATTTTTCTCACACTTTTCAAATATCACATTCAGTGGCAATTAAGATTTTTCAGCTTTTGGAGTGTCTCAAAGTGATATTGAGCTAATGAAAATTAATTTTTTCTTCTGTTGGAAAAGTAAAATAAAACATGAAATGTATTTCTCTTGGGAGGGACCAGGTCCCTTCTAAAACATAAAACAAAACCTCCACCATTTTAATGTTACTTTGCATATGTTCTTTAAGTAAAAGGACAAACATGAAGGGGGAATGGCAGAATTAAGAGAACTCTAGTCAGTTGGGGAGATCTGTTTTTAGTGCTTTTTGGTTAGCATCCATCCATTAGCATCCCAGGAACATAATAGATGTTACTAACAATGGCAGAAGGACATGGCAATTAACACCATGAGTTTAGGAAGCCCTAGAGCTGGGTGGTAGAGTTTACATGGCTGGAGAGCAGCCTTGCTTCAAGGGAAGCTCTTCTTCTGCAGTTCTTATGCTGAAATCTGATAATTCTCCATAGTGAAACCTTGGAGAAATAAAGGGCTTGATACTTTTGCTTGGAAATAAATATCTCTGCTTGGACACCTGACCTTAGTTGTGTAGGGGGCTGCAGTTCAGTGTTCTCAGGTTAATAAAAACAGTGTATGATACTTTGGCTGTCTTAGATGATCTCAGCCAATTAAATATAAAGATACAAAGAACCACTAGAGGTAACTTGTTCAACAGAGATTATTCCTGAAATTTTCTCCTTGGTTTTGTCACACCTGAAATTGTAGCATGGTCTCATATTTATACCATTCTCTTTGAAATGATATAATAGGCCAGAAATAAAACTGATAAACCACATATCAAAGCTGTAGACCTCTGGTCAGTACAATTTTATGAACTATTTAAATGACAACAAGAACCTCCTGACCCACATGTCTCTGTTGAAGATCTGGTCTCTCAGGGACTTTTGCCTATGCAGCGTGTGTCAAAAAAGAATCATAGAATCATAGAATATCCTGAGTTGGAAGGGACCCTTAAGGATCATCAAGTCCAACTCTTGACACCGCACAGGTCTACCCAAAAGTTCAGACCATGTGCCTAAGTTCACAGTCCAATCTCTTCTTAAATTCAGACAGGCTCGGTGCAGTGACCACTTCCCTGGGGAGCCTGTTCCAGTGTGCAACCACCCTCTCTGTGAAGAACCCCCTCCTGATGTCAAGCCTAAATTTCCCCTGCCTCAGCTTAACCCCGTTCCCGCGGGTCCTGTCACTGGTGTTAATGGAGAAAAGGAAATGTTGCCTTCTGTGGTTGTTTGGATTCCATAGCAGTTAAGGCTTGCAGGTGATCACAGATTTTCTTTAAAGCAAGACAAATTACCTCTATGAATCAGTCACAGGCTGAATTTCCAAACTTGGTCTGGAAATTCATGTATCAGATTATCATCCAGTGTGGTGGTACTGAGCATGGTGCTATGCGAGGATGGGTTATTTATCGGTAACTTCAAAGCAGATTTGCAGTTCGTATGGTGTCTGCTAATAGTTACATCCAGTAATTAACATGAATACTGATTAAACATAAGACAACACTTATGATGTTGCTTCCAAGCCTGTCTTGAGAGACTAAGACTGTATCTCCATGACAGCTTTGCCTGCTCTTCAGCTCCAGTAATTTCCTTGAACTTTCATACATCAACATTAAAAAATAAATAAATAAATAAAAATCCTTAGTTCTGTTAAAATGTGAATCCCATTTAGATCATTTGGGAATACTAGAAAAATACTCCAGGCTAGAGTAGTTTCTGCAGCTAGTGTTGTCTGCATGTAGAAAACTACCCAAGGCTTGCAGAATCAACAGGTGTCTCCAGAGCACGAGCTGCTCAAAATTTAGTCAAACTAATAGTCCCCACAACTTTTTTTTTCTTTTTTCCCTACCTGGTGAGTGCCGCCTATAAATGCTGTACCTCAATAATTACTACATCAATATGCAAATCTGCTAAGGTTGGTCAAAGAAACCAGGAGCTTTTAGCTTCCATAGGCTTCTTGGACTGCCTGCTGGTAGCAGTTAGATGTCAGCAGTAAAATTCAGGGTTCTGTAGTGCTCTCTGGGTGCTGATTTCTGTCAGGATTAGTAGGTTAATCCAATGTCCTGACTTTCTGGGATATATTCATGGGAATGATCAAGTCTGCATGAAATTTAAGCTGTGGGTCAGGAGCACTGCAAATGAACTAGGTTAAGATCTGCCTGGAGGTGTGTGCCCAAACTGAATGAATATGAATGTTGCCTGATGCCTCTGCAGTCTTATCTAGGTTGGGTTATGATTTAGGAGTTTGCCTTCCAGAGGCTGATAAAACTGAATACTTATTTACAGTTTTTAAGGCTGAATGGAGAATTATTTTTGATGGGATTGAACCAGCCTTACTTAATTTTGCATATAAGTGGACTCAGCATTAATAAAATCCCTAAGGTGGGACTGGATTGGGGAAGACTAGATTTAAGATGTCATTAAACTAGGTTCCATAGGAATCCCCTTGTTTCAGTCAAGAGGTTTGGATGGCTCATGACTCCCTAAAGTATAAGTATATAAATCTTCTGTGACCTGAGTTGCTTTAGAGACCAGTTCAGACGGACCTTGGTTTCACATGTGAATGCATGACAATGAACAAGTGCCCCAGCTCCACAGAAGTGGTCTGTAATGACTTAAGGCAGCACAAGTGTGCTCCATCCTTCAATCAGGCACTGCTGAAAGTTACTCTCCATTCACAGATGTGGAACCCAGCTCTGCTAAAGCATATATTGTATGCAGTTCCTTGAAAATTATAGAATTGCCTGAGAAATAACACAATTGTTTTATTTTTAGGCAGCTAGCAGAATAAGTCATGTAAATAATACAGATGATAATATTCACAGTGCATGCAGTTGTCAGTTGAAACAATATTTCCGTACATAACATTCACATACTCTGGTCTGTGGATGATTTGTGTTAAGATATTTTTGGTGGTTATTTTGGTGCATAACTTGGAGTATTTCAAGGTAACACACTGTCTTTTTGTCTAGTGGAGAATGCAATAAATTTTAATGAACCTTACCTAGCTTTTAATCTGATGGTTACAGTAATGAAGTGTATTAGGATGTCTCAGTTTTCTTATCAGACAATATTACTGTCCCCAGAAGAAAGTAGAATTGCAAGCAGAATTTTGTAAAATGGGTATAAACAGAAGCCACAAACTTTCAGTCAGTGATTTTTATGTTTTAGTTTTTAGTTACACGTAAGAGTTAAATGGGTAATAATATACAGCAAATCAGCAGTAAGCTTTTCTGCAAGTCTGTGTAGGAAAAAACTGGATAGTGTTTGGCATCGTTAAAGGAAAAAAATAATGCTGATGCTGGACTTGCGTGGGTGAATTCAGAGATGAGGAAGAGAGAAGTCAGCTACAAAACTTGCAGATGTTGTCTGTTGTTTTATCTTCAGTTGCTTTATTATGCCTATAAAAGCAGCAGCACAGTTGAGCGGGGGGTGGTGATGGTGGTGTGCTGTTGTTTTCTCAGAAAGCCTTTAAGGTTAAATATCAGCAGAATGTTAACTTAAGACATTCTTACTCCTTGCAGACTTAAAATAATTAAACAGATCTGCAGCAGACCTGACTGTACTGAATGTTATAGCAATGCAGAATTAAAATCAGAATTCAGCCTATAAAAATGCAGAATATACAAAATATTAGCATTCTGAGTAAGCAATTCACAGGGGTATTGTGAAGGGAGTATTCTTCCTTACATAGGGGAAATATGTTTTTAAGAGTAACAAAGATAGAGGCTAATGTAATTTTGATTTAATCATTTAACTAAATAATTATGGTGCAAGAGGGAAGAACTATTTCTTCAAGTACTTTTATAATAATTTATACTAAATTAAATTTAGATACTTTCTAAAATAACAATAGTCTGCTCTTTTCAAGTCTTCAGGTTAACTAGGTAAATAATATTTAGAGGCACATTGTCAAACTGAAAACAAAATAATTAAGCCTAGAATATGTGCTGAGGACTTCCATTACTCGTGCTAAATGTCGTACTATCAGTGAGATTATTCTTCAGACCAGAGAGAAAATGATATTTTTTAGACTTTTTTGTGCATTTCACTGAAACACCTGACTACAAAAATAACTCTGATTGTTTAACTTCTGTTTAATAGTCATTTTAACACCCCTGTCTGCCTTCAAAGCAAAACTGCAAGCAGCTGCAAATAGGTAAGCTATGACTGACAGGTTGCAATTGATGAAATGCTGTCAGCTCCTCTTTAAAAATATGAAAGAGTCCATTACACATTGATTGTGAACTGAAGTGAAAATGGCTGAATGGGGGTTTCTTTTCTGCAGAGTGAAGGCTTTCCAGAATCCAAGACAATCCACTAAATAATTAATAAAGCCCTGTATAAAGGAGAGAAGCTCCTGTTTGCTTCAAGACCTGTTTGCTTCTGCTGCCCATGCAAGCAAAGTGGGATATTCCTCACAGTAAAACAAGGCCTTCAAAACCCTGTTTAAAGTTCTGTTGTGCAGCCAGGGAAGTGACGTGTTGTACATGTATTATAATAAAACCTGTCTTCCATGGAACATGGTCTGCACAGAAGATTTTTTTTAATTAAATCAATCTGGATGGTTCAGGCACATGAACTATATATTTATTAGATAAACATTCATGATAGATTAGAACACAAAGTATTTTATTTCTTGTTATTTTTGTCAGGTCTCTTTGTTGTTTTACTGGTCTTGGAAAAAAAGCGTGCTCTGTGGGAAGGCATGCTTTGCATTGATGCTGACTTCACTGCGGAACCCTTACTGGCTTGTGTGTTTACCTCGCACACAAATAAAGCACATCCAGATTTGAACTCTGTCACTTGGATCACTTGGAAACAAAAACAAGACATTTTGCCCCATTCTTCCTCAGACCTTTGGTGGATGCAGGCTCTGAAGCTGCATGTAGCATGTTTTCTGTAACACTTCACCAGCTTATATCTATCTCAAAAGCACAGGAGGACACGTGTAACGCTGTTTGTCTACTTTACAACCCAGTAATTGTCACCCGTGCTCATTGCTCCTTTTTCCTCTCAATCAGCTTTATCTCTGTTTTTCTTGTCTTTCTGTTTGGGATTGTATTTTGTCTCTGATCTGCTGGTTTGAAGCTGATTGCCACCAGTTTCTTGTGTGTACCTCTGGACTGTGAATTCACAAGCTCTTTGGCACAAACCTGAAAGGCTTCTAAGGGATGCTTTTACTGCACAAGTCTATTGTTTGGGCTTTCTGATGACCTTTGCTCTCTGCCCCTCCAGAGGCTGGAAGTACCCATGGGACAAATTCCCTGTTGGTGAGCTCTTGGGAAAAACTCTATCACACAGTGGTCAACTAATCAGGGACAGTCAGATTTTCAGTTTCCCACATGTTATACTTGTAAGGTCTATTTCTTTCTATTTCTGTCTTATTTCTGCCCATGTCTGAAATAGGACAGAAATCTATGCAATTCAAGTACATGGAATAGATATGTTAGCCAGTGATTAAATAAACGATTCTTTTCAGGCTGCAAGAAGTAGCATCCAAGCAGCAGGCTCAGGATGAAAGGATGTACTTTTTCACACCACCCATAATTTAATAGTGGAACTCATTACCATGAGATGTTGTAGAGGTCAAATGTCTAAACGGATTCAAAAGATCACAGAGTACATCCACTGGGGACTATTAAATGCAACAACAGGATGTCATCTTGTCTTAGAGGATGAGCTAGGAGCCAAGGGCAGGGCAGGCTCTGCCTACAGGCACCCCAGCAACCAGAACAGTCCCCATATATTGGGAAATGGCTGCGTTACTCCTAGGGTCCATTGGCAGTCCCTGACATGGTGAGGTAATGAAATAAACCCAGTAGCTGCCCAGCCATGTTGGTTAGGAGCAGCTGGAGATGAGTCTGGCAACGTGAATACAACATATGTAAGATGTGCAAACCAGTCAACAAGTAAGGACAGCAAAGGATGAGGCCAGGCAAGGGCCTTCACATTCACATCCAGGCAAGGGCCACACATTCAAAGTGCCTCAAGGTAGGCCCAGGCCTGAGCTTCAACAAGCCATAAGAAGGTGGATGGATGGAGGGTCAAAATTGTCATGATAATTAAGGTCAATTGGTGATCCAGGTTCCTTTGTAGACTTAGCCTTTTGTGTAAGGTATTGTACTGTGGATTTTTTTTATTTTTCTAACTGTCAGTAGGGTATTATTATGAGTTGGAGTGGTAGATGAATGTCTTCTAATATTTAATAAAATAGATTACAAATTAGTAATGATGACATGGAGGTCTGCAGCACCCGAGAAAGGAGAATTCAAGTTCTTCATACTGTTTTAGTAGACTGAGTTATTAGACTCTCACTAATCAGCAGAAGATAACACACACTGTTAGGATAACGGGCTGAAGGAAAACTGCAATAACAAAACAATTTTTTTCTCCAGGACTTCTAAGTCAGCATCTGCACCAGTAATAGACAAATACTAACAATTAAAATAAATGGGGGAAAAAATAAACCAATCAGAACCATAATCAATTCCAAGGGAATGTCCAAAGCCAAGCTAAACACTTATTTGTAGTCAATGGATTTTTAAGCATGTACATTAGCTTAAAACAGAATAAATTTGGCTTGTTTCAAAGACTACACTACAGCATATTTTGACATCAATTTTAATAATCCACTTAACTTTTAATAGAATAAGATGAACTTCTTTGTAATGACCAGAATGGTTTATACATCTGCTGTAAATCAGAAAAAAGGATAGCATAAATAGCTTCTGAAACACTTGTCAGGTCCCCTACATGATGATTGATTTTTATTTTGAACTAATTTGCAATTTTCTGACAGTTTCAGAGTTTTGGTAACTGCTTAGATTTAAATCTTAATTGATTAAGTAGTTTTCACTGTATCCAGAACCTTTAAATGTCTTGTTACTTCTTGATAAATTTAAATTTGGTCCTGCATGATGGGTGTAACTTCTGCAAGGGGATTTATACAATCACAAGACTGGAACCATCCTCAGGACCAGCTCACCCAAAGCTGTCTACTGCTTTGTAAATGCCCCCGCTAAACTGGATTGAATAAAAAAAAAAAAGTGCAGTGATGTAGAAACACATATTTAATGACTAGAACTCTCAATATAGAAATGCAGCAAATGTTGGGTTAATTTTTGCTAATAGCCTGTTTATTTTTACAGGAATTGATATTATACTCTTCAGTCATGCAGGAATGTTGTTTTTAACTAGGGAACTGTTTGATTGTTTGATAACAGCTCTGTAGATAAAGATGGGTTCTGAAAATGGTCTTAAGGTTAGGCATCCTTTCTGGCAGAGAAGCTGGTTTTCCCATTAGTAATATTAAACAGCATGATTTTTTTCTTTGAGTGCTTTAAAGTTTGTATATATATATATATATATATATATATATATATATATATATATATATAAAATTTAATCATGTGTAATTTAACTCTGACTTTTCATGACACTCAGGCAAAAATGCAGAGATGTCCTAGTGCCACTGAAATGAATAAAGCCAGAAAATACAATGGTATCCTGAGATCCATCTTACATGATACATATGATAATAGAAAACCAACAGTAAACTGACTTGGAAAAATAGAACTGTCAGTGTAGAATCTGGGCCCAAATGATGACATTAGGGTTAGCTCCATTACCAGCAGATGGATAGATAGCATGAACAGCCAGAGATAGGTCAGAAATTTTAGGGGGTGGGGAAATGGGAATAGAAATTAGTTTTGTACTGTATTAGAATATCAGACTTAGTATCTCTATCATAAATATATTATGTATTCAGTTGTATCTGAAGGCCAGTTAGCTTGCTTTCTTAATGTTCCTTCTCAGAAGCTCTGAATAATGTCTCAAACATTTATTTTATGAAGAAGCCCAGACGCAATTTTCTCATTTCACATAAGCATCCTTCAATTTGTTGTGCCATTTCAGTTTTAAAATAATATATTTCAAAGCATTTTCATATGCTTTTTATAATATCATGATCAAAATTAGCTTAACAGATGTGATGTATTGTCTGGAAGAGACAAATGGAAATAAATGTCCTACAGCTGGTACTGTATACCAACTCTGTTACAGACTTTTGTGCTTGCATGAATAATAAAAATAATTATCAATGCCAAGAGAAAGCACATATTACCAGTTTATGTAATAATCCAAATTCTGGCTGACTTGCTATAATTTTTTTTTGTCTATAGCTATTCTTTATTCTTCTTTGTCATCTACATATAGACAGTCTACTCCTGCATCATTCCAAATGCAGAAGTAAATCACCCAAATGGAAACCAATGCCTTTTGTCTAAAAGAAAAAAGTAAGCTTAATCCAAAATTTTATTTGACAGATTATAAACTGAATATTGAATATTATCATTTGATTGTTTTGGAGAACAGAAAAAAAAAAAAAAAAAACTAAGCCATAATGTTTCTGATAAAACTGCTATTAATGAACAATTTGCTGTTGAAAAATTTCAGCTTTTTTTTGGGGGGGGGAGGGAGAGAGATAAGGAGCAAAAGGGTTCTTTTTCAGTGTGAAGTTGTAACTTTCCCTGAAATTTCACAAAAAAAAAAGAACTGAATTTCATTAGATTATGGTATGACAGCTCTCACTTTTTACAAACAGTATTGTAAAGAATGTTTTTACTGTAATTTATTGGAAGACCACATAGTCATATTCATTGAGCATCCTATTTTTTCCTTTGAGGCTGCTTAGAAACCTTGTAAATCCTTGTAAATATCTCTTGATATGAAAAGGATGTCTTCCTGACATGTCTAACATGTCAGAAACATGTTTAAATGTTTCTGATTGACTCTGTGCTAAATAAGTGAAATTTTATATAGTCAACATATCAAAAAAGTTTATATAGGCAAGTTTTTATTAAGGAAAAATACGATATCCTCATTGTATTCCACAGGATTAGATGCTGAAATATTTTGGGGGACCTGGCCTCTATTGCCATTTTTTCAAGGCTTTGAACATGTCTTTAAGTGAAGCTATGTAAACTTATGGAAAATGTTTGAGGAATTTTAACACTTCAAATTGTCACAGGTGACTTATTGCTTCCTCACTCTGAGGTTGAAGCAGCATCTCTGAGCTCAATATGTGAGACCTGACATGGTACACTAAAAAAAAAAAAAGGTAATAAAAATCTTATTTTAATAAAACTCAATATGTTCAGCAACTATGTAAATTAATCAAAAAGAAACATCCAAGCAAAGGGTATCCTTAATCACTTAAAATACCACACATGCATCAGGAAATGACCAGTGCTGCTTCTACTTGTTCCTGACTTTGTAATGAAGCTGTTTTTTCCTAACATTGCCTCCTTTGCCCATTTAACTACACAGGTGCATTATTAACCCTTCTCTTCTGCCACTTGCTGGTCTTTACATCACAAACTCCCTTTACTGGAAAAAGTGTAAAACTAACGGGAAATGCCTAGCTGCGGTTCTGTTTTGATATGTGATTAGCAATTTAGTCTGAGTGTAGTGATCCTTACAATGGTTAGTAGCTTCTTGTTTTATTTCCTTCTGGATTGAAAAACTGCATGCATGCTCACCAGCAGAAATATTTTTTTTTCCAAAAAACAGTTCCTTGCTGTTGGCAATTGGGGCATATTCCATTCAGGACCATGGAATCAGGCAATTTTAGAGCTGCTTAAGTGAAACATGTTCCTCACCTAATGGGAAGGTTTAGATCTGAACTAAATAAATTGGGGCAGTAAGAGTTCAGTTTTATTCAGAAATGTGCATTCTAACAGTTTTTTGCATCAAAATATTTATTTCAAACATTTATTCGAGCATTGTTTGGTTAGGTCAGAAGAGAATTTGTTTTTCACTGTGGCAGACAAACAACTGGCTCTTCATGAAGCCCTTGGACACCACTCTTCACACAAAATGGTGCAGTCTAACTAAATGCAGGAAAGTGGAAGGTATCTGCTCTTGGGTTCAGCAAAGTAATCTGTACTTCATCAAAAAAAAGTTATTTTTTAATTGTCTGCTAATGCAGTGTCTAGATTTGAAGTATAATGTCTCTGTTCTTTTTTTTTTTTGACTTTTTGGTAAACGTGCTAACTGGGGTGGTCAACCTAATATATAGGCATTCTTGTAAAAATCAAATGTATTGGACTGTCAGTTCCTGTTTTCTGCTACTTCTGCTTAGTGCAGGAATAACAAAGAATTCCTAAGAACTCACAAGCAGGAATGAAATCCAAGTAGGTAACTGGGGTTTGGATGACTGATGCTAAGCACAAAGGCATCAGTGAAAGCATCAGCGAACAAGGGGGCAGTGGCAGAGCACTGATAATTTAATCTGCAGAAATACATCTTTTATATTAGATATCTTAGTCTTCATTAAAAAAAAAAAAAAAAAATTAAAAAGAATTTGAGCTGAGGGAGTAATACTTCTTTTTTTTTTTTTTTTTTTTTTTTTTTTTTTTTTAACAAACATATCCTGATAGTGGAAAAGAGAACAGCAGGAGACTGTCATCTCCTTGTTTTCCTTGATGCCTGCCTACAAAGGACTTGTCTCCTACACATATTTAGAAAGAAGAAAGCCTTCACATGAATATATTTTTATAGTCTCAACTCTCTAACTTTGCTAAAAGTGTTTTGATTCTTTGTATAGTTTTACTTTGAATTTTGCTCTTTTAACAATTCTTTTTCAGAGGAACTTGTAACACTGAAAATTATTTTCCACTGAAAATAATTATAAGAAAATCTGCAGTAGTTTCTGCAAAAATGTTGTATTTCTGAAGATGATCAAACATTGGCAACTCCTTGTGTAGAATCAACCTTAGGTTTGTGTGCTTAAATCAGTCTTGAAAGACTAACTTCAGTACTTAGTATTTAGTCTGGGAACCATATTTGAAAAAAATATATAGCATTTAGATGTGGAAGATGACATCAATTCTATTCTGTGCTATCATCCACAGAATAAAGTACATAAACAGTTTTTGGTGTAGGGTCTGGAGTCTGAAATCCATTTCCACTGATGTCATTTGTCTTGTGTTGCCTTCAGGGGGCAGTGATGACCTGGTTCAGGAACGGCAGGGCAACCAACCCCACGCTGCTCGGTCCATCGGCTGGCTCACAGACACCAATGTGGTGGATGGCAAATGGTGTTTACTGTCGAGTCACATGGTGTTATATACCCGAGGCCCATAGCGTCACTTCCACTTGCTTACATCACAGACCACATGCTACTGTCCATCAAGGGAGGGGCTCCACCTTTCCGTACAGCGCGATATCTTCCGGCCGCCAGACCTTAACTGCCCACAGTCTTGCCAAGAAAACTTGGTGCCATCATATTTTCTGTCAACCCTGATCCTCTTAATGCCTAATGAATAAACAGACAGAGCTTCAAAACTTTTTTTTCTTCATAAGGGATTTTTGCAGGAAATTTCTACTTTTTGTGCCTTGCTTAGGGCATGCAATGATGCAAAGCATTTTCAGTAATTTAAGACCCTTCCACTGCTCCCCCCATCCTCTACTCCACCCCCCCCCAAAAAAAAAAGTAAATAAGCCCACGAAAACTCTAATGTACTCTTCCAGGGTAATTTTTTTTCAGTTGTTATAAATTTGTTTTTAATATGATCTGTAGCACTGCTAACTGTAACATTAAATTATTGTCCTTAGAAACAAACAATGCTGCTTCTAAAAACACCACAGCTTCTCCTGTTAGAGCTTGTTCCTGGGGCACCCAGCTGAGGGTCTCCAACCAACACACTGCCAAGGCTCAAGATTAAAGTTAAAGCTGGGAGAGAGAGAGAAAAAACTTACACCTCTAAGTGGCATTGGAATACAAAGGGGTGCCAGAGAATCGCGTAGCCAGAAAAATAAATAAATGAGTAAATAAATAAATCAGGGCCTCGAGCTAGAGATACTATTGTGGACTGCGAGGTAGCTTTGACTTGCTTTTGAAATTGGGCTGCAAAGGAGGTGGCTTAGATGGCAAAAAGATTTTTCCCCTAAGAGGTGTTCATGTTGGGCCATGGTTGGGTGTTTTGAGCTAAGGCTTAGCCAAAGCAATTATTTTTTTTTGGGGGGGAGGGTTAGAAGGGCAAAGCTGAGAGCTTCTGATAGCATGGGTCTGCCAAACGGTGGTGTGAGACTGCAAGAATGCCCCCCTCAGAGCGTGTTCATATATGTCATTGTTGAACTACAGTAAATGTCTGTATAAAAAAACCATTTAAATCTGAGGGGAAATACACAGATTTTGTACTATAAAGTATCATTAAAAAAGAAAAAAGTATACAACCCACTTCAGCAGTTGAAAACATTTCACAATTCTTATTTATATTGAGATAGAGGACTCTAGAGGAGGAAGAATTGATAGATATTGTAAAGTGGTGTGTTTCTTTCTGACATTGTAATACTAAATAATGAAGCATTCTGTAAAATGTGACCAAAGGCCCTTTGATTTTCATAACTTAGATGCCTGATATTTTGTGGTACTCAGTATCTAAATCTTGTAAGAACTTCTAAAAAATATTTCCAATAAAATATAAATACTTGAATAGCACCAGACTAGTTCTACTCCTTTGATTTCAGGATGTGAAAAATAAATGATGGTAAATGAAAATTGTGAAAGTTTGAAAGGACTTTTCACTTCTTCTCAGTTTGTGTAAATTGATGCAGGGAGAAACACAAACCTCAGTACTGTTCCTTAATTCCATCCATTTCCATCCTGTCTTTAAGAACCCTGAGAAAAGCTATATCAATTACTGGTAACTATAGAAATGAACAATGTGTAGTAGGTACTATTGACACATTTTGTAGGTCTGAATGAGGATTTCTTACTTTAAATCTCCTTGGGGAAAAAAAAATGTATTAAGCAATTGTACTGTAAGATGAACAAAACCATCAGTCCACTCGTCTGCATTTCTCATGACACATTTGATGTCTAACACATAAAATGAGTGCTCAGCCATGAAATAGTCTGCTCTTCCACTTACAGGGATGAAATATGCAGTAGGAACTATAAGACATTTCCCAGGACCTTTCCTTTACCTCCTCCACTGGTGATGCAGAGCAGATTGGCAAGCTCAGCCACTGAAATCTCCAGAGCTTCTGCTTTGCCACATGCAGAATATGGCCACTAGGGGCATGGAAAGGATGTGGAGGGGCTGGAAGAGCCAATTTGCCCCATGGGACAAGGGGTAGCATGGCCAGAGTTGCAATGTTATGAGTCATCCCCACACTAGGATGGATAAACCATAGGATTTCAGTGTATCAACAGTGAGCACTGGGCTACAACAATTAAAGCAATAAGCTGATGGTAGGCAACAGCTGTCCACATAGACAACATAACTTGACCTCATGCTGTTTTCACACACATCTCTGATATGCTTACAAACTGTCCACAACCGAATTATTATTTCAGCC
The DNA here is from genome assembly GCF_965140915.1 of Aythya marila. Taxonomy (NCBI): domain Eukaryota; kingdom Metazoa; phylum Chordata; class Aves; order Anseriformes; family Anatidae; genus Aythya; species Aythya marila. Next base: position 19,398,049 of record NC_139044.1, read on the forward strand.
TTTTGAAACTACTGGGCCAGATATCAAGACCAAAAGTAGTGTCAATTCACATAAAGCTGCTTGAAAAAGCAACTGATTGTGTTCACAAATATTTGTGCTTCATCATACATGCCTTTCCTGAGGGTCCAGAAAAGAAGGTGTGGAGGAAAGAGAGGCACAGGCAGGATGAACTATATTTTTGATTCATCTTAGGTGTTTTTTTTTGTTTGTTTGTTTTTTTGCCTTGGAGAAACCTAGCAGGTGAGGTATCTGATGTGTTGATCCATTTTTCAGAGACCATGAGGGCTTGCAAACCTATCCTTTTGGGTAGGTTCCCTCTCAGCTCCTCCTCTAACTCCCACTCTAAGCACAAGAGCAGGTGGAAGTGGAAATATTTGTAAACAACAAATCCTCAGTGGTTAAATCCACATTCTGCATTCATACCAGCAATCCCTCATTCTTTTCTAAGGATGCATCTTTAAATATAGCTGGCATATGTTTAATCTCTTCCATTTTTACAGGACCGTTAGACTTGACAGCACATGCTGTGAAGAGAAAAGCGGGAGCATTTTTTGTACGCTGACAGTGTGTACTATCAGCTGCTGTTTGGAAAACTTAACCCAAAATCAGATCCAAGACTCAGATACAATTTTGAATTGCTTAGTCCCAAGCCAAGACAGGCTTCAAACTGCTTTCAGACAAGATGCGTAGACATTGCAGATGCGTTTAAACAGAATATACATATAGGTCAAAGCAGAGGAGGCCAGGAGATCCCCAGGCTTGTGTTGCTATCTGGTGGAGTCAGCTGGGGAAGAAAGCCCTTCAGGAGAGGAAGGAACAAATGAGCTAATGAAGTATGTTCACTGTCAGCTTTTTAGAATCTAGATTTAAGGGGAGAAGTCACTTCACCCTGAGCTTACTATGCTTCATAGAGCACTAGGCATGCTATTCTGCAGTCATAGCATCCATCTCTACAGATGTAAAATCATGTTAGATCATGTCTAGCCTTTGGTCAAGTGTGCAATGGATAGCAGCCTAGAGATTGAGATGAGAGCTTTGAACTCAGAAGCATGGCCTTTTCCCCTTGCTGCAATGCAGCACAAAGAAGATAATTTCATGAAGTGTTCAGGTAATCTTTGTAAGTAGAGGATGCCAAAGCTGCATTAGAAATATAATTCTTCCTGCCTTCCCCTACCCCTCAGTCTAGCACATGTACCCCTGTGGCAGGTTGATGGCTGGGGAAGAGGTGTAAAGCCATGCACTAGTCATTGCTCCCCACTGGCTCGCACAGATTCTTTCTTTCAGTGCATGGTTGCTCTTAGATGCACTGCCTATGGCAGCTTCTGGTCCAGCTAGGTGCAAACCCTTGCTTTGGCCTTAGGTTTGATGTTTGCCCCCTTCAGATTTGCTCATTTCATGATGGCTGTGAAAGAAATGTTTGTTACGGCAGAAGTATCTTCACTAGAGCTGTGGGAGAGAAGAAGGAAGTAGAACATTTCGAAAGAAAATTCACATTTCACTGTACACAACAGCCCTAAGAGATACTGGAAGTTAGGAAGGGGTGGCTGGGGCAGTGATGGTATAAAATATTATCAGATATCACTCAAAAGATCAGGCAGCAAGGAGGCATCCTATCTTGATGCTGAAGAAACCAGCTGGGCTCTTGTGAATGGCCTCTGTATTACTTGAGGGCAACTTCAACTGATGAACTGCTTTAATACAGAGCAGCTTGTCTAATTTCATTTTTGAGGATTAAAGTGTGATAAAATTTATGTGCATGTAAGCTCCTAGGTTAGTGCAAATTATTTATAACTTTTCACAGCCTAAGCTTCTGTCAAGTTTAATTTCATTGTTTCTAAAAATGATATTCTAGACTGGAGTGCTAAGAGGGGAAAAGCTGTCAAGGAAGGAGAATTTTCTGCTATTCAATTCTGCATTCTTTTCTAAACAAGTTTTATTTATTCTGCTGGAGCTCAGGTCATTTCGTTGTGTGAGTGTTGCATGCATTTGTTATGATACTGAAAAATAAAAACATCTCATATATGAAAAACTCCCAAGAGATGCCCCAAATATCTTGCATAATATCTTTTTGTTGTTGTGGTTGTTACGAATGTTCACTTGCACTCAGAAGCTTCTGGCAAATTCAGAAAGAACTGTTTTTCTTTTCTGTTGTGTTAAACTCTGAATTCAGTTACGTATAAATCTGATGGGAGCCAAAATTTATATATATATATATATATAACTTTGATTATTTATGTTAATTTGAAAAAATGGTTTCCTGTTTCGGGTTATGAATTCACCTTTTACACCACATTTCTTGGGATCTTTTGGTGGAATGGTAGCTCCAGTGCAGGACAAAAACTGAGACAAATTCAAGATTCAGCAATGGGAGAGGAATTGTCAGAAGTATCCAAAAATTATGCCAGTGAATGACATTGTTACAAAGAGGCTCCATGCAGAAAATATACATTCTTGTAGAGTCAAGAATTCTTGATATTCTTCAGAATATCTTCTTGTAATAAATACTATCCTGTTGGATGGACAGATTAGTGTAAGATCTCTTTCCAAATCTGCTGAAATCACTAAAAGAACTCTCATGCCTTCAGCATCTGCTGAAGCAGCCCTTCATCAAGATGCTTCATCAGAATGGACACTGCATTTTGTTTTTCTACTAGGAATAGGCATATGTGTAGGAGAGCTCTGCAGAGGGATCTGGATAGGCTGGACCGATGGGCTCAGGCCAACTGTATGAGGTTCAACAAGGCCAAGCACTGGGTCCTGCACCTGGGGCACAACAACCCCAAGCAGCACTACAGGCTGTGGAGGGAAGAGTGGCTGGAAAACTACCTGGTGGAAAGGATCCTTGAGGTACTGGTCAATACCTGACTGAACATGAGCCAGCAGTGTGCTCAGGTGGCCAAGAAGGCCAACAGCATCTTGGCTTGCATCAGAAGCAGTATGGCCAGCAGGATTATGGAAGTGATCGTCCCCCTGTACTTGGCTGTGGTGAGGCCACACCTAGAGTACTGTGTTCAGTTTTGGGCCCCTCACTACAACAAGGACATCGAGGTGCTGGAGCATGTCTGGAGAAGGGCTGTCTGGTGAAGGGTCTAGAGAACAAGTCCTATGAGGAACTTGTTGAGGGATTGTTTAGCCTGGAGAAAAGAAGGCTCAGGAGAGACCTTATCATGCTTTACAATTACCTTAAAGGAGGCTATGGTGAGGTGGGGATTGGGCTCTCCTCCCAAGTGTTAAGACAAGAGGAAATGGCCTTAAGTTGCACCAGGGGAGATTTAGGTTAGATATTAGGAGGAACTTCATTGTTGAAAGGGTTGTGAAGTATTGGAACAGGCTGCCTAGGGAAAGGGTTGAGTCACCATCCCTGGAGATCTTCAAAAAATATGTAGATGTAGTGCTTAGTGACATGGTTTAATGATGGACTTAGAGCTGGATTAAAGGTTGGAGTAGATGATCTTAGAGGTCTTTTCCAACCTAAATGATTCTATGTTTCTATTCAGTAAATCCTATATATCGTCCATCAAGATGAATAGTTTTCAGGAAAAAGCTGAAGATTTTTTCTATTTGTGAAAAGCTCTTTTTTATTTTTTATACTAGGGTAAACTCACTCGCTTAATGGAGAAGCATTTATTTGAGAATCTTTTACCCAAAAGATAACTTTGAAAAAACGTGACATGTAGTTAGTACAAAGTGTCATCTGAATCATTTATATAACATTCCTCCCACTGTATTGCTCATAATATCTTCAAAAATGCAAGTGAAGAGCTACGACAATAGTGATAATGTAAGGGAAAAGCCTGGGATGTGAAATGACAGTACAAGAAGTACAATTTACACTTCACCTTATAAAAATAGTAAGGGCAAGGCACTTCCAGGTCATAGACCAGAAATCTTTAGGGAGTAAAACCAACCTCTCTGTGCTTCTATAACATAGTGAGTACATGTGTACGTTGTTGTACGCATATATGAATTGCTTATTTAAATAATCATGGTACTTGCCTATAACCTGGCAATAAACAAAAATAAATTATATTCATGTTCATGAGAATTTTATTGTCATACTTAATAGCAAAGTCACGGAAAAAAACATAAATATACAGTGTTTGGCAACTTCAAAGTGCAGAACATATGCAGTAAAGACAGGTTCTCTGTCAATGCTACTGCCATCATGTTAACACGATTTGGAGTGTCACTTGATCTGATAAGAAATTAAATCCTGTTCTGCATAGTTGTTATGGTACCAAAGGAATATTCTGTATGTGTTTACTTACACACATTTGTTTAACCTAGGGTCACTGGGCTTATTTAGGTTGAAAAAGGAACATATCATTAATAAGTAATTTTAAGCTGATTGAAATTTAAATTTAAGGTCCTAAATCTCATCTGTCTTTACAGTCATGTAAATTGAGATTAATGCCTCCAAAGTCAACGTAGTAAGGGAGAGAATGTACCTTTAAAACCTTTGCAAAAGAACCAGCTGGAAATTTTTTTGTACTATGCAACTGCCAGTGCTGCATAATGCAGGTCATATAGGGTGTTGATTTTGGACAAAATAGGCATGTAGCAAACTTCTTTACAAATGCTTTTCAACCAATACTGTTATCTCACCTTCCACTTCACAACACTTCAGCTTAGGCTTTTGTTTTTCCTATAGCAAGCCACCTTCCAGACTTCCCTCATGGGACTGATATTCCCAGATATGTTGTTCAGCACAATGGCTCTTTTTGTGCCACACACAATTTGGCTGTCCTAGGATCTGCCACATGAATTTGCCATATGGAGCAGGGAACCAAGCCGCACTTAACCTAAGGAATTTTAATAAAAGTCATTTTACTCAGAAAGAACCTAAAGTTTCATGCCCTCACACCACTCATGATCACCTCCTTAGCTGATGTTCGAACTGATGCTTGTGGGCACTAACAGGCCTTAATTGTCCTAACAGGCCTTACCTGGGACCCTCTACCCCACACAACCCTGGACGGCCCCTGAATGTGAGTCATCCACTGGCTGTACCTGGGACAGTTGACACACCCATTTCCAGCACATGGCTCTGTTTGGCTGAGATCTTGTGGAACTGTACTGCAGTGGGTGAGGACTCTGCCCTGCCAGAGCACCGTTGTGTTCCAGATTGTCCTTCCTTGTGGAACAGTTCTCTTCCTGCTATTCCCCAACAAAAAAAGAAGTATATTATAACCTTTCTCAGCATAACTTTTTCCAAACTCTCTTCAGAAAGAGATGGTAGAAACTAGGTTGTTTTAAGAAGTTATTTTTATGATATAGAGCTGCATTATAAGGCTGCCATGATATACATTTTAAATAATCCAAAGGGATGGAAAACAAAACAATAAAACACAGCTAGCATGTTTAAGCACATACTGCTCTGAACTGTAGTTTGCTGACAATATAAGACCTCAGGGTGAGGTGCTTATATTAATTTAGTCTTAATACCCCATTGTGTTTTGCTTTATTTTCCTCAGTTAAGTTTTGTGCTCTGTCAAAATGTTCTGTGACTTTCTTCAGAAGCTCTGTTCTGGTATTGTACAACGAGGAAGTAACTTGTTTAAAGCAAGACAGCACCTCTCAGTAAGCTATATACTAAATCAATTTATGTAATTAATAGAGGTACTATTCACTCAAGTAAGGTCTTTCAAGATCTTGTCTGTATAGTTTAAGTATAAAAATATTTTCCATAAACTTCCACCATCAATTAGAGAATCAAAGATGTCTTGAAAAGATTGGCTGTGAAGGTAAACATACCTGACCTACTGAACAATATGTCTATAAGAGGAATTAAGCTGTGATGAGCCATTTGCATAGAAGAGACAGCTGTTTGTCAGCAGGAAGGTCAGCTTCTTTTTTCCTTTCCCACCACTTAGCTGTGATGGAGCGTTCCCCTCTGCCATATCTTGCTTTTGGTCTGGCTGTTGCCTTGCTCAGACACTGTTGCACTCGAGGCTATGGTCAGGCAGGCAATGACCACAACATTGGCTCAAGATGGGTGCTGAATGGACAGACATCTTGCTCAGCAGTTTAGGGCCAATGGAGCATGCGTTAACAACAACAACAAAACCAATATGACTATTAATCCATCATCTTACCCCATAAATAGTGAGCAGGCCTAGAGCACTTTGAGGCCCTTTGAGTTCTTCTGCATGGTGGCTGGCTGAAAGACAGGATTTCCCCTTGAGTTGGGGGAAATGTCTCTCAAAGTCATGCCTGCTGCAGAGATCCGTTACTCCTCACGAGCGATTCCTTGCCACAATAGGTTCTGGGTAAGTGATTAATAGCTTGCTAAATTTCCTAAGCTTTGATAAAATTATATCTTAGATTGACTGTGTACATATAATCCTTAGGCATAAACCACATGACCAAGTGTGGGACTAGGAGTGGATTCAGCCTCATCTACATGTAGGTTCCTTGCCTTTTAGTTCAAGGAGTTTAGAAAGCAAAGGGGTCCACTCTGAACCTTGGAACTCAACAGGAGGGTCTCCTGATGTATCTGACTTTTCCTTTCCTCTATGCAGTAATAAATCAAGTGTACCTTGCCATCTCAAATCTTAAATTGCTGTCTTACTTACAATTAAGCTTTTTTAGATCACTACATTATTTTAATAAATACATTGCTGCTTTTCTCTTATGACTGTAGTATATAATTTCATCTGCAATGTTATTTCATGGTTCTCATGACTCAATGATTTGTTTTCTAACTACTGATATATCAGCCACTGAAAAAAATATATTTTCAACAAAGCAATCATTAAAGCAAAGTGTGCATGCAGTAGTAGCTGTATTAATAGCAGTACCTGATTCTTGCCATGGAATATGGTCCAGGCACAATGATTTCTTGCAGTTCTTTTTAGTCTTATGATTTGTAATGCACTATGATACACTCAATAAAACCAATAATTGTTACGTTCTTGTTTCTGCAACATATGAATCATTAATGTCTATATTTGCTGATGCCCAAATAATTTTTTAAAATATGATAGTGATCATGACAATAAAACTCCAGTATAAGGGAGAACTGCATTCTACATCAGAAAAGTTTGAGTTCACAGTCAAGTTCTCACTAGGATGTTAAAACTACTGTGGATGCAAATACATTTTCATAGTTAAAAAAAAAAAAAAAAAAAAAAAAGTATGCACTTTATTTTTCATGTTGCAGCCTTGCATTGTTTATCAACGTGCATAGTATTATAGAGAACTCTATGCCTTGGAGTATGATTTCAAATGTAGAAATTGATAATAATACAAATTTTGGTTGCCTTGTGTTTAAGAAAATGCTCCCTCATTAAGGAAGTAATAGACACAATATTCTGAACTAGGATATGAACAGAGGGCATTTCTGGTGAAGGATCATTGTCAACTAAGAAAAATTTTATTTGGTACCCTAGGGCTTGGATTTACAGACGTTGATATCATGCTGCAATGCAGACTTTCTGTTCAGCTCTTTTCTGATGATAGCTCTGAAGTGAGGAGGGAAATAGATTACAAAGGCCTCTTCTTATAGAGATTGATCTACTTTGTCGTAACTATTGTGGTTTACCAGTCTTTTACATAATTCACATTTTAATAAATCCAACTTGGTAGAAAGGCAATGTGTGGTACATTCAATGTCATCTTGCACTTTTCAAGGATGTTTTAAAAGAAGAAACCATACTGCTTGCTTAAAACATTATTTCACTGTTTTTTTAAAAAGTATGCTTGTACATATGTCATGTTACTCAGATATTTTAGCATGAAATTGAAATGAAAAATTTATGATCCATTGATACCATGAAGATCATGGTCATCAAATCCCTTTGGTGAGAGAATAATTGTTCTCTAATTATCTTCTATCTTATGTTGGGCTTCTTTCTGTTAACATTTTTGTCCTTAACTTTCAGACTAGGTCAAACTGCATCACTGGCATATATAATGATCACTGTTAGGGCTCCACAGTGCCAAGTGCTGTCTGTGCATTGTGTGGGTTGCTTTGCATGGTCTGTTTTGTTGTCCTATTTTAATTGAAAGTATGATTGTATTATAAAACTTCATTAAGCTTTTCATGAAAGTAAGGAATATTCAGAAGTATAGGAATTATTATAATATCTAGATTAGAAATAAATATGTATTTTTATTTTTAAAATTAATTAAGTTCTGTTTTTTTTTTTTTTTTGTTTGTGTGTGTGTGTATGTGTGTGTGTGTGTGTGTGTGATCTTACTTTCTTACTTGTCTGTTTGTCATTTAAAGATACCAGGACTGGGCCAGAATGACTTGGGTATAGGTATCTCTGTGATAACAGGATCCATCTCACAGATGAATTGCTAATTTCAGCTGTAGTGGATTTGATATTTGATTCTGTATTTTCTAATGTATCATCAAACTATGTACACTACAGTTAGATACTTGTAGGTTTATAATTAACAATTTCAAAGGGAGGATGTTTTGTTTAAAAGTCTTCTTCAAACTTCTTATAAGGCAGTATGCCTGCATGTGATTAGAACACATGGCATGTCCTATTCTATTTTACCCAGGAGGATAGTAAGCAAAAGTCTGCTGAAATTATTCCCACAAGCCATTTCTTCATCACATTCTGTTTTGTATTTGTGCTGAGCTTGAGGAGAAACTCCAGTTACAGTTTTTCAGGTTCTGTGTTATTTGGTATGTGTTACTGTGTTATTCTAACTGGAAAACCATCCTTTCCTTGGTTACTCTAGCACTCTTCTAACAGCTAGAAAGCAAATTATGTGATAAAATAATAGCCCTTCTCTGGCTTATAGCAATGTCCTTTGGACCTCTGGTGGGTAAACCACAATCAGTAATGGGATAGGTACTATTCAGGAAAGATTTCCCTGTGAATAGATAGTTGAATCTGGTCTGGAGTGCACAAGTTGTGGGATTGGATATTTTGGTTATTTTTTTTTTGTTTGTATGTTTGTTTTTATGAGCAGTTTTTGTGGAGGTATCTCTTTGAATATTGCCATTTTACTAATATTCTTAGAAAATCAGTGCTTCTGTTTTTTGTTTTTTTTTTTTTTTTTTTTTTTTTATTTACGTGTTTACCAGTGCATACCTCAAACTGCTTGCTTTTCCTTGAATTTGTCACTGAAAGCCCACAGTACTGATCATTCCTGATTTAAAAATATAATCTTCAGCAACACTCTGAATCAAAGCAAATATTTTTTATTCAGTTTTATTCATCTCTACATTTCCTCAAAGAAAAGCCTTTCAACACATTGACTGCTACACAAACTGAAAAAAGGAGGTTTCTCAGAGATTTCTCTGTTATTTTATACAGAATCATAGTTAACTTTACTGCAAAAGGAAGAAAGGGAAGAAAGGTACATTAAGAGTAAATTACAGCTATCTGGTTTCAGAGTTTTTCTTAAATTTCAGATCAAGCCACTGTACAATAAAATTTATTTTAAAGCACTTTCTCATTTACTATACATTACATCAAGACAGAACCTTCTGCTTGACCTTGCAGACGTTTGTCTGCAAAGCAGAGCTGCTCTAGGTTAGCTGTAAATCTATGTATCTTGTGTTTGAATTTTCTTGATCACAGGGCATCAAAGAGACGGGCCTTCTGTCTTTTTGAATCAGAAAACTCCTTGAGTTTTACATATACTACATAGTTATCAGTGCCTTTCCTGTTTTAATATGCAACTCCACAACATTGCTTGTTACCTGCAATATGCTTACATGAACCATTAAAGGCAGCTGGGCAGCTGATGAACACACACATAAGGAGCAATGAAGTTTGGTAATATTTATGTGTACTTACCCTTGAAAGACTCTTTTCTTCCTCAGACACCTGTACAGAGAATGCCTTTCCAAGCCTCAGAACAGTATTCTCAAGCAGTTTGGATTTTTTTTTTTCTTTTTTTAAGAGAAAATGATATAACATACCAAATAAACAGTAGCAAAATAAGCCTTCTTAAACTTTGGAAAATGGCTTTGTGATTTGTTAGTTTAATACTGTAAGATAGTGCTAAACAGGATAAATGTCTGAAAAGGGGGATTAAAAAACAATTTAGCTAGAATATATGAAGTTCTTTTGGAAATGCAACAAGCAGTAATTTTGTTTAGTATTACACAGTGACTTAATCAGGACATTTTCTCCTTTTTTTTTTTTTTTTAAAAAAAAAGAGGAAAAAGATAGCATTAATTTAAATTTGTTATTTAGAGTGAAAGTGCATTGAAAAGGATTCAGTTAATGTTATAGCCCAATGCTCAAAACCCCTGAAAAACAGGACAGAATTTAAGTGAACCTGCCATTCAGCCCTTGGCTGCCTTTAATATGGTTTAGGAGATTAAAGAATAGTGCAGTCAGCACCACCACTACCACCAGCCTCCCCTCCATATCTTCTTCTGTCACTGTCTCGACTTAAATTCTTTCATGTTCCAGACTTCTAACAAGTGCATTCAAAGTTTTCCTTTCCGTTAGATTTTTTTTTCTTTTTCTAAAAAACAAAAACAAAACCTGCTACAGTGGATCTGGCTTTCAGTTGAATATTCAATTCCTCTCCCCCTTTCCATTCAGATGGATTATAAATGTTGCCTGTTTTCATGCTGTAGTCTGTCAATTAAAAAAGGGTTTATCTTTGGACTAGTATAAGATGGTCATCATTTTTTGCTTTTATATATGTACCTTTTTCATTTCTAACAGAGTATGTTCTTAAACAGCAAGTCTGTTTTGTCATGGTATCAAAAACTACAGCTGTAAATTCACAAGATTCAAAACAAGTAATTTTAGCAAAAATTAAAGTGTTTTAAAAATTAAAGTGTTTCATATGGGTGTGAAGTTCAGATTTTTATCATGCAACAGATTATATCATAAAATGTATATTGCATATACTCAAAGAAAAGTCGATGTCCTGAATTCAGCAGTGATCATCTTTATGCACTGATCTTACACAGGATGAAGAATTCTATCTATCCCAAATTCTGCCCAGTACTCCCAATCCAGAACTGATCACTTATGTCAGACTCCCCATCTTACACAGAGTGCATCCTGCAGACACGAGACAATGGAAATATTTGATACTAAAGTATTTATTTCTCTTTTCCTCTCAGAAAAGGAAAGCAAGAACATGTCACATGATGCCATCACACAGCATACTAATTATCATGCATCACTAGCATGTGAAATAGAAAAGAGATGGTGATTTCCTTCAGTGGAAGTGGCATTCTTTCTCTGGAACCATGACCTTGTAGCCATCAGAAACTGTAACTTGAATATGTTTTGCGTGTGGCAAACCTATGTAAATGGCTCAGAGCTAGTTGCTGAATGCCTCTTAAGATGTGTGCTGGGACTCAATGGGTGCCAGCTGAAGAAGTCTGATACGTTTGAAAGCACAAAGAAGTTCCAGTCTAGAGGAAAAAGTGTGTGCATGTTTTATATATATATATATATATATATATATATACACACACATACAAAATACAATATAACATCTCCATGATTAGTAAAATAGTACCATATATTAACAAATCACTTATTTAACTTATTTAATTGATTTCTAGATTCACCAACTAGAAACTTCATTCTCAACTTTTTGCAAATGACATTTTTCATTTTGCAGTCCTCTGAAGTCTGATAGAAACAGATCAAGAAAAACAAATTCAGAAAATACTCAGTAAAGCTACATTTTATAATATATTGTTCCACTGCAGCTTTTAAAAATTAAGTCTTTTCTATCCTGGATGAGAATTCCACTTAAATGGACTGTTAAACTACAGTAAGTCAACATATTTCTCCTACAAGGAAGCCTTGTGTGAAACTGTACTACCATACTCCACTCTCATTAAGTGCCATTGGAATTTTATCTGACATGTTGATGACTGGCTTTTCACATCTTGTGTTATTAAACTAACTATAAATAAAAATCAGAAAAATCAATGATTCAGAAATTAGTATGTATGGTCTAATATGTGAAGTACTTTTTCTGGAAATATAGGAAATCAGAGCAATAAAGTCAAAGTATCTATTTGTAATGAGAAAGGAATAAGTAGAAACATCACTCATTAAACAGTTTTTATTAAAGAATTATCCTCATTATGCTTTTGTGTGACTCATGAAGTCACCATCAATCAGCTATGTAATCTGTAATTATATAGCATTTCTCTGCCAAACATGGGTGCAAAAAATCCATAGCTAGAATTTGATTAACTCTGACTCAAGGGACTGCTAAAAGGATATTGGACTTGAGTCATTTTTTTGTTGTTTTTTTTTTTTTTTCTGTTTTTTTTTTGTTTGTTTGTTTGAAATGACTACTTAATGTCCATTCCTTTAATTTTTGGAATTTCAAATGAAGATTTCAAAGCAAATTCAGAAACAACAAGGTACCCACCTTGCTTGAAAGTTTTCTTGTTTTAAGCTAGTTCAATGACTTCTTCTCCCACATCTGGCATTAAAATTGTTATTGAACAATTCAGAAGTCCTGTACCAGAAAATTACAAAAAACAACCCACCCTCCCTCCCACCATAAAAAAAAAAAGACTTGTTTCTTAGCACCATGAGGTGACATTTTGCTTGTAATAAACATACAGGGTAACTATGGATAATTTTGTTATGTGTATGCATGTCTAATCCTGATCAAAAACACCGAGAAAAAATTAAAATTCTTTTTTTTCTGTCCTTTATCTCTTTTCTTTTCTCTTTATTTGGTTCACTGACTCATCTCTTTTACCTGCTATTTTATTTATTTATTGTATTTTTATTACTATCACCAAGGTTTGAAAGCTCTCCTCACTCAAATTATTATTTTTTTGAAATACAGAATGAAAGCAAGGACCTTTCAATATGAAGTGCTATGCTTTTTCCAAAATGGGACTTCTACTGTTCATCTCATTCCCTCAAACATATTTTCTCTAAATTACTCTTTCTCCCTCCTCAACCCATATCATGAGGAAATCTTTCACATTTCTCTTTCAATATCTGGTGACAAGCTGAAAAGCAGTATGCAAGGTAAGGATGAAACAATAATTGATATAAATGTGAAATGACAGTAATGGTCTCAGTTTGGGCCGTGGCTGGATTTTTCATCTGTGTAATGAAAAATTCCCCATAGTAAGTATTTTTGTCTCTCTAGTACAAATAGCTAAGATAATGTTTTAATAGACTTTTGAAGCCAAGGCTTTTTTTTTGCTTGTTTGTTTGTTTTTTAGTTTTACTGTGCAAAGTTGAAATATACCGATGCATAAAAAATCAAAACAAAAAATCACCTTTTTAGAATGGGATTTTTTTTTCTAGAAATGTGGAAGAAAAAATATATTGGCAACCTTCACTGTAAATAGTCCATTTCAATAAATGGTGAGTGTTTTCATTACTATTCATTTCTGGGCTCTTAAAATATTTCAGAAATTTTATTTAAAATTGGATATTTTTTTCATGAATAAGGTTGTGTGTGTGTGTGTGACTCTTACTACAGAGAACTGCCAATTACTTTTTCTTTCTGAATCAAGCACTATGATTGCAATATGAAAAGAAAGATGATGTAGTGTTAATTGCTTCTGTGGTAAGGAGAAAAGGTTCTGGCAAGGTGTGAAAATATCACAGTGTTGATTTTTACTTGCTATTAGAATTTGAACTTTGAATTTTGTAGCTGTTTGATATGCTGCTAGTGAACTATGGTAAAATAACAAAAGTTTCTACTATGCAACTTAAGATTTGAGAGACAAAAAATCCCATCACATGAAAAAGAAAAACCCACAGGTGGAAATCATCACCAATAAAGATTAGAATAGAGAGAGTTAGCAAGAGAATGGTGAAATTGCCAAGAGTCTTCCTGGTGACCTACAGAAGTCTGGCTCTGTGCCCTTCTGCTGCTTATGGACCACCCAGGGCACCTGGGAAGAAGCAGCCATGTTGCACAGCAGCTGGAGATCAAGGCTCTGTCTGCATGTACTGGCCAAAATACAGCTTCCCAGTTGCCTGGCTGGAAGATTCTTCCTTAAACTTCTGAAGGAACAAAAGGACAGCTGCGTCAAAGCAACAGATTTATTATTTAAAATTTTGAAATTACATATATGTATATATATCCCCAATGATAACATGCTGAAGGTGTTTATATATTTGAAAATCTTTCCAAGACATGTTTCTTAGACTATGATTCAAAAGTTTAGGTTGTTTTTTGAATAGCTGTTAGACTTTCAGATATTAATATTATGGTCAGATTGAAGTGACTATTTATAAGACTGCTTGCTTAGACAAAAACAATATCATCTCAAAATGAGATGATCTGTTGTCTTGCCAAATCTGAAGTCCTGCTTAAAGATTTCAAGTAAAACTAAGAATAGTTAACATCACTAAAATAAAAAAATATATATGTATATTTCTTTGGACAGAATAGATCAGAATATAATCTTCTTCTCTTTGGCCAAACACTTAGGAACTTTCTTAACTAAATATTATAAATAACATAGTTTTTTAAAATGAATCCTTTCCCTACCCATCCAGAACCAAGTAACAGTTATCTATATGTATGCACAATCTACATGCGTACATACAGACACATTTTGCTAAGTGTTAGCAGGTGGTTACTCAGGTAAGAAGCTAATATATAATCACTATTATTGTTAAGAAAATTTACCAGTGAGGAGAAATAGGTCAGTATCTGTGTTTAAACCTATATTCTGCACCTCAAGAAGATTCATCCTATGTATTTGTATTTTAATTTCAAAACACCAGTGAATAAGAATGGATGAAGAAGAGTTTTGGTCTCTTTGCAGCAAATGAAGTAAGGTAAATATTCCTTCCTACCACCTTGGTCATGGTGAGAGTTCTTGTTATGTGGGTTTAAGTGTTCATCAATTTGATGGGTGGATAAAGCTGGAAGGGTTCCTAGGATCCTGGCTGTTTACACAAACAAGTACTCTATTTTCTCTTAAAACAAAAGTAATCTTTATGAAGACTTCAAATATGACATTTATGTTGCGCTTCCTCTCATTGCAGCAGTTTAGCCTACTGTCAAGTTTAGACAGCTGTAATTTCCTGTCTGTGTAAAGCACATTTGTTTAAGTCTTTAGAAGAACTTAGCCAAAAGGATCCTTGATTTACTCTTATCCTTACAGTTTGCAGGGCTTGTTTGAGAGATGTAGAACCATGGAATCACAGAATATACCAAGTTGGAAGGGACCCACTAAGATCACTGAGTCCAACTCCTGGCACCACACAGGACTATCCAAAAAACAGACCCTATGTCTGAGAGCATTGTCCAAATGCTTCCTGAACTCCAACAGGCTTGGGGCTGTGACTACGACCCTGAGGAGCCTATTCCAGTGCCCAACCACCCTCTGGGTGCAGAACCTTTCCCTAACCCCCAGCCTGACCCTCCCCTGTCCCAGCTCCATGCCATTCCCTCAGGTCCTGTCGCTGTCCCCAGAGAGCAGAGCTCAGCGCCTGCCCCTCCGCTCTGCTCCTGGGGGAGCTGCAGGCTGCCATGAGGCCTCCCCTCAGCTGGGCTGAACAAACCAAGGGGCCTCAGGTGCTCCTCATATGTCTTCCCCTCTAGGCCCTTCACCATCTTTGTTGCTCTCTTTTGGACACTCTCTAATAGTTTTATATCCTTCTTCTATTGTGGCACTAAAAAAATGCATATAGGAGTCATATGGATGTGTGGATTATTAGCTATCTCTGTTCCTGTAGCCAGCACCAGCATTGAAAACCAATCTATGAGGAAATATTTTGAAAAATCATGCCCCTCTTGTGCTGTTGTATGGTATGAGATTTCAGTTTTTGAAGAGAAGTTGAGTAGATCAGTCCACAAACACATATTTGAAGATGACACTTTGACATTTTTTTCATTAGAAGACAAAGCTGATGGCTGTAAATAGAAGGTAGACAAGATCACACAGCAGAGATGGCATGAATTTTTACCAGTGAGTGGGTAAATCAATGCTAAAGAGGTCACATACATATGCAGTGTGTTTGATACTTTGTCACTGTCAGTCCTTCAGCTTTCAAGAAAACATCCAGATCTGGTATTACAAACATATGGTAAGAGTCAAACTGATGGAAAAGGTATTGTGTGGGGTCATTTTGCTTGTACTATACTGAAGGTCAGGCCAGTTGTCCTTTCAGCTTACAGAAGCCAAAAAGCTTTTTGCTATCCTGGTATTGACTTTGCATACAGAATACAAAGTTCTTGTTTCTAATCCTTTAGTTTTTGAAATTGAAACAGTAAACCACAAAACAAACCTTAAAATGTTTGAACATAATGTCAATGGCCTGAAAAATGTTGGGACCATAAAGAGAACAAAATAACTGAGTATATCACAATTCTTAACATTTCTTTGAGAATTTTTTTTTCTTTCTCTTCTTTTAGAGAGTCTTTTCTAACATTCATGCTCTGTAATCCTATGACTCTTAGAAACAAACACACGGTGATGAATAGTTCTTGACAAACAAACAAAAGATATAAATAGGTTACAATTTCAGGTAAATGTTTGTGTTACAACCTGTGCCATTTATTTTCAAAGTGGCAGTACATGTAGCTATTTATAGGATGTGACCTCCATCCTTCTATACTGTGGTGCCTGCTTACACAGCAGCCTAACATAAATGGAGCTGTGCTAACTCGCTGTAGTCTAGCCCTGTTTAGGATAGTTCGCAGTCTTAGGGAAGATGCTTGACTGTCAGTTGCACACAGTTCACAGATAGAATATGACCCTATACAGAAATGTAGACACCTTTAGCTGAATGACTTAAATTATGAACACAAATGCATTGCAGACAAACGCACGGGATTTACAAATCGAACTGGAGTCTGCAGCAGGGGCATTCTTCCACTGTTCCTGAATGGAAAAGATCCTAGACTCTTACAATAGATATGTGCTAGCAAACAGCTCCTCGCTGTGGACACTCTAGGTACTAATAAAATAACCTGTAAATTTACTGTACTTAACCTGTCTGTCTCACCCAGCCCTGACAGAATACACAAAAAAATATTGGGTTATGATTAATTTAACACATAGGTTCATAATATTTTTTCTAAAATACTAGGGACTTCTAGAGAAGGGACTTCTCTAAAAGATGGTAAATTTGGAAAAGCTATTTTTTTTCCCTTTAATTTAAATTTAGCAGGGGAAAAAAAAAAAAAAAAAAAAAAAAAAAAAGGAAATTCTGAAAGGAAAGCTATTCTGTGACGTGAGGTCCTGACAGCCTTTTGGGGAGCACAACTCAGTGGTGCTCCATAGCAGTGGGCATCGCATACATGGTACCTGAGAACAAAAGCTATTTTACAGCATAACAGTCATCTCCCCCAGACTTGCAGAACATGGGGACTATAAGTCTTAACATCCAAAAAGTAAGGTTTTAAGAATTTTCCAGGTGGCAGACATGGATATATATATTTCTTTACAAGATGCTGTAGAATCTTTCTTCTTCTAGGATACAACTTCTGATGTGATCCTGGATCTATTTTCTCCTTCCTTTCATTCTATTTTAAGAGGATGAAAAAAAAACCTGTAGAAATTTCTGCCAACATCCCATATATCTGGATGTTGGGTGGAGCTGCTCTGGGCAAAGGGAACATCTCTGCTAGCCACCCACTGTGCAGCACTGCAGCTGGAGATCAAAAGGAAGGTTGTTTTTCGACTTGTGAGTGACAACCGTGTGCTCAGGAATGAAGAAACGCATGCTCCACCTAGTCCCATGAGCTTCCTCTCTCCCATGTGGCCTATTTAAAGTTATTCTAGTATTCTTTATTGGACTACAGCTATTAAGAGAATACGTTCATGCTTTAGACCCTTCAAGCTAAGTAATTGTCAGCAAAGCTGGGGAAAAACTGAGCATGCCTGCATTAACCATTGTTCGCAGTGACTCATAGTAGCATTTCCCAGGGTGACTATATTGGTGAGACGCCAAGGCTCCTCCCTTTAGAACAGATGGGAGATTTTTTTTATTATTATTATTCTGGCATTATTATTGTATAACAGCAGCAATTATGATGACAGTTTATGGAAAGATAAATAGCCAAGATGCCTGTCACAAAGTTCTCACATTGTGTGAGAAATAGTTAAAGGATCTGATGGGAACTTTAAACTGCTGGGGTGTCGTTCCTTCCCTACCCCCTTCCCTCCCCCCCCAAATGACTTGTTTTAAAATAGAGTTCTAGACAATAATAATGTAACATATTATATCATCACCAAAACTGAATGCTTATTCACTTCCAAAACATGTAACTGGTTTTCCAAACCAGATGCTATGAAAAATATATGGAAGTAAAAAGTTTGACTTTTGCTGTATATAAACTGCTAAAAATACATCTCAGGAATTGGTGTACAGCCACATTGTACATACTGCTGCACTGCATTTAGCACTGGTGTAAGCAGTTGGAAAAGAGCCTGTCTAAGATGGTGCATAATCTCCCCCACTATGGATCTGCTAAGGAGGCACAGAAGGAATTTATTACCAAACTTCCTTTGGCTCCCTGGGGAGCCAACTTGTTTCTCAGGTAATAATGTAGCAAAACAGGTACTTGGCAGATATGTGAAGAGTAACAATACTTTTCTAGACTCATATTTTGAGTAGTTCAAGTGCAACCTTGCCACTGGGAGGTGGCTCTGAACACAATATATACAGCAGAATTTGCTTTCTATTGCATGGAATAATTGGTTTGTTGGCCAGAAAACAGGGTGCTCTCCAAGAAACCTGTATTCATACCCATGTGGAAAAAATGGATAAGAAAATTTGTGTACTCTTAGCTTAAATTATTGCAGCTAAAGGGATCAAATTAAAAAGTCAGGCTTGCGTCTTTGGATGCACTACTGCAGAGCCAATAATTAATTGCAGGGGCCTCTGTATTTCCTAAACTGTACAATCATTACTCAAAAGCATGTATATTTAATTCTGATGCCTACTTTTGCATAGTGTCACATGCGACCCTTTCTTAACAGATATAAATATTTGGGGATTTCTTTTTGGTGATGAATTAATAAAAAGATGATATCAAGTAGCATAAAATTTCTGTGAATATTAATATTGTATAATGCCCATATGACATGTGCTTTGAAATGAACTTGGAATTTTTTTGGAGAGATTGCAAATCCTGTATTTTAATTGCACCATCAAGAGACATTGTGTTGAAAATATGCCTTAAATGGTCAGGATAAGCAGGAATTAGATTTTGGAGTCTTACTTTAAAAACAATAGAGGCATCTAGTGGAAGTGCTTGAGGACTGCAACTGTCAGGGAATACATCAGCACACAACTCATTTCCCTGCATTACTTCTTCCTGGATTGAATTTCAGGAACTGAATGACAAATGCCAACTGTGTCTATGCTTTATTTAAGAACAGGTTAATCTTAAATTCAATGTTGTTTAGGCACAGTGAGGAGAACCTGATTCAAGAGCCTAAGACATATTTTCAAAAGCGATCCAAGCAAGCTAGACCATAGAAGAATTTATATCTGTACTGATTACAATGCTTTTTCTTTAAGATGTGGCCAGTCACAGTGCAATTTTATAGGCCTTGGCTACCTAAGCCATTAGATTCCTTATAAAACATGATTGAATTAGGCATGCAGAGAAGTGATCTTTTAGGCAAACAATGAGGATATGTGCAAGTCTTAACACAGAGGCTCTCCATAGCCGTATGATGAAGGGGTATGGTTTCCATGCATGATTCGCAACCTCAGACCCTCTCTGTGTGAATTGATTCTTGAGTTTTCTTTTAAAAACCGATGGGTTGAAGTGGAGAGTGTCAGTCTTCCTTTAAAATACAACAAAAGAGAGATCCCCTCCCATCTAATACTTCAGCCTTTAAAGGACTCGCCCAGGACACAGAAGAGGAAGTTCAATTTCCTCCTCAGCCTGATAGCACACCTGGACATTTTGTGTCATACTACATATTCGGGGGGAGGAGGAGATGACCCAGCAGAAATCTGAAAGCTGGCTCTTCTTTGCACCCAAGGAGCAACCCAAACTACAGCCAGACTAATAAGCATACAAAAGGCATGGAAGTGCAGGGCTTGGTGACTGCTGCTTTTTATTTTTCCCCTCCCCTCGAAATCGAGCATGCTACAAATCTATTCACATGCCCTTGCAGAAAAAAATAAATAAAAATTAAATAGGGCGTGGATCCTCGCTGCTGGTTTCCAATCTCTAGGCAAATCTCACTGAAAAGAAATTTAAATACCAGGCACATGTTTGCTCTTGGTGTTTGAGCATCAGAATTAATCCTAAAGCTCACCCTCAAAACTTTCAACCGCAGTTTTATTACTTCCTCTGCTAACCACGTCGCTACTTATTTCTTCCTCAAATTTCCTTCCCTTGCTGTGGCAGCCTTCTTCCCCAAATCGCTCGGAGTTGCATGCCTGCTGTTCTACCTCGTCAGCAGCGCAAAACCTGACGGCGAGCGCGTTACGCCGCCAGGTGCCATCGCTGCTGTGGAGTTTTGCCGAATTTTAGCGGCTTTGCGCCTCGCACCGACCCTGACCAGAGGGCAGACCCCAGGCAGAGGGGTCTCGAGGCGGGGTGGGGGGGGAACACGGTGCCGTGCCGAGGACGATCTCCGCGGCTCCCCTCGCTTTCAGCCCCTCACACCCGTGAACCCCCCACCCTCCCCGGGCCGTGACGCCAGAGCGGGCGGGCTCGGGGAGGTGTCGCCCCCTCGGCGGCCAGCCCCCGGCCGGGCGGCGCTCCCGCTTCTCCCTCTCGCAGCTCCCGGCCCTCTGAGGCGCCGGGGCCCTGCCGGGCGCCGCCGCGTTGCCATGGCGCGTCCCGTTCGGCCTGGCCGGGCCTGAGCGGCGGGGCCGCAGCCGGGCCGGACACCGAGGACACCGAGCCTCGCCGCGGGCTGCCGGGGCCCGCTGGCCGCCGCCCCGCTGGCCGCCGCCGCGCCCCGCCGCCGTTCCCCTCCGGCCCGTGGCGGCGGCGGGCGGCGGGCGGAGCAGGGAAAGATGGCGGGGAACGGCGGCGGCGGCGGCTTCGGGGAGATCGTCCAGCTCAACGTGGGCGGCACCAGGTGAGGCGGCACCGAGATCTGCGTCCTAAAACGCTGCGGCCGCCAGCCGAGGGTGGTGCGCGGCGTGGAGGGGTGGGATTGCGGGGCAGGGGCTGCGTGAGGAGCGGTGCGGGTGCGCCCCTCGGAGTGCTCGGCCGTGGCACCGCGCGCGTTACGGCGTGGTGGAAACCAAGCCTTCCGAGCCTGCATGTTGCGTGTAAAGCCAGCCGCAAGGAGCAGGGATTACTCCCATTTTAAGAGTGTCCTTGCAGAAGGCAGGCTCGGTGTTGTCGCTCAGGAGCCTTCCTTAAAGGAGGGTGCTGCCAAAGCCGGCGCGGAGAGCTCTGCTGCTGTAATAAGGCATCGGGAACAGCCCCAAGAAGCTGTTCCTAACTGAGGCATCGCTGTGGGTGAGCTTTGCCCTCAGGCTAACTTTGATGTTGACTCGGACCCCATTTCGTGTTACACTGAGTGAGGCACCTCAGTGAGCTCTGGCCCTGAAAGGACAGGCCAGGTTGGCCTTCAGATTTCTATTTTAGTGGAATCACAAAGATGCCTCAGTCTGGTGTTTTTAAATGGTTCTTCCTTATTAAATGCCTCTGCAGAGAACAGACAATTACAGGGCGTGAATCAGAATACATGAATACACGTCTTCAGAGGGCTTGCCTACATAAATACGAAGAATACGGCAAACTAACAAATGTGTATAAGTTACATTTCTGTTTGAAGGGTTCTGGAGTAGGAAATGCATGCACAATCGTTTACCTTTTAATAGGGAGACAGTAGGGCATAGTACCAATCTGTGTAAGAGGTCTTGGTCTTCTGCAAGCTCAACTTCCCTCGTAGTGCCCATCTTCTTGGAAGGATGTATCTGAGCCAGGCTTTTCAGCTTCCAAAGGCAGGTGACTCAAAGCTAGCAGCAGAGTTGTTCTGGACAGCACATGGGAGAGCATGGAATAGAGCACGCGTTTTTTTCCTATTCATTAGCTTCTGTAACCTGTATTAGTAACCTGAAACTCTTAGTTCTGTTTGGAGAGCTGTCTGATAGCAGTAATTCTGTGGATCTGGTACGGAGACCCAGCTGACCACATTTCCTCTGTTTGACATGAGGTTCCCACTGCTTCCAGGGACAGCCAGAGCCTGTCTGCCATGTGCTGTAGCTCCATCCAGCAGTTGCTGGTCTCAGGTTTTGTGGGTTGCTTAGCCAAGCGTGCAAGCCTCTTGCAAGTTAACAGTCACAGCAATTACTGTAACAAATTCTGTTGATCCTTTACCTCCTCAATGTATAGATAATTCTACAAGCGCAATAGACTATGAAAGCGGTTGTTTTATATCTGACACTTCAGTAGGTCTGTTTCCAGTTGTCTATATTCTTTGACATAACAGTCAGTTGCCACGTGCTTTAGATTATTTGAGGATATTCTGCTCATTTTGCCTGATTCCCCTTCTTATGGAGTCTGCCCACTGTGTGTTAGGTGCGTGGAGCTGCAGATGTAGTTATGCATGTCAGTGTTGCTCTCTGTGCTTCTTTCTACGTCCTGGAAAGGAGTACTCCAGTTCGTTGTTTACATAGATTAATGTGTCAATATTAAAAGTTCTAAAGTATATGTTAGTATGAGGGATCGCTTACTAAACTAGTACCACAGTGTTAAGGCATGGACAGAAAATCCTTGAGCTGTCTAAAAACAGTGATTGTGCAAAGCAATGAAATTGCAAGGAAATGAACAAGGAGTCAGTTGCTGGCTCTCTTTTTCCCCCATACTCTTCCCCTTTACTCTTGAAGTAAAGAAGGGCAGTGGTCTGTATTACTGCTGATAAAAGCTGTGCCCCAGCAAATCCACAAGTGAGAAATTACACTTAGAAGCCACTTTCCATTTAAATAGCCAACTGTTCTCTTTTTTCCCTTTGTAGTAAAGACTGTGTACATTTATGCTCAGAATGCTGATGCTGTGGACTTTCTGTTAAGAACAGATTTGTCATTGTTGTGCTTGCAGGGAGCAGCTACACAATCCACATTTTATGCAGAACGGGTGGTAGTTTCATATGGCTTTTATGCTTCTGACTCCCTTTAAGAGTACAAAGTAATGCTTTTTATTTACTTTTTTTTTTTTTTTTTCCTTTCCACAGCTAGAAAATATAGGCAGTGAAAACTGTATAAACTATGATTAAATATTTGTATTCTAAAAATAGTTGTAAAAATACTTGTGATAGTTGCAAAATTCCTGTACTGTACAAAAAGTTGTTATGGAACTTTACCTTGGCATTTCCTTTTTTAATTCCTGTTAATTAAGTGGTCACCAAAGGTTTCTTAGTCATGACTAAGAGCTCATTTTGAACTCATTTTCTAAGCTGCCAGTCCAGTTGTCTTCCTTCATGTTAAAAATGGGATTAGTATAAAGGAGTTCTTGGTTATTTATTATAGAAAATACTGTCTGGCATTATAAACGATAATTCGTGCTATTGCATAATATTATGATTCAGAGTAAATATTTTTCTCGCTTTTAACTATTAAAACTATTTTAATAGCTTTTTAGGGGCCCACTATTTTATATTGTGAGCCCCTAAAAAGGGCCCAAAGAGCAAAACTGCAGACAATTAAAATTACTGTAAAATATTAACTTGTCTGAAGTTACTATAAAATATTAACTCGAATCATGTTGTAGTCTTTTGCAATGTACGGTGTAGCACCCTTTGACTCCTGTGTAAGGGTAGCATGGTGTTAATGACAAATATAATAGACTGTTGATAAACTTACGTTTTAACGGCTGGGTTTGTGTGTGTGTACATTTGTGGTTTTATTTCTTTCTTTTAAAAGCAGTGATGTTGGCAAAGTGTGAGAAGCAGAGAAAGGTTGTTTGGGACAGCGTGTTACAAACACACAAAAACAACACTGCAGATACTTCTCATCACACTTAAAGGTGATTTGTGCAAAGAAGCTGCAACCTCTTTGACTTCGTGAAGATGTAGCAATCTCAAACTTCTCTGACCCATTTGATGCCAGCTTTGTAGGACATGTCACAGAATTTGACAAAGGAGACTGCCTTCCTGTTTTCTGGCTGATTCTCAACTTGTAATTTTGGTCTCCTAGGTTCAGCACTTCAAGACAAACACTGATGTGGATTCCAGACTCCTTTTTTTCCAGGTAATATGTCATCTCATAACACAAAGAAATGTTGATAAGTATTTTCAGAAATAAGATATATTCTCCATTGTAATTTATGCCAAGAATAAGTGTTATACCATTTTTTCTTCATCTCAAACGATGGGATGGGTTCATCTGAAATAAGTTGGTTACCAATAGTCTTCTGCTGTCTTGGATTGTGCTCTGGTTGCTTATGTGTGTCGAAAAGCTTTCACTTTTCAGATGAAATATCCTGGAAATAAGGCAGCAAATCTGCAGGAAAGGGAGATGCCGCTGTCTGTTGCTATTTTCCCATTTGTGATCTTATTGCCCATATACAGTGGCACTATCTTTAATGTTTTATGAATTATCCCTGTACCTGGAGTTAATTAAAAGTTTTAAGGTTTTTAACCCGTGTTACAGGATCTGTGGGGTATCTTTCTGCTTTTATCTCAGTACTGTTACTGCTTCTATAGGTTCTGCTGTTTGTACTGTAGTAATTTTGTGCTGTTGTTGCCGTACCTCTATCATCACAGTTAATCCCAAACTCATAAAAGAAAACCCAAGTCTGGCTATTTTGCTTCCTGGCACTTGATTTTTGTATGCTAGGCTTCTCTCCCAATGAAAACCTGGCAACTGGCACAGACAGGCAGTATTATCTGCTTCTGCTATACTGAAATGTTCAGATCAATGGAGAGCCAGGGAGGCTCTTTTCCTTCTCTGAGGTGTGGAAGGAAAAGCGCAATAAAGAAGTCCTGAGAAGTTTCTTGTTTTCCCAAAACTAAGTGTACTGTCTAAGGAAAACTGATCTGAAACTCATCCAGTACTGAAAAATATCTATGAGGTCATTGTCATCCACAGTCAGATGGGATTTGGAAATAAAACTGTTGTTGTTAGTGTGTTTGCTTCACATCTGTAGAAAGAAGCTCTGGTGGTGTTTTCTACTGATCTGGAGCAAGAGGACTTTGATCTGATGGGAGAGAAGCTTTGAAGTAAAATAGTGTTAAAAAACTCAACTCTCCCATTCCTGCCCACTAAGTCCCTGCAGAATGGATTGTTTATTCTTCCTTTTTTT
This sequence comes from Aythya marila, assembly GCF_965140915.1. NCBI lineage: Eukaryota > Metazoa > Chordata > Aves > Anseriformes > Anatidae > Aythya > Aythya marila. The sequence continues at coordinate 19,423,174 of NC_139044.1, forward strand.
TTTTTTTTATTTTTTTTTTTTTTCCAGCAGCTTTTAGTGATTTACTGGGTTGTAACAAACTATGCAGCCCTCTGGGTGCCTCAGAAGAGTTTTCCATCCTTTCAGGCTAGGTTCTTCTCTTTGGGAATCTGAAAGGTCCGTATGCAGGTTTCAGCCTTTCCTTAGGTTTGTGTGCACAGCTCCTTTGCACAGGAGAAATGATCTGGTATGTTCTCCCCTGCCTCCCCTCCAGCTTTCCTGCTTAACCTAGGGAGTTTTCTTTGCTCAGCTACATTGTTATAACAAAATGCAACTTACAGCACACAAATAGAGCAGAGTAGCGTCATCGTGTATTCATGGCAGTGCGTTCCTAGGGGACATCTAACAGATTTTCTTTGTTCTAGTTTGCTGAGTGGAAGAATTTCAACACTGAAGGATGAAACTGGTGCTGTGAGTAATAAGCCTGATAAATCATTAAATTAATGTTATGCTTTTAGTTAGGTTCTCTCCTAAAACACTCTGGGTGTTAATGGGATTTACGCTGCCCAAGTCAGTTATGTTATAAGAATGGAAAGTGAATGGTCAAATGAGAAAAACGTTTACATTCCTAGGCTTATAAAGCCTTGCTTTGTCTTTTCACAGTATTTTCCTCTGTCATTTTTGTATTACATAACCCCTAATAGTAGTGTTGCAGAAACCTACATTTAAAGTGCTGACAGCACTATCTCTGCTTCAGAGTCTGTGAGGAGTACTGTTCAGTTGGAATTTTGTTTGTATTTGACACTTACCATTTCAATAGGAGGAAAATAGAGAACTTTGAAATCATTTGAAAATGTCACCGTGTTTTCCTTGCCTTTTGTTGCAGGGAGTGGTGAGATTCAATACCAAGTCTGCTGTCTCCTTTTTCTTTACTTTTTTTTTTTTTCTTAATAATTTCAGAACCTATTTACCATACTGTTTGTGCTATTGTATGGGAGAATGTTCAGGAGTCATTGTAAATCATAATCTGGTTTTACCTAGTGAAGATTTAAAATATCAAAAAATAGCATTTTTTTTGTTTTCTCGCTGAAGAAGTGTATGTTTGTGGCTAGGACAGAATAAAGGTCTTGTAGGTATAACTACTTGCATATCATGCCGCCAAAGTCAGGTTGCTAAACTTTCATGAGAATTGGTGACATCTCTGTATTTCTTGGTTCTTATCTTCATTCCAAGATAAAAGAAACTGGAACAATGAGCATATTTTTGTGCTCATTCAACATTGTACAGACAGTGCAGAGACAGCAACAGTGTTTTTTTTAACTGAAAAACTGCCAATTGCTGTGTTGGAGAGGGATGGGTGACTTCCATTAGATAGGTATTGCATGTGTAGTTGAGCAATCTTGACATGGAAAAAGAGTTTTGTTTGGCAAATATAAATATATATAATTTATATATATATACTATATATATTAAATATATAGCAAAATTTCCATTTCAGTCTGTGTATGTGATACTCTTAAAAGGGAAACTATAATTACAGCAATGTTGTTGAGTGATAAGGCACACAAGTACTTTGCTAAGAGCATAGAGGTTGTTGTAATGATAATATGATAATAAATAATGATAATGATAATGAATTTTGAACGCATGATAGAAATTCTGAGTACCCATTGACCTTTGTGGAGTCTCTAGAGCTTAAGTGTGTTATTTTTATTTTTTGAAGTGCAGCAGTGTTTGTATATACGTCTTTAAGAATGTTGAACTACTGCGTGGTAGAAAAATGAGAACAAAGGTGCCTGAAAACTCTTGGTTGCATTTATCTGCTGTCAACATCATCTTCAACTCCTCTTCCCATGCTTAGCACAAGTAAGCATGTTAGTTGATGGTTGCTCCAAAATAATACTAAAAGTATGTCATTTTTTCCTTGCAGATATTTATTGATAGAGATCCAACAGCGTTTGCACCCATTTTAAATTTTCTTCGCACAAAGGAGCTAGACTTACGGTAAGAAGTTCTGATTATTGTAAGTAAAAATCAGTTGGATCAGTTGCATTAGAAATTGCTTTTCAAATGGGAATTGTTCAGTTTTGCTCAGTTGGGTGTCTAACATATGATTCAGCTGTCTTGTGACTCTGGGCCCATGTCTAGAGTGTGCGTGTGTGTGGGTATATTTGTATGTGTGTGTGTATATATATAACTTGTTGGAGGCAGAAAGAGTAGCATAACATTTTGATAGTAAATTCTTGTAGCTTAAGCCACTTCTGGCAATGCATTTCTCTATTACCTCAGTATCTTTAATATAATTTTAAAATTAATAATGTTAAGATAATTTTGAAATCTCAAAAGCATTAACACGTTAAATATGTTTGGCAGTGATTCTATAAACTGTCAGGTAGCTTTATATTTATGTTGTCTAATATCTGGTTGTATGCAAATATACAAGTCTTACTATGTCCACTATGTTCATTTTTTTCTCTAGGGGCGTGAGTATTAATGTTCTCAGACATGAAGCTGAATTCTACGGAATCACTCCTTTAGGTATTTTTGTTTGTTTTGTTTTGATATGAGGTCATCTCATATTTGTTAGTACTGTAATGACCTAATTGCAAATTCTGGGCATTAGTAACCCTGTAGATTTTCAGATTTCCTGATACAGGAGGTTATTTGAAATAATGTCTTGTTTTCTGGGAAGTGTAAGCTATGGTCATGGTGTTTTTTCCCCTCAGTGAGAAGACTGCTTCTGTGTGAGGAATTGGAACGCTCATCTTGTGGCAGTGTCCTGTTCCATGGCTACCTGCCTCCTCCAGGTATTTTTGTGTACATGGCCTGATGTTGCTTGCAGCTGCTTACTGCTTCGGTCTGTGGGAGCAATTGGCTGTCAAACTGTCTGGAGAGGGCTTTCATATGGAAAGCTTGAGATGAATGGTTGAATTAGACGTAGTTCAAAAACAAGATATATCTGTGTGCTATATGAAATGGTGTACTTAGAGTACTGGAGAGAGGGTGGCATGTTAATACTGAACAAACTGTGTGGGCCAGCGTAGAGATTCTTCGAGAACATTTTAGATGTTATCAACATGTAGTACTCTTTTCTTTCTGAAGTTACAGTTACTTCACATACCCTCTGTCAGTAGATGACAAATCATCACAAATAAGCTTCTCTTAACAATATTAGTACGTTACGTTTTTACTTCTCTGTAGAGATGAATGCTGTTCATGTATTAACCTGAAGACTGGGTTATTTAGCCAATTATTGACAATTTTTCTGAGATAGTTCCTTAAACTGGTTGTGAGTGTCAAAGCAGAGAGCAGAAGCATTTTTTATTTCATTACTGGGATATATCCTGTAATCCTTAGAGCTGATGAATTAGGCTTCGGATTAAAATGCACAAATTTTACTTCTTTATTTTGAAAATGAATGAATATCTGTTATATTGCTGAAGCTTATGGAGTGGGACAAAACATCTCTTTTCTTTTATAGGTATTCCCAGTCGTAAAATAAATAATAATGCTGGGCCACCAGCTGATGTTAGAACTGGTCAAAACTGCTCTGAGAGTGAGATTCATGGAGGTGGCGTCCAACCTACGCTAGCCGGTACTGGAGAAGGTACAGTCAGGCTAGGTGAGGGATGTCAGTCTTAAAACCGAAACAAACTGCAAAAATCATTGTCATTGGGAAATAAAAATAGAGTGACTGTTTTTGGTTTCAGTGTTGTTCTATGTTTGCCTGATCTTAAATTGCTGAATGTTTACTTATATACTCTTCTTTAGGCAGTATTTAAGGCTCAGTGTTGCACAATCAAGACACTAGGCTGAGAAGAAAGGCGAACTAAAGTTCTTCATGCAGTGTTAGTCTGGCCCCTTAGACAAATGCCTTACACTGTACTGGAAGCCGTGAGAAAATACTGACAGGCCAGTGTTTCTTTGGTCACTGTTTAGGAACATGAATCTCCTTCCTGCTCTTGTACTTCTTTCTTGCACCTGGTGCCTTTTTTGCCTTGCAGGAGTCAAGAGTCTTTAGCACAAAGGTAGTATTTGTTTGGCTATATAAAGTACTTTCTGTGTAAAATATTAAAAAACTGTAAACAAGGTAGAATTGGCTTGTGTCATTTTCCAGGTTTTGGCTTTGTAAGCGAAACTGTGTTCTAAGAATTGCCATCTTTCTGCTATAATTGTGTAAATTGCAGCAATATTAGGAAAATCCTGAGTATGTTAAAGGTGAATGTACATGCAAGTAATATTAAAATAAGCCTTTTCCTGAGTTACTGCAGGTTTGGAAGAGGGCAGTAGAGTTTCTTATACGGCAATGATCCTCAATTTTCTTTAACCATTTTTTCAGGGGAAAAAAAAACCACAAACAGCAACTGTTTTCAGAAATACAAGCATGTACTTGTCTCTTTATGCTTAGCAATGCTTTCTATTATGGTGACTGAGATGAAAAGTTTCTGTTAAATATCCTAGCAGGAGAGTCCTGCCCTTTTCTGGATGCCTTTGCTTATCTTTTTTCCAATACCCATTGTTTGACTGACTTAAGTTTTATTGTTGGTTTTAGGATTTCCTGTGGACCCACGGAAAGTTTTAATAGTAGCTGGTCATCACAATTGGATAGTAGCTGCCTATGCTCATTTTGCTGTTTGCTACAGGTATGAATGAAGTTGCTTTGCCAGACTACAGAAATCTAACAAATGCAGTAAAATTTCTGCTTTGGTAAACCATAGCAAATTGGTTTACTCTGAAATAACAGTAGATCGTGTGCACCCAGTGTGTTTTTATAAATATGAAATACCATTCCTGCTCATGTAAATAAACTGCTTGACAGGAACTCAGATTTTAATGCTTTGATGTCAGTTCCTGATGCCCTTGCAAAATAAATTAATCAAGTAATGGAATCCAGTTGTAACTGGCAAATGGTACCTGTTTTAAAGCAAGGTTTTAAATGAAAGATTCATTTAAAAAGTTCTTCGTACTGCTTGTGTTTGAAGACAGTCTGAAGTGTGGGAAGTTAGACGATCAAAGAGCTTGAAACAGTTCATAGATTTTCTTTGCTATGAGTGATGTGTTTTGTCTTTAAACTCTTTTGTCTTTTTGGCATAAGTAGAACTGTTACGCACTTGCTACTTCACAGGGATGGCTGCAAAGTGTTTTTAAATGTACTGTAAACTGACTGGCTAGTTTCTAAGATCAGGTGAAGATAAGTGACATCTTTATATTACAGAAGCTGTTTATAGTTCACATCTGGTAGTCTTAAAATGGTGGCCATCCTTCCAGTGGAAGATAGTGTTTTAAAAAGAACTGTTCTCAAAAACAACCTATCACCGATGTCATAGTGTGATTCAGAAAGGGGAATACAAAATATAATGTGAAAAGCTTCTTTCTGGATACTACCATGCTGAAACCATATTTTGCTGCCTTTTTCACTATGTAGGATGGTAATTTACTTGCTTAAAACTCCATAACTTAAATCACATGTAACTTGTCTCTTGTATTCACCACTGCAATTCATTTTGGTTTAATTTGTGTTTAAGTAGTGTAAGAGAAACCATGTTTAAGTTCTAGCTTTCAATTATTCTTAATATGGTCTGATTAGAGAAGGAGGCAATGATTTGCAATTGTCTTTGTGCTAATTGTCCCCTCCTTAGGATTTTTTTCTCTGTTTCCCTTGGATGCTGGCTCACTTAAGTGAACAATTCTGCCTCTTTCCTGCCGGTAATCTACTTAATCAGGCTTATTACTGTTAAACTTCCGTCATTAATGATGCTTTTGAGGAAGCATGTCAGACATAAATGGTTGCTAAAAGAGGGCACAGGTCAGTATGCCAGTTTAAAATGCAGTTTTTTCCTTAGTGACTCAAGGTAGCAGTCTTGTCGTGATTGACTTGTTTCCTTTCTGGAATTTGAAGGAATTCTAGCAATACCATGGTGGAGTTTTCCCACCTCCTTTCTGCTCCTGCACAGCTTTTTGGTAAATGTTTTCACCCCTCTCTGCTGTATCTCAGTATCTGCCATTTTCTTTTTGCTTATGGGTGATTTTTCCCAGGCTTTTTTAAGTATCTACTATGTGAGCAGGCAGCATACACATAAAACTACTTACCTCTACCCTCAAATTTAAATTCAGCTTGCTTATACTACTATGCGGCAGTTGAATTACGTGATTTTCAGGATTATTTCACTGTAAGGGCAACAACTGAATCTTGTCCAGTCTCTTCTCAAAGTAGTAGTTTATAGTGGACAGTGAAATTCTTGCAGAAAGAAATATATTCATATATTTATTTTTGTGACTTTCTTTTAGGCTCCTTGTTAACAGATACTATTTAAATACTTAAGGTAGTTATTTTATTGAAAGGCTACAGCAGAACACAATGCATTCTTAAAAAAAAAAAATTTTTTTAAATCTATTTTTCCCTTTAAGTACTATAGAAGTCTTTAAAATTTGGTAATAAGCTGGTGAGAATGTCTTGGTTGCATGCAAAGGCTTATGGATATTGCAGTCCTGCTCTTAAGTTACTGTGTTACAATTTATTCTGCGTGCTACATGGGTAGGATATAGCTATCTGTGGTGCTTCAGCTCCAGGTAGGATGCAATACTGAAATGAAATAATGGCAAAAAGTATGAGAGATGTTTCTGCTTTCTGTGTTAACATTTATGTAATTTGTGTGCTGAGAGTGTACGTTCTAGCTCAGTTGCAAGATATCTAGACAATTGCATAAAATTCAATCAGGTAAGCTGTGCTTTTCTGGCATCATACTAGTCTTTAAGATTATACAGGAAAATGATTTTCTAAAGATAAAGTGTATAACCTATTCAGTACAGTTAGTCTACAACATAATATGAACAGAAATTGCGTGACTAGGTAGTACAACGTCATGCCAGAACATGATTGAGTAACTTGCATGATATCCATTCATTTGCCTCTGGAAATTAATAGATTTTTTCTAAGGTCTTATGCTCAACAACATCCTCTAGCATTTGGCTAGGCCATCTGCATTGGGCCAGGTTTAGACCAAAGTGTCTGTATCTGAATCTTTAATTTTTGCCCACCATTCCCTTCTTCACTCTTCCAGAATCAAAGAGTCATCTGGGTGGCAGCAGGTGTTCACGAGTCCCTATCTGGACTGGACAATTGAGAGAGTGGCTCTCAATGCGAAGGTGGTTGGAGGACCTCATGGGGACAAGGATAAGATGGTTGCAGTCGCCTCAGAGAGTAGCATAATCTTGTGGAGCATTCAAGATGGCGGTAGCGGCAGTGAAATTGGTAATTATAATTGCTTGATTGATTTGTTTTTGTGTTGTCTCTGTGCTTAACCAGAAAGGAGTTTGTGAACCTATTGTGAGGTATGTATTATCAGTAGTGTTATGTCATTGTGAAAATACTTTCTGAAGAAGCTGTAATACAGAAACCTATTACAGCATATTAACTTTCTTCTCTGTCATGCTAGGGGAATCCTTTCTAAAAATCGGAAAGGTGAATAAAAACTAGTCTGTTTGCTGAGCAGATACTAACTAATACTGAGTTTCCATGTGAAGACACAAATCAGAGTGAAACTTCTCATAGGACTTGTGTTTAAATCTAGGCCATAGCACAAGTCTAATAAAACTATTGAGATGGGAAGCTAGATACTGAGATGTTCTGCTTTTTCCTTGCCTTTGCCTTATCAAAGCCATATTTTTACATGGAGATGATGAAAAGATCTTAGTTTTCTGTCAAATGTAGTTTATAAATGGAATTTGGAAGAAGACAATTTGTTCTTTTTGTAGCTTTGGTTTCTAGGTAGGGAAAAAGCATGCTGTACTGACCTAAGCATATAGGAATTTCTGCTTGTACTTCTTGACACTGAAGGACTCACAGCTAGGGAAGCTTTAAAACAGCACAAAGAGCTTTTCAGAAGTAAATGTTCATTGGTACTTATCTGATGGCTTGTCTGATCTGTTTGTTTTTCAAATACAGGGCAAGTTGGAGAGGCATTGAGGGGAATGGCATTAGGAACTTCCTTTAGTCTAATCTCTGGTGTTTGAATCGCTACTATTATACCAGTAATGTCCAATTCCTCTGGCAGCGGGTATTGCTAATCAAGTGTGATGGCAATCCCCTTATATGAGCAGTTCTCTGAAACTGAATGCAGAATTAAATTGTATTTAAATATATCTTCATAGTTGAAGTCATGAGAATTAATGTCATCGTTAAAGTGAAAATGACCAAATTCATATTTTGATACATGTGCCTTTACTTTAAAGGAAGAGCTTACTTTAGAGATGCTCAGGCAATTTCTAGCTCTATTAATGTCTGTTGCTGCTTGTTATGTTTAAATAAGTTCAAGCACTAAGTCAGATTTGAAGACAGAGAAAGGCAAAGGTCTTGCATGAAATAAAAGAGCACTGCATTACTTCTGACTCAGAGTACTTGCCTGTGATCACAATCAGCAAAATAGAAAAGGAGGTTCCATTGCGTTTAGTAAATAAATAAATCTGAAAAGCGTGGGTAAGTTGATTATGTGATCTCTCTGTTAAACAGAGTTGATACAATACTTGAAGCCTTTTCTTCCGTTATTCACCCCTTCACCAAATCTTATACTAGTAAGCAGGAAAGAGTTAGCATGACATCTGTACTACTGTAATAGGTATTGCTTTAAGCACTACACTACTACATTCCTTCTGCATTTTCTGGTGTGACTTAGCTGCTTGTGTTCCCTTGGGATTTGAAATAAGATATATGAAGCAACATTTTAGATTTTTGGATATCAAATTCAAAGGCAAAAAATAAAAATATAATAAAATACTTCAACATCATAAGGTTCTGATAACTCAAACTGCAACTGAAGGTGGCAAACAAATGAAGGAAGCACTTTGCTAAGCAGGCTGTGCTGCATTGAAGTGACTGTGAAACAAAGGAAATCCCACTTGGTCTCTCTTTGGCAGGGGGAAGGGGAAGAGAAAGTGCCTACAGGATTGAATCTTCTGACTAACAATCAGACTGTACTGTTTGTCTTCTGGCTAATAGTGCTACTTGGTCTAAAAGAACTAAAATACAGTTGCATTTAATAGTAAGAATTTAAATACAGCTACCTTTTTTCCTTATAGTTGCAAGTGCTTGCATTCCTGCTTTACATTAGAGATACAATATATTGCTATCATCTCCTGAAAGAAACTGCTCGTTCCAAACAGTCTTTGGAGCCTGGTGACACCGTCCACAGAAAATTGTGCGGGCTGGCATCTTAGTGATAAAGCTCTCCCAGAGCACACTCTTTCCTTTCAATATTACTTACACAAGACACAGCTGCTGGATTGCTGCTGTAAGCAGTATTTTGCTGAGAGGGACCCTTAAGACAAGAGCCTGTCATTGCATATAGCATTGTCTCCCCTGTGGATGGGTCTCAAGATTGTTGAGCCTAAGCAGGACTGACACTTCAAATTCCTCCAGACCATTCAAGCTGTCTTCCTTGATTTCCTTGAACCTCATCCTTCTCTGGAGTAATCAATTCTAGTTGTTTCTGTGGATTTTTTATTATTGCCTTCTTCACATGCCTTGTACTGCTGAATCTTGTCTGTATCGAATGATTGTACCTTGCCCTGGAAAACAGTTTAGCATCTTAATTACAACGTAAGTATGCATTGGGCTTCTAGAGGGACGGCTGCTTCTTGGTTGGGAGTGGCACATTGTTTATTTGAGTTTGTCTGAAATAACGTTGGGAAGTTTTCCAGCTGTTGGGTACCCTTGTTTTAAAAGATATGTCTGCTGCTGCAAGATATAAAGTGCATTAGTGGACAGTAATACTAATATGTAGACGGAACAGAATGGAATAAGAAAGTTTGTGAGTGTGCAAGTGTACACTTGGTAGTGTAATGTAACATCAGTACAAATGACTTTGGTATGTAGCAGGCAGTAAAGCTTAGTTGGGAATTACAAACAGAGTGGCTTTCAGGGCCTATTTGTGAGACTTTGCAGCTGGCGAACTTGGAAATTATCTCAGGCATTTTTAGCTCTCTGTAACTTTTAAATACATGGTACAATAAATCATACAAAATATCATATGCTATGTAAGTTTACAGTTCAATTAAAAATATTGATATTGGACTTGTAATGAGACTAAGAAACCTCTAAAGAGAGAACAGATTTGGGTGGTGGAAGTTGCGTACAGACTTCAGTAAACAGACCCATTCCAGCTGAAGTTTGTACAGTGAGAACAGGGATCCCTGTTCTGGGGTCCCTCTTACAATTTGTGTTGCTGGTACAACCTTGCTGTTATAGGCGTCTAGATTCTTAGCAAGCTGCAATTACTTTTGCTTCATTTTTGTATTTGTCAGGGTTATAATATTTTAGAATCTGGTAAACATACTGACTTTGCTAAACTTCACGGTAAAATTATTACACACAGAAAGAGTTCTCTTGGGCAAGATCACAGTAGAGGAGGTAAGCTAATATTTGGTCTCTTCCCTCCCTACACCCACTTAAATAAGTCTCAGCTTTACTTGCAGTTCTAGTCTTCAAACAGTGAAGACCTCTGGTGAAAGATAGACTGGAGTGATTGATGTTGTTTTCATGATACTTAGGAGCCTTTCTGAAACATAGAAAAGCAGAGATGTTAAGGTCTGTTCTAACCGTAGTCATCAATGCCTGTCACAATTTGTAGTGATATTTTGTAGTAATTTGTAGTAATATTTTTAATATTAAGTGAAATGTTTTTGATGCCACATTTTCTCTATTTGGAAGGACGGTGTTTTCTGGTAAGTTAGTCTTATCTTCCAGATTTTGAAGTATATGATGATTGTGAAATCAAGTAGGGTTATATATATGTATATAGCCTTGTAGTCTAATTCTGAAATGTTTTAAGACCACAGACCACCTCTATTTGAAAAAACAAACAAACAAAAAAAAAATGGGCAGTAGGAGCTTTCAGTAATCCAGAAGGTAGTATGGCACAAATCTGCTAGCAAAAGCTGTGGAATTGCTGCTGCTTAAATGACATGCCATAGTCGTGGCTGGATAATAAACAAAAATAACCCTATTTGCTTATTGTAATAGGATATATATATATGTATGTGTATATTATATATACATATTTTTTTTTTCCCATTGTTGTGATATTTTCCTCTTTATTTTTCATGCGCTTCATAGACTCTTCTGGGTGTTTTGTTTTTTTTTTCTTTTTGTAGGAGTTTTCAGTCTTGGAGTCCCTGTAGATGCTCTCTTCTTCATTGGCAACCAGTTGGTGGCTACAAGTCATACAGGGAAAGTGGGAGTGTGGAATGCTGTGACCCAGCACTGGCAGGTGTGTTTAATTCAATTTTCAGTACCAGTTTTAATTTATTCATTCTGTCAGAATGCATGTGAAATAGAGAGATCCTTGGAGTCTGTGTGAGTGTGAGAAAACGGTTGAGCATTCATGTGATTAACAAAGCTTGTAAGGTAGCCAGATGTGCATCTTTGTGGTACAAAACTAGATGCAATAAAAATCCAAAAATTGCCTTGCAAATCCCAAGAGGCAGAACTGACCTAAGGCTGACTCCCTTGTCTGCTGTAGTGTTCGTGACTAAGTTCTTATTCAACCCTTCAGTGACAGTACTGCTAACTAACAACAGATAATAAGCGTGGGATAGCACTGCTTCTGCAGCAGAGGCAGACAAACATGTTGGGTTGGTCTTAAAACAATATTTAAAGTTCTATCAATGCTTTGCAAAATCTTCTGTCTCAACAATATAATGCTACATGACGAGCTGGCATTTGACAGTACTTGATAAAGGAACAAGACATAAGGAATAAAAACTGATGTGCAATATTCCTTCCTCTTGTTTCCAGAGACGAACATGGAAAGCTTTCTGATTACAATAACAGTTCTGCAGTTTGGTGGACTATTCCTTTGGTAGTGAAGGCTCTCATATTGAAGAGTAGAAAACCTTTAGGAAGGGCTTATACCCCAAAATGTCACTGTTCTCTAAATTATTTTTCCTACAGGATGAGAATAGTTCACTTTAAATAAAAAATAAATAATAATAAAATGTTTCAGGGTACTTTCTATGCCTGGGGCTCTTTTGTTAGTGTTAGGAAGATGGCAGTTTTTCTCGTCTCCCTGTAGAATACATTGTTCTTGATGAGCTATAAAGACTGAAGTGGCAGGGGTGTACCTCTGATCTTTAAATGCCTCATGAGAATACATGGCATTTGCTTACCCATTTTCCATGACTCGCTCCGGACTTAGAATATGATCTTGCTGTAAGAGAGATGTTTAGAACAGTGTACCAATGCCCCATGCAGGCCAAGACCTTTGTTTCCTTTCAGACTTGTTCTCCAGATGCCTTTCTACATCCTTTCCAGAACAGCCCTTTCTAAGTTCTACTTTAAAGAATCTTAGTTTTTGCCAAGCTCTTCTCATGTTGTAATTTTTGTATTTGATGTAGTTTACCCTGAGGATGCAAATCTGACCTCTGTCTGTAATTAGTTCTGACATCATCTTCCCAACTTGGAGATCTGAGCAGACTAGCTGAGGTGGTTTTCCTGGTACTTATTCCTCTGGCAATGTTTCAGTGGCATGTAACAAGGAGAGGAAGTTTTGGAGTGCCAGATACCAGAATACTTAGTGTTACAGAATAGGACGTAGCAGATAAAGCAATAGAACATGACAGAATAACTCTCCTCGTTTTGACTGATGACCCAGTCAATTTATGCTGTTGGCAGCATTGTGGGTCCTCTTGCTCAGATCTCTCCTTGCAGTTGTTAATGTGTTCTGCAAGGCGATGAGTAAAGTGGTGCATCTGTTGATGGGTTCCCTCCACCTTCATTAGTTTTGTAAAGTTTTCGCAGCTGGGAGAGCTTCCTTTATAGACCTTTGATCCAGAGAACTTAGGAAGCAGATTGCACCTTGATGCATAGATTTTTTTTTTTTTTTTTTTTTTTATTTCATTTATTTCTGCTCTTGTGCTGCTTCTTTAAATTAGCCTGGAAAAAACGAAATGTTAAAGGGGGCAAGACATTTTTTTTTCTCCTCATTATAGAGATCTTTGCCTGTAGCAGATACTTGCAGGGGCAAGAACTGGGTGTAGAAGAAATCTTTGAGGCCCAGCAACCTCCAGAAAACTGAGGAAGCAGCAATTTGACTTTTTTTTCTTTTGTTTGTACTAGGTTCAGGATGTTGTTCCTATCACGAGCTATGATACTGCTGGCTCTTTTCTGCTGCTGGGCTGTAACAATGGCTCTATCTATTATATAGGTAAGAAAGGGGCAGGGTGGAATAAAAAGGAAGTGATACTGAGCAGCTTTGTTCTTAAACTCTTTAGTCTATCTGCTCTATATCACATCAGAATAGCTTTGTGTTTTTCAGAGTAATAAACAAATGTCTCTTCCCCACAGACATGCAGAAGTTCCCATTGCGGATGAAGGACAATGATCTTCTAGTGACAGAATTGTACCATGATCCCTCCAATGATGCTATAACAGCACTCAGTGTCTACCTCACACCTAAAACAAGTCAGTATTGTATTGTATTGATGTCCCTCAAGCATCACTGTTTCACTGAGAATCTGTTAGAGATGTGTGTGTTTTTTTTTTTCCGATTGGACATTTTCTGTTGTTGCACAGTAGGGTGAAAGCAGACAAAGTAGCACTTGCACATAAACATTGATTTTTTTTTTCTTCCCTGAATCATTGAAATGAATGATGAGCACTGGATGTGACCGTTTCCCCTTATATCTGTACATATTTATAAATAGGTAAGTGATTGTCCCCTTGTGTGTAGCACTGGTAAGACTGCTCAGTGTTGTGTTCAGTTTTGGGCCCCTCACTACAAGAAGGATATTTACGGAGTTGCTCGTGTGTGCAGAGGAGAGCAACGAAGCTAGTGAAGGGACTAGAAAACAAGACATACAAGCATCTGAGGGAACTGGGGTTGTTTAGTCTAGAGAAGAGGAACCTGAGGGGACACCTCATTGTTCTCTAAAACTATGTGAAAGGAGGCTGCAGTGAGGAGGATGTCGGTCTCTTCTCAGGTGACAGGTGATAGGACATGAGGAGACAGTCTCGAGTTGTGCCAAGGGAGGTTTAGACTGGATATCAAGAAGAATTTCTTCATGGAGAGAGAGAACAGCCAAGCATTGGAATATGCTACCCAGGAAAGTGGTGAGTCCCCATCCTGGGAGGTATTCAGGAAACTTGTGGATATGATGCTAAAGGACATGGTTTAGTGATGGGACTTGGTAGGTCAGGTTGATGGTTGGACTTGATGATCTTTATGGTCATTTCCAATGTAGATAATTCTATGAAATAGGTACACGTGCAATCAAGTACATATATGTAAGTACAAAATATTACATTATACTTTAATACATTATATGTATAATATACATTATTAATGTATAATGTAATAACACATAAGGCATTGTATATTAATGCTTATGCATAACGTGCCTTTGCTGGTTTTAAGCCTTTTTTACAAGTTATTCACTTAGATTACTGTGGTGGTTTTACCTTGCTGGGCAGCTGGTCTCCACCACAATTGCTCTCTCACTCCCCTCCTCAGAAGAAGAGGGGGAGAAGAAACTATGCTGGAGAAAAAAAAAAAAAAAGCTCACAGGTTGAGATAAGGATAAGTTAATTAAAGGGAAAAGAAAGAGTAGAAATAACAAGAAAAAGCTGCGTGGAAACACAGAGAGAGATAAAAAAAAAAGTACTTCCCATCAACGAGCAACACTTAGCCACGTCCTGGGAGGCAGGGCCTCAATATGCATAGTGGTTGTCTGGGAGGACAGATGTCGTCTGAACGAGAACCCTCCTTCTTCTTCCCCTTTCCCACCTTCTATTGCTGAGTATGACACCACATGGCATGATGGCATGGAATATCCCTCTGATTGGTTTAGGTCAGCTGCCCTGGTGATGTTCCTTCCTCACCTCTTGCCCTCCCTCAGCCTGCTGGCTCTGGGATGGGGTTTGGAGGGAGTCCTGATGCTGTGCCAGCACTGCTCAGAAGCAGACACAACACTGGTGTGATACCAGTGCTGTTCTAGCTACAAGTGCAGAGCACAGCACTGTATGGGCCACTGCAGGGAAGGTTAACTCTATCCCAGCTAGAGCCAGTACAATTATAAATCTGATTCACTGAAATACTTAATGTTGAATTGCAGGCAGGGCAGAAACACAACCTTACCATTACATCTAACCATCTCATAACAAAATGTGCTAAAAACGGGCATCTGAATGATGTTCAGTTATTGTGTCTATGCACTCTTCTGTAATCACAGTGCAGCTACCTTTTAAATCAAGGGGAATAAGGTGGTGGGGGGAATAAAACATCTCAAAGGAACCGTCTACTTGCATATCTGTATTGATATCATACTGACCGTTTTAGCTATAGTCTTCCCTGTTCTTGCCTTGCTTTCCTCGCATTTGCCTCCCACTAAGGCAGAAGTAAACAGCATGTGGCACATATTGAACATGTCACTGTGAAAAGTGCCAAAATATCCACTTGGAATGTAGAATGAGATCTTCAAATGACTTTATCCATCTTTTATTTCACCTCCAGGAGAGAGGAGAGAATGAGAGGGTAGGCCATTGTTGGATTTAAATAAACTTATTTGAAGCGGGAAAATACCCTCTCTGATCATGAGAAAATCATGAGTTAAGAGTGTTAAAAATAAATATATTTCTTATTGTGAAAACTTGGAAATACTGTTTTCTACCAGCTCATTACCTGACTCCAGTAAGACAAGCTTTTATTCCTGAAAGGAACAACTGTGTTCTTGCTTGCTCTAGGTGTAAGTGGCAACTGGATTGAGATTGCGTATGGCACCAGCTCTGGAGCAGTGCGGGTGATTGTACAGCACCCTGAAACAGTTGGGTCTGGGCCTCAGCTCTTCCAGACTTTCACAGTTCATCGAAGCCCTGTTACGAAGATCATGCTCTCGGAGAAACACCTTGTGTCAGGTAATCTTTCTCTGTGGACCAGTTTTGGTAGTTCTCCCTGCTCCTGACCACTTCAGCGTTCACATGCATTACTTTTTAATTTGCTTTGTTTCCACATTTGATAGAAGTGAACTGAACAGATTTTTTACGGGCTAGATTTGCTTGGATCCTCTTTCTTAGACATTCATCTAAGCCCTTAGCTGTTAAAAAGCCTGGGCTTTATTTGACCAGATACTGGGACAACTAACTCTTTACATCTTATTCCAAGGTTGCAATTTGTGGAAATAAAAGGATTTGTAAACAAATACATCCCTGTCAAGTCTTACTGTTGTGGGCAGGTCCTTTAGGATTTGTCTTGCTTTAATTGCTTTGTCCAGAGAAGGGCAATGAAGCTGGTGAGGGGTCTGGAGAACAAGTCCTACGAGGAGCGGCTGAGGGAACTGGGCTTGTTCAGCCTGGAGAAAAGGAGGCTCAGGGGCGACCTTATTGCTCTCTACAGATACCTTAAAGGAGGCTGTAGTGAGGTGGGGGTTGGCCTGTTCTCCCACGTGCCTGGTGACAGGACGAGGGGGAATGGGCTAAAGTTGCACCAGGGGAGTTTTAGGTTAGATGTTAGGAAGAACTTCTTTACCGAAAGGGTTGTTAGACACTGGAACAGGCTGCCCATGGAAGTGGTGGAGTCACCATCCCTGGAAGTCTTTAAAAGACGTTTAGATGTAGAGCTTAGGGATATGGTTTAGTGGGGACTGTTAGCGTTAGGTCAGAGGTTGGACTCGATGATCTTGAGGTCTCTTCCAACCTAGAAATTCTGTGATTCTGTGATTCTGTAATAGCATTTCAGGAACTTTCTGGGTTGCAGCAAAATGTGCACCACCCCTTCCTGACCCCTAGAGAAAACCTTCCTATGACTTCAAAGGGTTGTCTGTGTCTCCTCTTCTCTCAGCTGTCTCTCAGTCTTTGTTGTGCTCTCCTATGTTATGCTCAGGAAAGCATCTGTTGGTTCCAGAGAAGAGGTAATCTCTCCTCCTTGTGGAAGATTTTTTCACCGAGAGTCTAGCAACCAGGGCAGGGGACAGATTTACTTTCTGCTGTCCCCCCATTTTTTTATTTTTGAAGTAACAGAAAACACACTATGCAATTATATTGTAAACAAACAGCCCAGGAGCCATCTGTTCTGCTGCAACTTGGAACTGATTTCATGCTAAACCCTCAGTACAAGGAAAGGTCACATGTATGTAGAAAACTGAGTAACTGATGAATGAGACAGAAGAGCATTTTTCTGTGTGGAGGGAGGGTTCTGCTGCCAGGCTGCTCTCCTGACATGTCTTGTACTAGCACATGCACAGTTCTGAAGGATGCTGCTGGTACGGACTAAGTCAGGCCTTAATGTGTGTTAAACATGTGTTTCGCCTGCCTCAGGTTTTTCTTTAATTTCTGAGGGAAGAGACAAAAGTAACTAATAGAAAACAGGACATCTGCAACAATTTGTAGATTGTTAGATAATCGTCTGGTGTTGCTAGATAATGTGACATGTGACTAAGCAGGATTTAGTCATTAATCTTGAAAAACTGTCATATAGAAAACTTTCAAGTTAAGCTTCTTCAATGTGTCATCCCTTGTAAATGTTACTGTACATCTTTTTCCTTTCTAGTTTGTGCAGATAACAACCATGTACGGACATGGACTGTGACTCGGTTTCGAGGCATGATTTCAACTCAGCCAGGCTCAACGCCTCTTGCATCATTCAAAATCTTATCCCTGGAGGAAGCAGAGAGTCATGGCAGTTACTGTTCTGGAAACGACATTGGTAGGATGTCTCACCAGCTTGATGTGCTGAGGCTGTACATGAACGGGTCTCATGAAGGTTTAACAGACACTGTGACTTGCAAGTCAGCTCATGGGTGTAAGCTTTTATATACTGCTCTTCCCTTGAAAAGATGGCAGGAAATACCATTTAGGCTGTGCGGAGTGAGTATGCTTACAGGGCTTAGTTTGAAGGTGAGGAAAAAAGAAGAAAAATTTTTGATCACAAATGCTGTGCTTTTTCCGTGAACAAACTGCTGTAGCATTTCACTTTTGTTTTAACTACAGAACGACAGAAAGCAGGGAAGGCTGTATTTAAAACAGACAACTGTAGCAAGGTTTGGGTTAACTGCAAGTTCCAGCTCACTGCTTATTTGGTTTTAAATGATATGCATATGGAAAAATTCCAAAATGAATTCGAAGTCAGTTTACTGAAGCCCTGAAACTGCAGAGGCAAATGGTGGAAGCACATTGCTATAGCAAGATACTCAAGGAATGCATTTCTATGAATATGTGTAGATGGGTAGTTGAGATTCCTTTGTGGCCAGAGTCTTGTAAATGAAACTTTCATGAACAGGATGGCCTGTGGACACAGGGTGGGATCACAAGAAATCTGAGTAGGCATTTAGACAGCTAGGAGCTGTAAAGTAAGGAAGTACTTAGGCCTGATGTCTGGTTTTGTAGTGACATGCTAGTTCCTGCAGGAACATCTGGGAAGCTCAGAATGGACATCCTTTAAAGCAAATGAACAAAAAACACTGTAGATTTGTATCTGCAGAGTCTACTAACCAAGGATGGCTTTTTCTAACTTTTGGTCACCTTTGGTTCCCTGGTCCTGATGCTTCAAAATGCCAATAACCATACTAATACTAACTGGGTCTTTGGGACTGTGTGGGGAAGAGGATGAGCAAGGTCAAACACTGAAAAAGTGATTTTCCTTTTTTCTCTAGGACCCTTTGGTGAACGTGATGACCAACAGGTGTTTATTCAAAAAGTTGTTCCCATCACCAATAAGCTCTTTGTAAGGCTGTCTTCGACTGGGAAAAGGTACCTCCAGGATTTAAGTGGGAAAGAAGCAGGGCTCCTCGGGTGGCTGGGTCTCTCATCCTATGGGGACAGTTGCATTCAGCAAGCTTCTAATATGCTTGACAGCTCTGGCTGAGCTCTTTTTTGTGTGTTAGTGACAGAACTGTACTTTATGATCTGCTATAACATAGAAGCCAAATGGCATTTTGAAAAATGTGCTTTCAGAGGTGCACATTGTGATGGCTTCCCTGCTGAGCTCACGAAGTAAACATTTGTGTGCCTATACATAATCTGTACCTCACCCATGGTACCAAGCTAACATTAAATTTCAAAAGCTAATGCTGAAGTTGCAGGTGGCAGGGTTGTGCCTCGCAGAGGTATACAGGGTAGCGGTGTCTCTCTTCCTTTGTGCCTGTCTTTGAAGATATGAGAACCTAGAAAAGTGAGAGGCTGTCTTTTAGTTCAGGTGTACAATTTACTTAGGCTTGATTCCATCATACTCTATTACATTGCTACAGAAGTAAAGTTGCCAAATACAGCTACTTTTCTTCCTGTTAGGCTAGAAAAATGGCAGGGGATCAGAAAAGATGATGCATCTGAGTCCAATGTTTCTTACATCTTTTGCCTAGTAATTTTGCATGTGAGAAAATGTTGATGTTTTAATGCTATTGGCAACTGAATTGAGAACAGGAGACTTGTAGGTTGCTGGTGTGCTTTTTTACTTCTGCTGGTTTTGCACGTAGTGGAGAGTTTTATTCAATGACTTATTTGGGCATTTCTTCTGTAAAAAGCTTAATACAGGGGACCATAAAAACAGGTTACCTGGAATACATGAAGCTTTGGCATGGACTCTGGCTTAGTAGCTTAGTTTTGGGAGTCCCTTTTCTGTCGCTCTCCACATCACCTTCTAAAATAAGGGGAGAAAAAGCGATGGAGTTCTGGTGTGTCGTCATACTGCAGTTGTCAGGAGACAAAAATTATTTGTGTTGTTAACCTTGGATTTTTTCATGTTTTATGTGGTTAAATATGCTGTTTCTGCAGGTTAGTATCCTAGAGTATGTAGCGTAGGAAAGGGCTACTTGCCCCATTCTTGAATGCTCTCCCATTTTGAGAGCCTTGGGTTTCTGATCACTGTGGACTGAAAAAGCACATTGAACACAGGGGGTTCCTCTAATAAAAATAAATAAGTGGTAATGCTGCAGATGGGGAGTCGGAGGGGCAGGGAGAAGGCATCACCTGCAGATGAGCAGCATGTTAGTCATGCAGGGAAAGAACTCTTGTCCGGAAGAAAGGTCTTTCTCTGATGGCATTTTTATTGCCTTCTCTGAAAATCAAAATAGTGCAGCCTTTATTGGCCGAACTCTGCCAGGTGCAAGTGTTTTGAGAACTTGGGGTTTCTCTTGTGTAGAATCTGTGAGATCCAGGCAGTCGATTGCACTACCATCTCGTCATTTACTGTACGAGAATGCGAAGGATCCAGCAGAATGGGCTCTCGGCCACGCCGCTACCTCTTCACTGGGCATGCAAATGGCAGCATCCAGATGTGGGATCTGACCACAGCCATGGACATGGTTAATAAGAGTGAAGACAAAGGTAAGTTTTGCTATGCCAAAACTGTGGTATGGTTCTTTTGCTGTTTTCATTTGTGTGCCACTACTGTAAATGGATTCAGGCACTAAGAGCTGTCTCTTTCAGATGTTGGCGGCCCCACAGAGGAAGAGCTTCTGAAGTTGCTTGACCAGTGTGACTTGAGTACATCTCGCTGCGCCACTCCCAACATCAGTCCTGCCACATCAGTCGTTCAGCCAAACCGGCTGCGGGAATCTAATTCCAGGTAGGTCACAGGGTGGCACCAGCTGCAGACACCAAAGGTTTTACCCTTCAGGTAGGTGAAGACAGGTTTGGTGACCTGAGCACTGTAGCTAATTCTCCTGAATCGATGCCATAAGTGTCCTAAATCACACTTATGCTACTGGATATGTGTTGGTTTATGTGTGTGCAGATTGAAGTACCGTATGAGAATCTGAAGCAAGTGATCTGGAAGTTGTTGTGTGGGGGTTGAGATGAGTATATGGGTTTTTTAGTAGGAGTTGGGAGCAGGGTATGTAACTGGCTGTTATTCTCAAGCTAACATCACCTCTTTTTGTCTTTTTTTTTTCTTTTTTTTTTCTTTTGGAAGTCTCCAATTACAACACCACGAAACAATCCATGAAGCAGCTACATATGGTTCTGTGCGGCCATACAGAGAAAGCCCCCTATTGGCAAGAGCAAGGCGGACGGAGAGCTTTCACAGTTACCGGGACTTCCAGGCTTTTAACTTATCCAGCAAAAGCCCAGTCGAAAAGGCAGCCCCTGCAAATGGGAATTCAACCCCAACAGAGGCGAAGAAGGCAACAGCTGAGGGCAGCGCAGCTGAGAGGAAGGCAGGCCTGGCAACAACACTTGAAGTGCGAGGCACTGGACTGACAGATGCAGGTGGATGTTGCAGCACAGAGGTTAACAGGCTGCCAGAGAGTTCGCTGGATGTCAAGAGAAGAGGACTGGAAGAGGAGAGTGAAGCCAAAGCAGAAAGCAAGAAGAAAACAGGGTTTGAAGGAGCTGGTTTCCTGGGGAGGAAGAAAGTGCCTCTTCTGGCCTCTGCACCAGTCCTTGTTGAAGGTGGACCTGAATTACCTGGTGCGGCATCTCCATCACCTACAAAGACAGCTGCTTCGCCACGTCACCGGAAGAATGATTCATCTTGCCAGGACTATGGGTTGTGAAAATGGGACTGGTGGCAAAGATGAGGTGCAGGTGCACTCTGCCTGGTAGCAGACATGACACTCACTGCATGTTGCGGGTTTCTTCTTGAACGGGATTTCGTTTTGGTATACAGAATGAAAATTGTAAGGAAGCAGGTTGTGAGAAAGTACCTGGCTGCTGCCAAACATTTGAAGAGTCGACACATCAGTGTGCGGCTTTATGTAATGCTCCAAAATGTAGTGCGGTACTTGGTCCAAAATATTGTTGTGCATTGCGTAAACATGGTCAGGCATGTGCTATGTTGTGATTATTTGGGGGGTGGGAGGGAACGGGGTACGAGGGTGCTAGGGAGTACTTGGTTGCTTGGTGGAAGATGCCTTTCAGACACAGCGCACACTGCTCTGCGGAGCTGCTGCTGTCTTGGCTGGATTCTGCCTGATTCACAGGGCTGCCTTTGTGGTCTTGTTTTATGAATGGGATTCTTGCTCTGTATGCTGCTGTCTGAAATCTGAAATGTTTTGTCCAGGTAAAGGAGGAAGCTATTTAAAATAGCATATTATATTGCCTCTTAGCCCTAATAAATTGCCAGAAAAATGTTGCTTGTGCTTCCTTAAAATTTATGGTGTCAGATGATGTGTTTTTCTGATTGTGACTGAGAGCATGCAGAAAAATATGCTTGGCAAAATGCACAGAACTGCCAGTCTCTTGAGGGCTTCCTTGCCTCTTTCTCGGAAAGAGGACAGAGATGAATATGGGAGTAGGTCTACTGTCATGGTGTAATAATTCTCAATTACAAGTGCTTTGACATGATATTTCCTACCTGTGCTGTGCTGATGGCTTGATGTTTGCTCCTGGTTCATTGTGGGTGTTGAACAAATTATATTGCCTGTAGATTAGCAATACGTAAGCAAAAGGGAAGGCTGTGACAGCGACTGTTTAACAGGGGGTGGGTTAGGAGGTTTTCTACCTTGGAAAAAGTATGCTTGGAGTTTAATATTAATTAATGGCTTGCTTTATTTTTTTTTTTAAACTTGAGACTAGGGGGTAAGGAAGAGGGAGGCAGAGAGGCAAAAGGTAAAGCAAATCCATAAGAATTCCTTCATTTTCTGTTTATTTACTAATGCATGAACACAGTTTTGTGGTGGAGCTCTGTTAGGTCAAATAAATACACATCTGTCCTTCTACAAAGGCCCCTTTCAGCCACATACAGTTTTTCTGGACAGGTACAAGATTTTCCATATAAGCACCCCTGCCCCACCACACACCCTCCTCAGCTGCAAAAGCCGGATGAGAGACAAGGATGAGTGCCTCTACTTCCACAGTCCTCTACTACTGCGTAACTTACAGGTTTTCAAACTGTTCTCATACCTTTTTGAGACATCAGTGCTAACACACAATTTTTACTATACAATTATAGATGGTGGGAATAGGCTAACTAGTACCCCCAGCAAACAGTTCTATCTCTTCACTAGTGGGTGTGGGATGCAGAAATGGCAGCCATATCCCCTCTCCCAAAGTCCGTGCAGGCTGCTTTTGGCAAGTTACCCACTTTGCATTTTCTTGAGAAGGTGGTTGTTTTTCAGAGGTGGGTATCGGTGAATGTAGTGTGTTCCTTGGTGACTGTGCTGAAGCCTTTGATGACGTTGACAAGATCTTCTTCATCTGCATACTGTTAGGAGGGATAAAAAAAAGTCATGTAAGTCAAACCTGTCCTATGCTAAAATGAGATTCTGTTCATTCAATTTTTTCTCCGCACCCCAGAAATGGTTTTTGAAACAGCCTACATGCGTTTCTACTTTTCTACTTGTTTTCCCCTTTTTCACAGCATCAACCAAAATATTCAAAGTATCTGACCCCAAAGCAGCTAGTTTTCATGGTAAGTAATAGGTTTACAATAACTCCTTACAGAGGGTAAGGAAATCAGTGTTTATTACAGGGAGGGAGAACTTATAGAATCATCGAATATCCTGAGTTAGAAGGGACCCACAAGGATCATTCAGTCACCCTCCTGGCTTCCTGCAGGATTCCCCAAAAAACAGACAAAAAACCATAATGTAAGCAAAACCTGCCCTACACTAAAATGAGATTCTGTTCTGAGATTGATTCTGTTCCTATGTCTGAGAGCGTTGTCCAAACGCTTCCTGAACTCCATCAGGCTGGGGACTTTGACCATTTCCCTGAGGAGTCTGTCCCAGTGCCTAACCACCTCCGGGTGCAGCGCCTTTCCCTGACAACCAGCCTGATCCTCCCCTGTCCCAGCTCCATGTGGTTCACTCAAAAGGATTTTAAAGATTTAATCTGTGACCATATCCTTCTAAATCTTTTGATTGTATATCCAAGGACTTTTGAGAGTTATACCTTTGCATGATCCTAACAAAACAAACCAATCACTAGAAGCTGACACAGCGACAGCACAGAGGAAGAGGAGTCCTTACCAAGCCACGACCACCAGTGCGATGATTACGAATAATGGCATCCCAAGGTGAATCGTCAACAAGAGGCTTTTTGTCATAGATGTCAAGCAGCTGGCTGACACTACGGTGAAGGGAGGCTTGAGAATACGTGCGACTTAACTGGCTCTGACTTGGTCGCCGTGCCCTAGAAGCATTATGGACACCGCGGTTGCTTGTGGGAGAACCAGCTCCTGGAATTTTTGTATCTTCTAGCCCCTAGTGGGAAGAAACAAACCAGCAACTGTAATACACAAGGCATGGCCTTCAAACACTTTATCTAAACAAAACAAAAGCAGGAGTATAGCAGAACAGAGAAGGCCATGCCACAAAAATCATGCAGAGTTACAAACAGAACAACAACTAAAAAGAACCCTTCCCCACTTGCAGACAATCATGTCATTCAAAAGGATAAAAAAATTAATAATAAAAAACTAACAACAACTCTCTAAAGCAGGGCTTGCCCTGACTTTTTGTCTCCTCTCTTTTTTTTTTTTTTTTTTTTTATATAATTAGTCAACAGGCACAGGTCCAAAGATTTTTGACTACCTGAATGACAGTCCAGACTTCCACAGCAGACTTTCTTTTGCTCAGTTATGGTCAGTTACTACAACCAGGAAAAACCCAGTTACCCACCAGGCAAAACATGCAGGATAAGTAAGATGCCCTTATGCATGCTCTTTGGGTCATCTGGCACAGCACACGTTTTGCAACTCTGCAAGCTAACAACTCTACCTCAAAGTGCATTGTGTAACTTTTGAGAGTGACACTGCTCGATGAATCAGACGTGTCAGCAATAGTCTCAAACTGAGATTAAAGAGAGGGAGGAAAAGCATTAGTGCAAGCAAAGGTGCAATGCAGGTGCAGTCTGTTCTTTACGGAGGCTGTGAATTAGCTGCAGCTCAGTGAGCGAGGAGACAGAGTAGCAGGATGTGGGGGAGTGGGGAACTGGCAAAAGATGAGGCACAATTTAACTTTAACTGGTCATCAAGTACTATGTGGGCAGCCAGCATTGCTTGCTGTGTGATCTCACTAGCAATTGTAAAACACAATCAGTTTTGCCACTTCAGAGCATCTCAGTACTAAGTTCTCAGATTAAGTAAGTCCTTCAACTGAAGGACTCCCAAAAAAGTCCTATTTTCCCCAAATAAGTTTTATTAAAAAAAAATAATAATAATAAAAAAACAGGGGAAAAAATAAAAGGGGCAGGAACATGGAAAGGACGTGTGGGCACGCCAACAGCAAAGACATTTTAAAGTCAAGAGGAACAACACAACATGACAGACTGTATAAGAAAAGGAATCAAAAGCATGAGACCCATAAAATAAGTTTCTTATGCTCTCAGCCTTTGCCAGGAGAAGGGGCACACTGGAAATCCCATTGTTTCCAAGAGCTGCTTCGTTGAGGCACAGATGCAGCTTCTTGGCGCTGAGACAAGAAGGAACAGAATGCATGAAGGATGCAGGAGTCACTATCCTGTTTCATGGCACTCACAGAGAAAAGAAGCTGAGAAGTGACAAGAAGAATAGCCTTGTAGCTTGCGCCTGGGAAGAAGCACAGAACAGGAGGGCACTGCAGTTCTAATTTTTAATCTTGTAGCAATTTCCAAATTCCTTTTGTCTTGCTTTTCACAAATGGGTAGGATAGCAGTACTACTCTGCTTCATGATGGAATGTGTACTTTATCCAGGTTTTTACACAGTTATAGCTTGTCATAATAAAAATGGCACTAAGCTTTCCCCTTTATCACTCCTCAGCAGTCCTCCTCCTACCCCTGTAGTGGTGCCAGTGTGGCTTTATGTGCACAGATACGCACAAGCCCTTTGTAAAGGTTCCTAGCTTTTTTATCTGGTTGCACTCACTCTCCCTAAACCTTCCTGGCAGCTGGTCCTACAGCATTCCAGCTGGGTGGTGGGTCGGTACTAGAAAGAAATAGAGTCTGTCCCTAAGTCCTGCTTTGTGTAGGGACAGCTCATGGATACCTGAGAAAAGACTGTCAGTCTAGCCATTCCTAACAGACAGTTGGAACCACATGGCAGGTTCCTCTGAAAGCAGATTTTATTACTTACCTTCTCACAGGATGCCACGGCCTTTTCAGCTCTACTGCAGATGTCAGCTAACATCAGGTGCCATTAGTGGCTTTGGATGTTCTGTGACTACAGATCCAAAGTTTGTCACAGGGCATCAGAAGCATTTTACATCCAGAAATGTCAGGTCCTGCAAACCAGGTGCCCTAGCGATCTGTTTGGATTAAGTGCCTGCAGCCTGGCTCTCTGTACCTTCATAGCTATAACCAGATAGCCCGTTTCCTACACTGAGCAGCCTCCATCTGGTAACTAAGAGGGCAACAAAACAGTGAAAGGACAAAGAAAAACTGTGAGGGGACATCTAAAGATGTAACGCGATAGATACACAACATTGTGTTTTACCCAACCTACCGGATGTGTTTCACCTGTTGAATACACGCTCATTGGTGACGTTCTTTTCTGGAGCGGAACTAAAGGAGGTCTGTCTCGTGCATAGGGCTGCTTGTGAACTTTCCTTTGAAGAATTAAAGACAGAAGAATAGCCAAGATGATCAAACCTAGAACTACCATCAACACTGCAAACCACAGCTCATTGTAGAATTTTGCACTTTTGGACTCTGCTTTGTCCTTCTCTCCAGGTGTTGTCAAGATCAGACCTGTAAAAATCAAGAGGAATTAGGGGAGAGAGGGAATGTTATTTCAGAAAGCCATTTAACAATATGCTATCCCTTTCAACTCTAATAAATTAGGAAGAAATTTAAGTCATTTTGTCGTCATGTGCTTATTTGCACTTACGTTCAAGGTGGCATAATGGTTCAATATGCTAGCGGGCTATAATAAAAAGCTTACTACCCTCAAGAGACCCTGCTTAAAGTTCTGGCATTGCTGCTCAGGCTGGAAATC
The DNA here is from genome assembly GCF_965140915.1 of Aythya marila. NCBI lineage: Eukaryota > Metazoa > Chordata > Aves > Anseriformes > Anatidae > Aythya > Aythya marila. The sequence goes on from NC_139044.1 coordinate 19,449,965, forward strand.
ACCACTGCATCAGCAGCTCTTGAGAAAAAAGGCAGGGGAGGTGGAATGTGAGAAAAAAAGGGTTCTCCAAGTAACCTTGAAGAGTGAAAATGACTACTGTAATTTCAGAGAGGCACAGACAGAGGACATTCTCCCCACCACTGTGCCAGTACTTTGTAGCAGCAGGCCTGTGCAGTTAAAAAGAGTGGGAGGAAGACTGAACAGAAATGAGTGATAAATTAATACAAAAGAAAACAACATGAAACATTTTATTCCTCCTCTTGCCTGTTAGAAAAAAACAGCCACTTGGCTCTGCTTATGCACCACATAAGCATCAGAAATCTCTCTGTCAGAATTTCCTGGTTAGTTGCAATCCTACATCTGTAACCAGGCTCTTTGCTAAGAAATTCCCACCATTTTCACTTCTAAGTCTCCACTGCAAGCTGCCTGTGGAGCTGATCCAGTTTGTAGTAGGCTCTGGGTATAGCCAGCAATCAAAAGAACAATGGAAGGTGATGGATATAGAGCAACTGGGAACATTTCATAATGCTTTTACTGTGGCATTGCCTGAAACTCTGTAGGAGGACTGAGTGAGAACATGAGGAGGTATGTCAGGGAACTTCGGTGTAAAGAGCAATTGCTAAGACAAGGCCAATCTATTTTAAGAAGTTGAACCAAATGTAACTCAAACAATAAATAACTTAATTAAAAGCAGTGCCTGTTAGAAATGGTTTAAGCTTAATCCTGCTTCCTAGAAAACTAAACAGATGGGAAAACAGAACATTTTACTGGTAGGTATTTACAAGGCAGTGGGTAAGATCTGACTGAGATTTCATTACACCAAACTCCTTCTTTTTGACAAAAGAGTAAAGGATCTTTATAGCAAGAGTCCTGAGAAATCTCATATGATATTCTCATAAACTGGTTAGGGAAACATATCCTGGGTGAAGCTGTAGACTGTAACTGGCTGGATGATCAATAGGCATATGCAAGGAGGTGGTGGGTGTAGGGAGGACTTGCTGGGGTGACTGAGTTGCATGGAGAAGAGAGGACATTTTCATGGTCAAACAGAGGAGGAATAGGAAGGTCAGCATTAGAATAGATACTACTCAGGAGGAAAAAACACTATGTCATGGAAAAAAAAGATTCTAAAATTAAAAAACAAAAACAAACAAACAAACAAAAAACATTGCAACGTTGGAGAAAAGATTTGAAGCTGATCATGTTGCAAATAAATGGAAATCCATTCATGGAAAAAAGGCACATTACCTACATACCTTATACCCTAAGGTGCTAAGGGACTACAGATCCTTCAGTAAGATTCCACCCTATCTGGCATCCACTACATATCAAATTTCTACCACAAACATATAAAATCAGTAGGTGCTAGATAGTTTTTTCACATAGTTACCAAGTCCATCTCCAGCGCTGTACTTGATGACTGGTGTCATGGCACTCCCTTCATCAGTGATGCAGGTCACTTGAAACAAAAAGGCTGAGCAAAAAGGTTGGAAAATGCTATCAGCAGGAGAAATCAAAATTCTGTAGGTGCTGCTTTTTCGCCATCATCCACCAGCAAAGATGGCTTGCTCTGAGAACAGCCAAGCAGGCATAGCATATAACCCAACATAATCCTACTAAGTCCCAGATCAAAGCCCCATAATCCCTTATACATAGGTATTAAACCATGAACTATGGCAGATCATAGGGTGGCCACTAGTATGATGTTGCTAAAAATTGTATTCCTCTTCCAACACCCAGTTCTCTCAGTTCTCTCTCTTCCAGTGATGTGGAACTGGAAACTTTCAAGGTATTAATCATTGTGCCCTAAATTCCTTATGCTCCACTTATGGCTGATACAAACTTGTTATGAACATTTGAGTAAAAACAAAAACAACAACAACAAAAAAGTATAGTATTAGCATCATTGCAGTAATCAGGAAAGTAAAAAGTAAATGACAAACCCCTTTAAAATGCAAAGAAAACCTCTTAAAACCGTTTCCTTTTCTTCCTTCTTTCCTTCCATTCCTCTTTCCTTCCTTCCCTCCCTCCTTCCTTTCTTTCCCATCTTTCTTTTCCCTTTTGATATAATCTGCTTCTATTTTAAACATAGCAAATTTCTGAAAGAGAAACTGCATTTCAAAGCATGGCTGATTCCAAAAGGTGCTGACTTAGTTTATTTATTTATATTTTTTTGGTTTTAGGGAAAAAAAAAAGAAAAAAAAAAAACAGGCTTCAGCCTTTTCTAGTGCTGACGATTTTGATGATTTCCATACATTTTTTGAGAGCACAGCCCTGAACAGTGAAATTGCAATGCAACTCCAGGATTTGGAAAAGCTCAAACCTCACAATGAACCATAGTGGGTTCGCCCAGTCAGGTAAAATATTTAAGAGGGAGCTTAGCTCCAAGTATTTTTGTTTTAAGGATCTGCTTAGATGCAGTTCAATGAATTTGGCTATAGTGTTCAGCAAGGATTTACAGGAAGATCACAGCTGGCTAGAGCTGCATCTTAGCCTCCCATTCATTCCTCCACTTAGGAAGAAAAATAGTAGCTCCTATGCTCTTAGCTTGGGATGCCCATGGAGAGATATTTCTTAGACTTAGCACACAATAATATTAATTTAGCTCAACAGTCTTTCACAGAGAGAAGCACACAGGAAATTGAAACTGACTTTTGTCAGATGTCCTTGGCAAATACAGCTCTGTGTCAAAGCCACTGTAGATGCGCTGCCCGCTCTCAGTTAACGCGTACTCCTTCAGGCGGCCGTTCAGCACGAAAGTGCGGCTCCAGTCTATGTGGATGGTAGATAAATTGCTGAGAACTGAGAATGGAGCCATGTACCGAGGTGCTGCAAAAGAAGGAAAAAAACACTCATTTCTCATTTCTAGGCAACAGGCACGACAGAATTATACAGCAGAGAGAAGAGGTCTGAATGATTCAAGCTCCTCACACGTGCTTCCTCCCTGTCTCATATACATGTGTAATCACGCACATACATGAAGATTGGGCAGAGGGCAGAAAAGCAGGAGCAGATGGTCCACAGAGAGAAAACAAATACAGAACTCACTTCAGGGAGAAAGAGTTCCTCAGTTATGCTCAACAACTTGCTGACCAAAGACTTCATTTAAGTTTGAGGTAGTTGTTTCTTGTGGCTTTCCCATTAAACCAGGTACCCACTAAGTGTTGGTTTGTTCATAAGAAAGCTGCTCGTCCAGCTGCACTTTGCTGCTAATTGCCCCCTTTCACTAAGCCAAACCTTCCAGGCAAGAGGAAGGAGACTTTCAGTGATTCAGGAGACCTGGCATGAAGAGTTCAGCAAGGCAAGAAAAGCAAGACTGAAAGAAGAGAGCTGTAGATGCAGTGGACAAGGGTTAGAAAATGGCTTTCAAATGCTTTTCTTCTTTACGTCTCAACAATTTGTTATGATTTTTCTCCATTTAAATGTTCATTATTACATTACAGCTTTCCATTAACAATTTGTTAAAATGTGCTTTTAGATTTAAAGCCTTTTTTTTTTTTTTTCTTTTTCTTTCAGTGGTCACATTAAAGAAAAATGGTCTGTTCTGCCCCAAACTTCCAGCTGAGAATCCATGCAATGTAGTGAATACATTAGTAGTAGTTTTTAGTAACCACTCAGCAAAAGTACCAATTGATTTAAATGGGATTTCTAGAAAGGTGATTCTGAAATCCTGACACAAGACTAGGTGAGGAAGAATTAATATTCTCTTTGCCCTGTCCTGGCAGGCTGAGGTGAAATGTCCGTCTCATCTGTTATAGAATGACTATGGCTACATCATTATAGATCTTTCCAATAAAAGCTGATGTTAGACTACCACAAATTCAGTTTTGATGTTAACATCTATTCTGACTGTCTGCACTGGTCTGGAACATTTAATTTCCATGTAGACCACTACGTGAATTTAAAATATTGTCTGTGGTGGTTGGGTAGCAACAAATTCTTACTTCACTGTCAGCAAGGATCCAATCATTCAGATGAAACCCAAGGAAAACTTTCATGAGCCCTGGAAGGAGTGTGGCATGAATTAGGAAGGTAAGATTATTCTTGAAACTTGGTCTCTTTTAAGAGCTCCACTTTTCCCAGGGACCATGTATGGCAGTGTGTTTATTACCACACACCAGCCTTTTGGTAATACTTGAACTTTTATGTTCTGAAGGTGTGCTGCCCATTCTTGGTAAAATAAAAGGTTTCCTTTCCACAAGCACAAAGGTTGTAATATCAGATGGTGATAAGAAATACTTTCGAAGGAATGAGCAGTCAAGCCCCAGAACAGAATTTGAGTGAATGGGCAGCAGAGGTGACCAGGGACACAGAAGACGAAGTTCCTGGGGACATCATCTTTCACAAAGAATTCGTTTGGCACTATGCAGCCCTGTTCATCGGAAGCAGGAATGCTGATCTCTGAAACTTTTCTCATACTTACGCTCCTTTTCTGTAGTGAAACCAACCCACTCTGAGGCGCTGCTGCCAACAGAGTTGTAAGAGACAACTCGCAGGTTGTAGGTCGTGTAAGGCTCGAGGTTGGACACATTGGCACTCTGTCCATTTCCTGTATACTTCACCTCAGTTGGGCCAGGGCTGCAAGCTTTTACTGCTGGCTGCAGGTTCAGGGGACAAGCCATATACACATGGAGCTCATAGCTGAAAAGAAAGTGGAGATTTTGAGTAATCAACAACCTTAATATCAGAATAGCTAATCAACCATTTCATCACAATTGCTGTATGCCTGGCTACCAGAGAAGAGACTGGACCTCATCTCAGTTTTTCTCTTGGAGACTTTGGCCCCAGCTATAAGATACCTATGAACTAGCATGGTTGTCAGTCACGCTCACAATGAATCTGTTGGTTGTTGGTGCCTTAACAGGCATCAACACTTCTGCAAATCAGATAGTGGCCTTGCCTTACTAACTACAAAATACTGCTGCCTCTTTGCTGCCAGCTGATCTCACAACTTTCTGGCTGTGCAACCACACCTGCCAGACAATCACCTCCACTCCCAACATCTCCTCCACCTTCATCCTCCACCCCCAATCTCCCATTCAGGAGAAAAGCAACCGGTGCACATAAACACTTCCTGGATTTTTAGGCCACACAGGATACCACCACCAACACCAGGAAGAATAAACATGGGTTACAACTGTCCAGAGCTCTCAGCCCTGTGATTACAGCTTACATCCAGGACACGTGCTCTGCCAGCACTCCTACCTGGTGACAATGCCATTGGGTGACTGAGGGGCACTCCACTGGAAGGAGGCATTCCTGGAGGTCACGGTGCGGATCTGCGGGGGGGGCTGCTCCGATGGTGGAGCTGGCTGAGTGGTGATTTGGGCCATGGGTCCTTTGTTGCAACAGTTGAAACACGTGCAGGCCTCCACGCCAATGAAGTATGTGGTAAAAGGTTTTAACCCATGTATTGTCTGCTGGGTGGCAGTCCCTTCTGACAGCTGTAAAAATTAAGAGGGAACTTGTCACAGCTTCAAGCACCACAAGTACTAAATAAGAGTTATCGAGGTAAATTAACTCCATAAGATGATGGCCACAAGGTTCTGCATGTCCTTTAAGTCTGACATTAATGCAGCTGCTATGCACTGGGACCTCTGCAGTCATTTTCCTCCTATTACAAAGTTAAAGGGCACTGTTCAAAGGAAAAGACCATGCCATCACTGGCCTCGCAGACCTCTTGAGTTAAGCTGTAAACTCTGTATGTCAACTTGCAAATGTCATTCTCAGGGACAGAGAAACTGCAAACCTTTAAGGAGAAAATCTGGGCTAAGTGGTACTGGAGCAAAAAGAAATGAATGTGGAAAATGCCTCCATGATAAGTGTGATGGTAAGTACCCGTGCATGTCTCACAAGCTTCCCTGGCTTGGATACAGGAGACAGCATTGGGCAGAGTGATAGGCACATGCCTCGTGGGTCAGTTTACCTGATGGGAGAGTGCCACCTCCAGTAGGAACCTCTGAGCCCAGGGCCAGCACACCACGCCTGTGCAGTCAAACGGCTATGGTGCTGGACAAGCATGTTAGGAAACTCTCCTACAACTAGCACAGGAGACCTGACAGAAATGGTGCCCTTTGTTCCTAAACTGCTAACAGGAATTGCCACCTCACATCTTTGCTGTAGTCATTTGTAATCAACATACATAGAAAGCACCAACAATGGACAACATTCACTCCCATTTGGCAGCTTGTGACTTAGCAGAGTGCAGCAGAAAATAGGAAGGAATGAGTTAAGCAACCAAAGGAAAGCATGTAGTACTGCCTGATGTCAGTGCTAGAGATAAGACAGCAGCATGGCAGGTGTGAGGGGATGGAGATGGAAGACCAAGGAGACGAGTTGGCTGAATCAGACCTGGACATGGCCAGTTGCACTGGGAGGAATAAATGCATGGAGAAATAAATGCATAATATACATTCAGTAGGCAGCTTAAACTCATGAAAAGAACTGATGGCCTGGGAAGGTATCTCCAGCACTTCCAAGTTGAGAAAGATGATACAAGGGCAAAAGGCCCATATAAACATTTACTTTTTGTAAAAAAGAAACAGATAATGTTAGACACAAAGAAGTATTCAAGTATTTTGCACTGATTTGGTGGTAACTACTCTAGATACCTTGCACAGCCCTAGCCTTTCCTCGCATCTCTCAGTTTTATAACTCTAATGAAGCCTCAAAGTTTTCCTAGCTTAGCTGAGTCCTATCATGTCTGGACACTTAATAGATTCTGTCTCAAGAAAAGCCACATCTCAGCCCTACTAAAGCATCACTCATGTTGCTGCAGTCTCTTCACATCTGTTGAATCTTCTCAGGCGAACAGAAAGAAATAGTAGCAATCATCTGCTACCACACACATGTAAGTCTATGCTTTGCCTCCAAAATGGCCACACTAGAGAATGAAAACCCATAGTACAGGCATAGTTAAAATTGAGGAAACCCTTGAGGATCACACAGAACCCTCCAGAATCTCTCCTCTGGGCCTTTTCACTGTAGCAATGCCCAAGCTAGAGAAGACACCAACTCCACAGCTGGGGTTTTAAATCCTCTACTTGGCACAGACACCAAAATGAGGAATTGCTTAAAGAGATGGTTTACTGAAATCTGCTGAACAGCTAAGATCTGCCCCAAGGAAGTTACCATTAAGAACATTAAGTTATCATTAATGCAGTCTAGGCTGAGACACAGAACAAATAAGTTATCTGGCTACTTTCATTATTCTTAAGTGCTTTACCACGCAATACTTCTTACCAGCAAGAAATATTTTAAGAGCAACTCAGGTATAGCTTTTTCTTCAGAGCTTCAAACCTGTAGGCTGCCCAAAGCACAAAACCGCTTCCTACTGGCTACAGTTCCCACCTGCACCACTTGGACTGGCAGGAGCTGTCTGGAATTATTTCATTTGGATGGTTAGCCACCCCTAAAAGAACACTTTGTATTCTCATCACATTGTCACAGCACATTACCAAGCCAGAAAGGTTTGAATGATGAAGTGAATTCTTTGAAAAGCACATTTAGCTGAGTTAAAGTGTTGGGCCCGCTTTGGCCAGAAGAGAGCATTGCAGAGCAGGCAACAAAAGGAGCACAGAAGAGGAGGAAAACTTGCAATCAGCAGTAGCTGTTAGCAAGAACAAAGCTGTTAAAGCTAGAAAACACAGCTTCAAATGGAAATACAGAGGTAATTTCGACAATACTCACCACCACTTCATTCCCTCTGGTATCATTAGAAAACAGCCTGTAGATGCTGACCACCCCATTTGGCTTAAGGGGGGGGTTGATGTTCACCACAGCCACTGTGGATGCCACCATGTGGAACAGGGGAGCTCCCAGGCCCTCGGGAGGGGCAGGGCCCGTCCGGCAGCGGGACCAGCCGCTCGGTGTCCGGCCCGCTGAGTTCACCGACCACACCTTCGGCACATGAGAACAAAGAACTGTCAGTGAAGAAGCCAAGCCTACAAAATCTCCACAATTAGCTAGAGTGCTGCAGCAGCTTTAGCAACACTGAGAAAGACACGGCACAATGACATCAGTGCAAAATGTCTCGTCAGCTATCCAGCACCTGTATTTATCCAGTGACTTCCAAACAAAAAAAATAACGAATATTTCCCATCATTGCACTGAGAGGAAAGAAGCAGATCTTGTGTCTCAGACAGTGTGTGTTCACATATCTCCTACATACCTGAATACCACCACTGTCTTTGTCATGCCACGCAAAGAGGATGCCTTAAGAAGCTATGATCAACACTGATAACATTTTCAAACAAATCTGAACAAAAATACTGACATCCAGTCCTGCTGCTATTGTCTCCCTTCTACACAATTCCTTCACGTGTGCAAGCAGCCCCCTGACTGAACTGCCTGGCACCATTGCCATCCAAGTTATGTTCACCTGGAGTGAATCTCAGTAGTCAAACTCTAGTTATTTTTTAAAACTGCGAAGTTTTATAGAAACTGCTCTCTTTAAAATACTATTGTATTGCATTTGGAAACATTTTCAGTATCCTGGAATACAAACAAAGTCAATTGAAAACAAAGTAAATCAGTAACTCATTTATTTTCACAACATTCACTTCATTGCATGAACACAAACACAATGGTTTCAGTTCCAAGATTTCAAAATTTAGCAGCTTGAATTAGGCCTGATTAAAAAACACATGTCTCTATGAACTATACCTACTGATTTTGTCAGCTTCCCAAAACCAGAGTGATCTGCAGACTACATAAAACTCAGCACTTATTAAACACAGTCTCCAACAAATCTGCATGAAAATTAAATTTTGTTTTCATCAAGGAGTGAATAAACATATGGAACGATGTATAATCTTATTTATCAAAAACCATTTGTATAATTAAACACGAATATCATAAAAGGTTGCCTTAGGTCGTCATTTGCATGAGTAAGTAATTTGTAGAATGTCAGGTACAATAGACAGAATAGATGGATGCGTGAGCATATAGGGTTAAATTAGGCTCAATATTAGCCAACCACACAGTGATCAATCAGAATGATAGATCTAAATGGCAATACAAGAAGACTGTCTGAGCGATTTTTAGTATAAGTATTCCTTAGTAAGCTTTCATGCTGAGCAGTTCTAACAACAGTAAAACATGTTCTTATGTGATCTACTCCAGGCAGAAGTCCTGGGGAAGTGAATGGTGGGACTGTGCCTTAAAGTAAATAGGTGGTTTAGAAACAAGAGGTCTTCAAGACTGACCCTGGCATCTTTCCTGCTGGCAATGTTAAGTACCAAGACCACAGGACACTTCACAAGGAGCCTGGGGAAGGAAAAAGGCCAAAAACCACTGCAGCAGCTTTAAAGACTGTGGCTCTGCCAATTACAAAACCAAAGTTACAGCCCCATTGCCTCAGTAACATATAATATCATCCAGTGAAACACGACGTAAGTACAGATGACACCCTATGATAAAAAGCGCAGCCAGAGTACTTTCATGTTCAGTGAGATCAGTAATATATTTCTGTTGTGAACTTTTCATAAAGTCAAACTCTGTTCATTTTACTGCAGTAGGTCAAACCCTCTATCTCAGTTAAGTCCCAGCTGCTACAAAGATTTGCCCACAGTAGTTCATTCAAGGGGCATATTTCTTTGTGGAAAGAAGCTGCCGCATATGGAAAGAACAGCTCGGAGCCTGCCACTCGCCTTGACTCAGTGCTGACCTTAGTTCAAGCGCTCTGGTTGCATGCTAGGCTGTGGCCTTAATGAGCACGGAGCGTGGCAGCATTGGTCAGACCTGAACTGCCAAGCCAGCTCCCACAAAAACTGACAGCGATGAGCTAGGAGGAGAGGTTTCCTGCACAGCACAGCAATTAGGCCTCAGAATGGGACACCCCAGGAAATCTGGAGAAGACAGGGATGCAGCATAGCTGGATGTGGGTACCTCACTGAGGGCTGGAGGGAGATGTCCTCCTCAGTCCCTCTTTCCCATATCATAGGTGCCTAGTGGGCAGCCTGCTCCTGGGTGGGGTGCGCTTCACACTCCGTATGGGGCTGTTCCCCTGAGCATGAACATAATGAAGACAAAGATTGACTGGGCAGAGCAAGGGCAAGTGCAAGCAGGCATAGTTGCCTAGCCTGGCACCTGTGAGGTGACAGGGAGCCTGCAGCCTGTCCTCCAGGCCCTTCTGCTAAAGAGGCCAAGGTGCAGGTGGGCCTGACAGCCATGGTCTGAGAGCACCTGCAGGGCAGACAGCAGCCACCCAGCCCCACCAGAACTGCATTACCACCAGCAAATCTCCAGAAATGTGAAACTCTCTCACACCAGCTTCAGAGACAACCATGACAGCTCAAAAGGAATTGTGAGGATTTAAATTCTGGATTTGCATTGACATTAGCTTGGTTCCCTTCTTCTACTTAACCATCTGTAAAAGAATGGATGGCAATATAAATATTTCCCTGGGAAAATCACCATCCAAGTAAATCCTGGACAGCATTTAGAGACCCAGAGCAGTAAGTGCACAGAAATGACAGAAGATGGAAATGTTCATGTTCAGCCATTTTAGAGCATGAAGAAATCAGACAATGAGGCAACAGAACCACAATGAGGAGTGCCTGCTAAAATCAGAGGTTTGGTCATGGCTCCTCAATAAGTTACCACAAAAGCATGGATGACTGAAGGCCTGGCTAATCTGAAATTCCATGGTGTGGACTTCTGCAAAAGTTTTTTTGGGATCAAGTAAAGTCCTTCTAAGACATGACATATACAGAGCACAGAAAATATTTATTGCATTTATATAAAAATGTAAACATCTTAGTAGGCAACAGCATCATCTGTTGTTCATAATGGTAGAAGATTTTAGAGGCTACTTCAGAGCACACAGGCATGTGGAGCAAACAAGAATCAATTACACCTCACACAGGCAGGGACACATTGAATAACAAAGCACAGACAGCAGAAAGGCATCAAAAGTTTCTTATAACTCAACTTTCTGAATATACTGATCCCAAAAGCATTAAGTCTGACATCATGGTGCACGGCTCAGCACCCTGCCAAAAGATGAATGGCTGCTAATGGCTGCATTGCTCCCAAAATCCAGGAGAGGGCTCCAAAATTAGTTACATATGATACTATTTAAAATCCTTCATCAATTTGCTGGCCTCTGGCCCAGACTGCACTTTGAAGTAGAGCCAGACAGGGGAAACGTCTCTGGAGCCCACACAGTTGGAGAACTAGAGAAGTCCCGTTACAGGTTACATAGCTTGTTGCTTTCATCATCAGTGAGCCTTCACAGATCTATCTCCTGGAAGAGACTGAAGAAGAGACCATCATCGGAATGATTATAGGACAACCTCAGGTCTCATTGGCACTGCAAGAAGGGGCAAAACCTAAGAGGAACATAAAGGAAATTTCTGAGAAAATGGGCACAGCCTGAATGCAGTCAGCCCAGCTTGTTCAAGCTTCGGAAAGCTGAGTAGCAACTTCTCCCATAAAGGGCAATAAAATCACGATGGCCCCAGGGTGTACATGGAAAAAAAACAACACATGGTATCCTACATGCTGACAGTGGGAGAAGTTTTCATCTCTGAGCCACACATCTGTGCCCCAGGTGTGTCTGATGCACATCTCTTGAAGCCTCAGGTCCTTACCTGGGGAATCTATGTTTTGATTTTTTTAAAAAAATAACTTTTCTTTTATCAAATGGAGATCATCTGTGAAGGTATGTATTCCATACAGGTGGTGCTAATGGGAATGGAGAGAAACAGCTGGATTTACACTCCCACTGCTCTTCCAATGTGGCAGATGAGCCTCTCTGTGATGAAAAAGGGATGGTGAAGAAGCTGCCAAAATAAAGCACTCAAATTAACCCCCCTCAAAAGACAGATAGTCTGTGATTAAGGCAGAAAACGCAGTATGTGGCCAAAATCCCCCCAAAGGATAACGTGATAGCTTGATCCCATGACTCCAATTACAAGAGGAAGCACAACCACAGCAGACTGAGCAGCAGTTTGGCAGAGGACGTTGTGTGCAGGCTAACACCTGTCCGCTCAGCACACTTGTGTCTCAGACCTGGCCCCAACAATGTGACTGGTATTACAGCTTTAAACACAGGGGCCAACTGGGAAGTTCCTGAGAGGGAATTCTCTCCATTCCTATGGAGAACAAGAAGCTCTCCAAGAGGTCTCATTCTCCTTCACTTCTGCTGAAGCATAGCAAGGAAGCAGCAGGCAGAAAGGTGTGCTGACTGGTGATAGCTTGCCTATCTGAAGGCAGCTGTCCTGCTGACTTCCAAGGTCAAGGAAAGCTGGTATCTTCTTCACGTAGAAGAATTCCTGCTTGCAGGAAATCAGAAAAGACAGGGAGCCAAGCAGCTGACTGCCAACCAGCAGCAACTCCTGACTCCCACCAAGCCATACAGGCACTGTGCATCAGACCACTTCACACTGCAGTTAATATCATGCTTCTGTGAGGGACAAGACCTCAGCTCTGTTTGTGACAGCAGCTTCCACTGAGCTCCTGCAGGCACTCAGAACCCAGCTGTTTGCCTTAAAACAAAGTCTTATCAGTGAGTCACTACCTACCCTCAGCTTTGAGCCCTGACTAGAGCTGTGGGGTAGCGAGGTAGTGCTGTGGGTTCTGGAGAACCACAAGCTCAGACCAAGCCTCATCTTTCATGTGAGTATAAGAGTCGGGTACAACTTAGGTATCTGCCCTTAAGAGTCCATAATCTTGGCTAGTTAAAATTAGAGAAACGCAGACAAGCTCCCTCTTACCATCATTTGCAGCAGCTTTCACAAATCTTTCTTCTTATCAGATCTGACCGACGTGCAGCCTGGGTAATTTGGGATTTCTTATGCAATACCAGCCCAACTCAGAACACAAAGCTTGTCTACAGAAATCTAGCATTCAGCATTACAATAATGTATTCACATCTGGGCATTGCAGTGTCAGGTAGGTATTAGCAAAGTAGAAAGTTTCAAAAGTGGTTGTCAAATGGGGACAGAGCAAAGGCAAGGGACAGTAGGTATCATGTCCACTCATGACCAGAGATACCAGGAGGTAGTAAACGAATGTGTGCTTTCTAATTGCCCATCCTGAAATCCATTCTTTTCCCTCTTCAACATTCAGTCAGCATCTTAGGGAGGCCATAAACACATAATAGGATAGATTTTAGGTCTGGGCTTCTAGCATTGTGATAATTTGAGCCTCTTACCATTGCTATTCATCTTCACTAATCAAATCCTCATAATAAAAGTACTAAACTCATTCTGGGGAGGGAAAGGGAAAGACAAAGACTACAGGCAAGGGCTTTGGGACTTACACAAAATTACAAAATTCTAAAGGAATCTCATTTCATATAAAATAGTATAACACCAGTAATTAATAAGAGATGTAAACAGGTTTAACTCTAAAAAGGCAGAAAATTAAATAATTTGTTTCCTATGGCTATATAATGAGATAGTTACCAAGTTCCCATGAGAGAGATAAGCAGATATTAAAAGGTCTTTCCAATACCTGTAATGGCTAAGGGCAACAGCTAATTCAATAGATTCGATCAAAATCACCACTTCTTTCTCCGCTTCTGATTTATTACTTTGGCTGTAGTTAGTCATCACTCATTTTAGTTTGCTTTTCAGTAGTCATAAATTATGCCTCATAAATAAAAAGATACAATCAAGGAAATCATATCAAGTCATCTACAGCCCTGGAGTATATTTTCCCCCGGTACTCACACTAATGTCTTTTTAAAGGATAGCTTGCCATGGTTTTGAATATGTCAGAATCACAATGTACTCAGGAAAATCTTGCACGAGTTTTGATATAACGGTCTCACTGGTAATTTTGGAAGCCAACAAATCCAGTCTAATATCCTGCTATAGTTTTATGAACAAAAATCAAGGTTTGCTTCATCAATGCACTGTTTACGCACTTGAATGTAGGTTGGTGTTAGCAACAGAAACATAGTGCATGAAGGGGGTTTCATAAAAGAAATCGTGTGGTTTCATATAGTGCTTCACCCTAGTATGTGCCCTACTGTACTAGGGCAAAATAGTTCAGCAAAATGGTATTTACAGTAGGTTTTGCCATTACCACAATGAAAGCATATAGTTATGTCTGCTTTACTTTTCAGAAACTGAAGCCCAGCTTCATAGTCTAATGCCTGCACAGCAGGAGACACTGTTTACTTGGAAGGAAGGGAACACAAAAACCTTGCAAGAAAATCCTCTCTTCCAAACAAAGAGGAGATAGAGAGCATGGAGTGCAAGAAAGAACCGTGTTTGATTTTGTCACTGCTTTGTGGTGTATCTTTCTGACAGGGTGACAGGAAAAAATGGTGAATTAAAATGATGAAAAGAAGCCAAAAGATGAGGGATATTACAAACGGGCAACTATCCATCACTGGCCAGTCAGAGAAACAGCTTCACCCCATTTTAAGCTGAAGAAGTCACTTAGCTGCTTGTCAGTAACTAAGCAGCACAAACTGGAGCTCAGCCAGCAGTTTGACAGACAGGCTGGTAAAGCCAAGTGTCATTTTGTCATCTCTGAAAGTGACCAAGAGGACTGACATATTCTGCACTCCATGTACTTGGTCCTGCCATAATCTTCATGACTTTGCACCCTTTTTTTTTTTTTTTTTTTTTCTATATATCTCTCCAAAGTCAGAAATATAATTTGTTTTCTTTGTGAGAGTCCAAGATGGAGGACCCAAAATATATTTCCCCTGGTATATCTCAGGATCTTTCCTAGACCCTTCACTTGGCAGTGAAACCACTGAAACCTATCAATCACTAATATGCTTATGTACATCTTGCCTCCGATGAATAAAAGTGCTTAAATTCCTTGAACAATTGTGACCTTAGCATTTAGGGGGCACAGTCCCTTTGACCAACATGAATTTCAGAAGTGACTTCATCATTTTTGAAAGTGCAACTTTTGCATCTAATTTTACAAGCCTTAAATATTCAGCTGAAGTTTCCAGCAATAGAATTAAAAAATAAATAAATAAATAAATAAAAATCTGACTTCAGACCCAAAGAAGCTGTCCGGATTCATCGAACTAAATCTCAGTGCCTCCAAAAATGCTGGAGAGAGTCCCATCACAGCACTTTGATTTTATCTGCATTCTGCTGGAGGAAATTCAGTTGCATTTAAAGTTTTATGTCCAGCAAACAAGCCTCAAATGCAGAGACAGCAGAATCAATATCCAGTTTAAGTGAAATATAAATCTGGGTTTCATCAGCATAATAGCAAAAGCCAAGCCCTATACTTATGAATAACTTGTCTCACAGGCAAGATATAAATTGTCAACAATGGAAGAGCTTAGAATAGATCCCAGAGGACTGCTGCAAGTGACATAAGAAGAAGACAAACACGTGCATGCAAAAACCTCTCACAGTGAAATAAATGGCCACTAGTGGAAAAAAAAAAAAAAAAGAGAGAGAGAGATTTAGGGTCCCAGTCAACAACTCAGCCCAGTTATGGAGCACAACCAAGATAAAATGCAGTCTTGAATACGTCATGGCAAACCACAGGAATCCACTCAAGAGACTTTCTTTGCTACCTGTCATCAATAGATCATTAAAAACTTTGGCTCAAACAAATGTTTGTGCTATCAAATTCCCCAAAAAACAGCTTCTGACTGAGGTAATTGGAAGCTGGTCCAACTGATAATATAACACAGTCATCATCAACAACTTCAAGCCCAGACAACAATGTGAGATGTTTTTCTTTAGCTAAGAAAGACTCCTAACTAATAAGTAGAGTGTAGGTCTGCTTCAAGTACTTGCTACCTACCAAACCCCATCCATACTTGTATTCACATTCTTCACAGATCCTCACCAAAATAGTGAGGAAATCTGGTCTAGCAAAAGTTCTGCTATAAACTACAGCAAATGGAGAAGAGAATTCATGGTATTGTGGACCTACAGATGTGGGAGAAAGAAAAGAAAACCTTAATATTTATTCACAGTGGGACTTAAAATACTAAACTGTGCTGTTTCTGGAAACAAACTAACAAACAAAAACCAGCTTTGGTCACAAAAGAAGTGACAACTGGAACATACATTTAAAGTGTAGTAAATATTCAGGCTTGAAATAACCATCCTTTTTTTGACTTGGTAAGTACTAGTATAGCATTTATGGTATTGCTAAATTCACTTAAATTCAGTTCTCTGAACTTCAGTTCAGGAGGTCATTAAGTAACTGAAGGCAATCAAGTAACATGAACCTGTAATCAGAAAGAAGAAGTAGTCAGCTCACAGATACTCAGCATTTCCTTCAGCACAGAGCTAATAGAAAGACTTTTCATACTGGCTGCTAACTTAAAGACATGCTGTCAATCCAGAAACATCAAAAAGTAAAAGAGGTTTGTGATTATCAAGCAGTGAAGACAGGCTTTGTGAATACTGCAATAAGTACACTTTTCTAGTAGTATACCAGGTTCTTTTTTTTTCAATAATTTAATAACTGTCCCTTCAGAATCCTCTTCTTACCCAAATTAGAGATGCTACAACTGATTTATGAAGAAAGCTAGTACACTCCTCCCTCCAGGTCCCAGGACTCTGACAGTGACAGAGCGAGAGGCAATGGACGCAAGCTGAAATAGGGGAATTAGACAGAAATAAAAACAAGATGTATATAGGCAGTCATTGGAACAGGCTGCCCAGACAGGTTGTACCATCTCCATCCTTGGAGATTCAGGGATGGAGAACTTGGACCAGAACTCAACTGGCCACAGCCCTGAACAGCCTCAAAAAACACCACCACCAACAAAAATAAATAAATAAAGTCAAACCCCAACCAAAATAAATCCAAACCCAAACCAAAAACCCAACAGCAGAAGTAGAGCACAGATACCAAAGAACCTGATCTGTAAATTGATCTCTCATCAAATTTGCAGTTGACACCAAAGTGGAGGGAACCAGTTGATGTGTTTATGGGCAGGTCTGGCATTCGGAAGTGACTAGAGGAATAGGTCACCAAGACATTTATGAATCTCAGCAAGGACAAATGTGAAGTCTTGCACTTGGGAAGGAATAACTCCTTGCAGCACTACAGGGTAGGGACTGACTAGCTAGGGAGAAGGACCTAGAGGGTTTCAGCAGATAGAAAGCTGAACATGAGCCAGCAATGTACTCTGGCACCAAAGATGGGCAACAACATCTTGAGCTTTTTAACAGGAGCATAGCCAGAAAATTAAAGGAAGTGATAACATGCCTTTACTTAGCATTTGTCCTGTTTTGGACCCCAAATCCAAGAAAGATTGATAAATTGGAGAGAGTTCAGCAAAGGGCCACCAAGGTAATCAGGGCATTGGAGAATTTGGCCTGTGAGAATAAGCTGTGGGACTGGGACTGGAGAAGTGATGTGTTTGTGGGGACCTGACTGCAGCCTGCCAGCATCAAGCCATAAGCTAACAGAAGGTGATGCCAGTTGTTGGGGGGAGAAAAGGAAACATGCTTATGTTCAAACAAGACAGGTTCAGATTGAATGTAAGAAAATAAGTTTTTTTTTTCACCATGAGAACAGTCAAGAAATGGAGCAGACTGTCTGGAGAAGTTATTCAATCTCCCTCCCTGTAGGTTTCCAAGGTGCAGCTGGATAAAGCCCTGAGTAACCTGATCTGACCTCTTAATTGACACTTGAGCAGAAAGTTGGACTGAATAACCTCCTGAGAGCCATTCCAACCTGAATTATCTTGTGATCCTGTAAAACAAAGGAAGTTGTAAAAGAAAGATTGTCACCACCTTGCAGGAGCTCAAGAAGTGGAACACACCGTGTTTACTACTTTTCAAAACAAATCCATGTTTGAGCAATTTTTGTTTTATTTTAGGGAAAAGGTTGTAAAGACATCTGAGGACTGCCAAAATCAGCTTCAAGACATACCATGTGTACAAATACTGTGTATAGAATCAGTAGTGAGGCTTACCGGTATCTTGTTCATGGAGTAATAAGATTGTCTATTCATATATGCAAAAACAACCTCATTGCTATGAAACTACATCCACTTACTTTTAGGAACAACAAATTCAAGGCTGTTTTTTAGATGAGTTAGTGGAGTTTAGAACCTCACCAAACACTTGGAAGTAATGTCAGATGGTTAGAAATAACAAAGGTCTCAGTTCGTAAGCTAAAATCAAACAAATCAAACAAGGCCCTACATTATTACTAGTACTGAATGATAAAACCTGTAACTTTGACATAGAAAATGACTAAAGGCTAAAGAAGATAACTGATAAGTATAAGGAGATATCTGATTTAGTATTAAAGGACAAGATATGTGTACAAAACTTGGGCCCATTTTACAAGGCACTGTTGATAGCCAGTGATGACAATACCTATGCCACAGTTTAATTCCAAAAGTACTACTGATTTCTAGTAAGGAAAGGCAGTACTCAGTCTGAATTGCAGAACTGGTCTCCCTGCATTAGCTGAATAGGAAAACCAATAGTAGAACACACCCATGTGCATGAGAAACACCAGCCATCAACAACAAACAGGTGGTTCACTATTGAACCACCCATGAAAACTGCTTGTGATCCTAGTATTTAATTTAAAGAGAAAATAGCCCCAGTCTCTCTTGATATAAGCTTCCTTAAGATCTTGCAGTAAAATAATCCATAGTAGACTAGGGGAGGAGGGAAAAGAAAGAAAAACTAATGAAAAGAGGCTGCCTTTTCAGAACTAGGATTTCACACCACTTATATAACATTCGAGCCTTGCAAAAAGCTCTGGAGGGTACTCAAACATTCACCATACAAGAAACACAGGCTCTTATGATTACACTAAAGAAAAATGAATGCTGAATGAATGCATTACTTCTGCAAAATCATTTTCAGCTTCTCAACTATTTAAAATCCATTAACAACAATCATTTAAGTATCACAATACTATTAACATTATAAATTAGATGTGTATGTTTGTTTTAAGTGTAAAGTAAGATTCCTAAAGTGTACAGAAATCATGATGGTGTCACTGCTAAGTGACCATCACTGCTATCCCACCTGATATTCATATTCTGTGTAAGGCATCAACTGGTCATCTCTGAAGAACGCTGAAGTACCATTGTAAACAAGTACGAGCTCTAAATTTACATGGGCTTGAGATGCCCGCCTTCTGTAAAGTTCGTAGTATAAAATCTTCCCATTGGGCTGTTGTGGGCCAGTCCACAGGACGGAAGACGCTGGCTGGAAGCCCCCAGTTCTGGTCTGTATCTCTATGAGAGGGGCAGGCTGTGCTGCCGGTGGTGCCTCCAGCGTCTGTACCGATGCCCACTCGCTGGAGGCACAACCCAGCTCTGTGCAAGCTTGGAGCTGTACCTCATACCTTGGGGAACACAAATCAGGAACAAAGTGGTTAAAACACTGCAAATGCAAATACAGACTCTGCATGAAATGTGAATATATGCGAGGGGGGGGGGGAGGGTGTCTTAATTTTTCTTGGTCTTTGCCATTTTTGAAAAAGAAATCAATTTGTATCAACTCTGACATACAGATTATATATGGTGCCTCTGTATATCAAAAAGTAAGAACTCTTTTTTTTTTTTTTTTTTTTTTCAAAGCAGAGAAGTTAACATCTGCAGGAATCAAGTGATCAAAATTGTTTTAATTTTGATGATATGAGCCAAAATGATGATTCATTTGGAATCATTTTGGATATCATTTGAGAGCTGTATCATCACTAACTTCACTCTATTACTCTTCTCTCTTTGGATTTAGATTAGTTATATGTAAATAGTAGACAGACTTATCAACCATGTAACACACACAAATTATGCCTACACAAATATATACGGAAAGGTCAGGTAAATAATCAAGAATTAGTGGGGAAGACATTATTTCAGTATCAAGTGTGTTCTTTCAGTAGCTGAGTCCGCTCTTTTTCAGTTCAAAGGGGCAAGCATGCTCCTGGTGTGACTCTGCTGATGGTAGCTCAGCTACTCTGCAAGTGGGTTAGCTAGCTAGTCTTTGGTCTCTCCACCCCTAACTATGTTAGCTAAAGCCCTATTTACTCTTGAATGTAGATGGCTTGCAAAAGATTCACAAGAACAATGTTACAGCTTTTGGAGTCTGTAACAGCGTACTGAACCTATATAAATTAAAACCCAGGTCAACCCTACTGCACTTCATCAAGATGATATATAGCTGGGGTTACAATAAATTAACAAACAAACAAACAAACAAACAAAAAAAACCCTGTTTTTATCATGTGCATTTTAGGAATTAAAACCCAGCTGTTCAAAAGCTATTCACTTTTAAGCCCAATGAATCACCTTGCAGCATTCATTCAACACGCAAAATGTTCCAGACTTACCTACTGTAGGGTTCTAGCCCTGCCACTATGTATGATCGTCTCACAAAGGAAGTATGAGATGCATCAAAGTCAACTCTTCTCTTTCCCGTTTCAGCAGGCTTGTGGATGGAGACTGTGTAATTTCTAATGTCACCATTTACTTTGATAGGAGGATCCCAGGCCACCAAAATCTCCTTTGAGGACCATGCCTGCAGCCTAGGAGGCAACATCCCAGATGGAGCAGAGGGGTTGGTTTTTATCTGAGCTGATGGGCTGGTCACACTCCCTTGACTGTTATTTGCAGTGACAGTGTAGCTGTACTCCATGCCTGGTGTTAGGGTGAAATCAAGATAGCGAGTTTCCAGACCTGAGTAAATGAGAACACCATCCCTCCTTAGCTCGTAGCTTGTGATTTTACCGTTGGGGTTAGCTGGACTTTTCCACGTGATTTCAATTGACTCTGAGCCCATGACAAGCAGCCTGGGAGCTTCCATGTTTAATGGTGGGGCCTCCATAGTCATTACTGACTGGAATATACTTGATGTACAGCCCCCAGCAGTACAGGCAACCAGTGCAAAATCATACTGTGTGTACGGCTGCAGATTAGAAACCAACATCTGCAAGTTTTTGCCAGGATAATACTCTTCATTGTTTATTTTCAGTATGTACTTGGTGATATCTCCATTTTGTATTTGGGGAGGTGCCCAGGATGCATTAACCTGTGTGGCACTGGCAGCCTGCAGAGATGGTGGATCCACTACTGCAGGAGCTGCTTCCAGTGTCCGTATTACAGCTGGTTCGCTGGTAGAGCAGCCGCCCATTGTACAGGCAACTATCGCATAACTGTACAGCGAGTAGGGTAGTGAGTCTTCATCAGTGTAGTTGAAGGTAGCAGCATCGAAGCTGAAAGGATACAGAGCATCGTTTTTTAGCAGCCTGTATGACTGAAGAATACCATTGGGCTGTGCTGGGGCAGCCCATGAGATGAGTACCTTGTGGGGGTTATCTGATACTAAGGATAACCTAGGGGCACTGAGACCTTTTGGGGCAGTTTGACTGGTCCTTGCCACAGTCCAAGAGCTGTCAGTGTAGCCTGCTGCATTCCAGGTGCGTATTTTATATTCATACCTTGTCCATGGCTGCAAACCTTTATCATTATATACGAATGCATTACTTTCAGTGTTATATTCTGTGAAAACAATTTTCTCATCTTCCATTGTTGCTCTGTACCCCGCAGCATTTTCTTTTGCGCATCTGTGAATAACTTCATAGCGAATTATTTTTCCATTCGGATTAATTGGCTCCAACCAGCTCAGCTCAATGTTGGTAGCATTCACTGCCTGGATTACAGGTGCCATCTGAGACAATGGAGGTGCTTCATCTGTTCGGATCAGCTGGGGCAGAGAACGAGTGCAGCCTGCTGCATTGCAAGCTTCCAGTACTAATGTATACATCGTGTACGGCTCAAGGCGCCTAAAGAGGAACTGACGAGATAAACCGCTATATTCCAGGTTGTCATCACTGAAAATATTGTAGGTCTGAAAAAAAAAAAAAAAAAAGAAAAAGAAAAGAGAAAAAAGAATTTAATAGAGAGAAGGGACAGAAACCAGGATAAAAGGACAAAAACCTATAAATTAACAATGTTCAGAAACAACCTGTAGATGAGACACCTTAATCTTTGCAATAGGGTAAGGGCTATTACCCAACCATCCAGTATTTGACTTCCTTACTAGTAACAAACACCACACAAACAGATCATTGGTATAAAAACAATGATTTCATCCTGTTTTCTTTTTTTTTTATTTCATTTTGGATGTAGTAATAAATCATCTAGTGACACTTTTCACTATGCCTGTTTGTTACCAAGTTTCATTGCCAGGCTTTCCTAAGCTAGCACAAAGCTTCTTGCAGACTAACTATAGCTTTAAAAACTGGTTAACTAACATTTTAAAAAGAAAACAAATAAACAACAAAAAAAAAATCCTAAAAACAAAACAAAACAAAACTGTAGTAACAAAGTTTGCAGGTACAGGTTTACAATCAGATGAAACCATTATGTTAAAAAATGTCCTGAATTTCAGAACAGCATTCTGTCAGAGCCAGGGTTTCTAGAAATGCATTTTGGCGATGTCTAGAGTAAGGGGAAAGGCTAAAGCTAGCTCAGACAATGAGCTTTCATGCATAGCTTTCTACCCATTAAAAGAACAGTTTGGTTCACTGTAAATGAACTTTTGCAGTCAGGGGGTAGCCCAGGAATGTTAATTATCATTTGAATATAACCACAAGCAGAGTGTGCTCACAGAGTGCCTTGTGCTTATGTAGGACTTCCGTCTTATTTTAAAGTATAATGCATTTGACTGAGTCCTTTTCAGAAAAAAAAAAAAAAAAAAAGTTTTAATTTGATATTCGGCATTTCCCTCTTCTTTTTTTTGAAAGAAGTGTCAAGCAAAGTGTCAAGACAGAGCTTACCTTAATTACGCCATTAGGTTTGGAAGGCTCTGACCATTTCAGCAACAGAGCTCTGCCGTTCTCTTTCTTTTCCACAGTGAAGTTGCTCAGGCCACTGGGTGAAGCTTCCAGTGTGCGCACAGATGTCCAGGGGCTTGAAACCTGTCCGGCATTGTTTATAGCTACGACATGAATATGATATGTTGTGAAAGGTTTCAATCCAAATAAATGAGCCTGATGCTTTGTTCCCTGAAGCAAGAATACAGATGTTTGAGTTAGTTAAAAAAGTAATCAGCATCTGTGCTTTATGTCACTTGGAAAATGAGGTCTCAGCTCTGGGTCTCTTCTGACCGCTTTGCAGAATACCCCATCTGGTTATCAGCTTTTTTTTTTTTTTTTTTTTTTTTTTTTTTGGTGGGTTTCCATAGCTGAACCCTGAAAAGAAACTCTTAGGAAATTCAGAAATATTTATCATTATGGTGGAGCCTTTGGAGCTGAATTCTGGGGAGTCCTGCAGAGTCCAAACCTCAGCTAGCAAACAGCTCAGTGCTTGTTCTGCATGCATTAAGCTTTGCTCAGAGTATCAGAGGGCTTGATACTCTGATGGCACATATTGTAAAATGTGGTATACAAGTGGTTCTTGCCTCTACAGAACCCTTTCATATCACACATCTCGTGTGCAGGATGACATTTGGCAGGCACGCCACCATGTTCCAGTTACTCAGAGCGTTGCAATCTGGAGAGACAATGGTGTTTCCAGGAGCACGATCTCATTTCCTTACTGAAAACAAAACCCTTAAAAGTGAGGTGAAAAAAATGACTGGACAGAGAGAGAGAATAAGCTCTGTTTGATATTTCTGCTTTGTCAGGAAGGCCCATGAGGCAGAGCAGAGGCTGGACGGGAGGCACACAGCTGCCCACAGCGCCCACCGTAGCACAGGGACAAGCCTTTCTGGAAGAGCCGGGGCCCACTGCCTCCATATGGGAACCCTGTTGAGCTCAGGGCCATGCAGGTGGGTGAAGGATGGAGAACAGCCATGGGGAGAAGGGACCACTGGCACTGTGGCTCGCCCCGAACAGCATCTGAGAAGGATCTGAACTGGCCTGGGCATGAGGCAACCCCACCCTCAGCACCACCGAGGAAGGCAACATGTCCGCAGCACTGCTTCCAACAGCCATGGAAGGAAAGGTAGCTAACAAAGAAGGTGAATGGCACGTTTCAGTACGAGACTCTTCAGACTTATCTCATCACAGCAAGAAAAGGTATCCGCTGATCACTGATTTATTTTAATTCCATTTTCAGTTATGCTTTTGCATTAATTACATAAGATATGAAGAAGGGGAGGGCAGGAATTCAGCTTCCTTCATGTGGCAGAAAGCTACAGTCAATTTTCCTCCTTCAGTAAGTTGTATTAAGTTGTTAAATGCTAACACTTAGAATCGTTTAATATTTAAACATTTGTTAGGCGATCAGACTCAGAAACAAATTTTAAAGAAATATTAATTTCTTTTTTTAAATATTAAAAGTTAGGTCATCAATATTTAAATAGTTATTTCCTCACAACAATGAGTTAGTCTTTTAGATAAATATAGCACAGCATTTGAATGACCATTATGAATATTAAAGCTGAAGATGCCACAAGTACAGATTATAAACATACTTTTCTGATAAATGATTCCTTTTTCTGTTAAACAGGGCAAACACTAGCAAGATTAATAATGCAAAAAAGTATAATTCTTTGTTAGGAATTCCCAGTCATCACTGCCAAAAAAGCGTAAGCTCAAATGCAAATAGCAATCACCTCGAACAGATTATATATAAAAAAGCTCTGGCTGCTGTGGGACATTTAGAGATATCTTTTGTCATAAGAAACATGGAAAGCATGTGGGCTATAAAACAAAAACATATGTATATTGTCAATAGCAGCACCTGTTCAATTACAGTTTATTTCAGTATGGAGAATTTTGTTCAGCCCCTAGATGGCAATACTATCAAACACTTTTTGTAACATGAGTGCTTAATGATTAACAATGTGCGTTCAGTCATCCAACATACTCAAGGCAGCCATTAAAAAAATAACAAAACTGATTTCATTATAGATTCTTTTAATAAACATTTATGGCTTAGATCTTTGAAAGTGGAAGTGTTCAAACTGCCATAGCCAAAAACCTATAAGGCCGAATGCAAAATTATGAACTGCAGGTTAAAGAACAGAGCTCGTATTGAAGTTCATGCTTAGCATAAAAATCTGGCATCAGAAATTATGTTGGCACAAAACATGATTAAAATTAGCTTTACAATTGGATGTGGTCTGTATTAATAGTTTTTATGAGGACAGTTATCTATTAGGTTTTCAAAACAGAACTTTCAAAAGACTAAAATTTACATTCCATGGTTCGAGGGTGGAGGAGGGAGGAAGGGAGCACGCCACATTAAATTACTGCCCCTGAACCGTTACACATGGACTCTCAGAAGGTACAAACACATCATTACAAACGTTGTGCAAAAAGTAATGGCCCAGCTTTCTTATCACCTCCATGATCAGGGTGGGCTTTTCTGACAACAGTGCTGCAAAACACTTGTTTTTTATTATTTTTAAACAGAAAAATGGCATGTTTTTCATCACACTGTACAGTCTTCCCAGTAAACCCTAAGATTTAATTATTTACAATCCTCGCCACCCTTTGAAATGAAACAAGGATGGAGGGATTTCCTTGCCTGCAGTTCACCGTGTTCTCTGGAGACTGCTAAACCATTCCTTCCAGGGATGACTTTTATCCCTGGCTCCTATAGATACTTCTTGAAGAGCAAACGGTTTACATGTATTTTTGTTTTGTTTGGTTTTGAAGTAAGCTCAGGGGACGTTCTCCCAGAAAACGAAGCCATGCTTTCTCCCCCTACTCTGCTGCCATTGCCATCTGTGAATTTACTCAGCTCAGAGGCTGAACCTAAAAAGAGGATGGATGGCAGTTTGAATGATTATTTTTAAGAATTATGTAGTATTCTAGCCTAGAAATACCGGCCTGCTGGAATGGTAAAATACAAATAGCAAAAAAACCACAACAGTTTGCAAAGGATAGCCCTTTGGCTTCAATGGACAGCTGCACAGACTTAAACAGGCGCAGGATCACAATCCTTGCATGGAATATTCTCCTAGTCTTTGTTTGCAAAGCCATGAACTCATATATCCCATGTTTACACACTGCTAACAGGACAGATTTCATTTACCATTAAAAGCAAGCCAACAAAATAAAATTTTAATGCAAACATTAAGATGTTTGTAGCCCAAGACTGACTGACCATGAAAACCCATGGACTGCAATCCCAAGCCCTCCTTTCTCTGTCGCCTGTTGTGAAGCAGTCTCACTCATTCAGCCATTAAATTAAGAATAACCTAGCAAACATTTAAGTGTGTGCACTCTCACACTCCTCCTGTAAGGCCCATTCTTTTAAAGCAGACATTACAGACATGGACTCCTGAGGCATCCCATACTGCAGCCCAGAGCCCAGCTGTGAACCATCCCTAGGCTTGTCCCATTCTCTTTGGTGGCACTGACAGCATCTCCACTATTCAATGCAAGACAGCACCTTTGCTTTTGTTGTGTAAAATGATTTACACGCTGCCAGTGGCAGCATAAGCTGTTAGCAACAACAAACACACTCCTTGGTTAATTCCACGGCTCTAACTGTAAATTAGGATAAAAGTTATTTAAAACAAAACCTTGTTTTAACACATTTTCAAAGAGTAAAACAAGAGAACATGAATCATGAATAATATATCCAGCAAGATTTGCTTCAGATTGCCTTTTTTGTTTGTTTATTTTTAAATTCATGAGCACAGAAGTCACTTAAAGTCTGGAAGCAGATCAGCATACTCTTTCATGCTGCTCAAAGGCGACAGCACCCAGGATGCGAGGTGCTTGCCCATCCCCACCACCTTGTGCCCAGGTCCTCCTGGGCACGGGAAAGGCTGCACAGCTGTCAGGAGTCTGAGAGGTTTACACTGCCTACTGTGATTGCTGCTGACTACTTGAAGTGCCCCTAAGGTGGCAACAGGGTCAAGAGGTCTTTGTAGGTTGAAAATGATCAAAAATTAGCATTGATCTGCAGCTGTCAATAATACTCTCTGCAGGTGGACTCCCTGCACAAATGTTTAAACTGCATAAAACTACACAACCTAGTCATCTTTGAATCTATTGATCTGATGAAGAAGCACTTTCCAGTGTTGTCACTCAGGCTTTTCCTCTTTTTTTCAAGGCAGGCCAGTTTACCCAGGTGCCCAGGTCTCAGGGCACGCATTCCAAACCTGATGGTCACATCAGAAGAACCCTGAACCTCTCAAGATCTGCCCAACATGTAGTTTTGGTATCTACCTCTTCAGGGGTCATCAACATTCAGCAAGTCATCACACAGTTGTGTCAAAGTGAGGCTCTGGTTTCTTCTTTCTCCGTGTTGTCTCTTGGTACAGTAGCCCCTATTCAGCAGGTATCTTGGATATCTGATGGAAAAGCTAACTCATTTTTTCTGTGAGTCTCTAATTAAACTTGGTGACATTGGAGACGACCACAGTGCTATGGTACTGGTGGTACAGGAATCCAAACTTGTTATTTCATAACTCCCAGCCATAAATAATGAAAAGGTAATTCACAGTGACATTCCCTTTTCTATACAAGCAGAGATGCTGAACTCTCCCTGGATAAGGGAGGAGGAACCTATGGTCTCCTAGTATTCAGAACATTAGTCCAACCATTCTTCAACATGAGTTTTCAATTTCTCCATCAAGGAATCCAAACGGATTCCTCTACAAGTGATAGAAATGGCTGGGAATATTTTGGGTTTTAGGAAGATCCTCAATTCATCCTCACCTTTGACATTATCTGTTTTGCCAGTTCCCCAACTTATCTGGATCCTTTCCATTTTCTGCAAAGCACTGTGAGTACTTCCACTTTGATGAACCTCTGATGTTAATGCTTATTTCCCAGCGTACTTCTTAGCCCCTGCCTTAACCCTCATAATTGCAGAATTCTTACTCATTTGCAACCCCTAACTTACCCTTTGGGTTGCCTTCCTTCTCATGCTTGTATCATGTACACATTTTTTTTTCTTTTTTAAAATCTACTCTAGGCCTAAAGCCTTATGCTTAAATTCACAAGGATATAACTTACAGATACACAGGTAATCTATGACTCCACTCCTTCCTCTAGCAGTGTGGACTGGAATATAAATTATTCCCAAGATAGCACTGAAAAATCTTAAAGGTAAAGCAAACAGAAACTAATGTGTTACTTATTTTGTCAGAAATTATCTTGCCTAAAAGTGACCAGAAATTCCATTTTACCAGAAATTGATCTTGCACTATATATTTTCCTCCCCATTTGTGTAAAAAATAATTTTAGATTTTTCATTAAGGTATTTGGTAAAACCAGCACATTCACTTCAAAAAAATTACATTTTAAGAACTTCTTTGCATTTTGTTTTAGAATTTTAAAAGTGCCTTTCAACACCTATTTTTCATTTTAAATCATTACTCTAAAAATTGATGTTACCCTTCAACAGCAGTAACATGTACTACACTGGTGGTGATTTTTATGTGTAAATTATTATAGCACATAAAAAGCAAATATTATAACAGAAAATGAAATAAACATTAAAAAAATTGTTTAAGTTTGCAAAACCAGAAGTTACATTAGTAACTTAGTAAATGTAAAATAATTTTTAAATATTTTTTTTGTCAAAGGAGTATTCTTCCAAATTGTCTTTGGCTGAGATGAAAAGGGAATCATTCTTTCCCAGACTGAGATGGGTCAATGCCGTCTTTTCTTTCTGCAGTGGCTAGCAAATTATATGAAAGGATTCATTGTATTTGAGCTTGCTTTTTTATTTAGCAAATTATTTTTTTTTTTAAATAGAAGTTTTCTTTTACAAAATAAAGCACAAAAAGGCCAGGAAATGTCTTCATTGAAACATAGGCTTCGATTACATGCTCATAAAATATTCTTTCCTTGAGACTCCTGACAAACTTAAATGTTCTGTTTGTTTGTTTGTTTGTTTCAACTTTGAGATTTTTATTTTATTTGTTTTTAAAAGCAATGGTAGTGTTATCTACATCAGATAACACTAGCTGGTTACCCTGCAACTCTGTGTGCCTGTCCTTTCTTAGGAGTACCATGCTAACAGCTTTTTATTTAATAAAAAACTCATTTGCCTACCCTGTTCCACTCAGCACATAATAGTGATTTTGTATGTTGATACTCCTACAGGAGTTTGCAGACTATGCCAGTGAGAAACCTTGAGAAAAAGCAGTAATCTAAGAAGTTTAAAGAAGTCTGCAAACCACAACAATTAATACCTGATGTACAAGTATTACATTGCAATTCCTTTTTCTGCTTCCTGGCAGAGCATGTGAGGAACTGTGAATTGCACACAGATGAATCTGTCGAGTGGTGCTGGTGCTCATTTTCACAGCAGACAGCTTTCTTTCCTGGCACACCTGGACATCTGGGGACGTGCTGCAGCCTCAGCAGGAACCGCTGTCCCCAGCTTTGACTTGAAAATAAAGCACCAAAAAGAAAACGAGTAGGCATTGCATAGCAGAATGACTCCAAGTACATTTAGCCAGCTGCATTCTGTCACTGTTCTGACTTTTTGGAAGTAGTACACTTTTAAACCACCAGCAATGTCACACGTCGTATGGTAAAACTTCAAAAAAAAACCTCTTTGGGCAAAGTCAACACTTCAGTAGCCCATTCCATGTCACTTCTGTAAGGTTTTCTTTTCTTTTTTTAACATAAGGGCAAACATCTTATTTAAAATTCATCTAACATCACTGAGTGCCATCTTCTCAAAAATGTATTTGCAGCTGTAATATTTGTCTAATTTATACTAAGAACTATTGAAATCAAAAAAGATATTTTTCTGCATGACTAAATAAGTCAGATAAGCCAAAATATCAATGACATGACATTTCACTATAGACACTGTCTAGAGGGTGATGTCAACATTTTTTCCTAACATTAATATTTTATCTCTTGCAACACTCACAAGACCTACTGTATAGTAAGCCAATAGTTTCACACCTTCGTGGATTTTTTCCCCACACTTTTTCACTTGTAACTGTTTATTATTCCTTGTAATGAGAAAGTGATGGAGACAGAAAGATAAAAACTGAATACCTGACAGGACTGCTTACCTCAAACTTTGCTTTGTTTAGTTCAAATCTGCAATCCTTACTTTCACTGAGTGAGACTTTTTGCTTTAAATAGTAATTTTGGATATGAAGAAAGACTAAGTTTCTCTTCAAAATAAGAGAGGCACATAAGAGAGGCGATATGGTGCAAAAAAAAAAGATATATATATATATTTATTTGAGATTCAAAAAAATATGAGAAAAAGTACCTGAAGCCCAATGAAAAACAGTTGCATGCTTAATCTGGAATATGCACGTACTCATCAATACACTGCAGAACAGGCAACGTGTCAAGTCTGCCTTGGTTACGAGAGGAAGGAGAATCACCCTTTGGGTGTGACCTGGGAGAGAAATGTCACCTCAGGGAAGCTGAAGGGCTGGCAAAGGCAAGCACAAACTCTGGCTGGGGTTTATACCTCTGCAGTTACAACCAATACATTCACACAGACAAACTCCAGGAGTATGTTTAAGGCAATACCACAGGTCATGGTGCTACTGCTTGTGAACATGGAGGAGCAGTGTTCCTCCAGCTTTTGTTCTATGCCATTTGTGGCCATGGCATGAGAAAGGAAAACCATGGCTGCTCTAACAAAGTGGTTAGAGCCTAAGGGCTCAAACCTGCAAGTGGTAGGGGAATTATATCCCTTGAGTATAAAGGATGCTAATGTCATAGTTTTCCTAATAAACCATATTTTCAATTTGATTTATTGGCCAGAGTGATGCTTTTGTCAGAACGAACACAATTGGGACTGCCGTATCAGTGCTGCTCGTGTTTTCCCAGCCTCATACCTTTTTTTCTATCGATGTCCAGAATGGCAAGTGTTGCACACAATTTTATAATTTTAAGTCAATGCAATGAAACCATGAATGTTTTTGTTGTTATCCATAAAAAAGGATACTTTGTACACCTGAACTTTTTATCTCGAGGTATCATGTGGCAATCAGTTTTGCTTCACTGTAGAAAGAATGTGCCCTTGTCATTATCAAATGTTTTGCCTTCTGGTTTTATTTGAAGTTTTTGCTATTCAAGCATTCACATTGCCTTTCTAGGACATTCATGACAACATATATCTGTGCCATAAGCCTTCTTCCTTAGCTCCTTTCAAATTACATCATATATGATATTATAAAGATAAGTGTCTCTGGACTCTTTAAAACTTCTCTCATCTGATCTTAAAACAAACTGGGCATAGTATCATGTGATTGTTATTTTCTGTAAAATGTGAAAACGTTCACTATGGTTTTGCTGTATAGGGTTTATATAGGTGCATAGACTATGTATGGTGCATACGATTTTCCTCTGTAAAAAAAAAAAATATTTACCATTTTTTTCTTTGCACAGCTCAACAGCCATAATGGGAAAAAGAAATGAAAAGAGGAAAAAAAATAGTTTGAAGAAAATCTTTATGGGGATTTGTACAAGGACAATCTGAATCCTAATGCAGATTGCAGGTGAACTCCCACAACAGTTTCCTTGAAAATGCCACTGAATGTCAGTTGTGCTCCATAAAATTAAGACTTTGCAGTTATATATGACTTTTCATCCCAGGATCTCACATCATGCTACAAGCATTAATTAATTAAGTCTCAGAATATCCCCTTGTGTTACTGTGTGCAGCTTCAGGAAACTATCATGATTGTTTTAGATCCCATTTTACACAGGTACAGCAGACGTGTCATATTATTGTTAAGTGCAGGCTTATTTTATTCCCTTTTCTCAATCATTCTGAGTCCTTGTCTCGTTCACCCAACACTTGCAAAAAGAGCAGTTCTAACTGCTGCTAAGTAGAGGAAGATAACACAGCCTCAAGGCAATTCACAGCTTTAAATCCCTGCTTTCTGCCAACACAATGGAAAATAAAGGCAACATTTTAAAGGAGACTAAAAGGTTTTTACTTCCCACTGTTTTATTCTTTTTTCTCTGCCCTGTACCAAACAGTCCGTGCTTTTCATTCCAACTTTTCCTGCTATGTGTGTTATCATTTCTGAGAGATAATAAAAGTTAAGCAGAAATAATTTATTTAGGGCTACATTGTAAAGGCCAATGATTAGTCTGAATCTGTAGCTAAACTTAAAATTTCACCCTTCAATTTGACACTCATGCCTAGCAGAAGGCCAGAAGTGGCTTATGCAGATTGGGATGCCCGCTCACTCTCCTGTAGCTAGGGGAAAGCTCAGCCTTTACTCTTTTGAGTATTAGCAGAGGATATTGATTGGACATATATTTATGTGTACACTTTGAGGCCATACTCCTCAGCAAAGCACAGCTTCCCATATAAATACTGACAGGTTCAGCAGCAGTCTGACACCTTCCTTCCTGCACCTGCAGGAAGTTTGGAGGAGGGCGTTGCTGCAGAGGGTCCCTGCCCCTACTGGTGCTAGTAGAAAACCTCAACAAGTAGCTTGAATAGCCCATGAGACCAATGGTAAGAGGAACAAAAACCTTGTTTTGCTGTTACAGCTACCATGGACTCTGCTGCTGCTGACATTAACAGTAATTTGAAGACTCAGAATTAACTCTACACCAAGAGAAGAGATGAAATGATGGCAACAAGAAGAAAAAGCGGCTGTACAGCTTTGTGAAATAACAGAAAGAGAGGCTGCTTACAGGTTTAGTGTCTTGAAACCAAGTGAACCTGGTGGATAGATGAACTTCCAGACGGATCTTCCTAGGATCATACAGACACAGGCCTAACTTAAGCCTCCTGACGCACACACACTGACATTAAATTCATATCCATACACACAAAAGCAGACAGGTAAAACTGCTACAGAGTTAACAGGAAAAGCAGCTAGCTGGCATTACTTTTAAATGTTAATACTTAAATAAAACTAAATATTTGATTATGTCTTTTCATGTTTTTATACATCCATTAAGACCCTTCCAGTGTGGCTTGGGCTTCTCAGTGCAAGACTTTTGCCAAATGAGAAGTCTGAGCTACTTGTGACTAATCAGGAAAGAGACGAAAGACATAACTATTGAAAGATTACTTGATAACTACTGAAATAAAAAGGGTTTCGTTCAGATTCTTTATTTTCCTTGGATATTTAAATTACTTAGGGAATTTAAATAAATCACTAAGCCAACAGGTATATAGTAAAGCTTAGTACAAAACAAATTGTGCTAGTTCCAGAATTGAGAGTGCCTTTACAGCAAGTTATTGACTCCAGCATATTAACTTGTAAATCCACTAGTTTCACCTTATCATCTATTGATCAGATGCACGTACGTGTGTTATAAGTGAGCAATCCAAAAATAAGTTAGTAGAATTTAATCATTTTGGACCAGACTTGTCACAGCTCCTACGTTTAGACACAGATCCTGCATAGCTAGTGTCCCCAGTATCTCTCTGTAGTCTGTGCAGAGAAAGGGAGGTTTCTCCAAAGGAAAATCAGATGCTTATGTTTAGCTTCTGTTCTGAATAGACCTTCAGAGAGCTTCACTCTCAGAACAGATTAGACAGCCTAGCCCACTTTAGCAATCTAAAATAAGTTTTTTAGAGGTCAAAGCTGCAACTTTTTCTTAAGTTCGCATAAGACTCAACATTTTCTTTCTTCTTAAGGTAAAAAAAAATACTATAGCTTCAAAAGTTAAACTGCAGCTCTTCCAAATCACTTCAAAAATCCACTGAAGTTTTGTTATGCTTTCTCAAGGCTCCTGAATCTGGGTTTTCATGCCTAGAAGACCAAAACTGTGTATGTAGATAGCATTCAACAAGACCACAGACTGGGTTTAGTTAACCTATAACATTGAAGAAAACATCCCCGATCCCCTGATTTCCATACTTTAGCGTATTGAGTTTATGTGGCAATGTTTTGGTAGCTGGGAAGCTGAAGGGGTAGCTTGTGGGAGCAGAGATCTGCAGCTGTCTCCATGTCAGACAACATCAGTTCCAGGTGGCTCCAAAAAGGACTAACTGCTGGGCAAAACTGAGCCAGCCAGCATCTCAGGTGGTTCCTCTGTGATAAGGTATTTAAAGAAGGGTAAAAAAAATGCTACATAGCAGCAGTGAGAGGAGAGGAAAAATGTGAAAGCAGCAGCTCTGCAGACACCAAAGTGAATGAAGAAAGAGGGAGGACGAGGAGGTGCTCCAAGCATGGAGTAGAGATCCCTCTGCAGGCTGTGGAGACCATGGTGAAATAGCTTGTGCACCTGCAGACCATGGAGGATCACACCAGAGCAGATCTCCACACTGTAACCCATGGAGGAGCCCATGGTGTAGCAGGTGGATAAGACCTGAAGGAGACTGCAGCCCATGAAGTGCCCATGGAGGAGCACCAAAACTTCCATTAACACCCTCAAATCAAATATCATTATGGGAGTTTGATAACAAAAAATTGAAAGTGTTTGATGATTCTACATGGAGCCAGAAAGTCAGAAAAATGCAGTACACTGGAGAGCTGTTGCAAGTTTTTGTCTCAGAGATGTTCTGTTTTAAAGCCATGTGTTCTCAGCTGAATTTGTACTCAAAGGGGGTATTCTACTGAGCACCAAACCAAATACAGCTAAAGCCATTGTGTTACCTGTTTTTTCTTTTTCTCATTTGCACTGTCTTTGTTCAGTCATTTAGGCCAGGACTTTCAAGTAACATTAAGCACAGCACTTAAATATGTCACTGTCTTAAGCTACAGCTATAGTATAAATCTAATGATCTATTGGTACATCCTGGGTCTAGCATTTCTAGCAAAGACTAGCATTAGAGAAAATCTAAATTATCATCTGACTTGAGCCCCCGAAGAGAAAACAATAAAAAATAATTTTATGATGCCATAATGACAAGAATAATACTTCACTTCCATTGTGAAGACGTCTTCCAGATTTCTCATTAATTCTTTTTTAAAGCCTATTGAAATGTAGGAACTCTGCAAAGTTTCATTCATTTTGTTTGTGCACAGTAAAGTTTTCTTTATAGCAAGAATACAGAAAATTTATCACTGCAAGGAATCTACTTCCCTCACTCTCTTTTTATATTAAATCTGCATTTGCAATTCTGATTTTGTGAGACAATTGTAAACTTGGTGCTTTTGTGCAGCCACCAGAATAGTGTTTCTGCAGTGCACAGAGGATTCTGCTCAGGCTAGGAACTCAGCTTGGGATGGGAAAAAAAGAATCAATGCATTCAAACTTGCAGTAAATGGATTTCATATAAAAATACTTGGAGAAAAATACAGAAGCAAAATGAGTAATGATTTGCAGTGTTTCCTAGTAGATTAAGTAGATACTGGTGCCTCTCTTCATCTTCCCGTTACAACGATACGACTCCTCAGAGACCTTTTGGCACACACAACATGCACTCCAGGTGTCTCATTCAGCTGGACCATACCCCAGCAGTAACATCATTTACTACATTAGTGCTCTGTGACCACAGAAGTGTTTAGAAGACACTTGCTCTACATAAAGTAAAAAGGGAGGCAGCCATGGGTTTGTTATAAAAACAAAACAAAAAAACAAAACAAAAAAAAAAAAACAAAACAAAAAAAAAAAACAAAAAAAAAACAAAAAAAAAACATCCTGCAGCTGCAAAGCCAAGGAGCTTAGGGGCTTAGGGGAGGATCCTGTGCTGCAAGTCCACCTGTGGCTCTTGCAGCAGTCATAGCTTGTCTTAAGAGGGCATCGAGGACATCTAAGTTTGTGTTTGTTTCCCAAACAAAGTGTGTGTATGCTTTGTCTGCATACCAACACAGCCCTCAGTAATTTAAGACCATTAAAGAACATAACCTGACTGGAGTCCTGATTGTTGTAAGGACTCCACAGAGTAACTGGAAGTAGAAACAGCACCTAAAACATCTAAAAAAGGAAGAAGTTTTCTAGTAGACCCTCACGATGGGAGTTAATTCTTGCTCCTTACCTCACTGGTCACAGTCTGTCAACACGTTCTTAGAAAGGGAGGCTTGTGAAAGGAAAGGAAGGGAGGAGGAAGCAGTTTCCACAGGTTTGGTGGAGGGAGTAAAGCAGCCTGCAGCTGCCAGAGGCATAACAGATAAACTTTGATGGCCTAAAGTCTGTAACATGGCACCTGATAATAGGGTGAGAAATTTTTTCTCTGAATCTGGTAGCAGCTTTGGTGGGTGTTCTTTCAGACAGGGCTTCACAAGAAACAACCTTCTCTCCATCCTTATAATTCTTCTTGACACTCATAAAGCAGTTTAATGAGCTCATATCTTCCTAATCTTCCAGCAAGTCAGATGCTGATGGAGGGACAGAGACTTTATTTGATGAATGCTAAAGGAATGGATTTAAAATTACAATATAGCTTTTACAGTTAAACAATAAAATACATCCATTACGGGGTGCATGTGAGGAGAGTACAATACACCCAGATATTCCACATCCCATTTGTCATGC